>NC_091258.1:30365724-30969474 GCF_042477335.2 Ovis canadensis
AATTATTCAAACAGTGTGGAGATTATTTAAAAAAAAAAACTGGCAATAAAACTACCATATGACCCAGCAATCCCACCACTGGGCATATACCCAGAGGAAACCAGAATTGAAATAGACACATGTACCCTAGTGTTCACTGTAGCACTATTTACAATAGCTAGGACATGGAAGTAACCTAGATGTCCATTGGCAGATGAATGGATAAGGAGGTTGTTATACACAGTGGAATATTACTCAGCTATGAAAAGGGATGCATTTGAGTCATTTCTAATGAGGTGGATGAACCTAGAGCCTGTTATACAGAGTGAAGCAAGTCAGACAGAAGGACGGATACCATGTATTAATGCATATATATGGAATCTAGAAAGATGGTCCTGATGATTCTGCATGCATGGCAGCAAAGGAGACACAGACATAGAGAACAGACTTTTGGACTCAGCAAGAGAGGGTGGGATGATTTGGGAGAATATCACTGAAACATAAGCATTACCATATGTAAAACAGATAGCCAGTGAGAGTTTGATGAATAATGCAGGGCACTCGAATCTGGTGCTCTGTGACAACGTGGAGGGATGGGGTGGTAAGGGAGGTGGGAGGGAAGTTCAGGAGGGAGGGGACACATGCATGCCTATGGCTGATTCATGTTGATGTATGGCAAAAGCCATCAACATGGTAAAGTAATTATCCACCAATTAAAATTTTAGGAAAGAGTGAAAACAGGATACCTCCACTGCCCAATGGCCATCATCACCTGGCCTGTCTGGGGGCCTCCTGGGAGTGGGCATCTGATAACTCAGAGTTGCTTTCCTTCTGACCCCATTAACACAGACACCCAATATGAAGTGATGGGTGATGCTTGGGTGAGTGTGGGCTCTAGTGAGCAGTGGGTGACTTTACTTATATGGGCTTCTGGCAGTCATGATGAATGTATCACTGACGGACTTTTCTGTGTTTTGGACAAAAGAAAAAAATAATAAGATGAAACAGTCATGACTCAGGCAGTCTTGCTGACAAACTGGTCTGCAGTGAGAAAACTTGAGAAAGTAGACTGGGGAATAGCTTGAAAGCACCTTCAGTATGTTTTTGTGGAGCAAGTGCAGGTGTATCTCTGGGCTGAGTTCTGATTCTTTGACCAGCTGATTTTAAGTGGCTATATCTTGAAAGAAGTCATGGTGACATTTTGGGACTCCTGTTGAATTTTTAGGTTAGTCATTAAACGCAATTGCAACTTCTGTCTCTTTAGAAGGACTTTTAAGAGTAGAATAAAACAACAAAATGCAACAGTCTTGGTCTGAGTTCCCCGGAAATCAGGGCCTGAGACAAAGGCTTCCCTGTTGAGGTAGCTTATTTAGAACTGTGATTGTAGGGAGCAGGAGCACAGGGCAGGGGGGTGAACAGGGAAAGAGGGGAAGCCCACACAATGATGGGTTATTGAGCTGGCTACTACTATTGGCAGGTCATAGCACTTGATTCTGCTAGGACTTTCCGAGGACCTTTATGGAATGTGCCTGAGGACTCTTTGCCCAGAGGACCAAGGAGGGAAGTGTTTATTCATTGGCTTCAGGTTCCCACTGATCAGAATAGGTCCCACAGAACCTTACACTTCAGGTCATGGGTGTAAAGCACAGAATGGGTTTCAGTGGGTGCTCCAGGCAGGAACTGAGATGTACTCAGTGCAAACTCAGGGGGAGTCAGTGGTTTGAATACAGCTGCTCAGAGATGACCACAGCCTAGTTGAAACCAGTCTCTGCATCAGTGATTAGAGCATGATTTTGAGAAGGTTTTTAAGGGGCTACAAAAGGTATCCAAAACATCTTCCAAACAGCAAGCATGTACTGACTATTCTGGATAGTGGGTGTAGGGCGGTCTGGGTAGAACAGGTAGAACAGTGATGTGGTAAAGCCTTCACTTCTCTGATGGCTATTGTTCAGTCCCTCAGTCGTCTCTGATCTTTGCAACCTCGTGGACTGCAGCACGTCGGACCACCCTGTCCTTCACTATCTCCCAGAGTTTGCTCAAACTCATGTCCGTGGAATTGGTGATGCCAACCAGCCATCTCTTTCTCTGTTGCTGCCTTCTCCTCCTGCCCTCAGTCTCTTCCAGCAACAGGGTCTTTACCAATGAGTCCACTCTTCACATCAGGTGGCCAAAGTTTTGGAGCTTCAGCTTCAGCATCAGTCTTTCCAATGAATATTCAGGGTTGATTTCTTTTAAGACTGACTGGTGTGATCTCCTTGCCCTCCAAAGGACTCTCAAGAGTCATCTCCAGCAGCACAGTTCAAAAGCATCAATTCTTCAGTGCTCTGCCTTCTTTAAGGTCCAATTCTCACATCTCACATGACTACTGGAAAAACCATCACTTTGATTATACATATGTCAGCAAAGTGATATCTCTGCCTTTTAATATGCCATCTAGCTTTTTTTTTTTTTTTTGTCATAGCTTCTCTTTCATGGAGCAAACATCTTTTAATTTCGTGGCTGCAGTCAGCATCCACAGTGGTTTTGGAGCCCAGGAAAATAAAATCTGCCACTGTTTTTGCTTTTCTCCATCTATTTGCCATGAATTGATAGGGCCAGATGCCATGATCTTAGTTTGTGAATGTCAAGTTTTAAGCCAGAATTTTCACTCTCCTCTTTTACATTCATCAAGAGGACCTTCAGTTCCTCTTCACTTTCTGCCATTAGGGTGGTGTCATCTGCATATCTGAGGTTGTTGTTATTTCTCCTGGCAATCTTGATTCCAGCTTGTGATTCATCCAGTCTGGCATTTTGCATGATGTACTCTGCATACATGTTAAATAAGCAGGGTGACAATATACAGCCTTGATGTACTCCTTTCCCAATTTGGAACCAGTCTGTTGTTCCAAGTCTGGTTCTAACTGTTGCTTCTTGACCTGCACACAAGTTTCTCGGGAGGCAGGTGAGGTGGTCTGGTATTTCCATTTCTCTAAGAATTTTCCATCAGTTTGTTGTGATCCGTACAGTCAAAAGCTTTAGTGTAGTCAATGAAGAAGAACTAGATATTTTTCTGGAATTCTCTTGCTTTTTCTATGATCCAATGGATGGTGGAAATTTGATCTCTGGTTCCTGTGCTTTTTCCAGCTAGTACATCTGGAAGTTCTCAGTTCATGTACTGTTAAAGCCTAGCTTGAAGGATTTTGAGCATAACCTTGCTAGCACATGAAATGAGTGCAATTGATTGGTGGTCTGAACATTCTTTGGCATTGTCTTTCTTTGGGACTGGAATGAAAACTAACCTTTTTAACTCCTGTGGCCACTGGTGAGTTTTCCAAATTTGCTGGCATATTGAATGTAGCACTTTAACAACATCAGCTTTTAGGATTTGAAATAACTCAGCTGGAATTCCATTACCTCCATTAGCTTTGTTCACATTAATGCTTCCTAAGGCCCACTGGACTTCAGACTCCAGAGTATCTGGCTTTAGGTAAGTGACCACCCCATCATAATTATCCAGGTCATTAAGGCCTTTTTTGTACCATTCTTTTATGTATTCCTGCCACTTCTTAATTTCTTCTGCTTCTGTTAGGTCCTTGCCATTTCTTTCCCTTATTGTGCCCATCTTTGAAAGAAAATTTCCCTTGGTATCTCTAATTTTCTTGAAGGGATCTCTGTTCTTTCTCATTCTATTGATTTCCTCTATTTCTTTAAATTGGTCACTTAAGAAGGCTTTCTTATCTCTCCTTGCTATTCCTTGGAAATATGCATTCAGTTGGGTGTATGTTTCCCTTTCCTCTTTACCTTTCACTTTGCTTTTCTCAGCTGTTTGTAAGGCCTCCTCAGACAACCAATTTGCCTTCTTGCATTTCTTTTCCTTTGGGATGATTTTGGTCACCACCTCCTGCACAGTGTTATGAACCTCTGTATATAGTTCTTCAAGCACTCTGTCTATCAGATCGAATCCCTTTTTTATTTCCCCCTAAATCATGTTTTCATAGGGAAAGAGGGTGTGCCACAAGTATCCTGGGAATCTCCTGTGGTTGGGAGCCAAGTTTTCTAAAACTTCCATATTTTTTTCCTTTATCATCCTAGCTTTGCCTTGTGCTTATAACCTTGGGAGAAGGTGCCCTGGTGCCACCCCCTCTTCCAAGGGTAGACTTTTTTCCCCAGTCATTCTTCTCCCTTGGCTTTTGCCATGAGGAACCTGATGTGAGGAGAGAACTCAGCAAATATTTAAGTAAATATTTATGGAATGACATGAATGAATACAGAGTTAAAAATAGAACACTTTCTTATTCTACTGGACTAGATGTACGATCAAACAAACCTGAATAGATTTTGCATAGATTAAACGTCACCTTCCTGACCTCCCCAATGAGTTCAGCTCCTGGTTCTGTTTTTTTCCAGACCACCATGTATATTCACCTGCTGTAGTCCTTATTTTTCCTTGTACTTATTTAAGGTTTGCTAGAATGTGGACTCCTCAAGGGCAGAGACCATTTCTTGTTCATCTTTTTGTTGTTAGCACTGAGAAAAGTCTCTGGTGCCTGGATATTTAGAATTAATTAAAATCTGACTTTAGTTTATATAAGTCATAATATCTTCAATAATGTAATTAAAATGAAGAAAACCATTTGAAAAGTAAAATGTCTAAACCTATCTCCCAGCTCAGTGACTTTGGGCAAATCACTCAGCTCTTCTGTTCACGAGAGATTAGACAGAGTGCAGTCCACCGGGTCGCAAAGAGTTGGACACAACTGAGCGACTTCACTTTCACTTTTCACTTGCATGCATTGGAGAAGGAAATGGCAGCCTACTCCAGTGTTCTTGCCTGGAAAATCCCATGGACAGAGGAACCTGGTAGGCTGCAGTCCATGGGGTCGCAAAGAGTCGGACATGACTGAGCAATTTCACTTTCACTTTTCACTTTCATACACTGGAGAAGGAAATGGCAGCCCACTCCAGTGTTCTTGCCTGGAGAATCCCAGGGATGGCGGAGCCTGGTGGGCTGCCATCTATGAGGTCGCACAGAGTTGGATACGACTGAAGCGACTTAGCAGCAGCAGCAGCAGGAGATGTGTGGTGTGTCTGCTGCCCTTCTGCTTTCTATGTGGAGGAGGCAGACATTTCTAATGGATCATGAACCTTTCTCATTGGGTCCAGACATGGGTTTATTATTCGTAATCTCGCAGGCATTCTTTGTTTAATGGTGCTTCACAGATTTGTATTTTTTATAAGTTGAAGCTCTGTGGTAACTCTGCCTCAAACAAGCCTATTGGTGTCATTTTTCCTACAGCACTTGCTGACTTTGTGTCTCTGTGGTAAATTTTGGTAGTTTCTACAGCATTTCAAACTTTTAAATTATTATTATATTTGTTTTGGTAATCTGTAATCAGTGGTCTTTGATGTAACTGTTGCAAAAGATTATGACTTGCTGAAGGGTCAGATGATGGTTAGCATTTTTCTGGGCAATAAAGTATTTTTAAATTAAAATAAGCACATTGTTTTCTTTTAGACATAATGCTATTGCCTACTTAGTAGACTATGAGATAGCGTAAACATAACTTTTACATGCACTGGGAAACAAAAAGTTCATGTTACTTGTGTTATTGCAAGTAATTATTGCAGCACTCACTTTATTGCAGTGGTCTGGAACCAAAACTGCACTATCTCTGAGGTACGCCTGTATAACTGGAAGTTTCTCTGATGATCTTAGCTGCCATCAGGCTGAAATCAGTTCTTTGGAAGGTTTTAGGCAGGAGAGAGATAAAATTTGATTTATGTTTTCAAAGATCATTCTGATCAATTAGTAGAAGCTGCCCAGAGTAGTGTATCTTCTCTGAAACTCTAGCTAAATTATTAATATAACAACGAAGACCAAAGCACATGATTGATCTGGTAGGAATGCAAATGTCAGTGACATAAATGAAACTGTAGCGAACAGGGAAATCCTGTGAGCTCATGAAATAGTTTCCCTGGGAGGAGGAGTCTTGAGTGTGTAATTAGGTCTAGTAATTAAACTTCAGGTCAAATTCAGGGATAGGGGATCCTGTCTTGGGTCTGAATGAAGCAAGGGACTGCAATGGAAAACCACATAAACTAGGATGCTTGCAGGGTTGATCTGTAGAGATAAGATTCTCTGGACGAAATTCCACCTGCCAACATAGGGAGAGAAGAAAGCAAGTCTATGTTTTGCTCTGGGTGAAAAACATTATCCTTGAGAACCCAGAATCTCTACTTTCTGCAAATTTAGGATCAAAATCTATTCTAATTTTTCTGTAAAACTTACACTGAAAAATTAATATATAAAGTGATTCTAAGCCAATGTTATTCATGGGTATACCTGGCAGAAGTAAAGGAAAACTTCTGTGGAGGAGCACTTTCATTTCCTAAACCATAGGCATTCCACCAAGTAAGAGAGACTAATGATGAATCCACAATCCACAATTACAAAACCCACGCAGAAACAAAACAACGTGCATTAGAGACAAAACAACATTAAGTAATTTTATATTTGTTTTAGTGTCTGAGACATAGCATTACGTAAATGTCTAGACAGAGAAATGGATGGATTGATAAATAAATAAATATTAATAACAAGAGAAGATTAAAACACCGATAGCACTGGTTACCAGAGAAATTCATAGAATAGTTTGTAAGTAAGTATACTTAAAACTTTTAAAAAGGCAAAAGGCATAACAATTTACAAGAATGCTCACTGCAGCATTATTTGCAATTGGAAATAATTGGAATTCAATCTAAATATTAACCAATGGGAAAATGGACAAATTGTGTACACTCAAATAATGAATGAATGAGTGAATACTATATATGAGTTAAATGAACAAACTAAAACTAAATTGATTTAGTTCAATATCAAACACATATTAAGAAAAAAATAATAAATTTTGGAAGGATTTGTACAATATGACTTTACTTATAGTTGAAAATCACCCATGCATAGTAATATTGTATTACTATATATTGTTTGTGGATATATATAATAAAAATATAAAAACATAAATATGCATGATAAACATCTAAAATCAGGATGGGGTTTACTTCTGAGTATGAAGGGGTAGAAGGGGAATAGAATTGTCTCCATTCACCTTATTTCTTAAGCTAGGTGGTAGAAACTAGGTGTTTGTTAAATTATTCTGTATACATTTTTTAAGCATGAGGTTATTATTCATCACAGTAATCACAAGAGAGAACTAGTGATTGATATTTATTTACCCATAAAAGATATTTTGGAAGAGCACAGAGCAAACCCAATAAAGTAATGGAAATAAATAGCAGAGATAAAAGCAAAAATTCATTAAAAAGAATGTAAAGAAACAATAAAAGTAAAACTAAAAACCAGGCTTTTGAGAAGCTTAATGAAATAAACCTCTGACAAATTCAATCAACATAAAAATAGAGTATACAAACAAAAAGTAATAGTATTAAAAGGAGATATAACTACTGATTCAGTAGAGGTGAAAAAAAGCAGAAGAGAATATTATGAGCAACTTAAGCCAATGCCATCTGAAAACTTCCACAGGGATATCTTTTAAGAAATTGACTCAAGATGAAACATATATGTTACCATATGCAAAACAGATAGTCTATAGTCAAAGCTACGGTTTTTTTCAGTAGTCATGGATGGAATTGAGAGTTGGATCATAAAGAAGGCTGAGTGCCGAGGAATTGATTCTTTAGAACTGTGCTGTTAGAGAAGACTCTTGAGAGTCCCTTGGACAGGAAGGAGATCAAACCAATCCATCCTAACGGAAGTCAATCCTGAATATTCTTTGGAAGGACTGATGCTGAAGCTGAAGCTCCAATACTTTGGCAGCCGGATGTGAAGAGCTAACTCACTAGAAAAGACCCTGATGCTGGGCAAGATTGCGGGCAGGAGGAGAAGGGGACAACAGAGGATGAGATGGTCGGATGGCATCACTGACTCAACGGATATGAGTTTGAGCAAGCTCCAGGAGATACTGAAAGACAGGGAGTTCTGGGGTGCTGCAGTCCACGGGGTTGCAAAGAGTCAGCCATGACTGAGTGACTGAACCCCAAATGGGAAATCGCTGTACAGCACTGGGAGCTCCGCCTGGTGCTCTGGGACAGTCTAGAGGGGTGGGGCTGGGCGGGGGAGGTTTAAGAGAGAGGTGACGTGTGTGTACTTAATCATGTGTTGTATGGCAGAAGCCAACACAATATTGTAAAGCAATTATCCTCCAATGAAAAATAAATTTTAAAATAGAAAAACTAGACTTCTTAAGGAAATTAAAATAGTGGAAAGTCTATTCATTTAAAAAGTCTCTAAGGTGAATTTACAGGCAAGTTTTGTAAAAGATCCCCTAGAGAAGGAAACGCCAACCCACTCCAGTAGTCTTGCCTGGAAAATCCCATGGTCGGAGGAGCCTGATAGGTTGCAGTCCATGGTGTCGCAAAGAGTCGGACACAACTAAGCAACTTCACTTTCTTTGTGAAACTTTGAGGAGCGCATACCAATTTTGTATAATTTGTCCCACATAATAATAAGGATGAAGTACTTCCTAACTGATGTTATAATAATGATAACGCACCTGAAAAGGGTAAAAACCTTAGGCTTCACTGATAGGATATCTTTGTGGGATGCTGCAATCCCCTCACCAGCTTAGGTTTACAAGGCTGCCCCGAGTCAGCAATAAAAGGCTAGATTGAATGTTCTGCTTAAGCAAACAAAGTGCCACGGAGAAGGGCAGACATGGGGCTGACGTGTTTGCTGTGGTGTCTCAGCCTCCTGCGTGCAGATTTGCTCTTATAATAAGCATCCCCACGGCTGTGTTAGAGACACGGTGATTGACATTGCCAAGTGCTCACTGGCTAAAGAGGCATGTTACAGCTACCTGGAGAATTTCTCATGCAGAACCGTGTCTTTCCCAGTAACTTCTGCGGGGTGGGGAAGAATGTGTATCTTTCTCATTTGTTGCCCTCCTCATTTGTTTAAAAGCAGTATGTTCTTAAGTATACTATTGCCTTATAACTGTAGTTTCCCCCTTATCGTCTTGCTTACTCCATGCTTATTTCTTTAGGAAACTTTTTTTTTTTTAAACAAACAATAATAGTAATAAAGAAACTATAAACATAATTTCAAAAATTCCAAAGAAGTTAATAAGAGCAAAATAATTTGTCAATAATACATAAGTTAAATGATAAATCATGACCAAGTAGACTTTATTTTAGAAATATAAGGAAGATTTTACATTCAAAAGTATTGCATGTAGGTTATCATACTACAGTAAAAAGAAATGTCTCATGATCACCTAAATGGATGGATAAAAAAGATTTAATAAAAATTCAATACTCATTTGTAATATAAATTTATAATGGACTAGGACTATAAGAACCCATCCTGAATCTGATAGTATAGTCTAAAAAATTATAATGGTCATAATTAATGGCAAAAATTTTAGAAACATTCTTATTTAGTTCAGGGATGATATTTTACTGGCAGGCTTAGCCATCATAATTAAATAAGAACAAATACAAATATGTTTAAAAGGAAGTAACCTAACCCTCATAATTCAAAAGTTATATAATTGTCTATACAGGTAATCTAAGAGCATCTAGATTAAAATCATTAACACTAACAGGAATGTTCAACAAGTTTCCTGGATTTAAGATAAATATATAAAAATCAATTATATTTTTAGGTACTAGGAGCAATTAGGAAATGAAGATTTTAAAAAAGATATCATTTTGACAAATGTGATAGTTATCTACCACCATCACTCCCCAAATTTCGCTTGTAATTATAATTTCTCAGTCCCATAGCCTCATCCCCAGCCTCTAACACCACTGATTTCTTTCTCTATTGTTTTTTATTTTCTCAGAAATTCAAGTAAGTGGAATCATACAGTTTATAGTCCTTGCTATCTAAGTTTTTATTTTATACATGTTTTTGCATGTATTAGTAGTCTGTTACTTTCTATTCCTGGATAATATCTCACTGTATGGATGCACCCTAAATTTTTATATTCAGTTACCCATTGATAAATATTTAGTTATTATTATTAATAATAAATTCGCTATAAAGATTTGTGTACAGGTCTTTGTGTGAACATGTTTTGGTTTATTTGGGGTAAATAGGAATAGGAGTTGCTGCTAGAAACAGGCAAAGTATTTTCCAAGGTGATTCTAGCATCTCCTACCAGCAACATGTGAGAATTCCAGTTGTTCTTTGTCCTTGCCAACACGTTGGGCTGTCCGTTCTTTTTTTAGCATTCTGTTGAGTGTATGGTTCTACCTCTTTATAGTTTTCATTTGCGTTCCCCTAATGACTCATGTTGTGGACTTTTTCATGTTTATTTGCTGTTTGTATATTTTCTTCATTGAAGTGTCTACTCAAATTCTTTCCCACATTTTTAAACTTCCATTTTAATATTGAATTAAATTCAATAATTCTTTTTATATTCTGGATAGAAATCTTTGATCTGTGTTTTGCAAATATTTTCTTTTTGTGTGTGGCTTGTCTTTTCATATTCTTATCTGTCTTTTGAAGAGTGGATATTTTAATTTTTACTGAAGTTCAATTTTTCAGATTATTTATGGGTTACTATGTATAACCCAAATTATTTATGGGTTACTATGTATATGGGTTACATAGTATGTGATATCTATAAAATCTTTACCTCACCCCAAATCACCAAGATTTTCTCTTTTATTTTCTTTTAAGAATTTTAGAGTTTTAGGTTTTATGTTTGGATCCATGACTCATTTCATGTTTTTTTAATATGGCACGTGTTCATGTTTTTGGACTTGGATTATTCCAGCACTATTTGTTGTAAAATCTATCTTTTCCCTATTATCTTGGCAAATTTTTCAATCAACCATATAATGAGGGTCTATTCCTGGATTGTATTCTGTTCTATTGACCTATATGTCTGTCTTAACATCACTACCACACTGTCTTGGTTACAGCAGATTTATGCTTGCGAGGGTGCTCATTGCTTTTGTCCTGTCTGACTCTGCAATGCTATGGAATGTAGCCCTCCAGGATCCTCTGTCCAGGGATTCTCCAGGCAAGAATACTAGAGTGGGTTGCCAGCCCCTCCTCCAGGGAATCTTCCTGACCAAGGAGCATAGCAAGTGAATTCTTTAGTGCTGAGCCACCGGGGAAGCCCCACAGCAGGTTTTTTTTATTTTTTAATTTTAATTGGAGGCTAATTACTGCAGTTTATAACAAGTTTTAAAATCAAGTAGTGTGAGTCTTATGACTTCGTTCTTTTTCAAGATTGCTTGGATCATTTTAGAGTCTTTGCTTTTCTATGTAAATTTTAGCATCAGCCTGTCAATTTCTATAAAAATGACCTTCTGGCATTTTCATTTGGGCTAATGTTGAATATGTAGATCAATTTGAGGAAAACTGACATCTTAACAATAACGAAACAACTGAGTCTTCCAATTTATGAGCACATATTCCTATTTATTTAGGTCTTGTTTAATTTTTCTTATCAAGTCAATGTTTTAAAAGCTTTGTTATACATAAATAAATAACCATAAACATCTGCTCTGTTACTATTTTATACTGAGACCTTAGAACATTTTCTGGTATTCTGTTAATGAATGCTCAGTGAATATTCTTTGAATCAATAAAGAGTTCATATACAAGATATTTTGAGAATATGTTAATATCTACTGCACAAGATTGTTGAATGAAAGAAATGAGTGAAAAAAGTGAGAAATGATTTTTGAGTACTTGGCACAGTTGGCACTTGGTAAGATCAATTATGTCAAAGGAAGAGAAAAGGTAGAAAAAAATCATTTCATATTGCCTTGGTGATCCTGTGTTTTCCAAAATGAAGAATGGAAGATTAACAAGCATTTTGAGACAAGATAAATGGTAGAGTTTGGTTTTGAGAAATATTTTGATCCAAATTGGATAAATAAGCATTTGCACACATCTCCTTTTTGACCTTTTATAAAATATTTATTTTACGGCTGTATGGGGTCTTTGTGGTGGCATGTGGAATCTTGGAAACGCTGAGCTGCCTCATGGGGACTCTAAGTGGCAGCATGTGGGATCTAACTCTCTGACCAGGGATTGAACTCTGGCCCTCTGCGTTGGGAGTGCAGAGTCTTAGCCACTGGACCACCAGGGAAGTCCCACCTTGTTGATCTTTGTGGAGTCTGAGTCACTGGGTAGATGTCTATACTTCAGAGCAAAGCAATTCATTATTTGTGGTCCAACAGTGAACAGCTCTGCTTACCTTTTGTGAAGAATGATCAGTGCAGCAGGTCAAGAACAACTGAAAACATCTCACAGCACTACTCTTCCGGCTGTCTGAGCCCTCCCACAATGGCCCATCAGAACGTCAGGACGCCCCGTCCCGTCAGGACGCCCCGTCAGGACGCCCCGTCCCGTCAGGACGCCCCGTCAGGACGCCCCGTCCCGTCAGGACGCCCCGTCAGGACCGCGCAGTTGGGAAGCAGTATGGCAAATAGAAAGAGCACCGGCTCTGAAGTTACACGGACTGAAAGCTGAGCCCCGGCTCCACACTTTTACTAAAGTATGACCTTGGACAAGTTACCTATGAATTCTGAATCTCAACTCCCTTTTCTGTAAGGCAGGGGAAATAAGAACTACATCAAGAACTTTTCAGTGTAGAATGTAGTTCTACATTGAGAACCACAATAAGAACTGCTCCATGTAGTTTTTATTTTCCCCACTTTACGGATAAGGGAGTTGAGATTCAGAGTTCATAGGTAACTTGTCCAAGGTCATAGTTTAGTAAATGGCAATCTGCTCTAGTAGTCTTGCCTGGAGAATTCCATGGACAGACGAGCCTGGAGGGCTACAGTCCTTGGGGTTGCAAAGAGTCAGACACAACTGAGTGACTAACACACACACACACACACACACACACACAAACACACATATAAAATCACTCTATAAAACTCTGGCTAGAGCGTTCTATGAAATTCATGCTTTAAGCTCAGTGATCTATTGAATAAGTAGTCTTTACATCATTATGGTTTCCTGGGTTGTTGATAAACATCTCGTTAAATAATGTCTCCTGAAAACAACAATAATAAGCAACTATCCAAACCAGAAAAAAGCACAGGTACTTCCCTTCCCCACCAAAATAAATAAATAAATAAATAAATAAATAAAGTCCCAATCAGCAGCAGTAGCATGGGTCTCTAGTCTCAATACTCAGCAACTTTTTTTAGTGAGGTCCATAAACAAATTTTACTCCCCTGTTAAATTTTAGTGCCTTTGTTTTTCCTGCAGAGTCGTATGGCCCTTTTTACTTCATTCTTGGAAGCACCGTTATTAACCACTGGAGCTGGATAGATACCAGGAGGGGGCCACCGGCATGCCACTTCTGTCTACCTTGCCAGGGAGGCTGAACTGCAGGTGGTTCTTTCTTTGGGGATCACAGGCTGTGAGGGAAGGTGAGAAGGTGGGGCAGGTCTGGGGACAGATTAGTGAGCTCTTTCTGAGCAAATCCCAACGGAAGCTGGCACGTTTCAGAGTGTTTTTTGAATCACTTTTAGCAGTCCTTGGAGTAGATTTACGAAGAGACATATGTTCTCAGGATTTGCCTAAACACAGACAGGCACTAAAATATGGTATGCTCACAAGTTGTTTACAGGTATTGAATTTTAAATCACTGACACTCTTGGGCATCTATGCAAAGAATTCAAGCTCTCCATGCTGTAATCTACCTCTTGTAATACAGGCACAAAAGAGACCCTTGATAAACGCTTATGGAAGGAGTAAGGAAGGGGTGGAAGAAGGAGGAAGAAGGAAAGCGGTGGATGGAGGTTGAGAAAATAAAGAAACAAACAGGATGGGGCAATTATTAAGTTGCACCCTATCCCTTTAAGAGAAAACGTTACAGTCAGGCAAGTGTTCCCAGGAACCACACCTAGAGCCGCTACTTGTGTCCACAGTATCTCCCTCTGCAGCACGAATCTGGACCTTCCTTTTGCCAGACCCACATTTCCTAGCTTCCTCTTAGAGTGGCTCAGTGGCAGGTTTGGCTCTGACCATTCTTTCGTTGCTGTTAACCTCCCTGATTTTTGACCTTACTGTCTCAAGAGGCTTATGCTTAGGAAACTCCTTTGGGACTTGGTGGCCGGTGTTCCCCCTCTGGCCTCACCCCTGCCCGGGATGGGGGCCCAGGTCCTGCCCTGGGCTGACTTCTTCCAAGGGATGCTTCCTGATGTTGAGGTACCACAGCCTCATGAGTGATGCCATGAGCACAACTGGACTTCCTGAAGGGTCTGCAGGCTCAGCTGCTGGGAACAGTCAGTTTTTGATGAGAGAACCCTCCTGAAAGGGGGCAATCTGAGACAAATTAATATCCCTCAGCTAGTGCTTCCATGGAAAAGAATGATGAAAACATAGGTGAAAGTGAAAGTGAAGTCGCTCAGTAGCGTCCCACTCTTTGCGACCCTGTGGACTGTAGCCCACCAGGCTCCTGCGCCCATGGGATTTTCCAGACAAGAATATTGGAGTGGGGTGCCATTTCCTTCTCCAGGGGAACTTCCTGACCCAGGGATTGAACCCAGTTCTCCCACATTGCGGGCTGACGCTTTAATCTCTGAGCCACTTTAGGACACTTATAAAAAAAGCAAACTACACCACCAACCTCCACCCCAGACAGCAGTTCCTACCACCTGCCAATCTTTATTTCTTCTCCCTTTAAAACACATTTGTGGCAACTTCAATTACCAGTCTTAACAAGGTTCAGTGAATGACCCTAATTAGTTAATTGACTTTAAAAGGATGAATGATGTACTGGCCAAGAATAAACTGTGTAGCTAGTTTACAATATTGTCTTAGTTTTGAGTGTACAGCGAAGTAATTCAGTTATACATATCTATCTATCTATCTATCTAGCTATCTACTCTTTTCCATTATAGGTTACTCTAAGGTATCAAGCATAGTTCCATGTGCTACACAGTAGGTCCTTGTTTACCTATTCTATATATAGCAATGCGTATATATTAATGCCAGACTCCTAATTTCTCTCTCTCCCCCCTCAGTTATGAACTCTTGAGACTGACCCCCCGATGGCATGCAGTGTGCCCCACCAAGCATTCCTCCACCTTCAACTGCAGACAGTGCTTTTCCTCATTTACATCTGGGAGCACCCATGGCCCAACCCACTGAAAACATAGCCTGTTGTTCAATAGCCACAGCTGAGCATCCACCAAGCGTCAGATCTGGTGTCAGGTTCTGAGCCAGAGAGGATGAAAATGGTCGTTCAAAGAGCTGTCCTTGCAGCTCTGGAGCTGGTAGAAGGAAGCAGCCATTCGCTCCCCTCTCTTTTTGTGGTACTAGTTCCTCCTCTCTTGGGCAAATACTGTCTTTTCTGCCTCCCGCCGCAGACCACTCAGTTCTGGTGGAGCCGTTGCCTGCCTGGGCATGCCAAATAGAGTGCTTCCACGGAGAAATCTGAATTGGAAATAAGAGAAGAGCTTCATCTTTATTGTTTTCTGGCAGCAACCCTGAACTCAGAGCTTTTGTTCCAGTCTGGTAGGGAGAGCCATGTGGGGAAATGAGGCAGAGAGGCCAAAGGCAGAAGAGAGGCTGTGTTCACTGACTCATAAATCACTGTAAGATGATGCAGAAACCAGTTGTATTAGTTTCCTATTGCTGCTGTAGCAAGTTAAAACAATTAAGTGGCTTGAAACAACACAACTTTATTCTCTTATGGTTTTGTAGGTCAGAAGTCTGGGGTAGGCTTTATGAACTAAAATCAAGGTGTTGGCAGAGCTTCATTTCCGGAGGCTGAAAGGAAGAATCTCCTTCCTGGCCTTTCCCATTTCTAGGTGCTGCCTCTATTCTTGGCTCATGGTCCCTTCCTTCATCTTCCAAGTGCATCCCCGCTACCTCTGATTCCATCATCGTATCTCCTCTCTCTGAAATTCCTACCTCCTACTTAGAAGGACCCTTGTCATTACACTGGGCTGACCCAGACAGTCTAGCATAATCTTCTCATTTCAAGGTGATCTCAAAGTTAATTAGCAATTTTGACTCTGTCTACAACCTTAATTCCCTCCTGCCATGTAACATACATATTCACAGGTTCTAAGGATCAGGATGGTGACATCTTTTGAGGCCATTATTCTGCCTATCATATCAGTAGATAACAGTAGAGCCCAAGTTAATATCCCTCAGGTTGCAGAGATGCAGAGAAGGGGATGAGGAGGTTAGAAAGAAAACTGAATAATGTTTCCAGTGCCAAAGGTATCATTTATTCACCTGTAAACTCAAGCTTCAAATCACTGTATTTTTCCCCCTACAGGCACACATTCTAAAATGTGCAGGCTTTTGTCATTCAGTTCCCAAGGCTGTAGAATCTTTTCAATTTATACTCATTTCAAAGATCAGGACACTTTTTTTCTGTCTTATATCCTAGCATCCCCAAACGCTGTGATTCTTCCTCTTACCGTAAGGTTCTGCAGCCAGGCCTGCAGTTCCCTGGTGACCTGGAGGTGTCCTTACTCTGATCCTGGGGCTTGCTTACAATCTCCTTAGCTATTTAGGCCTCATTTCCCAACGGTGGGTGCTCTGCCTGCTCTAAGTGGAAGCAAACCTGAGTCCAGCAAAACGAAGGCTGAGTATGTGCCTGCTTTCCTGCTGTTCCGGGAAACATTGCGTCACCGGCCCCCAGCTGTTTGTTCCTTGTAGGTTCGTCTTACTCCAAACAAGCTTTTAGACTCTCTGTTCTCTAGCTGTTTTACACACACATTTTGTTCAGGAGAAGAGCTCTTCCGGACACTGTTAAGGCTTTCCCATTCTTCTGTATTTGTTCTCGGTTACTTGCTCTTTCTCTTTTATTGTGTGTATGTCCTTCTGATAGGTGTGTCTGTTTTTTTGCCTCCTGAGTAGCTGGATGAAGTGAGGGAAGCAGCTTATTCTGGGTGTCCCAAGCTCACCTCCATAGACTAGAAAGCACTCAACGCAAAGTATTAAAGGTAGCAGGGCCCTACTGACCGGATGCTGAGGATGCTTAATACCCATCATAGCTAATATTTGTTGAGTGCTTACACAAGACACCATGCTAAATGCTTTATGTGTATTATTTCTTTTAGACTTTCAACATTAAGTGCAATTAACCTCATTCTATTGAAAAGGAAACTGAGGCACACACAGGTTAAATAATTTGCCTAATGTCCCAGAGTTGTAAAGTGACACCATTGAGATGGAAATTTAGGCAACCTCCTTTGGGCTTAACTGTCTCCCCCTCCCCTCAATAAACAAGAAGATGGGAGAGGCATCCATGGCCCATGTTTCTTGTTCTTAGCAGACACCCTGAGGCCCAGATGCTCTTCCTGGGGGTGGATAAGTTTGAGATGCTTGTAGCATTAGTGAGTCGCCTTGGTCCACGGCTTGTTTTGAGCTAGAGGTGCTTGTTTTGGGGAAAGTCAGGAGGTTGACTGGGTCTCCCAGCACCTAGGAGGGGCATGGTGTCAAGGAAACAACAGCTGATCCTGTGGTTGGTCTTTTAACAGCATTCTCTCCTCCATTCATCAGAATGGGACAGAGTGGGGCCAAGTCTTCGCTGGTTCATCTCTCCCATCAGAGATGGCAGCTGGATCCTTAGGGCTCATTTACTTTAAAGATCCACTTGGGGACCAAGTAATTACTGACTTTACATACTCATCTTGCTTAGGGGGGGCAAAATTGATTAGCATCTGTATTAGTTTCCTAGGGTTGCCACAGCAGCTAATCATAAGCTGGGTGACTTAAAACAACAGACATTTATTCTCTTACAGTTCTGGAGGCCAGAAGTCCAAACCCAAAGTGTCAGCAGGGTTGGTTACTTCTGGAGGCGCTAAGGGAAAATCTCTCCTGTGCCTCTCTCCTCACTTTTTATTTTTTAATTAAAATTTTTTAACATAAAATCTCCCATTCTTTTTTTTTAACTTTAGTATAGTCAATTTACAATGGTGTGTTAGTCCCAGGAAGGGCTGGGGCTTGGGAAGGTGGGAGAGGGAATGTTTGAAGAATGTGCCTCAGGTGAGAGGTTTCTCCTGCCTACACAGCGTGGGAGAGGGGCTGCTTCCTCCTCACCTCAGGCCAGGAAGGAGGAGGTTCAGAGCACTGTTTGGTGGCATGGTGTAGGCCTCTCGCGCACGCATGCTCAGTTGTGTCCGACTCTTCGCGACCCCATGGAGTAGTCCCGCAGGCTCCTCTGTCCATGAGATTCTCCAGGCAGGAACCCTGCAGTGGGTTGCCATTTCCTTTTCCGGTAGGTCTCTTAGAGTTTGGCAAATACAGGATCCTGACTAGACTTATTCTTGGAGTCTAAAGGTGAGACTGTGACTGGCGCCACCCCCTGTGGCAGAGAGGAGAGTTGCCTCCTCGGTCTCCAAGCTATGCTCTCCGTAGGCTGGTGTTAAGGGATGATTTTTCTGAGAACCAGATGTGGACCCTGCGGAGGGCAGCCAGACTATTATCATCACCATGGGGTTTCCTGGAAGGGTGCAGGGACCCTAGCAAAAAAAAAAGGGTGTGTTAGTTTCCTGTTGCTTCTGTAACAAACGATCACAAACTTGGTGGCTTAAAACAACATACATTTATTTTTCTCATAGTTCTGGATGTTGGAAGTCTAAAATGGCCCATGGGAAGATTGTGTTCCTTCCGGAGGCTCTGGGGAGAATTCATCTCCTTATTTTCCCAGTTATCTTGAGGCCATCCACTTTTCTCGTCTCATGGCCCCGTTCTTCTACCTTCAAAGCCTGCAGAATAGCATCTTTCCTTCTCTCCGACCTCCGCTTTGTCCTCACATCTTCTCTCTGGCTGTGACCCTCCCACCTTCCTCCTGTAAGGACTCTTGTGGCAACACTGGGCGAACTCCAGTAATCCAGGATAATCTCTCCACCTCAAAATCCGTAACTTAGTCACATCGCCAAGTCCCCTTGCAATGTCAGGTGACATGCTCGCAGGTTCCAGGGAGGATTAGCATGTGGACATCTTTGGGGAGCTGTCAGTCAGCTCAGGACAGGTGGAGTGCTGGGGATCAGTCTTGGGTTGAGATCTGATCTGTTACCTGGAGGACAGGCGTTGCCCAAACCAAAGGAGAGGAATCTCAGAAGTGCTTGCAAAAGCGGACGGGAGACTACACTGGACGGCCACTGAGCACCAATCATTCTGAGGGCATCAGACCTTAACAAACGAAGGCACACGATGACTTAGACATACGGAAAAAGTCTCCTGTCCTTCATCACTTCTCCCCCGGGCACATTTCTGGAAGAGGGAAAAAGTGACCTAGGTGCCGATTTTAAACTATGGAAACAGAATAGATCTCATGATTGAAAGAGCCCAGAAAACCATGGGACTTGATAGAGGTTTCATCCTGAGACAGGAAAGAATGAATCAGAGTCCAAAGAGGGATCCCCAAGTGATGGAGGGATGTAAGATGCAGCTGGTTTCTGCTTGTACATTTGCATCTAGTTCTTCACTCTTCAGGAGCCGCCTGAAAGCAAGGAATGACTGCCTCATCCTTCTTCCCTCCCAGCCTGACGTAAGGAAGGGCCCTTAGGAGATAGTCAGAAACCGTGAGCTATTGGAAGACATGACCCAAGTCCATTTACAAGTTTTCTACCACTCTTTCCTGGTGATTCCAACGCTGTCTGGTTGCATCAGCAAATTACGCCCTGTGCTCAGTTGCTTCAGTCGTGTCTGACTCTTTGCGACCCCGTGGACTGTAGTCCCCAGGCCCCTGTGTCCATGGGATTGTCCAGGCAAGAATATTGGAGTGGGTTGCCATTTCCTTCTTCAGGGGATCTTTCCAACTCAGGAATCGAACCCATGTCTTTTATGTCTCTTGCATTGGCAGGCAGGTTCTTTACCACCAGCACCACCTGGGAAGCCCCAGAAACCACTAAATGAAGTGATAGAGACATTCGCCGGCAGCACATGCAGGTGATAGAGAAGAAGGGCCATCAGAATCCAGAATAAACCTTACCTTGGTGGCTGACATCAGCTCCTCCTTGGTCTGACTGTCAGAAATAGTCTGTATCGTGGGTGGCTAGTGAGCCATTACAGCTTGTCACCAGTGGGCAGAGTAATGACACCTCGAATTAATTTATGTGAAGAACCAAGAGGCACAGATATTCACACCTCTGTCCCCATGGAGGAGGCTGCTGTCGGGAGCTTCAGGAGGCTGGGGAGGTTAATGATGAGGAATGCAGGGCCTGCCGCCAAACTCATTTGGATTTGAATTCTGATTTGCCCATTTTATACCTGTATGACCCTGGGCCAGTGAGCACCTCTAGAGTCTGAGGTCCTCTTGTGGTGAATGGGGGGAAATAAGTAGGATAATTCATATGAAATGCTAGTACAGGGCCTGGCACAGAGTCAATACTCAGAATATGTTAAGTTGTTACTACTATTACTGGGGTAATCAAAAGTGTCCTGGACTGGGAATCAGAAGACTTGGGGTTCAGGTTCAAAACCTGATGTTGTATGGAAATAATAATTGTATGGAAATAATAGTTCATCATTATCACACACTGAAAAGGTACTGAATAACTTGTTAAATATTGACATCAGTCCTCTCCTTCAGGCCTCAAAACCATTGTAAGAGGTGGGGATCTTCATTCATCCAGATGTTGTAGGTGAGGGAGCTGATATACAAAGGGATGAGGAATTTGCTCAGAGCCCATGGCAGCAAGACCTCCAGAGCCTCTGCTCTGAACTAGTGTGTGCAACCAGCCCAGTCCCTTCCTTCACTGCTCCTGAGGCTGGCTTTGAGTTTTCCAAAGTACTGTGACTTTTTTTTTGTAAATTTCAATTTGAGGATAATTGCTTTACAATGTGGTTTCTGTCATACAGCAACATTAATCAGCCATAGATATTCATATGTTCCCTCCTCTTACGCCTTCCTTTCACCCCTTTAGGTTGTCGCAGAGCATAGGGTTGAGCTTCCTGTGTTATACAACATCCCACTAGCTATCTATTTTACATATGGTAAGATATATGTTTCAATGCTACTCTCTCAATTCACCCCACTCTCTCTGCCCACCTCTATGGCCACATGTCTGTGTCTCTATTCCTGTCCTGCAAATAGGTTCATCAGGTACTGGGGTATTTTAAAGGCTATTTTGAGGCATTAAAAAGCTGATATTGCTGTTAGTGTGACACTTTTGTTTTTGAGAACCTTGCTAGTCCTCACTGGCAGAGATGCTTCTGCCTCAGGGCCTTTCACTGGCTGTTTCCTCTGCTGAGAGCACTCTTCCTGCTGATCTCTGCATGGCAGCCTCCCCCACTGCCTTCAAGTCTTCACTGAAATCTTACCTAGTCAATGAGGCCTACCTTGCTACTCTCTTTATAATCATATCTGTCTCCCTGCCCCTAATCTTTCCATATGCCATTAGTACGGTACTCGTCCCCTTCTAACATACCATGCAATGCGTTTATTCACTATGTTCATTTTTATTATGTAATTCTTCTCTTCCTGCCCCATTGAAATGTACTCCCTATTAAAATGTGCCCGTTTGTTCTCTGATATGTCCCAGGTGTTTAGGTCAGTGCCTGGTGTATAGTTGTTGTTGTTCAGGTGCTAAGTTATGTCTGACTCTTTGCAACCCCATGGACTGCAGCACTGCAGGCTTCCCTGTCCTTCTCTATCTCCCAGAGTTTGCTCAGACTCATGTCCATGGGTCTGAGATGCCATCCAACCATCTTGTCCTCTGTTGCCCCCTTCCCCTCTTGCCCTCAATCTTTCCCAGCATCAAGGTCTTTTCCAATGAGTCAGTTCTTTGCACCATGTGGCCAAAGTATTGGAACTTCAGCATCAGTCCTTCCAATGAATATTCAGGTAGGCATTCAGTAAATAGTGATTAGTTGAATCAGTAAGTGAAGATGACCCTTTAACCACACTCCCCTCCCCTGTTTAAAATCCTTCCTAGGCATCTTGTCCTACAGGTCACTCATGGGGTAGAACAGTTTTTTGTGGGCTCCATGGTCATCTCTGGCTACCATAGTCGGTCTGGGCCCATCTGCTTCCAGTGGGCACCCTGGTGGAGGGGGTTTAGATTGGGGGGAAGATGAGGAGGGGGATTTTGAGTAAATCTGGAGGGAGGGGAGCCTGATGTGGCCTGATCCCTCTCTTCCCCGAGGACTGGACTCTCCTCCCCTTCCTTCTTGCAGCTGGCTCCACATTCTCAGGGCCCAGCCTGCCAATTCTCCCTCCCCAGTCACCCACTGGAGAAACCCAATGCAATGGTTGGAAAAGCCTCGACCTTTGGCTCTGGCCTTTCTCAGGGGAAGAACAGCTGACGCCCAGGCATACCAGTGGCTGGTGACCGTCCACCATTTTCTGCCTGCACTGCAGCCACAAGTTCTTGTTCCTGGGCCTCAGTTTCCCATCCAACAAATGAGATGGATTATATTGTCTCTTCTGATCTGACTCTGTTTCGCCAGGATTCTAGGACTTGATTCCAAAGCCCTTTTGTTCACAAAGTTAGCCCTTCTCTTCTCTGGCTCCCACAGTGCCTTGCTGGTCATCTGTGCTCGTCCTCACCAAGGGCATGGGCTATAGTTGTCCCTCCATCTCCCCCTGCCCTGCTGCTGCTGCTCCATCCCTCAGTTGTCTAACTCTTTGCAACCCCCTGGATGGTAGCATGCCAGGCTTCCCTGTCCTTCACCATCTTCCAGAGCTTGCTTAAACTCACCCAACCATCTTGTTCTCTGTTATCCCCTTCTCCTCCTACCTTCAGTCTTTCCCAGCATCAGGGTCTTTTCCAATGAGTTGGCTCTTCGAATCAGGTGGCCAAAGTATTGGAGCTTCAGCTTCAGCATCAGTCCTTCCAATGAATATTCAGAATTGATTTCCTTTAGGATGGACTGGTTGGATCTCCTTGCTGTCCAAGGGACTTTCAAGGGTCTTCCCCAACACCACAGTTCAAAAGCATCAGTTCTTTGGCATTCAGCTTCTTTATGGTCCAACTCTCATATCGTTACATGACTACTGGAAAAACCATAGCTTTGACTAGACAGACCTTTGTTGGTAAAGTAATGCCTCTGCCTTTTAATATGCTGCCTAGGTTGGTCATAGCTTTTCTTCCAAGGAGCAAGTGTCTTTTCATTTCATGGCTGCCTTCACAATCTGCAGTGATTTTGGAGCCCAAGAAAATAAAGTCTGCTGGAAAGGACTGAATTGTGTGCCCCCCTTTCCCAATTCATGTGTTTAACATGCCTGTGTCAGGAGATAGAGCCTTTAGAGAAGTAATTACATTAAGTGAGGTCATGGGGTGGGTCCCGGATCCAATAGACCAGTGTCGCTATAAGAAGAGGAAGAATCAGCAGAGATGCCTGTAGGGGCATGCACAGAGAAAATATCCATTCTTAACCCAAGGAAAGAGCTCACCCTAGAGATCAATCCTCCTGGCCAGGAGTCTTGGACTTCCTGTCTCCAGAGCTGTGACAAGATAGATTTCTATTGTTTAAGCCACCCAGTCTGGGATATTTTGTTATGGCAGACAGAGCAGACTGATAAAAGTGCTTTCCTAGTCTATCTGCTTCCAGAGGGTAGGGCCTGCCTTCAGTCCATTGAGGATGTTCTCAGGCACATGTGCTTACCTTGTCTCCCCATCCTGAACCCCCCGCCCCGCACTCACCCCCTGACCCTTCCTCCCCGATACCATTCCTGGTAGATAGTTGAAGAATGGAAGAAAAGACATGCAGTCAGAAGACTGATTTTGGAAATATATACAAATAGTCATTCCTTCCCAAGACATTTGCTAGGCTGGATCTTGTGTAAATGCTGCTGTTGAGTGCTGTAGGGAGGAGAGCAAGGAGATCAAACCAGTTAATCCTAAAGGAAATCAACCCTGAATATTCATTGGAAGGACTGATGCTGAAGCTGAAACTCCAATACTTTGGCCATCTGATGTGAAGAGCTGACTCCTTGGAAAAGACCCTGGTGCTGGAAAAGACCCTGGTGCTGGGAAAGACTGGAGGCAGGAGGAGAAGGGGATGACAGAGGATGAGATGGTTGGATGGCATCACTGACTGGATGGCCATAAGTTTGAGCCAACTCTGGGAGATAGTGAAGGACAGGGAAGCCTGGTGTGCTTTAGTCCATGGGGTGGTAAAGAGTCTGACATGACTGAGCAACTGAACAACAACAAGGGAGGAGAGGGAGGCTGGGAGTGAAGCTAGAGGTTCTGGGTTCAAGCCCTGCTCCCCACTTAGCAGCTGGGGCCCTGGAGATAGATTCTTAACTGCCTGACCTCGGTTTCCTCAACAGTGAAACAGGAATAACACTCTCTCCTAAGCAGGTATTAAATGGCGCATGAGACTAGCCGTGTGTTAGCACATTGGACTGCTCATCAGTGAGAGTGAGTTTATATTAGGAGTATTAGTGACTCCTATTTCTTCATTGATTTAACGCATGTTTGTGGAGCACCCGTTAACTGATGGTGAATCTGCTGGTACTGGACGTACTGCGGTGAGCTTCCTGGATCTGGGTCCTGCCTTCCTGGAGGGCGCGGTCCTGATGACCTCCAGAGCCAAGCTGCTGGATCCCATTCACTCCTATAACAACCGATGGGCTAGCGGTGTCACCGGGTCCCCGAGTGCGGAGACCACACCAGGCCCCAAGCGGCCGGCGCCCACCCCGGGTCTAGAAGCAGATGGGAGAACTGAACCCCGCGCTGCGCCCCCCGAGGCACCGCGCCCACCGCCCCGGCCTCCCCGCGGCTCGCGCGGGCACAGGGCGGGCTGCGGGGAGCTGGCTGAGCACGTCTCGGCGGTAAACAAGGCGCTGAACATGCTCCGCGGTGAACCTGGACGATTTAGACACTCAGCCCTAATTGCAGGGAGCCTGGGCTGCGGCACCCGCGCGGGGCGGATGTGCCTCGTCGCCGCCCGGCCCAATTGCTCCCATTTATCCCGGCCTCGCCCGCCCTGTGGGGAGCGCGCCGCCAGCAAACGGCGTGTCTTCAATCCGAGCGGCGGGGCGGCGGGATCGATGGCCGCCCCGCTCGTCAACAGTCCCAGAGCAGGGACACGGGTCGATGCGCCTCGACCTTCGCGGGCTCCCGCGGCCTCCCCGGGACTGGATGCAGCTGGCCCGTCGGGCAGAGGCCGCGCGGTGCCGCGTCGCCCCGGGCCGGCTCAACCCGGCTCTGGGGGAGCCCTCGGGCAGTGGGCGCGGGGACAGCAGGCCGGGGACACAGCACAGGGCCGGGGTGGTGACCGTGCGGCCGCAGAGAAGGCTGCTTTCGCCTTCTCTCACCGTCCCCTCCCTTCCCCGCTCACCTTGCCCCATCGCCTGTCCGCGCCTCGTCTCCATCTGTCTCTCCCCCACGTCTCATCTCACCTTTCCCTTTTCTTTCCTGCGCTCTCCCCCCACCCCCTCTCCACCTTCCGTCTCCCCCACCTCTCCACTCTCCCCCACCTCTCCACCCTCTCTTCGCCTGCCCTTGCCTCTCCTTTTCATCCCTTGTAGTCCGATCTGCCACTCCTGGAGGCCTCTCCCTCCCCTCCTCGAGTCTCTCGACCACTCTCGGACTGGCTCTGCCCGGGCGGGTCAGTTTCAGAGGTTTACACCCCACCCCCCGCCCCTACCCCACCCCCACAGTCCCCTCCCCCACGCGCCGTCCCATTTAATGTTGCTCGATTGATTGAAAGGCTGTAGCGCCAGCCCTCCAGGCAGAGGCGCTGGTACCAGGCACTGGGTAGTAATTGCTTACTAGAGGGTGGGAAGACCCTCTCGACCCTTCAAACAGAATCAAGATAATGTCAGCAAAATTAAACTCCGGCCCTCTAATTACCTCCTCATTTTACTAGTAATGTTTTCATCTGAGCTCATGTTGAATGAGTCTTTGTCAGAGAAAATCAGCAACGCCAGCCTCACAGACAGCCAGAGAAACGCGAAGAACCCAAAACAGCGGAGGGAGCTTTTTGTTTAGACTCCCAAACATTTGAAAGCACCATGACTGTGTGACCCCACTCCGCCCCCCCTAATTCTTTCTTCATGTATGTGTGTGTTAGTTGCTCAGTCGTGTCTGACTCTATGTGATTCCATGGACTGTAGCCTGCCATGCTCCCTTGTCCACGGAATTCTCCATGCAGAAGAATACTGAAGTGGGTTGCCATGTCCTTTTCTAGGGGATCTTCCAGATCCAGGGATCAAACCCAGGTTTCCTGCATTGCAGGCCAACTCCTTACCTTCTGAACCACCAGGGAAGCACAGTCTTTCTTCACAAAAAGGAGGTCTTCCAATGCACAGGATCAGTACTAGGACAGCTGCTAACGCTCTCCTGCCTGAGGAGTCACACTCTGCTCTAGGCATTATCATCTTCCAAAGGGTTCTGTCTGCTCCCATCAGGAAAAAAAAAAAAAAAAAATTCTGATTCTATGGGGTTTTTCTGCTGGCCATTACTCCAGAAAGTTCAAATCCCCATCTCCCTTTTGAAACCTTAAAATACTAAGCTAAAGTATTTTAGTTCCCTTGGGATGTTCCCTTGGGATGTGGGCTCTCCCAGCCTGAGAGTGGTGTGTCCCATTACCTACAAATCTTTCAGATTCAATAGGTGGGAAGGATGCTTCTGATTAACCTGCAGGATCCTCTGCTGCGTTCAGCCCACCTTCCTACCCTGAGTGATTTCTGACTTTGTTGAAAAATTAGTCACAAAAAAGAACCACAGTATTAGTAGATTAAAAGTAGCTCAAAATTAGAATTGCAATAAGCAAACTTTCTTCTTCCTCCCTACACTCTTCCTCCCCTATTTTTAGTTGGACTTTAGGGATTTTACAGCAAGGAGATCAAACTAATCAGTCCTAAAGGAAATCAACCCTGAATATTCATTGGAAGGACTGATGCTGAAGCTGAAGGTCCAGTACTTTGGCCACCTGATGCAAAGAGCCAGTTCATTGGAAAAGACGCTGATGCTGGGAAAGATTGAAGGCAGGAGGAGAAAGGGATGACAGAGGATGAATGGTTGGCTGGCATCACTGACTCAATGGACATGCATTTGAGCAAACTCCAAGAGATGGTGAAGGACAGGGAAGTCTGACGTGCTGAAGTCCATGGGGTCCCAAAGAGTCGGACATGACTGAGCAACTGAACAACAACAGGGGTTTTACTATTTGTGTGTGAGGATGGGAGCAAGAGAGACTCTGCCTCACTTTTACAAAAGGGCCTCAAAATTAGACTTCTGATACAGTCTACTGATAAATAGAGTCTGCTGTAAATTCATGTGATAACTTAGTGTGAATTGAAGAAAGACCTCTCTTTCACAAGACGTTTTACTGCCAGCTGTCAGAAGATTGTCACGAAAAGGGTGCAAATCTATGGTAACTATGAGGAAAGTGGTGCCCTTGGAGGCCTCGCTCACAGTCAGAGCACGTCCATCCCTTCAGCAGCAACGTATGTGTCACTAATGGAGCACAGAGCTGGCAGTGCTCTGTGAATTAATGTTTTAAATCAACTGCATTTGTTTTGTGATTAGCACCAGGACACTGTATTAATCCCTTTGTGTGAAAACATTTGCTTGTTGAAAGTAGACATTAAGAATATCTCATCATTTTTATAAGCATCTTCTGGCATTTATTCATTTGGTTCAACATACCAGAACTCTTACACAATTAGTCTACCCTCTTCTAACCTCTCAGGGGCCCTGGGAGCCGATCCTGAAGCCAGTCCAGCACCCATTGTCTTTCAGTACTCCCTCTGGAGACCACCTTTTCTCAACTCAAGAACTTCTGGTCATAGTGGGCCTAGACCTAACCAGCCAATCAGACTATTGGATTTTTCTTGAGATGGTCATGTGACCACATTTCCCATTGCATTTGAATTTCAGAACTTTGTTTTAGACTGCTGTGGAGCACTCTCTGCTATGTGCTTTTCTGCTGGGGCTGCGAAGGCCTTGGGTTCCTGGCAGCCACTTTGCCACCATGAGGTGAAGATAGGCTGTGAGTGGATCTAACACAGAAGACAGAGATGGAGAGAGAGAGAAGAATTAGTCTTTCACACTCTGCTATTGACTTAAGCCGGGGAGAATTGTCCTTCTAGCCTAAATGAGGGGTTTTAGAGGTCAAAACCTCATTTCACAAGAGGAAAAACCCCAAGGCCTAAAGGCCAGGAAGCCAGAAAAAGCCAGAGCCAGCCTGAGAATCCAGTATTCCCTGTTCTTTTGTCCACAGGAAGTTTGATGGTCATGGTGGAGAAAAAGGGACCAAGGAAAAGCAGGTCCTGTGATAAAACAATTAAAATCTAGGCTTTTAATTAAATTAAACTCATTAGACATTTTTGGGAGCAACTCCCATTTCATACAGATATATGATAAATATCTGTCAAAGGCCAAATAGGTGTACTGTGTCAGGCACTGTGGGTGCAGTAGTGTGCCAAAGCTGACTCAGAGTAAGAGCTTGTGGGCTGCTGAAAGGGGCTATGTGCCTTGTCCACTGCCCAACCTAAGGAGGATCAAGGGTCAGAATCTCACATTGCGCAGAGCACAGCAATATGGCACCTCTGGGGGCTCAATAAACAGTTATTCCTGAATATTGTCAGCCCAGTGGATTGGAATGCAGAACTTGACATGGTGCCCCCACCTTGTAGGAATTTGCTCTGTCACATGGGACAGCCCTTCATAAGGTCTAATTCCCTGACTTTAAAAACAATGAGAAGAGTGCCAGGGGCACATGAGGAGAAGCTATCTCATGCCCTGCTGAATGCCAAGTTTCTCAATAATTTTCGGTGATTGGGAAGAGGGGGATGGTGAGTGGGGAAGCCAGAGGGGAACTGATGGAAAAGAAATGCTGTGGCCAATTAGCTGAAATGTTACAGTCAGTGCATCGCCGCCTGACGGGCTCATTAAGCCACAGAACTCTTTGACAGTTTTTGGTTGTAGTTAAGAGCCGACGTGGACCCTCCACTTTGCATGTGTGTGCAGTTGTGTACTTCTGCGTGTGCCAGGCTGTCTGTGCCTCTCACCCCCCTGGGTGCTCTCCCTCCTGCCCCCCCCACCCCCCCCGAGGGTCTGTGGCTTGTGCTGGCCGTTCCCCCCTCAAGTCTTTCCCAAATACCAAATGATTTCCCTGCATGCACAGATCCTATTTTCCCCTTGAAAGTTTAATCTGAATGCTCAATGTTCAGTTGCCAAAGGCTGTGAACTAATTTCTCCTGTCATTGCCACTTGGTGAAAATGTCATCATTAGTGAGGCAGGAGATGTTGAAGAAAGGCGAGAAGGGGAGAGGAGGTTGAGGAAGAGGGTCCGAGACCCTCCTGGAGACTCCTAAATGCCACAGCATTCAGAGACCCAGTGCTGGGTGAGGGTACTGCCCAGATGGAAGTCCAGCTGCATTCAGGGGGCTGGCTGCTGGGCCGTGTTCCCTGGGTGCAGGGGAGCTCGCTTGGCCGGTATGCCCTGGGGACAGGCAGCCAGAATCCCGGTGACCTCTGTAATGAGAAACATTCCTAAACGAGAGCTCTGCCTTTTGCAAAATCACTGTTCTCTCTGTGACCTGGTGTGGCTTATGTAAGGGTCCTTGCAAGAATGACTCCTTGCGACTGGGCTGGGCAGGCTTTACGAACAAATCTGCCTGCTGCCTATGACTGTCACTTAGAGCTCAGCCAGCCGCCAGGGTTAATGCAAAGCTAAGTTCCACCCTCAAAATTGCTTCCTGTCCTGCCGTGTCTGGTCATGTTCGTATTTCTCGTCCCTTTCCATTGTTTTTGCATCCCTGCTTTACATTTGATGTAATTTCTTTTGTTTAAGAACATAATTTTGAAATTAGCAAATAATTTCATTAAAAACCTACTGGAAACATTTCTGATACACGTTGACTCTTTCTACTTCCGTCCCTGACACACAGTTCTGATTTCTTTGTGCTAAATTTCATAAGTCATCTCATATTCAATTGGGGAATGAATAATTTACAGACTTAACAGGAACAAATACTGATTGAGTGCAGCAAGAAATGCGCCAAACACTCTCTTCATGATTCTTCCCATTGTATCTTCACAAACAGCCCGATGAGGCTATGGTCCCAGTTTCCCAATGAGGGTCAGAAATAGTGATTTGCCCCAGAGTTCATAGTGCAGTAAATGGTTGAGCTGGGATTTGATCCTGAGACTAACTGACTTCTAGCACTTGTGTTATTTATAACACATTCCTGTTAGTGAGTTATAATCAGAGCTGGTTATAAATAGCTCTATCCCAAGCACTGATAACAGTGGTTGGGGCATGGGTTGTTGCAGTTAATTCCTTTTGTCTCTAGGCCTCAGTCCCCTTATCTGTGCAATGGGTATAATGTTCTGGGCCCTGCCTCCTTCACCAGTTTATTGTGGGAACTAAATTGGATAGTACATGGACAAAGTGGTAACAAAACAGCATTAGTCAGTGTGAGGAACATAAATGAATAGCTTAGAGTCTTCCCAACATCTTCCTAGCAGTCTTGGGCCTGCAAGCTATCATAAGAATCATGACCTGGAATAAGCCTTGGCTAGGATCTGGAAGTCCAAGTCCAGGGCTGAGGAAGGGATGGTGGGTAGCTGGAAGCTTCCTTGTCTAGAATCTGCATCCTTTCACCCATTGCATAAAAACTGGTGATCTTGTTTTTAAAACTTTCCTCATTTCCCGGCTGCCCCCAGGAAAGAAGTTACATTTCTGCAGCAAAGTCTGCTTCCATATCTTCCCATTGCCACCCTTCCAAGCTGGTGCGCTTGTGTCCTCTTGGACCTGTAATGGAGGAGGGGCAAGAGACCTGTGGAATCTGGTTGGCAAGCACTGTTAAGGCGTTCCTTGACACCTGGGTGTTGTCCTGGGCCTGCGGAGAGGTGGGCTCCTCAGGGGCTGGCACAACCATCAGAGCATGGCCCCATATTGCCTCCTGGCTGAGGTGGTGGTCAACTCCGGTTGGACAAGTAGAGCAGTGACTGGGACCCTGGGACCACTGGCTGCCTCCAAGGCTAGTCTGGAAAGATGTCAGGAATGTATTTTGTACGATTACTTTGGCCTTTCTATGCATCTGCTGCTCTGAGTAGCTTCCGAGATGCCCAGCCAAGGGCCCCATCAGGCTGAGAGGTTTTCATCAGGCAGGGAAGTGCCCTCCCCTCCTGGCCTGCATCTAGAGTTAGGGACCCATCTTCCTGTGTCAAATGCAGAATTCAGGGCTGCCAAACTTGTTCCCTAGGCCCAGGGGCCCACCGTGCCGTCCTTCTGTACCTTTATTGCTTCTTTGATTTGAGAGCACTTACCCCAAACACTTACCTTGCAAAAATGGAGCAAAAGGGAACAAATGGAATTGGCTGTTCATATGAAATTTTATAAGATGCCAATATTTTTTTGCCCAGACACAGAGCAGTCCCTGAGATGCCTGTGAACTTTGGGGTCAAGGTCTGAGTCATGACCCCTAGGGGCTCTGTAGTTACAATAATACTCACTAGCACCTTCTATGGGGGGAGGCCTTGGCTTGTTGCTGGGAGATAGGACTGCCTTTAAGGAATCCCCCTGTTTCATAGCTTCCTGGGGGTTCAGGAGTGAGGGCCTGCTCTCAGGAGTTGACTCTGTAAAGGAGGAAAGATTGAGAGGCAGGTAACTAGCTTGGCATCCTCTTTCTTTTTCTTTTATGTCAGCTTTACAAAGGTTATTTCCCCCTTATTACCTCATTCATCATGATCTCTCAATAACTTAGTGAGTAATCAGGGAAGGGATTTATCCCCATTTTATGGAACTGAGGGTCAGAGAGGCCAAGCTATCTTTCCAAGGTCACTGGCCCACTGTGAAAATTGAACCCAAGATTCAAATGTATTTGTCTGACTCCAAATTTAACCAGTGCCTCTTCCAAGGATCAGTGCTTCACCTGGGTATTTTGTGAATGATGCAAACTATTGGAGTGTTTGCAGGGGTGCAGAAAGAGAGAAAGTCTTATTAGGACAGGGGTAGCCCAGGAAGGCTTCTTGAAGGAGGTGGGTCTGGGCTGGCCAAGGAAAGAATCTGGCCACGCAGAGGGTGAATGACCTCTCAAGGTTGCTCTTTGCCCAAAGTCTCTGATTTTGCAGGATCCAGATGCTATCCTCGCCTCTGTCTCCACCTGTCTCATCAGGGACCAAAAGGCTTGAAATTAAAAAGTCATCATTTGCTGGAACAAGGCAGCTTCAGGCCCTGGGGCCTGTCTCTGAGGACCATACTTGACGGTACCTGTTCGCAGCCTGCCTGGGCTAAGGGGACCAGAAAGTCATTGCCATCTGGCTGCTGAGCCAGGCTGGTCGAAGGAAGGACACAGTGGTTGGGCTGGGCTCACTGTCACCTGGCTCATGCTGGAAGCTACATCCCCGACTGGCTTGCACCTTGACCCCACTTCCTGCCCCTTCTCTCCAGCTGCTCCCTGACCTGAATCCCACCCTTGACTTAGGCCTGAGGAGGGTTACTGAGAAAGTCTGTAAACATAGCTACTTTCATTTCTGTGAGAGACATTTCCATAGCTTTTGCTCTGACCTTCCTGTGATGATGGTTCCCAGAGTGTCTGCTCTGGGCCAGGTGTAGTGTCTGTGCTGGGGAGGCAGAGAGAGGTCAGACACTCTTTTCCTTTGGAGGAAACTGTGTCTGGTGTGGGGTTATATGACAGGGACTCAACTTAGCTTGTTTTGCTTGTTGCTCCTGCTCCACATCTGAAGAAGGGTGTGGATTTCAGATCTGGGAAGCAGAAGAGAAACAGAGTAGTGGGGTACAGGGTGGGAGGCACCAACTCAAATACTTAGAGATCCAGGCAGTGAGGTGGGCCAGGTGGGGAATGTAGGGACCTGGTGGCTGCGAATCCCACCCCAAAGTGGGCATCACTCAGCTCTGGTCACCTGTCTGCGTGGAGGAATATGGACCCAGATTGCCACATCTCTGGATTTTTCAAAAGAAGCTGGAGATCTGGATTTTTAAGTATATGAAACTCTGAAATAACTGATAAAAATTCAATTAGTTATTTAAAAACATGGCACGGCGCACACATACACATGTATGTACATGTACAGGTCAGTTTTAGGCCACAAGTCGTGACTACATCTCTGTAGTAGAAAGAGAAAGTCTGGGGGAGTTCTCTGGTTGCCTAGTGGTTAGGATTCTGGGCTTTCACTGCCGTGGCCCAGGTTCAATCCCTGGTCAGGGAACTGAGATCCTGCAAGCCTTTTGGCATAGCAACTGTCCCCTCAATTTCTTCCTTCCAAAAATGTCTGGAGAGTGAAGGAGGAAAGGATTGGGAGAACACAATCAGACATGCTATGTTGATTTACAAAATAAAGGGCAAGGAATGAAAAAGTAAGAGAAAGAAACACTGTACATCTTGGGGCTGGAGGGAAGATGTAGGGTTTTGCGTGAGAGACACTTGAAGGAGGTACTCAGGTGAGAGAGATATCTGAAATAGAGGGAAGGACTTTGATTAAGATTGCTGTGGGGTTATGAATTAGATACTTTTAATGTACTCCAGTCAAAATTGATACTCCTCTATGGAATTTTCACTTGGCTGTTGGCTGAATTTAAAAAAAAATAAATTTATTTATTTTAATTGGAGGTTAATTACTTTACAATATTGTATTGGTTTTGCCATACATCAACATGAATCTGCCACAGGTATATACATGTTCCCCATCCTAAATTTTTTTTAATGTAAATTTTTGCAATCCTGAATGACATGGAACCACAGCTTATATTTAGGATATAAGTATCACGTAGTATATTCAGTGTCATGACTCATCTGGAGTAAGTTTGATGAATTCATTATAACATGCTTGGTGGGATAGAGGAGAACAGAGCAAATCAATGAGCGTGATTCTGCCAGCCTTTCCAGCCCGTGTTCCCGAAGGAAGCATGAAATGAAGCTCCGAGCCCCTGTCAGCCTCAGCTCTCACACATTTCTCATGGTATGAGCTCTCTGTGCTGAGTATGATTTGGGTTAGTTGTGTGTGTATGTTTTGTTCAGTATGGATCCTAACCACAAGTCAACCATTTCACTTAGTACCTCAACAACAGAAACAGAGATTTCTTCCCAAACTGAAAGAAAACAGGACTACCGATGGGTTGATGACTAAGCCATGATGGCATCCTTCTGAAGATTTTCAAGGGTGATTTTGAGCCTGAGTGACTTTTGCCTTGTGTGCTGACTTTATAACCTACTCTTTGCATGCTATGTTATGTGTTGGTTATAAAATCATAAAGAAAATACCGTGATTGTCCAAGGAAAGTGCTGGTTGTCTTTAAAGATGTGGTGGGGTGGGGTGGATAAAGGGAGGGAAAGGTTGAGGAAGGCTTTACAGAAGACGTAAAATTTCTCTAGGGCCTAAGTAGAAGTTTGTCAGACTTGGAGGTGTAGAAGTGGAAATTCAGAAGAAAGACATTCTAGGCTGCGTGCAAAGGAAAGAGAGGAAAAAATATTGACTGATTTGGGGACTGGCATGTCATTTTATGTGATTGGAGGTGATAATTAGCAGGGATAGCTCCAGCTATGGCCAGATTACTCAGTTTTATACATCATGCCAAGAAGTTTGGAACTTTATTCCATAGATCATATTTCAAAGCAATGGAAGTGGTGGGTTTTCCAGACTTACCTAGCATCCAGTCAAAAAGGGAGGAATATAGATGAGATGACTTTGAAGGTTCCATCCACCTCTGTGATTCCGACTCTGTTTTCCAGGTCTTCTCTCTTCCAAGGAAGCTTCCCAATCGTGCATTCCCACAGGTAGTTTCCTTGTGTAAGGCAATGGCACCCCACTCCAATACTCTTGCCTGGAGAATCCCATGGACAGAGGAGCCTGGTAGGCTGTAGTCCATGGGGTTGCGAAGAGTGGGACAGGACTGAGCAACTTCACTTTTACTTTTCTCTTTCACCCATTGGAGAAGGAAATGGCAACCCACTCCAGTGTTCTTGCCTGGAGAATCCCAGGGACGGGGGAGCCTGGTGGGCTGCCGTGTATGAGGTCGCACAGAGTCGGACACGACTGAAGCGACTTAGCAGCAGCAGCAGCAGCAGCAGTATTTTCTGTATGACCCTCACACATGGTACATGTATATTGTTTATTTACTCACCTATTTATACTTCATTTATTCAGCACATATTTAATCTATGCTTTTCTCCATTTTGGATATAATGTTAGACTGTGTGCATGAAAAAGATGAACAAGATGGAGGAAATGGCAACCCTCTCCAGTACCCTTGCCTGGAAAATCCCACGGACAGAGGAGCCTAGTAGGCTATAGTTCATGGGGTCACAAAGCGTCTGGACATGACTGAGCGACTTCACTTCTCCATTATGGGTATAATGTTAGATTTTGTATATGAGAAAGAGGAACAAGATAGGCATAACCTTACTCTCACAGAGCTCATGTTACAGGAGGGAAGCAACCTTGCACAAATAAGGATGTAGTTTCCAGAGACTTATAGGCATTTTAAGAAAATATCATGAGGTGACTTGATTGCTTCTGTGGGGTAGAAGACCAAAGATAATTTCCCCAAGAAGTGTGTTTTTTTTTTTTTTCAACTGAAAATAAAAGATAGGTAGAAATTAGGAATAGAGGGCAGCAAGAGTACTTCAGGGGGAGAGAACAGTGTGGGCCGAGGTCTTGGGGTGGGAAGGACTTGTGGGATTTGAGGAACTGAAGAAAGAGGATCATGGCTGCAGTGCACAAGGGGATGAGGAGAAGACAAGGCTGCAGAAGCAGTTCTGGCGGACTCCTGGAAGGACTGCCAGGTCTTCCTTTGGTGTCACAGGACGTCACCGAAAAAATTTGACATGGTACTATCTATATTTTACAAAGGTTACTCTGTTTGCACTGGGGAGACTGGACAGAGGGAGTTTAGGGGCCATTACAAGGATTCAGGCTGGATTAGGTATGGCAGTGGAGATAGACAGAAGTGGACAGATTTGATCAACACTTGTCTGGTTAGCTATAGGAGATGAGGGAGACGGGGTTGTCAAGGGCTTTGGGCTTGTGTGTATATACCACAGGCCACCAGGTGGTCAGTAACTTCAGTGGTTCCTTCACCTGTAGGACTACTGATTTTGTATATTACAAGGACTTAGTAGATTTAAAAACAAAGCAACTTTACTGAGATATAGTTCATATACTGTACAATTCACGTATTTAAAGCATACAATTCAATGGTTTTTACTGCACTTACAGAGTTGTACAGCCATCCCCATAATCAATTTTAGAACATTTTCATCATCTCCCAAAAGAAATTCCCCACCCAATAGCAGTCACTCCCCATTTTCCCCTCCTTCTCACAGCCCTGGGCAACCACTAATCTATTTTCTATCTCTGTGGATTTGCTTAATCTAGATATTTCATAGAAATGGAATCATAAAATATAAGGCCCTTCCTGTCTGGCTTCTTTTACTTAGAATAATGTTTTCAAAATTTATTCTTACTGTATCATGTACTAATTCATTCCTTTTTATTACCAAATAATTTCCCGTTGTATGGATAGACCACATTTCATTTATCTATTTTGTTAATGGATGGACTTTTGGGTTGCTTTTACTTTCTGAATGTTAAAAATAATGCTGCTGTGCACTGTTTACAATAGCCAAGACTTGCCAGCAAACTGAGTGTCCATCAGTGGATGAATGGATAAAGAAGATGCGGTGTGTATATATATACATATACAGTGGAATACTACTCAGCCATAGAAAATGAGATAATACCTTTTGCAGCAACATGGATGGGCCTGGAGATTGTCATACTAAGTGTGATTAATATATGATATCCTTAAATATGGAATCTAAAAAATGATACAAATGAACTTAAAAACACAAAACAGACTTACAGACATAGAAAATAAACTTATAGTTACCAAAGAAGAAAGGCTGAGGGGGAAGAGGGGTAAATTAGGAATTCAGGAATAATATGTACAAACTACTATATATAAAATAGATATCAGTAGGGACCTACTGTATAGCACGGGGAACTATACTCAATATTTTGTAATAAACTATATGGGAAAAGAATCTGAAAGATAATATATATGTATGTAGCAATACATGAACTGCGAACTTCCAGAGGTTCAAGCTGGTTTTAGAAAAGGCAGAGAAAGCTGAGTGCTGAAGAATTGATGCTTTTGAACTGTGGTGTTGGAGAAGACTCTTGAGAGTCCCTTGGACTGCAAGGAGATCCAACCAGTAGCCATTCTGAAGGAGATCAACCCTGGGATTTCTTTGGAAGGAATGATGCTAAAGCTGAAGCTCCAGTACTTTGGCCACCTCATGCGAAGTGTTGACTCATTGGGAAAGACTCTGATGCTGGAGGGAATTGGGAGCAGGAGGAGAAGGGGCCGACAGAGGATGAGATGGCTGGATGGCATCACTGATTCAATGGCCCTGAGTCTGAGTGAACTCCGGGAGTTGGTGATGGACAGGGAGGCCTGGCGTGCTGTGATTCATGGGGTCACAAAGAGTCAGACATGACTGAGCGACTGAACTGAATTGATGTATGTGCACACACACACACACACACACACATATATACTTCCCTGGTGACTCAGCGATAAAGAACCAACCTGACAAGCAGAAGATGTGGGTTCGATCCCTGGGTCAGGAAGATTCCCTAGAGAAGGGAATGGCAATCCATTCTAGTACTCTTGCCTGGGAAATCCTGTAGACAGAGGAGCCTGGCAGGCTACAGTCTATGGGGTCCAAAAAACAGTTGGACATGAATTAGTAACTAAACAGAACCAACAAAATACATGTATACATGAATCACTTTGCTGTATACCAGAAACTAACCCAACATTGTAACTGAATGACATTTCAATTAAAAAAAATTATCTTTTGGAAAAAATAATTCTGCAATTAGGTTCATTTGTATCATTTTCCCACACATATGTGTTATACAAACTTTGTTAATATGCAATAATTGTTTTTCTTTTTCTGACTTACTTCACTCTGTATGACAGACTCCAGATCCACCCACATTACTAAAAATGACCCAGATTTGCAGGGCCGGAACAGAGAATGCAGACACAGAGGATGGACATGCCGACACAGGGAGGGGAAGAGCAGGGCGGGCTGAATTGGGAGAGTACCACTGACATATACACACTCCCACGAGTAAAACGGATGGCGAGTGGGAAGCGGCTGTATGGCACCGGGAGCTCAGCTCAGGGCTCTGTGATGACCTAGAGGGGTGCAATGGGGGATGGGAAGGAGGCACAAGAGGGAGGGGTATATATATATATATATATATACATAACTGATTCACTTCCTTAGTTCAGCAGAAACTAACGCAACTGGTAAAGCAATGATACTTCAATAATAAAAGGAAATAATGCTGCTATGAACACTTCTGTACACGTTTTTGTGTGGAAATATGCTTTTTCTTCTCTTGGATGTATACCAAGTGGAATTTCTGGGTCATATGGTAACACTGTTGAAACTTTTGAGAAATTGAGAGACTTTTTTCCAAAGTGGCTGCACCATTTTACATTCCTACCAGCAATATATGAAGGTTCCAATTCTCTGCATCTTTACCAACACTTGTTACATCTTTTTTATTATAGCCATCCTTGTGAGTATGAAGTGGTATCTATCTCATTATAGTTTTGATTTGCATTTCTCTAATGGCTAACAACAGACTGGTTGCAAATAGGAAAAGGAGTACCTCAAGGCTGTATACTGTCACCTTGCTTATTTAACTTATATGCAGAGTACATCATGAGAAATGCTGGACTGGAAGAAACACAAGCTGCAATCAAGATTGCCAGGAGAAATATCAATAACCTCAGATATGCAGATGACACCACCCTTATGGCAGAAAGTGAAAAGGAACTTAAAAGCCTCTTGATGAAACTGAAAGAGGAGAGTGAAAACGTTGGCTTAAAGCTCAACATCCAGAAAACGAAGATCATGGCATCTGGTCCCATCACTTCATGGCAAATAGATGGGGAAACAGGGGAAACAGTGTCAGACTTCATTTTTGGGGGCTCCAAAATCACTGCAGATGATGACTACAGCCATGAAATTAAAAGATGCTTACTCCTTGGAAGGAAAGTTATGACCAACCTAGATAGTATATTCAAAAGCAGAGACATTACTTTGCCAACAAAGGTCTGTCTAGTCAAGGCTATGGTTTTTCCAGTAGTCATGTATGGATGTGAGAGTTGGACTGTGAAGAAAGCTGAGCACCAAAGAATTGATGCTTTTGAACTGTGGTGTTGGAGAAGACTCTTGAGAGTCCCTTGGACTGCAAGGAGATGCAACCAGTCCATTCTAAAGGAGATCAGTCCTGGGTGTTCTTTGGAAGGAATGATGCTAAAGCTGAAACTCCAGTACTTTGGCCACCTCATGCGAAGGTTTGACTCATTGGAAAAGACTCTGATGCTGGAGGGAATTGGGAGCAGGAGGAGAAGGGGCCGACGGAGGATGAGATGGCTGGATGGCATCACGGACTCAATGGCCCTGAGTCTGAGTGAACTCCGGGAGCTGGTGATGGATAGGGTGGCCTGGTGTGCTGCGATTCATGGGGTTGCAAAGAGTTGGTCACGACTGAGCGACTGAACTGAACTGAGCTGAACTGAACTGAACTGAATGGCTAGTGATGTTAAGCAGCTTTTCATGTGCTTATTGGCTATTTACACATTTTCTTTGGAGAGATATCTATTCAGATTCTTTGGCTATTTTGAATTCAGTTGTTTGTCTTTTAAGTTGTAATAGTCCTTTGTATATTCTAGGTACAAGTTCCTTATCAAATATATGATTTTGCACCTATTTTATCATTCTGTGGGTTCTTTCCACTTTCTTAATTGTGTCCTTTTGAAGCACAAAAGCTTTTAATTTTGAAGAAGTCCATTTAATTCAGTTTTTTTTGTTTATGTTTTATTGTCGTATCTAAGAAATAATGGTCTAATCCAAAGTCACTAATATTTACACCTATGTTTTCTTTAAGGAGTTTTATAGTTTTAGCTCTTAGATTTTGATTGATTTTGAGTTAATTTTTCAATATGGAATGAGGAAGGAATTTATTCTTTTACATATGCATATTTGATTGTCCCAATGCCACACCCAGTGGAGAGACTATTTCTTCCTCATTGAATGGTCTTGGCACCCCTGTCAAAAATCAAATGGCCCATGTATGAGTTTATATATGGGCAGTCAGTTCTATTCCGCTGGTCCATATGTCTCTTCATGTGTTAGCACTACACTGTTTTGATTACTGTAGCTCTGTAGTAAATGTTGAAATCAGGAAGTGTGAGTCCTTCAATTTGTTCTTTTCCAAGATTATTTTGGCTGTTTGGGGCCCCTTAAAATTTCCTATGAATTTAAGAATCAGCTTTCCTTTTCTACAAAAATGGCCATTGGAATTTTGAGAAGAATTCTTTCAGATCTATAGATTGCCTTAAGTAGTACTGATATCTTAATATTAAGTCTTCAGGTTCTTGAACACTGGATGTTTTCATGTTTATTAGGCTCTTTTAAAATTTCTTTCAGCAGCATTTTATAGTTTTCAGAGTATATGTTTCACACTTCAATTAAATTTATTGTGAAGTATTTTATTTTTTAATGCTATTGTTAGTGAAATCGTTTTCTTAATTTAATTAATTTAATTTTCAGATTGTTCATTGCAAGTGTAGAGAAATACAACTGACTTTATATATTGATCTCATATCCTGAAACCTTGCTGAACTGGTTATCAATTCTAATAGCTTTTTAGTGGATTTCTTGAGATTTTCTGTATATTAATACAAGATCATGTCATCTGGAAACAGAGACAGTCTTACCGCTTCTCTTCCAGTTGGCTGCATTTTATCCCATTTTCTAATCTAATTTACTTGGCTAGAATCTTCAACATGATGTTGGATAGAAGTGCTGAGAGTGGACATCTTTACCTTATTCCTGGTAATTTTTTTTTTAATGAAATTCAATTTAGATGGCAAGTTTCTTGAAAGCATCTTAAGTGAAAAACAAACTCGTAGGGAAAGAAAAAAAAACCAAAAGCTTGATATTTTGTGAGTGAGTGAAGTGAGCGAAGTCGCTCAGTCATGTCGACTCTTTGCGACCCCAGGACTGTAGCCTACCAGGCTCCTCTGTCCATGGGATTTTCCAGGCAACAGTACTGGAGTGGATTGCCATTTCCTTCTCCAGGGGATCTTCCTGACTCAGGGATCGAACCTGGGTCTCCCTCATTGTTCAGTTCAGTTCAGTTGCTCAGTCGTCTCTGACTCTTTGCGACCCCATGAATCGCAGCACACCAGGCCTCCCTGTCCATCACCAACTCCCGGAGTTCACTCAGATTCATGTCCATCGAGTCAGTGATGCCATCCAGCCATCTCATCCTCTGTCGTCCCCTTCTCCTCCTGCTCCCAATTCCTCCCAGCATCAAAGTCTTTTCCTATGAGTCAACTCTTCGCATGAGGTGGCCAAAGTACTGGTAGACAGACGCTTTACCATCTGAGCCACCAGGGAAGTCCATGATACTTTGTAGCCATGCATATTCTACTCTGGAAGGTTTATCTATCCTGAGATCTCTCCATTATGGTGCCTCATTGTTCAGTGACCTGGCAGAGACTGTATTACCCTGAAACAATGGAAACTGTGCTGCATGGCTTGGCCCAGAAGCCCCTCAAAGGAAGGACTTGTTACCCAGTTGCTGGGGAATGCAGTCACTCTATGGCCTCCAGCTATCAGTCCATTCAGGGATTATTTGGGTTGCCTTGCCCAAGATCACACCTCTTCCTGGGTGGTTTAAAGGCATGATCTTCTTGCCCCACTTTGGCCCAGCTCCTTCATTCTCTCTGATGCTCTTGGTAATTGCTCTCCTCTCTTCCCCAGTAGCATATTGAACACCTTCTGACCTGTGGGTGGGGGGGCTCATCTTTTGGTGTCATATCTTTTTGCCTTTTTATACAGCTCATGGGCTTCTCATGGCAAGAGTACTGGAGTGATTTTCCATTCCCTCCTCAAGTGTTTTAAAAAGCTAAAACATCACTTTGCTGACAAAGGTCCGTATAGTCAAGACCTATGATCCTTCCAGCAATCATGTACGGATGTGAGAGTTGGACCATAAAGAAGGCTGAGCACCAAAGAATTGGTGCTTTTGAATTTTGGTGTTGGAGAAAACTCTTGACAGTTCCTTGGACAGCAAGAAGATCAAGTCAGCCAATCATAAAGGAAATCAACCCTGAATACTCATTGGAAAGACTGATGCTGAAACTGAAGCTCCAATACTTTGACCACCTGATGCAAAGAGCTGACTTATTGGAAAAGGTCCTGATGCCGGGAAAGACTGAAGGCAAAAGGAGAAGAGGAACACAGAGGATGAGATGGTTGGATGACATCACTGATTCAGTGAACATGAACTTGGGCAAACTCTGGGAGATGGTGAGGGACAGGGAGGCCTGGCATGCTGCAGCCCATGGTGTTGCAAAGAGTCAGACATACCTTAGTGACTGAATAGCAGCAACTTCTTGCCCCAACTCAGGACAATTCTGAAGATCATTCCAACTCTATAGCTCCTAGGAGGCTTGGCCAAGCCTGTTGTTGGACTTATATTGCACCTCAACTTCACTCTTCCTTCCTCTTCGGCTTCCTTCTTCTCCTTCCACTGGTGATGATCCCACCCCTCATGTGGTGCTGTGTGCTTGCACTCAGTCGTGTCCGACTCTTTGAGACCCTAAGGACCGTGGCCCACAGGGCTGCTCTGTCCATGTAATTTTCTGGGCAAGAATACTGGAGTAGGTTGCCATTCCCTACTCCAGGGGATCTTCCCAACCCAGGAATTGAACCCGTGTCTTTTGCACCTTCTGCATTGGCAGGTGGATTCTTTAACACTAGTGCCACCCGGGAAGTCCTGGTGGTAAAGAATCTGCCTGCTAATGCCGGAGACATAAGAGACTCGGTTTTGATCCCTGTCAGGAAGATCCCCTGGAGTAAGAAATGGCAGCCCACTCCAGAATCCTCATCTGGAAAATTCCATGGACAGAGGAGCCTGGCGGGCTACTGTCCCTGGGGCCTCAGAGAGTCAGACACGACTGAGCAACTGAACACACACACACTTCTTGCTCCAACTCAGGACAATTCTGAAGATCATTCCAACTCTATAGCTCCTGGCAGGCTTGGCCAAGCCTGTTGTTAGGCTTATATTGCATCTCAACTTCTCTCTTCCTTCCTCTTCTTCTTCCTTCCTCTGTTCCACTGTTATTGATTCCAAGGGCACCCCTTCATAGACATCTGGCATGCTAAATTCCATATCAGAGTCTGTTTTCTGAGGAATCCCACCTATAGCACTCATGCCTGCCTGTTTCCATGCTGATGGGACACAGAGCTCAAGTATCTACATAGGGAACTGTGTCAAAAGAATAACATCTCTTGGGAGATTTAAATAATATTTTTTCCCATATGTAGGCCCTGGGTCCTTTCTTTTTTTGGGAACCAGTAATGACACTTTATGCATTCTTGGAGTAATTTTATATATGTATATAAATACATTATGTATTCCTGTGGTGACTTCTGTTGAGAACCAGATATATGATCTTCTCCAGGATGCTGACTAAGGAGTGATTCCCCTAGAAGTTGATCCTAGCCCATGCTGAGCTTCACTCCTAATTTTGTCCAGGTCAACATTTTTTTTTTAGTAACTCTGGCTAAAAAATGACTTCCCAGAGATATCAGGACCCAGTCCCAGGAACTATAAACATTATCCTCTAAGAAGTCTTTGCAGGTGTGATTAAATTAAGGGTTTTGGCATTATCTGATGATCCATGATTCTGGATTATCTAGTTAAAGTATTAATAGCTCAGTTGTGTCGGACTCTTTGCAACCATGTGGACTATAGCCCTCCAGGCTCCTCTGTCCATGGAATTCTCCAGGCAAGAATACTGGAGTGGGTTGCCATTTTATTCTCCAGGGGATGTTTCTGACCTGAGGATCAAACGTGGGTCTCCTGCATTGCAGGCAGATTCTTTACCATCTGAGTCACAAGGGGAACTCTGGATTATCTAGGTGGATCCCAAATCCAATCACAAGTATTATTAATATATAAGGGAAGGAGATTCAACACAGATCGAAGAGAAGCTGATGTGATTATGGAGCAGAGATTGCAGTGATATGGCCACAAGTCAAGGGAGGCTAACAGCCACCAGAAGCTCAAGGAGGTAAGTCACAGATTCTACCCTAGAGACTTCGGATTGGGTTTGGGCCTTTGATTTCACTGGGTGTGTCCAAGTAAAACTGATTTTCAACTTTTGGCTTCTAGAACTAGGAAAGACTAAATTGCTGCTCTTTTAAGTCATCAAGTTTGTGGCACTTTGTTACAGTAGTTTCAGGAAACAAATCTAGTGGTCTTTACTTATGCTTTCCCCTCTGAAGTGTCTCTATACTCCTGAAGCAATACTGAAGACAAGGAGCATTCTACAAGTAAGATCTAAAAAGAGCTTGTGGAGAAGAGAGAACCCCACCATTTCCTGGTACAAGGTCCTTCAAGGCAGCTATGCAGAAGATGTGTGTGTACCACTTCTCGATGTTGGTACAGGTTGCAGCTAAAACCAGGGATAAAATAACAGGTCTGGAGGCTTGTCAGGTTGCAGTCTCCTTTTAAATCTTTCACAAATAACTTAAATGTTTCTCCTTATGATTGGGAGTTGAATTCACCAAGACAAAATGAACCAGGCCATGTGCATGCATGCGAGTGTGCTAAGTCGCTTCAGTTGTGTCCAACTCTTTGTGACCCTATGGACTATAGCTTGCCAGGCCCCTCTGTCCATGGGATTTTCCAGGCAAGATTACTGGAATACGTTGGCATGCCTTCTTCCAGGGAATCTTCCCAACCCAGGGATCTAACCCTGGTCTCTTATGTCTTCTGCCTTGGCAGGTGGGTTCTTTACCAACGTGCAACATCATCCTAATTCTTTCCTTTATTTGTGTGCATTTTGTCTCATTGTTACATTATTGTCATATACTAGGGACCCTGTTTCTAGGAAAACTGAGTGAAGTACGAATGGCTTGGATTTACGTAATCTTTACTTGGTCCAATCCAACTTGATCTTGGGGTTGATCTTGGGTCCCCTCATTATGGATGCACAAATACAAATGTTAGGCATTTCCTCCTCTTTTCTGTTTATTTTTTTCACCCAAATTGTTGGTGTCCTGTACACTTTTCCCTCAGTTTACTCTCTTAACTAATTTGATTTCTACTAAACTTGATAACTTTCTTCACTCTGGTGCAATAGATTTCTCATGGATCAGTACTGTTAACACATTTCATCAAAGACAGTGAAGGTTTGCTTTAAAAATTCATAGATGATAAAACCTGTAAGGCAGAACTTTCTAATTCAAGTATGGGGTGGCAGAGTCAGGATTTAGAAAGATTTATGATTGTTTGGAAAGAGATATCCCAAACCACCATACTGAAATGAAACAAAAGATAGAACTATAGAATCTTGCATTTAGTTTCAAAATGATCAATTGTATATGTGTAGGAAGGGTGAGACTTTATTTTCCAAATGAAAGTCATTTATATGAAACAGATCTGGAGGATTCAGTTGAGTCCAGTCTCAATATAAGCCAATTGTGTGATGTGCCTGCTAAAAATCTTGCACAGTTGTGGGCTGCATTAATAGGAGTATAGTGACAAGATTGAGGGAGGAGATTATGTTTTGGACTGGCCAGGTTGCTCGTGTTCTCTTCTGGAGTTGGATGGGTAGGATATATAAGGAGGGGTGGAGTTCAGAGGATAGAGGATTTGAAATATAGAGAGTGAGGAATCTGAGATGGTTCTGGAGAAGAACAGACCAAGGGCAGACAAATCACTATTTCAAGTTCCTGAGGGACCAACTGTGTGAAGGAGACACAGCTAAGGGCAGCCCTGCCCCAGGACTAGGGCTGGGCAGATCTCAGCCCAGAGAGGTGTCCGGCCAACGGAGGAGTTTCTCTGAGCTGTCTGGAGTCTCTGTCTTTGTGTAGGGGGAGAATGAACATCTGTCAGAAAAGCTCTGGAAAGAATGCATTTGGAAAGAGACTGGACCAGATGAGCTCTTTCCAGCATTGACGGTCCTTGCTTCTTTGAGGTCTACTCAGGTCTCACATGAACTGGGTAAGGGAAGCAGAGTGGTGATATGATTTCTGTTCTGGAGGTGAGAGTTGAAGCGACTTGAATTGCAGAGGAGTGACTGAGCTGGGACTGAAACTCAGGCTGACTGATTCCCAACCCACAGCTCTGTCCACAAGCCTGGGGTTTGCCCTAGAAGTATCATATGGAAAACTGATGGTTATGTACACCTGCTGTGAAAGTCTTAGTGAAGAACCAGGATCCTCTGCTGGGCCGGGCCTGGGGAAAGGAGAAGGTTGTCTTTCTCTGGGGAGGGAAGCTGCCACTTGCTCTGACTTTCTGAAATTCAGGTTTGCTCGGCCCACTCTCTGCCTCCACTTTCCTGACTGAATACATCTGGATGCACAGGAAGAACAGTGACTGATTTCATGTCACCCCTCTCAGGAAGGGGACACCACAGACGAGCCAGTACAACTGGCCTGGACACTGAGTGGTTGCCACTGTGAGCTGTGTGTTATGCTGGGATTCATGACCTCCAGCGGAGAGGGTTTCGATCAGGGGTCAGAGATGAGGCTTGACTACTTGGAGCTTTTTGTGTAGCAATCTTTTATTAAAGCATAATAGACATAGAGAAAGCTTCTGACATAGACATCAGAAGGGGACAGAAGGAGTGCTCCCTTGCTAGTTTTTAGCAAGTGTTTTATGCCTTTTAGAAAGCTATTAATCAGAAGAGAGAGACACCTCAAGGCTGAGGGAGTTTCACCAGGCCCCTCTCCCACAGTATTCATTTTTGAGATAGGATGGCATAAGGTATATCATCCCCTGGCCATTAAAACAATTGACATGAATACTGGTTTGATCCGTTATCAGCCTAAGGTTTGAGAAAAGAGAAAAAGGTTAGTCTTAGGCAGAACTGGTCAACAGAGAAGGGAAAAAAACTGTCGGCCACTTGTATTCTATTTCCTCCGGCTGCTTGGGGACCTCTGGGCTTCCTACCTGTCACCCTCTCAACAGTTCCTTTTTGCCCCAATTGAGGGGCATATCCCAGCCTTCTTTGTGCTTTTCTGACATGGTGAGGCAGCAGATCTGACTCAAATGCATTTTTTCTCATCTGGTTGTCTTCCGGTAGAAATCACCTCTTGCCCGGTTGCAAAAACTTTGGCAGACTGTGGCAGACTGGGAACGTGAGGTTGCAGGTAGGAGACACTAGTGGCAGGGTGATGGTTAGGTGGCATTGGGGATGGCTGTTGGGATAGGGTGGGTTGGTGGGGTTAGGAAGAAGTGGATTTGAAATATTTAAGATGTGTTATCTGGCTGCTTCCAGGTAACTTCCTAGTGACTCAAAGGACTGGGTGATTATGAATTGACAAGGAAGGGATCTCCTTCACAGCCTTGTCATAGTGAACGAGGCTTGTATAACTCAATAAAGGTATGAGCTATGCCATGCAGAGCCACCCAAGACGGACGGTTCATAGTGCAGAGTTCTGACAAAATGTGGTTCACTGGAGAAGGCATGGCAAACCACTCCAGTATTCCTGCCATGAGAAGCCCATGAAGAGTATCCGTTCAGTTCAGTCGCTCAGTCGTGTCCAATTCTTTGTGACCCCATGAATCACAGCATGCCAGGCCTCCCTGTCCATCACCAACTCACGGAGTTCACTCAGACTCACGTCCATAGAGTCAGTGATACCATCCAGCCATCTCATCCTCTGTCATCCCCTTCTCCTTCTGCCCCCAATCCTTCCCAGCATCAGAGCCTTTTCCAATGAGTCAACTCTTTGCATGAGGTGGCCAAAGTACTGGAGTTTCAGCTTTAGCATCATTCCTTCCAAAGAAATCCCAGGGCTGATCTCCTTCAGAATGGACTGGGTGGATCTCCTTGCAGTCCAAGGGACTCTCAAGAGTCTTCTCCAACACCACAGTTCAAAAGCATCAATTCTTCGGCTCTCAGCCTTCTTCACAGCCTTCTTCACAGCCCAACTCTTACATCCATACATGACCACAGGAAAAAATATAGCCTTGACTAGATGGACCTTTGTTGGCAAAGTAATGTCTCTGCTTTTGAATATACTATCTAGGTTGGTCATAACTTTTCTTCCAAGGAGTAAGCATCTTTTAATTTCATGGCTGCAGTCACCATCTGCAGTGATTTTGGAGCCCCAAAAAATAAAGTCTGACTCTGTTTCCACTGTTTCCCCATCTATTTCCCATGAAGTGATGTGACTGGATGCCATGATCTTCGTTTTCTGAATGTTGAGCTTTAAGCCAACTTTTTCACTCTCCACTTTCAGTTTCATCAAGAGGCTTTTAAGTTCCTCTTCACTTTCTGCCATAAGGGTGGTATCATCTGCATATCTGAGGTTATTGATATTTCTCCCAGCAATCTTGATTCCAGCTTGTGTTTCTTCCAGTCCAGCGTTTCTCATGATGTACTCTGCATAGAAGTTAAATAAGCAAGGTGACAGTATACAGCCTTGACGTACTCCTTTTCCTATTTGGAACCAGTCTGTTGTTCCATGTCCAGTTCTAACTGTTGCTTCCTGACCTGCACACAGATTTTTCAAGAGGCAGGTCAGGTGGTCTGGTATTCCCATCTCTCTCAGAATTTTCCACAGTTTATTGTGATCCATACAGTCAAAGGCTTTGGCATAGTCAAGAAAGCAGAAATAGATGTTTTTCTGGAACTCTCTTGCTTTTTCCATCATCCAGTGGGTGTTGGCAATTTGATCCCTGGTTCCTCTGCCTTTTCTAAAACCAGCTTGAACATCAGGAAGTTCATGGTTCACATATTGCTGAAGCCTGGTTTGGAGAATTTTGAGCATTACTTTCCTAGCGTGTGAGATGAGTGCAATTGTGTGGTAGTTGGATCATTTTTTGGCATTGCCTTTCTTTGGGATTGGAATGAAAACTGACCTTTTCCAGTCCTGTGGCCACTGCTGAGTTTTTCAAATTTGCTGGCATATTGAGTGCAGCACTTTCACAGCATCATCTTTCAGGATTTGAAATAGCTCCGCTGGAATTCCATCACCTCCACTAGCTATGTTCGTAGTGATGCTTTCTAAGGCCCACTTGACGTCACATTCCAGGATGTCTGGCTCTAGATTAGTAGTCACACCATCATGATAAAAAGAGATTAAAAAAGCAAAAAGATATGACATCAAAAGATGAGGCCCCCGGGTCAGAAAGTGTCCAGTATGCTACTGGGGAAGAGTGGAGGGCAATTACTAATAGCTCCAGAAAGAATGAAGAAGCTGGGCCAAAGTGGAAAAGATGCTCAGTTGTGGATGTGTCTGGTGGTGAAAGTGAAGCCTAATGCTGTAAAGAACAGTATTGCATAAAACTTGGAATGTTAGGTCCATGAATCAAGGGAAATTGCACATGGTCAAGGAGGAAATGGCAAGAGTGAACACTGACATATTAGCAATCAGTGAACTAAAATGGATGGGAATGGGCGAATTTAATTCAGATGACCGTTATATCTACTACTATGGGCAAGAATGCCCTAGAAGAGAGGGAGTAGCCCTCATAGTCAACAAGAGAGTCCAAAATGCAGTTGTTGGGTACAATCTCAAAAACGACAGAATGATCTCGGTTCATTTCCAAGGCAAGTTATTCAACATCATAGTAATCCAAGTCTATGCCCTAACCACTGATGCCAAAGAAGCTGAAGTTGAATGGTTCTATGAAGACTTATAAGATGTTCTAGAACTAATACTGAAACAGATGTCCTTTTCATCATAGGGCATGGGAGTGCAAAAGTAAGAAGTCAAGAGATACCTGAAGTAACAGGCAAGTTTGGAGTACAAAATGAACAAGGCAAAGGCTAACAGAGTTTTGTCAAGAGAACACACTGATCAGCAAACACCCTTTTCTAACAACACAAGAGATGACTCTACACATGGATAACACCAGATGGTCAATACCAAAATCAGATTAATTACATTCTTTGCAACAGAAGATGGAGAAGCTCTATACAGCCAGAAAAAGCAAGACCTGGAGTAGACTGTGGCTCAGATCATGTATTTCTTATTGCAAAATTCAGGCTTAAATTGAAGAAAGCAGGAAAATTCAGGTATGACCTAATGCCATAGGAAGCATTACTACAAACAAGGCTAGTGGAGGTGACAGAATTCCAGTTGACCTATTTAATATCCTAAAAAGTATGCTGTTAAAGCACTGCACTCAATATTTCAGCAAATCTGGAAAACTCAGCAGTGGCCACAGGACTAGAAAAGGTCAGTTTTCTTTCCAATCCCAAAGAAGGGCAATGCCAAAGAACGTTCAAACTTCTATACAATTGTGCTCATTTCACATGCTAATAAGGTTATAATCAAAATCCTTTAAGCTAGGCTTCAGCAGTACATGAACTGAGAACCTCCAGATGTACAAGCTGGGTTTAGAAAAAACAGAGGAACCAGAGATCAAATTGCCAACGTTCACCGGATCATAGAGAAAGCAAAGGGATTCCAGGAAAACATATTTCTGCTTCATTGACTACACTAAAGTCTTTGACTGTGTGGATCACAGCGAACTGTGGAACATTGTTAGACAGATGGGAATACCAGATCATCTTGCCTGTCTCCTGAGAAACCTGTATGCAGATCAAGAAGCAACAGTTAGAACCTTACATAGAACAAGACTGGTTCCAAATTGGGAAAGGAATATGATGAGGCTGTATATTGTCACCCTGTTTATTTAACTTGTATGCAGAGTACATCATGCAAAATGCCAGGCTGGATGATTCACAGTCCGGAATCAGGATTGCTGGGAGAGACAGCAACAGCCTCAGACATGCAGATGATTCTGTTCTAATGGCAGAAAGTGAAGAGGGACTGAAGAGACTCTTGATGAGGTTGAAGGAGGAGTGTGAAAAAGCTGGCTCAAAACTCACCATTCAAAAAACCAAGATCCTGACATCTAGTCCCATCACTTCATGACAAATAGATGGGGAAAAAGTGGAAGCAGCAACAGATTTTATTTTCTTGGGCTCCAAAATCACTGTGGATGGTGACTGCAGCCATGAAATTAAAAGACGCTTGTTTCTTGGAAGGAAAGCTATGATAAACATAGTCTAGGCATTAAAAGCAAAAGACATCACTTTGCCAATAAAGGTCTATGTAGTCAAAGCTGTGATTTTTTTCAGTAGTCATGTATGGATGTGAGAGTTGGACCATAAAGAAGGCTAAGCACAGAAGAATTGATGCCTTTGGATTGTGGTGCTAGAGAAGACTCTTGAGAGTCCCTTGGACAGCAAGTAGATCAAATTAGTCAATCCTAAAGGAAATCAACCCTGAATGTTCATTGGAAGTACTGATGCTGAAGGTGAAGATCCAATACATTGGCCACCTGATGTAAAGAAGTGATTCATTGATTGGAAAAGACCCTGATGCTGCAAAAGATTGAAGGCAAAAGGAGAAGAGGGTGGCAGAGGATGAGATGGTTAGATAGTATCACTAATTCAATGGACATGAATCTGAGCAAACTCAGCTAGTGAAGAACAGGGAAGCCTGGCGTGCTGAAGTCCACAGGGTCTCAAAGAGTTGGACCCGACTTAGCAACCGAGCAACAACAAGGGAGGGATGTTGGACCAGGCTGGTTGACTTGATGATGACTACATCCCTGACTCATCAGCCCCTGATGTCTCTGCCTCCATGTCCCTTCGTTTTCTCTTGCAGGTGGGTGTCCTTCATGGGAGAGGACTTTTGTGGCCTTTGCTGTGCAAGGACCAGCTGGCTGAGAGTTGACCTTCCTGTTGAGAGCATGCACATTAACCCAGGTCTTAGCCCTGTGCCTGGCAACATGCAGAGGCCATGAGGTCGCGTCCTTGGCGTCCCTTTTCTTCCTCTGCTCCTTTGACCGCAAGCATGTATTTCACATCTGACTCTGAGCCCCAGCAGAACCCATCCACCTCTTCCATAAGATGGCTAAGGGTTGTCAGTAGGCTGCAAATGAGCAGCCTCGATTGCTCAGGAAAAGATATTACAATTTTATCTCCTTGTACTGTTCAATAAAACATTAGTATCTCAGCATTTTTATTTAACAATAGGCAACCTTAGGCCAGTAATTATGCAACAATTATAATCATAAAAACTGTCCCCTGCTGCTCACCTAGGAACATGAATATATTAAACCAAGACTAACCATCTAAAAGGCAAGCAGCAAAGCCCCCTCATTTTTAATGTCCCTGCAGTGCACCATGGGAAGCTAATAATTCACCCTCTAATTAGTATCCCTTCTGCTGCTGTTGGCGCAAGGACAGACAAAGAGGGAGCGGCTTCGGTACAAACTCGCCTCGGTAATCTTTAAACGTCGGGATGCTCTGCGGGTTGGCAGAACTGAGCGGGGCCAAACTGGGTGTGCGGTTAGAGGCGGGCAGGAACGCACCTTGTCCTGACAGGGTGTTGCTGCCCTAACGAGCTCCAGGCAAGCACCCCGCCAGCCCATCCCCAGACCCCTTTGCTTTTGAGCCGTGCCGTTTCTTCTTGCTTGTCCTTTATTAAATGTGACTGTGGGAAGGGATCGGAGTGGCAGCGCTGGTAGAGAGGGTGGACAGGGAAAGAGCGACAGCCTGTCTGAGGGTCCCCAGGCTGGGACTGCCCTGGAGGGCGAGGGAGCCAGTGGGCAGTGATGGGGAAATTCCAAGAATGCCATCTGCCCTGGAGAGGAAGGCGTGTGTGTCTCCCCAAGTACCCCCTCCTCACCTAACCTCTGAGTGAATGCTCTGCTTTATTTCATTGCCTCTGACCCCCAAAAGGCCGTCCTGCACACAGCCCTCTGAGGGGTCACGGGATCAGGTAGAGCTTCTTTGGGATTCCTTGGTGGCTCAGTGGTAAAGAATTCGCCCGCCAATGGAGGAGACGTGGATTTGATCCCTGAGTCGGGAAGAGCCCCTGGAGAAAGGAACGGCTACCCACTCCAGTATTCTTGCCTGGAGAATCCCACGGACAGAGGGGCCTGGTGGGCTACAGTCCATGGGGTCGCAAAGACTCAGACAATACTGAGTGAGAAAACAACAAACAACAGGGTCTTTTAAGGACTGCAGAGTCCCTTCTCGCTAACCCCGTCACTGTGCAGGTGAGAACAGCCGAAAGTTAGGTCAGGGAACCGTCACCAGGCGTGACAAATACCAGTCTTTTCAAGGACCCCAATGTTGGCAGCAGTAGGGAGTGATGGGGACTGCAGTGAGCTGAGGCTCACACACTCCATTCACAGGGGCACTGGCTATCCGATTCTAGCTGGCTAGCAACATGTTTAGACCTTGGGCCTCGTGCGGTTCTTTGGATTTTGTAAGAGAAACCAGAAATCTATAATTTTTTAGGGGAGAACTTCTGAAGTAAATACTTTTTAACACTTTAGAATTACACAATTGTATAATTGTTTTTTGTTATTTTAATATTATTATTTTTTAGTGCAACATGCTTCGCCAAGCCAGACCTAGCCTCTCTGCTGTCTGTGTGAAGCTTCTGGGTCACGGACCACCATCTGTGGGCCCATAGCCAGATGACATGGATTTCTCTGAGTCAAGTTCTGGATCCAATTTGACCACTAATTGGCCTTCTCTGCACCTTGCTTGTGTGGCCAGCCGGTCAGGCTCTCTCACTGGAAGGGTGAAACTGGTGTGGGAGAGAGCCGTGGAATAGCCGGCTACAATTAGGCAGCCAGGATTAAGGCTAGTTTTAAAAAGATGGGACATTTTTCTCTCCATCATCAGCTCATTAAGTTTCCCAATTTGACAGCTGAAGCATTCCTGAGGCTGGCTGAAGCCAGATTTTTTTTTTTTCCCTCTAGCACCAGTTGAGAGAGAGAGAGTACTGAAGATTTGGTAACCAGGTTCTCTGTGATCTGAGATGAGAGGGCAGCAGCGGCTGAGTCATGAACTCCTGGGGTACTTGAACTGATTCTCTCGAGCACCACCCTCTGTCCAAAGACCAGGCCCTGCAAGAGGAAGTGGTTGGAAGCAGGCCAGAACTGCTTTGCTTGCAAAGGGGAGACGCCCCCAGGCTTGTGTTGGAGCATCCATTGCTGCCAAGGTCTTCTTGCCACCAGCCTTCACCACATCACTGCTTCTGACGGCTGCCCCAACCATTATCAATAGGAGTGTCTGGGTCACCATCCAGGGTGGGCCGGTCCAGGAAGAGGGCCAGCAGGAACCTCAGTAAATTATATCAAGGTTGAGAAGACATCAAAGAACCTTTCTTGAGTTCTAGGGCACCAGAAATTCGGAATATTGTTAATGCAATGATTTCAGCTACAAGGGAATCACTGATTTTCTTTTTCCAGGGACACCCTAGCAGAAGGAGAATGCCTTTTATTTGACCCTTTTGTTTTTCTGAAATAGCAAAAATGAAAACAGGACTGGAGCTCTCCTCCTGGCCCAGGGAAGAGTCTGTGTCCTGAAAGATGGTTGGAGTGGCAGGGACAGCTGCTGCAGTAATTGGGTGTTAAGAGAACCTCCTGGGCGTGCTGTGGCTGATCTTTTGGCAGGAAAAGCTGAGGGCTCTGTTCTTAGGGAGCAGGCTGTTTTATGCAGGTGCTTTTTTTCTTTTTGAACATTAAATTTAAAAAATCACAATAGGTTTTTGTTCAGCAGAATATCTATTGGAAACACAATAGATAAATATTTCTATCACATTCTTGAATTCATATTTCAAATATCTACCATGAAGGGAATGGAGGAGAACTAACATTTATTTACTGTTATTAGGGTTTTAAGTTATATTTTCTTATGTAGTTTCTCAGTTACATTTTCTCACTCAGTTACTCATTCATTACATTTTCTCATGATGTAGATATTATTCTCCCCACTTCCAGGTGAGGAAACACTCAGAGACATTAAGTCACTTGACCCAGGTAGCACAGCTGGTAAGACGATGGAGTCAAGTTTCAAATATACGCAGAAGAGACTTTAACTGTGCTCTCCCAGCATCTCAGATGGTCTCCCCTCTTTTCATCCTGCAAGTTAGTGGTTTTCGACTTGGAGCATGTTTCTGAATCAGATTCCTGTCTTTCATCCCAGAAATGTTCAATTATAAGTACACCAGGGCCCAAGTATTTATTTATTTAAGGCCTTGCAGGTACTCCTGATGTACACCTCAAAGTGAGCTCTGCTGGTTTAGAAAGAGGGCAGAGGTCTGGAATCAGGAGTCCTGGATCTGAGCCCTTCCTGATGCCCCTTCTCACCTCTCATCCCCACCCTGTCTTTAAGTGAGCTCAAAAATGCATTACTGTGGAAGGAGTCAAATGAAATTCTGCCCCTGTAGGTATTTTGTAAACTCTAGAGTTGCTATGCAAATGTTGGTCATCATTCTTGTAGACACTCTGAGACTTGGGCCTGATCTTTCCCTCCAGAGTTATGCAAGTTCAGGGTCACAGTGGAACTCTTAGTCAAGAGCCCTTGTTTGAAAATCTGACAACCTTGCTGCTTCTTCCCGCACAATTGTTTGTTGATGATTAAATTATTGTAAATTAGTTCTACGTGTAGCATAATAAATGTCATTAGCATGACTAATCACATACCTGATTATACAACCCACTCCTCCTCCCCCAGTTTATTTTCTGCTTCCCACACCCAATAAATCCAGCGTTGATGTAGAGCCCTTGTTAGGGCTGATGGATGGTGCATGGGGGTGTTTGCTGGGTGTGGGCTCAAATTCCACCCATGACCAGAAAGAGCTTTTGCGAGTAGCCACAGACCAGGGCGGAGATGTGCAGGACCAAGGTACCAGGTTTTCGCCTGCTTCTTTGGCTTATCTTCCAGGTGTTATTGTTACTGCTGTTGTTTTTATAATTTAGTTCCTACTACTACGACCATTTGTTGGATTCCTTATGTTTCAAGCACTGTGTTAAACCCCTTTAGGTTTGTTATTTTATTCATGGAGGTATTGTTTTGTTTATTCCTTATGGAAAACTTATGATGTGGGTATTACTACAATTGTCCCCATTTTAAAGAAACGAACACTGAGAGAAAGATTAGGTAACTTGCCTGCATCATCCAATTAGGAAGTGGCAGAACCAAAGTTTATGCTTGCCTGCCTGGCTCACGAGCACGTGCTCACTCCAGTCTCCTGCACTGACCCCCTGTGCAGAAAGGAGCTGAGCCAGGCCCACTCTCCTGGTGGGTTTGGGCGATTTAGGGGCTTGATGAGAGGTGGAGGTGGGAGAACCAAAGTGTCAGCACCCATATGGGGAGCCGACAAGTGTGTTCTCCTGGTTGTTAAGGATTTGGAGTGGGTGGGGACATGGTGATGTTGTTGGCAGTGGTCACCTGTCCCGGGCAGGTGGTGGTAGGTAAGAAGATACAGTTTTGTGCTGTGCAAAGAGCACAGGATCTTAGTAAGAAGACCCTTGTCCTAGTCCTTGCTTTTCCCATTTCCACTTGCCCTTAGGCTTGTCACATAACCCGTCTGGACCTCAGTTTTCTCATCACAGGGCTGTTTTGAGGATCAAATGAAATTAAGGTTGTGAAAGCAATTTGTAAGCTGTGAAGTGATTTCCATATGCAAGGAACTATTTTTACCCTCCTTTGCTGAATGAGGGCAGCCAGAATAGAAGACCTACAGCCTCAAGTCTTACACAAGTGGAGATTCATGATTCAGTTAAGCAGACGATGAAGGTGGGGGCAGCAAGGCAGATGGTCCACACTGGTGTGAGGATGCCAGCTCTGGAGAGGATCCACAACTTGTGGGTCCTTCTTGCGACTTTGTTAATAAGAATGTTCTGTGCTTTACAGAGAAGAGACATTCTTCAGATTAAATTTCTGTAACAATAGTAAAAATGAGCCCCCCAAATTTGAATGTACAATGAGTTGCTTTTTTTTTTTTTTTGGCTCAGCACTAAATCTTCCAGCCTAAAGACAACTCAGCCAGGCCTGCTGGGTGGAGTGAATAACACTGGGAGAAAAACTGTCCTGTACTTGGGCATTGTCTTTCTTCCCAGAACAGCACCCACAGGTCCCTGTCCTAGGTTTGTCTCTGTGTGTTCACAGCTTAAAGGAATTGCTAGGTTTGGGCTGAAGGGCAGAGCAGAGGGCAGGAAGTAAAGGAAGTGCTGTCCATGGTAGTAAGAGTTATTTGGAGTTGGACTGGTCTGGCAGGGAGCATGAGATACTCAGTGCTGAAAGATCCAGTGTAGTCATGGCAACCGTGGGGCCAGGGTGGTGCTCCTCTCTCTCACCTCCCTAGTCCTCCTAGTCTTTGATCATGACAGACATCACTAATCGATAATAGCTTTCTTTCCCGTTGAACCTCAGAACTCTTCAGCTCCGCATCCTAAGCAGCCATCCCCAAGAAACTAGAGCTGTCATGAGTAAAGAAACCCAGAAGATGCTGCTCTGGAGCAAACCACTCATTTCTAAGAAGAGGAGGTCTCAAGTCCCAGAGGTGGAAAGAGAGTTGTGCAAGATTTATGGCAGAGTTAGAACCAGAGGAACTCTCTTCACTTTACATCCTGGAAACTCCAGTCTCTTCTTAACCTGTCCATACCAAATACAGTCATATATGTATCAGTTTTGAACAGGCTCCTTAGGAGAAGAAAACACCTATAGTACAATGAAAGGAAAGGTAAGACTGTATGTTAATTACCACTGAATAGCAAACCATTCCAAAATATCTTAAAACAAGGACCATTTATTGTTTCTCACGAGTCTGTAGGTCCATTAGCAGTTCTGCTGAGCTGGACTGGCTGGACTGATCTCAGCTGGACTTATTCATGCCTCTGTGGGCAGCTGATGGGTCAGCTTGGGGCTGGATGGTTCAGGATGACTTCATTTGGGGCAGCATGTCTCTCTTTCACATGGCCTCTTGTCCTCCAGCAGGCTAGCCCAGGCTTACTGTTGTGGCAATGGCAGGTTCCAAGTGGGGGAGGCTAAGGCTCAGAACTGGCATGATGTCATTTCTGCCACATTCTGTTGGCCAAAGCTAGTCTCCAGCTGAACCTGGACCAGGGTGAGGGGAGCAAGGTACCTAGGTCACACATTTTAAGATGGCACTCATTCTCGGGTGTTGACATCACACACACATGACCCTGAGAGTGAAAGCCTCCTTAAATTTTGAGCCCTAGACCCCTTGTTTGCCATATCCTAGACCCAGCCTTGGTCAGAAGGCCAGGCCAGATTTAAGGGGTGAAAAAACAGACCTCACCTCTTAATGCAAACTCACATTGCAAAGGTTACAGATATAAGGAAGGAGAAGAAGCGAGGCCCTCAACCCAATCAACCAACAGAAAGATATTGCAGACCCTCAATTATCAGGGTGAACCCAACGCTTCACAGAGAGCAGTCAACTGAAGTTTATGACCCTTAACTTCATGATGATTTTCTCCCATCAACTCAATAGTCAGTTATCACAAAGAAGCCTTCATCCCATCCCCATTTGCTTATTCCTAAACACTTCCCCAGTACTGCACTAGTTAGAATCAGTTGCAACACTGCAGGGCCTTGGCATCCCTGGGTATAATCTAAAGTCAATGGCAATGTAGTCAATGTGATGTGAGGACTGCTATATACAGTCATGGATTTTGTGTGTGTGTATGCGTGAGCACCAGAGAAGACAATGGCACCCCACTCCAGTACTCTTGCCTGGAAAATCCCATGGACGGAGGAGCCTGGTAGGCTGCAATCCATGGGGTCGCTAAGAGTCGGACATGACTGAAGCGACTTGGCAGCAGCAGCAGCAGCATGCGTGAGCACTCAGTCATGTCTGACTCTTTGCAACCCCATGGGCTGTAGCCCACCAGGCTCCTCTGTCCATGGAGTTTTCCAGGCAAGAATACTGGATTGGGTTATGATTTCCTTCTCCAAGGGATCTTCCCGACCTAGGGATCGAACCTGCATCTCTTGCGTCTCCTGCATTGGCAGACAGGTTCTTTACCAGCTGAGCCACCAGAGAAGCCCATAGACCTCAATTATCTCAAAATTGATATCCAATGATACTTTGGCTCAGAGTTGAAGTTTTTGTTTTTGTTTTAAGAGGATGTATAGCTTTAACATATTTGCTAAAATCTTCGCTGTGTTCTTCTTCCAATAAGATTCTAGGAATTTACAGAGCTCATGGGTTTTCAATTGAAGAAATTTCTGAAGGATCCAGGTATCTGAGTGCATGTTTATATTTGGACCTGAAAAATGTGGATCCTTTGGGGCCAGAGATATTGTCAATAGAAACAACACCTGGATTTACTGCTGCAGCAGAGAGAAGCTGTTTTCTGCATGATGATGGAAATCTTGCCACCTGCTACATTGTTATTACAGCTGAATTTAAGGTCACTCTTTAGCCAAGAGTATCATGCTGGGTCAATAGGAGATAAATTGGCCAGGCTACTTGCTTGAATAATGGCATCAGCCATGGTATGATGTCCAGGATCTGGGTACTGCATCCAACTCTGGTTTGTTTTTCAAGGAGGCCTAGATTTGGTCTTTAAATTTTTGTCTTTCTTTGCCATTTGACCTTCACCTCCTGATAGAAAGCCTGTCTAAAACTGAGCTCTAATCATGTCATGTTCGATGGCTCTTAATTATCTCCATGTGCCTGGCCCTGCTCCTTTTCTCTAGCCCATTTCCTTATGCTTCTATCATACAGAACATCCTCCAGTCAAAATGAACCTGTTTTTCACATGTGCCTGTGGCCTCCCCTTGCCATGGCCATGCTCACTCTGTCCCCTTTCCTTGGAATGCCCCTCTTCATCTCTGTAAGTGCAGATTCTATCAATTTGCTAAGACTAAGATTAGGTTCCACCTCTTTTATGAAGTGATTACTTCCTTTTCTGAGCTCTCATGACCTTTTAGGGTATTAAGAATATGGCTGGGCTTCCCTGGTGGCTCAGCAGTAAAGAATCCTGCCAAGGCAGAAGACTCGGGTTCAATCTCTGGGTTGAGAAGATCCCCTGGAGAAGGGAATGGCAATCCACTCCAGTATTTTTGCCTGGGAAATCCCATGGACAGAAGAGCCTGACAGACTACAATCCATGGGGTTGCAAAAAGTCGGAGATGACTTAGTGACTAAACAACAACAACAGAACTATGGTTGAGGATGGAGTCTTTGGAAATGGCTCAGCTGGTAAAGAATCTGCCTGCAGTGCAGGAGACCTGGGTTCGATCTGTGGGTTGGGAAGATCCCCTGGGGAAGGGAAAAGCTACCCACCTCAGTATTTTGGCCTGGAGAATTCCATGGACTCTGTAGTCCATGGGGTCCCAAAGAGTCAGATACAACTGACTTTCACTTTTACTTTTAGAATCAAATGCTAATTCTATTCATTGCATGAACTTGAGCAATATTTTTTACTCTTCTGTACCCTAGCTAGAAAATGAGATTAATAATATAATCAGTTTATAGGTTGTGGTAAGAATTGAGCACTTTTGTATGAGATGATTTCCAATAACATCTGGTGTATGGTTGAACTTTATTGTTGCTGTTTTAAAGTATCCAACACTAGTTACTGAGCATCTACCAGTCTCATGTAAAGCATTGGAGATGTACTGGGAATGATGGACACCACTCTTGCCTCATAGAGATTGGTCTAACAGGTTAGAGATGTCAGTTGAGGTGTGTATTGTAATGATTGGTATATTGATTTTTACCTTCTTTTCCAGACCATGAAGTTCATGGCTACTATCTTATATTTTCCTGTAACTTTTGGGTGCCCAGAATAGTGTTTCACGTATAGTAAATGGTGTGCTAATAAATTAAAGGTGGCTAATAGCAAAATCAGGCACCAATTCAGGCTGGAGCTTTCCCTACCAATAATCGTTGGTCATGGACTCTGGATCACATTGGAAAGATCTTGACTAGAACACTTTTGCTGGAATCCTGGGTCAAGGACAAGGCCTGGCTGAGGAGCTGCTTGGAAGTAGGGACCAAGGGCAGGAGTCCTACCGCAAGGTGTTTTGGAGCAGACTGCCCTCAGTTCTCCTTGCCACCATGAAATAAATCCCTTGTTCCTAAACTCTAAAATGCACAAAGCAGATGCAATGGGAAGCATATTAGTTTGGGGGCTGGAACATCTGGCTCTCAGCACAGGCTCTGCTGCAAAGCATCTGTGTGACACTGGACAAACCTCTTCCACTTTCGGAGCCTCAGTTTCCCCACTGGAAAAAATGAAGGGGTTTTTATTTTTTTTATTATTTTTTTTATTTTTTAGCAGTTTTTAAACTCATCCTCTTCCTTCTCAGTCCTTTTATTTGTTCCCTTCTTTCCCCTCTTCTTATCCTATTGCAACCTAAGCCATTTTTATAATAAATTCAAATTCAGAGATATTCTGGTTGAAATGAGACTGGAAATCCCAGAGCTTCTGACATTCAACTCTCTTTCCCTTCTCTGCTTCCTATATTGGTCCAAGAAGCACTTGTAAAAATCCCAGGGGTTCCAGTAAACCCTGGCCTCTTAGCTCTTGGGGCCCTTATGCTTTAGCATTCTATGACTCAGGGCAACAGAACCCAAACGTCTTTAATTAAAATCATTTCAACTTATCCCCATTAACTATGATTGATGCTCCTACCAGAGAATAAGTGCATTAATGCTATAATTATCTGTTGAGGATGTTTTATTGATTCTGCAATGATATTTTAGTCAGTTTGTATTATTCGCTTTCTGACTTAAGTCAGGAAGAAATGGCTATTGGTGAAGAAATTAATCATCTAAATCAAATTATCATTGATGCTTCTAGAAATAAAAACCTAGCATAGGACTAGCCATGTCTCTTACAGGCTGATCTTCGTGGCTATGATGATTGATAATGCCAGCTGAAGAGGCTTCAGTTTGCCCCTCTAAAGTTGCAGGTGAAATATCAGTTCCCCCTTGGACTTTTGTAACAGTCTTTTCTCCAGCTCAGCCTTCTGGAATCCATCCTGGATTGGAAGATGACTCCAAGGCAGGGAGATCCTAAGGATTTGTGAGTTTCCAGGTCCTCAGGAGCTTCTCTGAGCAAGGACACTTTGGCTCCTTTGTCATGTGTGATAACAGCAGGGAAGGTCTGAGAGGGTGAGAACCTCAGATTTGGAATCTGTTTCAGTGAGAAGCCTTTTAATTGCCCGTGACAGAAAACCGGGTGCAAACAGACCTGAGCTGAGAGAAAGCTGGCTTCCTGAGCAAAACGTCCAGCAGAGGACCAGCTTTCCATGGGGTCTGGTCTGAGCTCAGGTGATGCCACAAACCTGGCTTCTCTGTGGCTTGGTCTGGTTTTCCTATGCATCTGGGCCTTATATTTTAACTTTGTGGTGGCGAGAAAGGGGCAGCAACTCCATCTCTCCAGTTCCAGCTACTTGCCCCATGGGGAACAGTGCCTGTCTCTCTCCTAGACCCCCAGGAGAAGATGCACCGTACCTCACTGCCTGTAGGCATTTCCCTCTTATATGAAATGTTAGGGGCCATGGAGTGGCTGCCACATCCGTGGTCCTGCTTGGCCCTGCTGGGCTGCCCACCACGCGCCTTCTCATTCAGGCTGAGGAGCAGCACCAGGGTGCAGAAGAGGAGGGACCCGAGCTGACCCATAGAGTCAATCTGAAGCTTCTACTCAGACGTGGTATGCCATGACCACTTATATTCTCCTGGCCAAAGATATTCACATGGCTAAAACAGTATCATAGGGGCTAGGATGTATACTTTTCCCATGGAGAGAGAGGTGAGTGAGCATTTGCAAATGGTAATACAATCTTCCATAGCTCCCAATTTATAAAGGCTGAGAGGGGAAAGGGGGTTTTCTCAAAAGGGTGCAATTTTCTGGAAGAATGGTAAAGATCAGTCATCCTCCTCTGATATATTATAATCACCGCATCCAATGACCGAAATTCCTGGACTGTCCAAGGTTACACCCATCCTCTCTCTTCCAGTGAAGGGATAGATAACCTGCAGAGGCAAACTATTCTGTATTTTGATTGGCTGCCCATCCCTCCAAGGAAAAAAAAAAAGTAGTGAAAAATCTTCTGTAGCTCAAGCTACTGGTATGGGCTTATACAATAGAAGAGTGGGGACAAAGATGAAAGCATAAACACCTTGTGACTCACTTGGGGGGGCTTTACTGCAAGGAAAAAGAAAGAAACAGGGTGTAGAAAGGATAAGTGAGATAGAAAACCACCCTCTGAAGAGCTCTCCATGATAATCTGTGCCGAGCAATGAAAATGCTTGCTATTCATACATCATTTAGATCAGAGTGATAGATCTGTGAGTAAAGGCAAGAATCCTTATGGGGGCAGAGGGTGAGTCCTTGATCAATGGGAACATGACTTACTTCTCTTTCATATGTCTTTGGATGAACTATTTACTTGCACTTGCTTTTAATTTACTGGCCAACAGTTAGAGCCAGCTAACAGGCCAACAAGCTGGCATGATGCACCCAATTATCTCCTGAAAATCTATTTCTGTGATTGGAACTTTAATTGCAGCTTAAATCAAATGCTCATGAACCCAGTCACCATCGAGAGAATGAGACCGGCTAATGAAATAATGAGAGCTCTGACTCCAGTTCAGAGGTAGAGAAACATGGGGAAAGAAGATTGTTCCTTTTTAAAATTCCCTTCCTTTTATTTTTTAAAAATTGCTTTTGAAGACAGTGATGTCATAAATCCCACCATGAGGCAGTGATGTTACAAAATGGGCAGTGTGTTCCAATCAGATCACAAATGGAACATGAGCCTGTTTTGTTTCCTGGGATTCACTCTCACATTTACCTGCATGGGTTTGTGTGGACGCCAAGGTTTGCACTCCTGTAAGTCCAGATTCAACATCTATAGCCTTGGATTTCAAAGTCATGAAACAAGCTCCCCTCTCTGAATGCTATTATCTGTGATGTTGGATGTGAAGACTTGCTGCAGGGTCACATGAGGAAGGAGCCCGAGTCCCTGGGACTGATTCATTTATGCAGATGCGGCTTATGTCTAGAGCCCAGAGCTGTAGGCTTCCTTTCCCGCTAACTCACAGTGCTTAATTCAGATTACCTCCCTCTTATGAAGAGCCGATTTGCCAATTATCCCTGAAGTTGTTGATTGGGTGCTTTTTACCTAAGATCCTGTGCCATGGGCTATGCCCTTCTGAGGTTCATTTAGTTTCCTCTGAAAGATGATAGTGGTTTGTCTGAGAATCAGAAGCGTTCCACTATTTTCCAATACAAGCAAGTCCTTTGTTCTTAGAGGTCTCATACCTTTGGCTTTGCGTCTGGAAAATGTGGATTATAAACAGCAATGGCAATGACCATAATAGCTACCATTTATCTAGTGAAGTGGCTGTCTTTCCAGCTGCAAATTAGAATCTCCTAGGGAGCCTTAAAATGTACTGATGCCCAGGTTTCCACCCCCAGAGGTTCCAGTTTCATGAGTCTGAGCTGGAGACTGGACATCAATATTTTTAAAAACTCTCTAGGTGATTCCAATGAGCACCCAGGATTGAGACCCATCAATTTCACATTTCCAGTGGGCCAGGGACTGTGTAAACAGATAGACACATAGTCATAGGAACTTGAATGGGGTAAATATTTTTAATCCCCATTTTATAGACAGGGATATTATGCCCAGAAAAATTTAGTAATTCATGTAAGATCACTCAGCTAATAAGTAGTGATGGCAGGTTATGAGGATTACGTTCTCCAAAGTGCAGGATGCTTGAATTGTTTGAGGTGTAAAGGCCAGAGAAGAGACAGCATGAAAACTGATGGCAGAAATGGGCAAACAGCAGTGTTTTCCTTTTGCAGAGACAGGTGAGAGGACACACCTCTCTGTCTGTGAATAGGCACACACCTAGTGCAATGAGCATACATTCCGTGCCTTTTTGTTGTTGTTCAGTCACTAAGTTGTGTCTGACTCTTTGCAACCTCATAGACTGCACAGCACAAAGCTAAAGATCGTACCTGATTTCTATGAAGAACAGTATACCCAAGAACTTGACAAATGCCCGAAGAGAAACCTCAGTGTCCTCCATCTCTCTTTCCAAGAGAGCTGATATTTGTCAAATAGATATACTTTCCTTCCTCTGCCATATAGAGGAAGAAGTCACACAGAAGATTGGCCACCACTGCTTCTTACCCTCTGTTGTCAAACAGACTCTCCCTGGTACTGGCTAAACACTTTGCTTTTTCTCTTATTATGTTTGTGTTCAGAGCTTTTCCAGAGAAGGCAATGGCACCCCACTCCAGTACTCTTGTCTGGAAAATCCCATGGATGGAGGAGCCTGGTGGGTTGCAGTCCATGGGGTCGCTAAGAGTCGGACATGACTGAGAGACTTCACTTTCACTTTTCACTTTCATACATTGGAGAAGGAAATGGTAACCCACTCCAGTATTCTTGCCTGGAGAATCCCAGGGACTGGGGAGCCTGGTGGGCTGCCGTCTATGGGGTCGCACCGAGTCGGACATGACTGAAGCGACTTAACAGCAGCAGCAGCAGCAGCAGCAGCAGCAGCAGCAGTAGCAGCAGCAGCAGTGCTTTTCACTATTATTTCTTCCCTACTGGTCTCCCTGTTAGGATATGCTGGCTGAACGAGTGTGCATATGTTTTAGAAACACCTAGGCCGTGGATATGGGGGCTGAGAAGAAAACAGACACGAGCTATTGTTTTGCTCATCTCTATGTTCCTCTTGTTCCACATGCTAAGAATCACCTCTCAGGGGTAGGTCAGCAGTTTTAGAATCTGCTTTGTTTACTGATATATCTCCTTGTACTGCACCTGGCACATAGTAGGTGTTCAGTAAATATATCTGAATGAATGGATAAATAATGAAGTGCAAGGAAAACAGAAAGTCATAGACTTACCAACTCAGGGCTAAGAATATCAGAAGACATTATAAGCAAATTCTCCTAAGACTTCTGCAGTACAATGGTATCAAGTTGAAGTGGGATACAGGATTGTCTGAAATGTCCCATATTTTATCTCCATCACTTCCCACATCCACTTATGGGATGGATTAGTGTTGTGGATCATTGTGATTCAATATCATTGTGTGTAGCAAGAAAATAATACCTCTCTTAAAGAGTTTTGGGAGAATTAAAAGAAGCAACACCATATAAATTGCCTACAATAATGCTCAGTGAATGCACTGAACCTAATAAGTGCTTAATGAATGGAAGTTAATAATTATTATCAAGAATAAGGTGTGACATGTCCCCTTGACCTTACATACTAGGGATGATTAATATAGGAACTTTTAGTTAGTTATCTGTATTCTTCTAAGTCCTCTTACTCCCATTTACCATTCATTTTCTTTTTCCACTACCCATATTGAAAGGAGAAGACGATGGCACCCACTCCAGTACTCTTGCCTGGAAAATCCCATGGACAGAGGAGCCTGGTGGGCTGCGGTCCATGGGGTTGCGAAGAGTTGGACATGACTGAGCAACTTCCCTTTCACTTTTCACTTTCATGCATTGGAGAAGGAAATGGCAACCCACTCCAGTGTTCTTGCCTGGAGAATCCCAGGGACGGGGGAGCCTGGTAGGCTGCCGTCTATGGGGTCACACAGAGTCGGACACGACTGAAGCAACTTAGCAGCAGCAGCAGCATATTGAAAACCTGCTTAGCCAGACTCTGAGCTAGATTCTGGAGTTGGAGTGTTCTCCAACACAAGGCAGAGTGTTCCAATACACTTGATGCTTCCTGCAGAGATGACAGCCCAATCCCAGGAGCCTCCCTTGTAGCGCTCCCACTTCTTGCTGGCCAGGGGAAGACCTGGCCTTATGTCGCACAGTCTATAATGTTAGTAACTTGACTTAGCTTGATTGGTGGCATCTACAATAGAGGAGCTGGAGAGCCACTGTGCAGTGCTCTTTACTTATAACCTTGTTTGGCTCACTTCTCTTTACTCAGAACTCCACACAAATGGTGCTTCCCAGGGAAGAATTTCTGCATTCCCAATCCACTCTACCCCATCACTCCACGTTACATCACCTGTTCTGTTTCCTTCATAGCACTTACCAATGTCAAACATTATTTGATTCATAAAATCTTTTATTTGTTTATAGTCTATCTCCCCTCCTAGAATATAACCTCCACAAGGTCAGGGATGATATGCATCCTTTTAATAGTTGGTACCATTGCACATAGAATGGGGACTGGCATATCATCATTATTTGCTTCATGTTTGTGGCTGACTATCTCCAGACTTCCAGAGGTTACTTTGGGCATCTCCCAGAGCTTCTGGAAGGTAGAATTGTCTATTGAAGGTTGATATGAGATTCATCTGACAATAGAGTCAAAGAAAGCAGCCATAACCAGCGGAGTTGACGGTGTCCTTTTAAGAGCTGGCATGGAACATTTGATAAAAATACAGCGAGAGATCAGAGCACAATGAATCATATTTAGGAGGAAATCTCTTTTGAAAAGCCCAGGGTAGGTCATGTTTTTTTCATGCTTGTCAACTTGGCTGAATAATTTGCTTAAAATAAATGGACGAGAATGGTAAGTTGCTATGTAAGGGAAATGAAACAGACTCCTGGCTTCGTGTGCCACACGTCTCAGCTTCTGAAGGGTCTGGCTTGGGTGGTGGTGAGCTTTGAGGGTGGGGAGGTGGCTCATGCATTTAGACAGGTTTAATGTCTTCTTGGCGTTAGCACAAGATTTCTGGGGCATCAGCACATTAGCCAATTTCCAATGCAAACAGATTTGATCCATCACTGATGTTACGAAAAAAAAAAAGCCCTACCTCTCAGATCTGTCAGGTTCTCAAACATGAGCCAAATGAGTTAATATCTTCTCATTGTTGTCTTTATTAAGCCTTTGTTAAGCCAGTCTTGAATAATGATGTGTCTCTGTCAGAGGGCTTTTAATAAAGTAAGTGTTCCTTTATATAACTTCTCCAGGGAGAATGCTATGGCTTTAAAAACACGGGGAGCCACAATGTCCAAAAGGTAAGCAACAAGGCTAACCCCAAGTGTTGGGCCTGGGATTTTAGCAGTAGACCAGGGAACACCTCAGTATTTGTGGCACAGGCTCTGGAGGCAATATGCACAGGAAGCTAGAGCTGGATGTCCTTTAGGCTATAGAGGGGAGGATGGATGGATGCTCTGGTGACTGGGACAATGCAGGCTTAGTGCCAGTCTTCGCACCGGGGGAGGTTCAGGTTGTGACTCAGAGCCAAAGCCATGGCAGAGGGACAAATGGAGAAAAACCACATGGACTGGCCTAGTTCTCCTTGCCTCCACCTGTCTACAAATAGGGATGCAAATTTCTGGGAAACCCACGTTTGGTTTATTGGCAATTCACAGCTTGCACACCAGGCTCAACCTGGACAGAAACCAGTTTCCAAAATTGTCCCTCCTCCTTCCTTTCATCAGAACTCACTTGCTATCACCTAACTATTTTGCTGTAAAGAGCTAAATAATAGATAAACGAATTCAGCTTTAAAACTTATGTTGTAGGTAGCTCATAAGATGGCCTCAGGTATTTTTGCCTCCCAGTACCCACAGCCTGTGTAAACCTGTCCCCTTTTAACCAGTAGAATACTTCAATATTAAGGGAATGCCACTTCTGTGATTAGGCTAGAAATGATTACTATACCTCTTACTAGCAGACCCTCTCTATTGCTTTCTCAGCTTGCATGCTCCTGCTGAAGCCAAAAGTCAGGATGGAGAGGCCTTTGTGGCAAGAACTGAGGCCAGCCTCTGGGTAACAGCCAACAGGAAACAGGAAACCACAAAGAACTGAATCCTGCCCCCAGCAAAGGTGTGAGTTTAGATCCTTCCCAGATGAACTTTCAGATGAGACCTCAACCCTGGCTGATACATAGGTTATAGTCTTGTGAGACACCAGATGTAGAGGACTCAACTAAGTTGTGTCTAGACTTCTGACCCACAGAAACTGTGAGATGATAAATGTGTGTGCCCTCAAGCCACTGAATTTGTGATTATTTGTTCATCAATAGAGAACTTGCATGACGGACAAAGGCTTAGCGGTCTGTGTATTCCAGAGAGGACACATGTCCATGGGCTCCATCACAGTAAAGCCAAAGAAGCATATCCCTGATGGTGAGACTTGGTGGTGGGCAGGATGGGCAATCCAAGGGTTATTAGCAGGGAGAGATTGTGGGAAGTTTCTGGAGCTTATTTCTGATTTGTCAAAAGGCTAACACTTCACTCAGTTGCAAGGAACCATGGAATCTTGGTTTTCCCTTCTAAAGTAAACCTCTCAAGTCCTAGCCATCCTATCTCAGTGGGGCTGGCATGATTTGCTTTCTTGGGTTTTCATGCTGACAAAGGTTTTAAATGATTTCCCACCCATCTGCTTGGCAAATACCAATCCATGATCTCCCATGCTCTTTTAACAATCAGTTAATACCTCTCCTTCTTTAAAATGGGAGGCATGCTCTGGCCAAAGCATGCGCCAAGAGCAGTTAAGAGCGTGGTCTTAGGAGCTACAGTTATGCTTCTCCCACGGTTAGCTGAGTGAGATGAGCTCTCTGTGTCTCAGTTTCCTCGTTGCAAAATAGAATTAAAATCATGCCTATCTCCATATGGTCACTATAAAGATTAAATGTAAATCTCTTAGAGTACTCAGTGGAAACTAAGGAGTAGGTACTCAGTAAGTGTTAGAGGTTATTATGGCTTTAACAAATTCTTCCCTTTGATGCTTGCCTGGGCCCTAGGCTCTGACAATAGAGTACAGGTCCCACACCTAGAGGTGATCCTTGTCTCAAAGTTATAGCTTGTTCACAGAGGTGAGGCTATTCCTGTGTCCCAGGGTAACTGCCTGTTTCCAAACACCCCACTATTCTCCTCCAGCGATTCAGGGGAAACCAAGACATCATGCCAGCTCTACCCCTCACTCCTGTGACTTGAGTGGATCAACTCTCCTTTCTGGACCTTGGTTTCCTTATCTGCTGGATAAGACTAAATGTAGCCTACTGTTCCCCGAGGGATGGTGGTGAAAGCTCAAGGGATGGGAATCTGAGCTGGACTAACCCACACTCCAGTGTTCTTGCCTGGGAAATTCCATGGACAGAGACGCCTGGAAGGCTGTGGTCCATGGGATCCTGCAAAGGGTCAGACACAACTTGGCAACTGAGCATGCAAGAGACTTTCTGAGACTCTGAAATGGAGTAAGAAAGCAATATTGGAGAATGAAGCTGAAGGTCAGGGGAAACTCCAAGGAGAAGAAGGCAGGAAGCACAAAAGAAAATCTCCAGGCTGTACAAGTCCCAGGCTTCTCATCCTGGCCTTCCAGAGCAAGTGGTGGTGGCTCCATCTCCCGGCAGGACAGTGGGTGCTTGAGGCTGAGTCTGTGTCCTACCCATTTCTTTGTTGGAATACAGGAGGCAGCTGGCTAATGTCTGTTGAGTGGATGTCCCAGTGAATAAGCAAGATGGTGTGTTTTCTAAGTACCTGTGGCCCACACATGACAAACGTGTTCCTCGGAAGCTTAGAGACTCCTGAGAAATAAAGGCCTGGCTGGTGAAACTTCTGGTCTGGACTTGGGTTTGTTCCTGCCCTGCTGAGGCCACATCATGATTTTCATTCCAGCAGCAAGCCTGTTCATGTCAGAGGCCCAGGCCCACAGGGGCAGTGGGTGGCCCAGGCATACTCATCCAGTCCTGCTCTTGGAGGGGGAGAAATGGAGCAGTCTGGTGACCCAGAATGCCAAGGCCATTCTCAGGCTAACTCAAGGTAAGTTAATGGGCGGACATGCTGATGGTTTCATCTGCTTCAATGGGCTACTCAAGAGCCAGTATGTAAGAACCTTGGGTTTCCAGATGACAGTCCAAAGTAGAGGGAAGGTTCCCTAAGTTGATGCCTGACAGTCCCTTTGGTGCCTGTAGGGATCCTAGGCAAATGGCCTATGATTGCTCCCCAGCCCTCGTCACACTGATTACTGCCACCTGAGGGTCCTGGGAGGGCAGAATATGGCTGATCCATCTGCGTCCTTGGTGCCTGGGCCTGGGGGTAAGTCAGTGCTAAATGAGGAAATAAACTCATGAATGAAAGCACAGAAGAGTGCAGAGGAGAAAATTCAGATATTCTGGAAAGGGTACTACTGTGGAAGCTGAGAGTCCCTTTCTCCCATGTGACCCTGGGCTAATCGCTTCCCTTTTTCTGATCCTTAGTTTCATCCTCTGCAGAGAAGTGAGCCAGCCTAGACTGGATTACCCCTTCAGGTCCTGAACTTTTTTTTTGGCCAGCACTGGATTTCAAAAAATATGAGACTTGCATGTCTTTAGGCAGGGCACACACACTGCCCAGCTGTCCACAGGAGAGGCTTGCCCCAGTACTTAATGCTTGTTTTACACACTTGTGTGAACTGCTGGCCCCCAAGGACATCTGAGTTTGTTACCTCTGGACCTGACTCCTCTGGGAGCATTTTGGCTTTGTCATGCTAGAATTCTATTAAAGCAAGAGGGAAAATAAATGGAGTGAAAGAGAAGAAAAAGGGCAGAGGGAGGGGAAGAAAGAGAGAAGAAACAGGAGGTGAGGGAGGAGGAGAACAGTGACGTGGAGAGAGAGGTCACCTAGGAAGGAAAGTTCCATTCAAGGTTTATGCCAACATGTCCCTTCAGTCAAAAAAGCAAACAAGCAAAAAAACAGAAAACTCAAAACCGTGGCCACCTTTGAAGGAAACAGCATCAGAGGAAGAAGAACATTCTGGCCTCGGGGAGACCTCCACTGTTCAGGAGAACTGAACACAGGATGGGTCTGGGGATCAACTCATCTCTCTTCCATAAGGACTCCGTCTCCTTTGAGGACCAGGAAAGCCCTCAGATATGACTAACCTTGAGAAATGGCATAGACCTGGCCTCTGGGGCTCCTCAAGGCCATGGGGTCCAGGCTGTTTCTAGAGTCAAACCCAGGAGGAACCCAAAGCTGGGAAGGGCAGGGCCCAGAAGTTCTGCAACCCTGGCCATGGTCCTGAATTATTAATGTTCATTTCAGCTATCCTTCAGTTCAGCAGAAATATGACAAAGCAATCTCAGATAATGAAATCACCCACACTTTCTGCTGTTCACAGCAGGCTTGCAGGGGCAAATTCTGCTCCCACCTTCACAGTGTTGATTGAGTTACACTTTTCTGGGTGAGGGTGTGACTCTTCTTGTGTTATTGATCGTTGTGTAGAACATAGATTAGAGTAACCTGAAGACTTTCCTTTCAGCAGGTCAGTGACTGTTCATAGTCAGCTAGTAGAAGAGGAAACTTTACAGAAGCAACTTTACTCTAAAGAGGGTTTCTGGGCGGGGGTGGGGGTGGGGTTGTTAAGAGGCCAGGCAGCCCTGGTCTAGGCTGCAAAGACTCCAGCATTCTCCCTGATCCTCCCTCTCAATCTACTGCCACTGGACCCTCACACTTTGAATCATGCCCTATTATGGCATCTCCAAACTCAGCACTTTTACAGGAGAAGAAGGAACTTGCCCAGGGTTACACTGCTCTCTTTTTATTTCTTCCTTTCTCTCTCTTCTACTATCTCCCCATGATCCTTTGATGTCAGTTAAAAGAAATTCAGAATCCAAAAAAAAAAAAAAAAAAACGAGAGAAAACAGAAAATAAAGTTACCATCATTTACCCAGAAATGGGCTTCCTGGGTGGCTCAGATGGTAAAGAATCCACCTGCAGTGCAGGAGACCTGGGTTCGATTCCTGTGTTGGGAAGATCCCTTGGAGGAGGGCCAGGCAACCCATTCCAAGAGTCTTGCCTGGAGAATTCCCATGGACCGAGGAGCCTGGTGGGCTACAGTCCATGGGGTTGCAAAGAGTAGGACACAACTGTGTGACTAAGCACAGCACACATCCAGAAACAGCAGAACCCCAAATCAGGTATAGCAGACATTTGTCAATGGGCAGAATTTGCCACTCAGTCATGGCGTATTTCTTCATGGTGATCAAATCATCTACTTGGTGACTGAAAACATCAAATTTAGTTGATTACATTTTAAAATTGGTTAATCACATAAAAATCTAAAGGTATGAACTCTTCTGAAATAGAAGATCTGGCTATTCAAGCCCATGGAGTATCAACTGTCCAGTGATGAAACTTGAGAGTATTTTATTTTTCTCTAGTTCTTTGAACATTGCCAATGTATGCAACTTTCTAAAACTGATTAACTAGCATATACCACACTCTGAACTCAAAAGGAGGATAGAAGAAGATTTTGGTGGGTTTTGCCATAAATGTAACTGGAATTCATATGATACTGTCCCTAGAGGTGGTTGCCATCCAAGTGTTATTTCCTTTCAAAATAGTAATAGCTAGTTAACCATTGTTAAGAGATCTAATTTTAAACCTTTATAGGAGATAAAAGTACCCTTATTCAAAGAATAAAAATATTTTACAGGCTGCAGTAGGTCAATATCACCCTGAGAGGGGATGGAGAGTGTCAGGGTTCTCTAGAGAAATAAAACCAACAGAATACACACACACACACACACACACACACACACACAGATTTGTTACCAGGAATTGGCCCATGTGGTTATGCAAACAGAAAATTCCCCTGCTCTGCCACCTGCAAGTTGGAGGCCCAGGAAACCTGTTTCAGGGTGAGCTCAGAGGCCTGAGAACCAGAGATGCTTATAGTGTTTGTCTCAGTTCAAGTGCAGGAGGGGATCAAAGCTCAGGTAGCCAGGTAGAGGGGGAATTTTGTTCTAGTCAGGCCCTCAGTAGATTAGCTGTGGAGAGCCATCTGCTTTACTTAGTCTACCAATTCAAATGCTAATCTCATCTGGAAACACTCTCATAGACGTGTCTAGAATAATGTCTAGCCAAATATCTAGGCATCTCAAATCCTGGTCAAATTGACACACAAAATTAACCATCATAGACGGTAAGATTAAATTGAAGATGAGGGCTTCCCAGGTGGCACTAGTGGTAAAGAACCCACCTGCCAGTGCAGGAGATGTAAAGTGATGCAGGTTAGATCCCTGGGCTGGGAAGATCCCCTGGAGGGGGGCTTGGCAACCCACTCCAGTATTCTTGTCTGGAGAATCCCTTAGACAGAGGAGCCTGGTGGGCTACAGTCCATGGGGTCACACAGAGTTGGACATGACTGAAGCAACTTAACATGCACACATGGTATGGAACAGACATATATGATCAGTCAAGGTTCTCTGGGCCAGTCTGATGGTGCTTTGGCCCTGCTGGTGACACCGGGTGCGTGCATGCATGCCCGGTCACCTCAGTCATGTCTGAAGATTCTCTGGGCCAGTCTGGTGGTGCTTTGGCCCTGCTGGTGACACCGGGTGCGTGCGTGCTCAGTCACTTCAGTCATGTCAGACTCTTTGTGACCCTATGGACTGTAGCCCACCAGATTCCTCTGTCCAAGGGATTCTCCAGGCAATAATACTGGAGTGGGTTGCCATTCTCTCCTCCAGGGGATCTCCCCAACCCAGTGATCAAACCTCTGAGTCCTGCATCTCCTGCATTGCAGGCAGATTCTTTACCCACTGAGCCACCCGAGAAGCCTGCTGATATTGGGTAATATTTAGTAATTGTCAGCTATTGGGTAAAGCTATTGAGTGACATTTGATAGTTGCTTGCTATGTCGTTCATGATGAGTTTTGGGATGTTCTATTTAACAAATCGCGATGGTCTAATCCTGGGATTCCCTCTTCCCTACTTGGGCCACTAGGGCTGAGGACATCTTCGTGGAACTGATTTGAGCTCCATCACGTCTCTGATTGGGCTTCTCTGATAGCTCAGTTGGTAATGAGCTTGCAATCCACTTGCAACGCAGAAGACCCCAGTTCGATTCCTGGGTCGGGAAGATCCACTGGAGAAGGGATAGGCTGCCCACTCCAGTATTCTTGGGGTTCCTTTATGGCTAAGCTTTTAAAGAATCTGCCTGCAAGGCGGCAGCCCTGGGTTCGATCCCTGGGTTGGGAAGATCCCCCAAAGAAGGGAAAGGCTACCCACTCCAGTATTCTGGCCTGGGGAATTCCGTAGACTGTATAGTCCATGGGGTCGTAAAGAATCAGACATGACTGAGTGACTTTTACTTTCATGTCTCTGGGGTCAGGGCCAAACAATTGGCTTGCACTGAGGCAAGGCTTGTTGGTTGCAGTGCCTGCCCCTACCTTGTGGAATGTGAAGATAGAATGGCAATAAATACACATAACATCACCCTTTTGAAGGCTCCAGACTGGATCTTCGGCTCCCTGACATTTAGTTCTCAAAAACAGCACTGGCAAATAATCAAACATGCACACAGAAGACAAGAAAAGACAATATCCACCAAAAATTGGGAGATAACTCACAGTTTTCCTGGAAGAATCTCTTTGGAGGTCATCTTGTCCAGCCCTGCGCCTCCAGGCAGATTGACCCTGACTCCACCTTAGAATGATGGAAAACTTCCCTCTTCTCTACGTCTTGGACCCCATGACCCTCTGCAGGTCCTGGGCGAGATAACCCATTATTCTGACAGGAAACCCCTGAGGTTGGCTTTGGGGCTGTGAGCCTCAGCACCAGGCCCTTGGAAGCTCCTCACCTGTGTCTCCCCTCCCTGACAAATGTCTCTTTATCGGTTGCCAACAATTAGCTTCTCAGAGCACCTCTGGCTTTATTTTCTCCCATGAACATTATCTATTTGTCCTATTCATCCCAAAATAGCCCGGCCCAGCCATCCCATAATACCCCTATCCTGTGTCACTCAAAATGGGGCCCCGGCAGGAGCTTTGAGCCCTTCTTCCTGTCCTTTCTCTTCTCTGATAAGCAAACCCCGGGCTTCAGTCAATGCCTCTCCTCCAGATTCATGAGTTGGCTGCTTCTGCAGCGGCCCCAGATCCTGGCAGATAAATCTCCCCCAGAGCTGTCAACACAGACAGAGGGGAATGGCTCAACCGGGTCCTCAGAGAAGCAACTGTAGAGACACCAGATTTATCACCACCCTGTCCCTTAGGGCGTCTCCTCCTTGACCTTCAGGACAAAGCAGGACCAGTGTATGGTTTTTGCTGCCAGGAACTGAGATGTCAAAGGCACTGCCTCCAGAAATGCCCTCCTGGCTTGTCCTTGGTGACAAGTGGAGAGCCTGATCCTGACGATGGGAGGTGAGGCCCCTTTAGCTCCCCAAGGGAAAAGCAGCTGCGCTGCTGGCCTTGCTAGGAACACACCGCCACTGGAGGGAAACGTGTTGATTTCCAGCCCCGCTCTCCAGGGTCACTCTGGGTTAATTTTAGCTGCTTCTCTGCCCCTGGATGGGCCACACATTTTTCCTCCTTAGCCATGTCCAAGGCTTTCTTCTCATGCAGCCCCAGTGCTTGCCCTAGCAAAATTGAGACATGTGCTTATGACAGTGTGTTTCCATGAAGACAGATCACTCTCTCTCCAAGGTCAGAGCTCCCGCTGGCCAGGCTCTCTGGCAAGCGATTCGTCAAGCAGGGCAGCGGGCAGCCAGCAGTCAGCTCTAGGGCCCCTGGCCGGTCGACTCGTCAAAACCTTTCAGAGGATTACTGTGCCCTGTAGAACTTTTCTCCTTCTACAGTCTGTCTGTGTCTCCCCTGCCACTCCCGCACCCCCACCCAACACAGAGGGAGGAGTTGGCACAATATTGGAAATTATGACAGGGACCCAGAAGGCAAAACAAATCCTTCTGCAGAAGCTGGGAACTTTTTCTGTTATTTTGCAAGGCAAGAACTGTGGTCCCTTGTGAGGTTTAAAAAACAACAGTGAAGACGTGGCCTGCTGTGCCTGTCCGTTTCCTTGTCTGGCTCACACACCTGTGAGCAAGCCTGCATCTTGTTCTCTGCCAACCCACAGCCCAGTGCTGGCTTTCGTTAATTTGTGAATTTATTCTTTTTTAAATGCCTCCTATTAGCCTGGTACTGGGCATGTGGTTCCTATCCCCATGGAGCTGGCTGTCTTGTAGAAGACGAGGCATGATAAAAAAGTGAAAGAAATAAATGAGAAATAGTGGATTGAGAAAGTGTCGCAAAGGTTACTCTGGGAGGCAACCTTGAAAGGGTGCCCAGTGATCCCATGTGCTAATAGTCAGGTCCTGTTTTAAAGCTGCCCCCTTTAGGGTGGCCTGGGCCTATTCTAAGGAATGGAAGGTGGCCAAAGTGATGGGCTGGCACTTTGAAGATGATTAAAATAAGTGACTTCTGCTGTGCTTGCCACCAGTCTTTCTCTCCCACCCCTTACTCTGATGGAAGGCAGCTGCCTGTGCGTAGCCCTACTAGAGACCTCCATGGCAGGAAACTACGGCTTCAGTTCCCGAGCCCTGCCAATGGCCTTGTGAGTGAGCCTGAAGGCGGCTCCTTCTCAGGTTGACCCTTGGGGTGACTGCAGCCTCAGTCCACACCTTGATTCCAACCTCTCCAGGACCCTGAGCCAGAGACCCACCTGCACACAGTCAGACCCCTGGCCCACAGATACAGTGAGATATTGGATGCTGGTTGTGTTAAGCAACTGAGTTTCGTACAGCAGTGCTCTTCAGGGAGTTTTTGAATAGAGGTTTATAGAGGAAGCCCTATGGAAGCGGGGTGGCTGGGAAAGGCCCCTCCGAGGACACTGTGTTTAAGGTGAAGGTTGAAGGATACGCAGGACCGGATGTACAGACCGCCAGAAGAGCAGCATTGCAGCCAAAGGGAGCGGCACGTGCAAAGGCGCTTCGGCAGGAAAGGGCTTGGATTATTTTGAGTTGTGACTGGAAAGTCAGTGCCTGGATGTTAGGCTCATCCCTTTATTTCCACTGTCTTTATTTCCCAAGCCAGCCTTGAAAAGTGGGCATTATTATCCCATTGTTGGGGAAACTGAGGCAGAGAGCCATTCTGTCACCAAGTTAAGGTCACACAACCAGAAAGGGAGTGGGGCTTGGAGTGAAGCCTGCATTTTCCTGAATCTCAAACCTACCTGTGTTTCGGCTCATGTCTCTTAACACTGCATGACTTCTTCCAGCTGTTTCTCAGACAGCCTCCCCACCCCTCACATTCTCCTACTGTGTCCCAGGAACACCTGGGCCCCTCATGATGCAGCTCACGGCTTGGAGGGAGAGCTAGACAGGACAGTGAATGCTTTCCAGGGCTTTACCCCTTGTTTCTCATATAAACCCTGCAGATCAGCTGGGGTGGGGCAGGATCATCCTTGTACTGATTTACAGACTGGAAAAGGTAAGCCCAGAGGGGATAACGGCCAGCATAGGGTACCTTGTTGAGGGTGAGATGACATTTGGACCCCAGGGCTTCTGACTGCAATTCTCATGCTCTTTCCTTCACCCACACAATCCTGATTCACTCAGGAGCCTCTGAGAAAGGGGTGGAGTGCTTTTGATAGTCAAGAGACTTTTTTCATAGCCAGCTCTGCTGTTAAACTAGACTTGTATGCATCATAGTGGCTCAGACTGTTCTCATGAAGCAGTTGAATATGGAAAACTTATGTATGATACAGAGAAGTCTTTAACTGTACAGTTTTCACCACTGGCTTCATTTATAATAACTAGAGTTTCTGGTTCATTAATCCTAAAATCTCAAGGAAAAACCCAGACTCACAGGGCTGCATGTATCTCCTCAAATGGGCAATTTACCTTTTTGTGCCTACCTAACTCCCACCACACTTGGGTCTTAGCTTAAATGTGACTCCCCTAGAAAGGCCTGGCTTGAGTCCCAACCCCAGTTCAGGCTGTGCTCCCTCACAGTGCCTTGCCCATCTCCTGCTCAGCTCTGACTACTTGCTCAATGGACATTAACTTGGGGTCCATTCATCCAGTGTGTATCTCCTTCACTCAACATAAGCCTCACTCAGTGTGTTTGGAGTTTACTGTTGAATCTCAGTCTAGCACAGTGCTTGGGACACAGTGGAACCCTCTAAGTTTTGTTAAATTAAAATGGTGCCATTGGGACTTCCCTGGTCGTCCAGTGGTTAAGAATCTGCCTTCCATTGCAGGGGATGTGGTTTGATCTCTGATCAGAGAACTAAGATCCCATATGCCCTGGGGCAACTGAGCCTTTGCTCTGCAAACACTGAGCCTGCATGCCACAATTAAGATCTGATGCAGCCAAATATATATATATATTATATATATATATATAATATATATATATAAATTATTTAAAAATAAATAAAATGATGGTGTCAACTCATCACAAACACTGTGGGGCAAATTGCTGAATTGCGAGCACTAGAAGAGGGGAGAAATATTTTTAGTGACATTGCACATGAGCAACCAGAACATAATAACAACAAAAATTAAAATATAAATTTATAATATGAAAATTATAATATAAAATTCATAGTGCTTTATAGAGTGTGCGTAAGTATTTCAAGGGTAGTTAGTTTAGTTTAGTCAGTTTAAGCAGTTTAAGCAGCTTCAAAGAATAACTTAGAGACAGTTATTTTGCACACAAACATTCTCATTTGCAAGTGATAAGGTCACAAAGTTGTCTTAGTTTGTGTGGGACTGTCTTATTTCTAAAACTGGAAGTCCAGCATCCTAGGGACACCTCCCCACCCCACTCAGGCTCAGGCAAAATGAAATCAATGGTTATCCTAGCAGAGAAGGGGAGGAAATTTGGACTTTTGCCAAAAATAAAAAAATAGAATTTACAAGAGAGGAGAGAGGAGGGAGAGAAAAAAATCTGCAGTGAGGCCAGAAACAGTGAATCTTGTTTGCATTTGTCAGGGGTGTGTGTGTGTGTGTGTGTGTGTGTGTGTGTGTGTGTGTGTGGAGAGGAGGTGATAAACTGATTAGTTAGCAGCTAGAAAAGAGGCCAGGTTGTGCACCTTGTCCTTGAGAAGAACAGAGAAGGATATTAAAGAAGACAATTTTAATTGTGTATGTTTCTGTGGAAAGCTTGTACAGCGGATGTGGCGGGTGCTCAGGTCATGTCGGCTGGGTCCTTCCAGCAGACCAGCCCCTAAGCTAGGCCAGCTCTGCGTCACTTCCCTTAGCTGAACTTCTCAGGAACCCGTGGGAACACTACAGTGCAGCCAAACCCCAGGCTTTGGGGATGCAGCGCTGGGGAGACTTTAGTTCCAAGATGAGAGAGAGGAAGTGGCAGCTAGGGAGGCAGAGTGTTCATTTTCCCTGTGTTTCAAGTGAAGAGCTCCAGTCCTCAGTTGTCTGAGCCCAATAAATGTCACTTTGGGTCATCAGAGCATCCGTAGACACTCAGTTGCCGTTTCTGGTACTCGTGGTCCCTTAGGGAAGTTCAGCGCCATGGCACCGGCAGCTGAGGGCCACATGACTGGGTGCAAATTCTAGGGGCTTGTAACCCTTGGCTGCAGAAACACTCCGTGTTCTCAGGCAACAGATAATGAAGTGTGAAAATGAATTTCTCAAGGACTTGAAGACACATCGTGGCTCCTGAAGGATGAGGGGGATTTCTCGTTGTAACAAAAAGTGATCCCATGTCTGTGTGGCTCTCAGGGGCACCCACGAGATGAGAGAGGATGTTTGGTGTGCAAGGCAGGGTGTGGGCAGGAAGACTGGGGTCTCCATTCTTGACTGAGACCATGTATTTGTTTGCTTATTAAAATCCATTCCTTTCTGCATGCTTTTATGCATTCTTTCATTTCTCATGAGTTCCTTTATTCTTATGTACTCATGTGTTCACTTACTCCTTCATCAGTGCTCTACCCGCCCCCCCCCCCACCCCCATTCTTATTTTTTACTGAACACTTACGGTGTTGTCAGAGATGTACTGAGTTTTCTGGGCCAAAAGGGATCCCTGCCTCAGGGAGCCTTCCTTCCTGCTGGAGTGGCCGATCCTTCCCCCATAGCCCATAATCCAAGGCCTCTTGGGCCGAGTCACCTTGGCAAGCCCTGGATGATGCCTGTTTTACTGCATCTTTGTGAAGAGCTCCTGGGTACTCAGAGTCACTGCGAGGTTCAGTAGAGTCTATGGGCCTTTGGGTGATGCCTCTAGGGCCTGGACTCCTGTGGGTGACCAATGAGATGCTTCTGGCCCCAAAGTAGATTTTCTCTGGGTTGAGACCATGGAAAGCCAGGTCTCCGTTTCTTGGTATGGTTGGCCAGGTTTACAAGGCAGTGACAGAGGCACATAGGATCTGATTATATGGGCCACCCAGTTCTTTCTTGCTTGTCTACACAACCTCAAGAATCTAGAGGTCCAGAGATAGGATTCTTCCTCTTTTTTTAATTGGAGTATGGCTGCTTTACAATGTTGTGTTACTTTCTGCTGTACAGCAAAGTGAATCAGCCATGTGTAGGCACATATCCCCTCTTTTTTGGGATTTCCTTCCCCTTTAGGTCACCACAGAGCATTCAGTAGAGTTCCCTGTGCTATACAGTCAGTTCTCATTAGTTACCTATTTTATACATAGTATATAAATGTGTGTGTGTGTATATATATATATATATATATATATATATATATATATACATGCTGCTGCTAAGTCACTTCAGTTGTGTCCAACTCGGTGCAACCCCAGCAGCCCAGCAGGCTCCCCCGTCCCTGGGATTCTCCAGGCAAAAACACTGGAATGGGTTGCCATTTCCTTCTCCAATGCATGAAAGTGAAAAGTGAAAGTGAAGTCACTCAGTCGTGTCTGACTCTTAGCGACCCCATGGACTGCAGCCTACCGGGCTCCTCCATCCATGGGATTTTCCAGGCAAGAGTACTGGAGTGGGGTGCCATTATAGTATATACATGTACATATGTCAATCCCAATCTCCCAATCCACCCCACTTCCTGAATTTTATTTCTTTATGTCTCAAAATACCTATAGGAAACCAAGCCAAGTAGGGGTTCAGGAACCAGGCACCAAAATTCCCAGAAAGGTTGCCCAAGGTCAGATGTCCTGTCTTCATAAGCCCTATTGAGCACTCAGCCCCGTGGTGGGAATCATGTGGGACCCAAGAGGGAAGAGACAAATCAGTCCGTGATTTTGAAAGATGCCAGGAAAAAACGTGGAGCTTTCCTGGCGGCTCAGAGGTAAAGAATCTGCCTGCCGTACAGGAGATGCGGGTTTGATCCTCAGGTCGGGAAGATCCCCTGGAGGAGGAAATGGCAACCCACCGCAGTATTCTTGCCTGGGAAATCCCATGGACAGAGAGAACTGGTGGGCTACAAGCCATAGGGTCGCAAACAGTCAGACTTGACTGAACAACTGAGCACAGGAAAAAACACAAAACCCCAAAATAACCAACACTTGTATATCATTTACAAACAGTTTTGACATGGCCCTTCTCATCTACTCCTCACCTGGACTGTGTGAGGAGGTAAGATGCTATTACTTTCATTTTACACGTGAAAAGACTGCTGGAATTGTCCACAGTCAGCAGAGTCAGATAGCAGAGACAGACAGCAGGGTCAGAATTTGAACTGGTATCTGTTTTGTTCCGTATCACACGTCTGCACCATGAACATGCACCACAGCGTGTAACCTATGAGAGCTGAGGGGTGGCCTCCTTAGATGCAGGGAGAGGTCACTGCCACGAGGTGTGGCTGGAGAGTTTGGAATTTCCTTTGGATTGAGTCAGAACTAGTCATGAATTTACCCTTGTTTTTATTTTCTATCTTCTTTACTATATGAGGGGGTGGGTTTTACCTGCTAGCTCTCACCTCTGCCTGGGGAATGGGAAACATAGCTTTTACTCCTCAGTAATATCAAGACTTGGGCATGAGACCTGACTGGCTCAGTGAATTTAATCATTCAACAAGCAGCTTTGCCTAAGAGCAGAAATAAGAACTGACGCAGAGTCCTCTCTATGGGTAAATATAATTAGCCTGGCTATTATGCTCCAAATCCTCCCTAAGCCCCTACACTCAGGTGGCAAAGGGAAACTGCTGGCTTTTGGTGACTCTTAAAACCAAGAACCTTTGCTGGGGCTGCAGTAATTTGATTTATCTCAGAAACAAGCCAATGTTACAAGCCTGGGTTTGCAATTTCAATATGCAGAGATTAATTTACACGCAGAGCTAATTAAGCAACTGAAACACCCACTAATTGATTATTACATGAAAAAGAACACATCAATTTGGAGAAATACACTCTATAAGGTTGTACAATATTTGCAAACTTAATTGCCAAGTGGAAATTCCTCTTCTAGTGGCTGATAAATTTAACCAATTAACCTTTGCTGGGATGGTCTTTAATTCTTGGAGTCCAGCGGCACTTATCAGGAAAGCTTCAGTCTTTGCTTTTTCAAGCTCAAAGTCAGAAAAGTCAGTGGCTCTGGGCTGTTTCTGTACTTGGCACAGGCCTGGTTCATAGTAAGAGCTCACAGTAAATGCTGTGAATAAGGGCCCAAAGAGTCTATAGCAATTATTTCCCTTTTATCTTTTAACATTTATTTATTTACTTTTGACTGTGCTGGGTCTTTGCTGGGACTTTCTCTAGTTGTGGCGAGCCAGGGCTACTCTCTGGCTGTGGTACATGAGCTTCTCATTGAGGTGACTTCTCTTGTGATGCACAGGCTCCAGAGTGCATGGGCTTCACGGGCTTAGCTGTTGTGCAGCACGTGGGATCTTCCTGGATCAGGGATGGAACCCATGTTCCCTGCATTGGCAGGTGGATTCTTAACCACTGGATCACCAGGGAAGTCACCGCCCCCCTCCCCCATTTATTTTTTATTATGAGAATTACTCTAGATCATCATTCTGGAAAGCATATTAATGCAATCTTTTCCCTGGTGGCTCAGAGGTTAAAGTGTCTGCCTCTAATGCGGGAGACCTGGGTTCGATGTCTGGGTTGGAAAGATCTCCTGGAGAAGGAAATGGCAACCCACTCCAGTATTCTTGCCTGGAGAATCCCCTGGATGGAGGAGCCTGGTAGGCTACAGTCCACGGGGTCGCAAAGAGTCGGACATGACTGAGCGACTTTACCTTTCCCAACTCAACCCTTTTACAAAAGCTACATGGCATTCACAGAAGCCTATAACTAATCCAGTCACAAAGTTAGCAGAGGGTGGATTTTGGCCTTGAACTCAGGCCTTCTGACCCCAGTGTTTTGTTTTGTTTTTTTCCTCTCTCCATTTCAAGCCTTTTCTTGTGTCCCATGACTAAAACTGACTGTCTGCAGGGCTGGAATGAAGTAGTCAGTGGGAGGCCATGACATAATGGGCCCAAAGAACTCCAGCTTCAAAGTCTCACTCCCACTGATTTGACACAGGGCTGGATCCCATCTTAGAGAATGATCCCTATGACTGAAGGAGGAGTTGGATCTTCAAGTCCTGTGTCAAAGCGCAAAGACCTCTTAAAAGAGTTGCCGTCAACCTCTCCCAGTCACTATAGCCCTAGCGAATGTGCCCATGCCAGGTAAATTTACTTTTTAGCTGGAGTCATGGGCTACAAGGATTCATAGGTACAGGATGTGGGACAGATACACCTTAACAGGTCAGATAGATGGCATAACTGTCTGGGTCTGTGGCCCAGGAAAGAATGGTCCTGATGGAGTGGGGGTCCTGGGTTGCTAGAGTCCCCAGAAGGACACAGGTACATTGAAGATTTTGAAGCAAAAAGGGTAAAGATTATGGGCAAATGGACAAGGAAAGATATGCGTTTACTCCTCATGTGGGTGTTGAGAAAGCTGTACAATGCCTCCAGGCCTCTGTTTCCTCATCTGTAAAATGGGAGTCAGGAGACTGCTCTTCCAGGTATGCGTAAGGCTTACATAAGCCAACACTAGAAAGCTCTTAGCACAGTGCCAGGCACTTAGGGACTGTTGGGCATCTGGGGCTCTTCCTGCAATTGTTCTGGGCAGCTTATTCCCTTAGCACTGGACAGACTCCGAAGGCCTGTGTTCTAGTCCCAGATCATCTGCCAACTCACTGAGGGCCCTGTATAAATACTCTCTTCCTTCAGCTGTCACTCTCTTCTCTACAAAACAAGGCCGTAGAACCGGAGGATTTCTAAGGGCCGCTCTAGCTCAATTTAGTTCAGTCCCTCAGTCATGTCTGACTCTGCAACCCCATGGACTGCAGCATGCCAGTCTTCCCCATCCATCCCCAACTCCCTGAGCTTGCTCAAACTCATGTCCATTGAGTTGGTGATGCCATCCAACCATCTCATCCTCTGTTTTCCTGTTCTCCTGTCTTTAACCTTTCCCAGCATCAGAGTCTTTTCCAATGAGTCAGTTCTTCGCATCAGGTGGCCAAAGTTTTGGAGTTTCAGCTTTAGCATCAGTCCTTCCAATGAGTATTCAGGACTGATTTCCTTTAGGATGGGCTGGTTTGATCTCTGTGCAGTCCAAGGGACTCTCAAGAGTCTTCTCCAACACCACAGTTCAAAAGCATTAGTTCTTTGGCACTCTGTAGCTAACTTATTCCTTTATTGATTTGCTCGGTGACTATGTCTTGAGAGCACTCTGTGTGCCAGACACAGTGTTAGGCAGTGGGGATATAGCTTGGAGAAACAACGTCTCTGCTCTAAGGGAGCTCATGTTCCAGTGAAAGAAGGAGACAGAAAACAGGTATGTGAGATAATTTTAGATAGTGATCTGTTACGTAAAGAAAAGCAAGAGTATCTGTGTTCATCAGGCTTTTAATTTTACTTCCCAAGGTATATGAACAGTACTGACAAGTTTAAGGGGAAAAAGGCGAGGGCAGTTGCTTATTGGCAGGATTTGAGATTCTCACAAATTCTGAGGAAGATCTAAGCCCCAAGCCCCAGGAAATCTAAGAACCAGATTAGCTCTGGGACGCCACAGCCAGCTTCCATGGAGCCCTCTTTCTGGAAGGCTCCTAACAACTTATCCCCATGAACTGTTCCTTTGATCTGCTCTGTATGTTATTTTCCACCTTCTCTGCTTCTATCAGTTCAGTTTCCCATGCTGTGTAGTGGAAGATGTGGCCAAAAGTCACATGTTCTTTCTCTCTCAATCACAGCCCTAAATTCCCAGGGGAGGGACTCTGCCCCCCCCCCCCCCCGCCCCGGGTCAGGTGTCCACTGTGGACCAATCAGCTGTGAGGTGAAGTGTGTGTATGCTATTATGAAAACATGGCTACCATAACCACAGGGAAAAGGCAGGGGGAACAGTTTCCAGAAAGTTGGGGTCAGCTGGTGACGGTGGGTGGGGGGTGGGGGTTGTCAATCCAATACACAGATTAATCAGGCTGTGATGCATGGAGAGGTTCCCACATCCAATTTACTTTGGATTTGAAGGCCCTTCCTAAGTAAAAGGTAGTGATGTAACCTGCTGAAAAGTTGTTCTGGGTATGGAATCCAAAGACTGGATTCTAATCCCAAGTCTCCACTAACCTGATGTCTGACCTTAGATGGGACATTTACTCTCTCTGAACCTTCAGTGGAACGTGGGATAATAATACTAGAGTTACTGTGAAGTTCAGAGGAAAGCAAGGATAAGAATAGAATTTCCCAGAGGGATGGTACGGGGAGGGAGGAGGGAAGGGGTTTCAGGATGGGGTACACGTGTATGCCTGCGGCTGATTCATGTTGATGTACGGCAAAACCAATACAATACTGTGAAGAAATTAGCCTCCAATTAAAATAAATATATTTTAAAAAATAGAGTTTAAAAATTCTGTAGTAAGGCACAACATTGGAGGCTCTCAGAGAAGGGTGGGTGCTACAGAGATGACAGCAAGGGAACTTACTGGAGAGTTCTGCAGGAGTTCTTCCCTGGAGTATGAGCTTTGTTTGTTTGTTTGATTTCTTCCCCAGAAGGTTCACGTTTGGAGCTCTTCTTTGTCTGATTTACTATCAGGGTCTATACATCCATGCTTACACACAGCATAGGTCATTCCCAGGATGCAGGTTATAGGCAGGTTTATAGCCTGTCTATCAACCTGGCAGATAGACACAACTCCCCTCATGGAGTAGGACATACATTTTCCTGAGTCAATGGAATCAAGCTATTTGGTGCTCTCATCTGCACAGAGCTTCACAGGCAGCAGGGGAGGAAGTCTGGTCCACTCCCTTGATCCAATCCCACTCTGCACACTGAAATTCCAGCTTCCTCTCTACTCTTGATAAGTCATCCTAGACTCCTTTATTAACCCCAAGTTCTGTGGGTTCTTCTCCAGGGTATCTCTCCCCAATGTGCATGGATGCTAAGTAGCTTCCATTGTGTCCATCTCTTTGAGACTTTACAGGTTTCCAGGCTCCTCTGTCTATGGGATTCTCCAGGCAAGAATACTGGAGTGGGTTTCCATTTCCTCCTCCCGGGGATCTTCCCAATTCAGGGATCAAACCAGCGTCTCTTACATCTCCTGCATTGGCAGGCGAGTTTTTTTTTACCACTAGCGCCACCTGGGAAGCCCACAGATGGTAGGAGGGCCCTCAACTCAAGTGATGACCACATGAATCTATACATATGTTAAAGTTCACAGAATTGTAACAAGAAAAGAAAAGAAGTCAACTTTACTATATGATACTAAAAAAATAAAATTAAAAGACCCCTTGGGGCAAAAATTCAAATTATTTGAAATAATTTTAGAGCATCTCAGGTCTAGTTCCTGCTTTCTTTACCAGTTCTGCCTTTGGTCTTTCTCCGGATGTTGATCACTAGAAATATCAAAATACTCACAGCACTCCAAATGGGCTATGCAGTCTTGCCTCCTGGCTGAGCCTTCTGCCTTACTGATGAGGTAAACTCCTATTCATCCTTCAAAACACTGCTCGCAGTTAGTCTCCTTTGCGTAGCTTTACTTCTTCTTCCCAACAAACAGATTTAGGAACTCTGTTCTATGCTACTTCTGAATATTGTAGATTCTTTTACTATTGTAGGTTATACTCATTGTAATGGCCTATTGCCAGCTTCTCTGTGCAGGGCGCAACTTTCCAGTTTCTGTCTCTGGGGCTTTCGTTCAGCAGTGTAGGAATCAGCTTGGCTCATGCTCTAGCAGAGCTCAGACGTGGGTGATTACTGTCTGGGCAACACTTAGGTGGACAGTTCTGGGAGGTGGTATGGACACTCAGAGATCCTAGTGGATTCAAGCCCTGGCTGTCCATTGCAGCAGTTGTAACAATACACCATTTTAATGACTTTTCCTCCTTCACTGGGCCACTCTCTTTGTTCCTTCACTCTTGCTTGCGATCACCCCCCGAATTAACAACCTGTGTAACGTCCATGTCTTGGACTCTATTATTGAGGGGGACCAATCTAATACACTTTTTTTTCTATTGTAGGGGAGGAGAGAGGATGGGTCTGAGTGATTTGCAAGAAGAAATTTCCCAGCAGGGTTCCTTTCTGAGTCAGGAGACTATGGCTCTGTTCCTCTCTGTTGAGGAGACCTTGGAAAAATCTGCACCTGTCTGAGCCTCATTTAGTTCTGTGCTGCAGCTTAGGCTTTCCAGAATCCGAGCCTGGGGCACAACATATTTATTAGGTCCCAATTTCTGAGAGATAAGTGGGGAGAAAGCAGGAGCAGATGAAGAAGTGAAGCTGCACTGGAGACCTGACTGGGCATTGACCAGCCCCATCCAAGAGGCACAGGCTGCCTGGCAGCCCCTGGGTGTGACGCTGGCTGCCCTGGGCACAGTCTGACCAAGGATGAGGGAGCTCCCTGCAGCTGAGGCAGAGCCTGAAGGAGCTACAGGGTGAGGCCGTCTGTGGGCCGCACTCTCTGCAGTTGGGAGGCAAGCCCATCCTTGCAGGGCCATCTGGGCAGCACATCTCCACATCTACTTCAGGACCCAAAGGAGAACACCTATAGGCCCCAGGCAGGTAATGCCAGTGAGCCAGGTGGGCTGAGTGTGATGCAACATGGAGTGGCGGGGACTGTGGTGGCCTGCGGTATGTGTGCGTCCGTGCTCAGCCGTTTCAGTTGAGTCTGACTCTTTGTGACCCTATGGATTGTAGCCCGCCAGGCTTCTCTGTCCATGAGGATTCTACCTGGGGAATAGCCACTACTCAACTCCATCTGACTTGAGCAAGCAGGCTTATTGTGGCCAAGCTCAAGAGACTCTAGGCATTTCAAGTTTTCCATAAAGTTTCTGGTTCTTAAACCACCATGTCTTTAGCTAATTCATAATGCCTTTGAATGCCTCTGGGTTGACCTCTGATCTAGAGGACTAGCTTTCATCTTGAGTAGTCCTGGGGGCAGGAGAAAGACCGAGGTGTTTCTGGATGGGTCCAGAGCCATCTTGCAGAGCTGGGGAGCTCTTGGGGTTAAAGGCTGGGCAGGGCCTGAGTGGGGGGCACAATGTTTCCCTGTGTGGACATCCACCATCTGCAAGCATGTCTCACTCAGTACATATGACTGAGGTTGAAACCTTGGGTGCTTGCATCAGATGTGAACTGGTCTCAGGAATGGGAAGCGGTCCCTGTTGGGGCCCCAGATGCCTGGCGTCAAAGGCTCTGGGATCCGTGGCCTGTGCACAATGAGGCCACATCTGTTCCCATGCACCTTAATTACACCACAGACAGGGCTGGTGGAGCCAGAATTGTGTGTTTAAGGTAGTATCTCTAGTCCTGTCTATTCACCCTTGCTAATACGGCAGGCCAGGTTTTTAATTCCATGGAGTCAGAAGGCTGGAATATGATTTCCCTAGTGAGTACCACTGGCAGATCTCTGCTTGGAGGGAGGGAGCAGCAGGACCTGGTCGACTGAGAGGGAAAGGCATGGCAGGTCTCAGCAAAACCCTGCAGTGCCCTCTGGGTGGGGGCTTCCGAAGTCACAGGGGACTTTGAGTGAGTTCCAGAGCATACTGGTCGGGGCTCATGCTGCTGCAGCTACTTGGCCCAGCCTTCTTCACTCTTTCCTGGGAAATACTATGGATTCTCTGGCCAGGGGCTCCTACAAGAGTCAAGGTGAACTCTCCCTCCCTCATTCCTGTGCATGGACAGGCAGAGTGAGAGCTGAAACGACACTGGTTATTTTCCAAAGGTCAGATTAGGTTATGGTTGTGGTTTCAGCTGCCCTAACGACTTACGGGGTTGAGGACTCACCAAGAAGAATCCAGGCTTTGTCAAATCCTCTGGACTCCTGAGTTTCAATGCTGCTGAGAAGATGAGAGGGATATTGTTTTGGGGAAGCCGCTTTGTGCAGGATGGAAGGGACCAAAGTGTTATGTGTTGTAACAGTTGTCTACCCCTGCATAAGAAACTATTTGAAAACTTTGTGGCTAAGAATTATAGTCATTTATTTGCTCATGATTCTAGAGGTTACCAGTTTGATAAGGGTCTCCCCTGTGGCTGCAGTCATGTAGTGGCTTGGCTGGGGCTGGGTGGTCTAAGATGGCCTTATCACATATCTGGTGATTGGTGCTGGCTGTTAGCTGAGTCACACTTTCCCAGCAAGTTATTCTGGCCTTTGAAATGTGGTGGCTGTTCCAAAAGTAGCAAGAAAGAAAATGAGCCCCCTTGTACAAGATTATGCTTGGGTCATTCTTGCTAATGTCCCATTAGCCAAGGCAAGCTACGTGGCCAAGCAGATTCAATGTAGGAGAGGCCTATACAAGGTTGAGGATACAGAAAGACAAGTTTCACAGGGTCTTTTACCGTAATATCTACCACAGTATGTTCAGGAAGAAATGGGATATGATTCCTACTTCATTCATTCATTCATTTAAAATAGATATTTATTGAGTATCAACCAGATGTCAGGTATTCGTGGGCACAGGAATTTCACAAAGTGAACACGACAAACACCACTGCTGTCACGGATTTTACAGTCTAGTTGGGGAGTCAGATGATAAACAAAATATAGTCAGATGGCATCACTTGTCTATGGACAAAAATAAGGCAGAGGAAGAGTGGGTCCAGGGCTCCCTAGTTCTGGGAGTTGTGGACAAATACCCTGGCAGCACATGACATTTGCAGAAAGGAAAGAACCCTGAGTACCCTGGCAAATGTTGGGCCAAAAAGTGCAATGTCTGACCCAGAGAAGGCTGGCTCTACTGACTGGACCAGAGGGAGATGTCGCTGCTTTATCAAGGGAGATCCTCTGCTGTCCAGAGGCTGGGGTGAAGCTGAATCTGGCTCTGTGAACAGTTACATGGAATCCGCAGCTTCAGATGGAACTGGCCTGAGCAGGACCCCTCCCCAACACCCACATGTCAGCACACCGGGGAGGGAAACTACTGTCTTTCTTCCTTGTCCCCCAAGCTAGAAAAGGTGAAAAAGGGAAGAAGAGGGCAAACCTCAGATCTGGACTTTGTACTCCTTTCTCATCTCTAAGCAGCTCAAGTCTGACTGGGGGAGGGAAGAAGAGGGGTTTTGAATCAAAGCCAGAGATTAAAGGGGAAAAAGTTACAAGAATGAGTCTATAGTATTAATGGAATAACTGGAAGTGGCAGCAAAGTTATGGAGACGGACCAAGGCATCACGAGTGACTCTCTGGATTTAGAGTATGAAGGGCTCGATGTCTAACACTCTGCTTTCCTGCCTGTTGTTGTTTATTCGCTCGGTTGCGTCCTACTCTTTGTGACCCTATGGACTGTAGCCCGCCAGGCTCCTCTGTCCATGGAATTTCCCAGGCAAGAAATTTTCGTACTGGAATGGGTTGCCATTTCCTTCTCCAGGAGATCTTCTCGACCCAGGGATCGAACCCACATCTCCTGCATTGGCAGGCAGATTCTTTACCACTGAGCCACCAGGGAAGCCTTTCCTGCCTGTTACCACAGAGGAATCGTCTGGGCCCCAGGATGAAACCGGTCCTTCCAGGTGTGCACCAAGTCCTGTTCCTACTTGCCTCTCGAGGGACATCACTCCCACAATCCTTTCCTCCACCTCCTACTGCAACAAAAAATCTCTCTGCTGGGGCTTTCTCTGAAACATGCAAGCCGTGCTGTTATTTCTCCCCAGTTAATATCATACCTGACCCCTTCTACTGTATCATCTACAACTGTTTCTTTTCCCACCTCTGCAGCACAACCTGTTGTCTGTGTTTGCTGTCTCCAGCTCTTTCCCTCCCCTTTCACTTAAACCAAACCCAGTCTGATCTTTCCTCCCACCACCACCCCACAAAATTGCCATTGGCAGGACCATCAATGACTTCCATGTTACCAAATCCAAAGGTCAATTTTGTGTTCTCATCTTGGTTGAACATCAGTCACAATCCCCCTCTCTTTGCTACACTTCCTTTCTTTGACTCTCAGGAAATCACACTGTTACTTTCCTTCCTTCACACTTTTAACTCCTTCTCAGCTTTTTTTCTGCCTCCTTTTCCTCCTCTCACAGTCTCTGAATGTTGGAGGTCCCAAGACTCAGTTCTTGGGCCTCTTTCCTGTGTGTCTTTCCTTGGCTTCACCAGGTCTTAAGGTTTCAAATACCACCCTTATGTCCGTGGATTCCCAATTTATTTCTCCAGCCTGGACCTCTCTCTTTCACTCAAGACAAGTGTCCCCCACTGCCTACTTGCTATTCCCACCAGGATGCTGTAGCAGATAGGAGAGACTCGGTTATGCTTTGCTAATGATGACCTCGAGTCTCGTGGCATATCACAAAAAAGTTTGTTTTTCCCTCATGTATCCTTCATGCTCTGCACTATGTCATCACTCAGGACTTGGGCTGATGCAGCGGCTCCCACCTGGAACATTGCTGATCACAATTTTAGGGAAAACAGAAAACATGGCAAACCATAAACTGGTTCTTGAAACTTCTGCTCATATTTCATGGGCCAAATCAAGTGCTATGGTCAATCTTGACAACAGTGAAGTGGGGGAAATAGAGCAAACATTTGTGGCAATTTAAGTTTATCAGAGATGCCCAATGGACATCTTCAACCCTTCTAATCCCAAACTGAACTCCTTCCTCTATGAACCTACTCTTCTCACCTGTCTCCCTCTCAGTCTGTGTTGATTCAGTGCTTCCAGTTACTCAGGTCAGAAACTTTGGTGTCATTCTTGATTTCTCTGTTTCATATCCCATAGTTAATCCTTCAAGTTGCATCTTCACAATATATCCAGAATCTGACTTCTAGGCATCAGCCACTCTATCCACCCACTAACATCTCATTATTGGATGATTTTGACGGTGTCTTAATATCAGGCCCCCCTGCTTCTAGTCTTTACCTTCTCCCAACCCTCATTCTCTCATAGCCTAGTCTGAATTGAACAGCCAGAGTGGTTCTTTAAAAACACAAGTTAGATCATTCCTTGCTTCTGCTTGAAATCCTTCAATGGCTCCCAATTTCCCACAAAATAAAAGCCAGATTCTTCCACTGGCCCAGAAGGCCCATGCGGTCTGGTTCCTGACCCTTCTCTCACCTCTTTCCTTACTATTCTCAGCATCACTTATATCAGCCTCCTGCTCGCTCCTTCATCAAGGACCTTGGCAATGGCTGGTCCGCAGGTGGGAATCCTCTTCTACCAGATGCCACGTGGCTGCCTCTCTCCCTCCCTTCCCAGCTTACTTTCTCCATGAGGCTATCCTACCGTCTAGTTGAAATGTTCATCCTCTCTTTCAGAATCTCCTAATCCCTTAGCAGTTTTTACACTCATTTATTACATAATTTCCTCACAGATTATGTTTATTATTGGCCTGTTTTTGTCATTAAAATGGAAGCTCCTGGAAGACAGAAACATTTTGGTCTGTTTTACTAACTGTTATATGTCAAGTGTTCAAGACAGTGCCTGGCACAGAGTAGCTTGATACTTGTCTATGGAATGAATTGAATGAACGAGTGAGCGAGAGAATGAAGAGCTGTACACTGTGATGAAGTGTTGACAGGGGACGACGCTCTTAGTTCCAAAAGGATCTCGGGACTTGAAAGTCATAGTGAGGTGAATTCAGATTAGGGTTGATTTTAATTCTCACTAAGTCTCCAGGCAGAAGGGGAACCACTTCTACCTCATATGCAAGATTTTAGGTGAAACATGGGAGAAAGTGTTTAAGAATTATACGCTTAATTAACCATGATGGGTGATCCAGTTTTTCATCAGTAGCAATTATATTGTAAAGTTACATTTTGAAAGTAAATAAATAGCATATATTAATGCATATATGTGGAATCTGGAAAAATGGTACCTCTGAATCTCTTTGCAGGGCAGGAATAGAGATGCAGCTGTGGGGAACGGATGTGTGGACACGGAGGGCGGGGAGGTGGGATGAACTGGGAGACTGAGATAGATGTACACACAGCACCATGTGTAAAACAGACAGCTCGTGGGAACCTGCGCTACAGCAGAGAGAGCTCAGCTTGGTGCTCTGTGGTGACCTAGAGGAGTGGGATGGGGGTGAAATGGGAGGGAGACCTAACAGGGAGGGGATAGTACTTATACATATATGGCTAATTCGCTTCATTGGACAACAGAAACCAACACAATTTTGTAAAGAAACTATATCCCAATAAAAAAGTAAAAGAAATACATCAAATTAAAGAAAAAAATAATTTTAAAAAAGAAGGTACAGATGATAAGTGGATATGGCAAAAGCTGTGAAGACGCCATGCAAGTGAGTGATACTCGGGAAACCCCAGGTCCTAAGAGGAGCAAGTGAAGAGCTGTGGGCAGGAAAGAGGTGGCACTGATGGGCACGGCAGAGCTAGTAAGGGCTCTGGGCAGGGCCTGGACCCCAGGAGTGATGGGACCCCCTCCCCTCAAGGATGTCCACCTGTTGCCTGAGCCTGGGCTCCTGTGAGTTGCTGGATCCTGGAGGAGGGAGGCCCCAGAAGCAACACTGCTTGGAAGGGGAGTGTGCAGCAGCAGCAGCAGCAACAGCACCTCCAATCTATTACCGTCAAGTTATAATTGCCATTTTCCTGAAGTGTGGTTTGCCTCATTAGCCTTGAAATAAACATCTTATATTTTTGTCGCAATTTCCATTCTGGCTTTGTTTCTACTGACCTCATTTCTTCCTTGTGCTTCATGCTTTCCTGCTATGTAGAATGAGGTGGGCCAGTGAGCAACCGACCGTGTTGTCACCAAGATGCTTGGTATTTTTGCTAAGTCGCATAAGTTGTGTCCAACTTCAGTCGTCTTTGCAACCTATGGACTGTAGCCCGCCAGGCTCCTCTGTCTATGAGATTCTCCAGGCAAGAATACTGGAGTGGGTTGCTGTGCCCTCCTCCAGGGGATCTTCCCAACTCAGGGATCAAACCCATGTCTCTTACATCTCCTGCATTGGCAGGAGGGTTCTTTACCACTAGCATCACCTGGGAAGCCCTGATATTTATGGAGCCTTCAATTCAAAAGGCCATCCTGAGAGATGCCAGGCCCAGCCCAATGGGAGAGAGAGGCAGAGACAGAAGGACAAAGTGAGAGATGCCGTTGAAGTACAGCAGTCTCCACACCTCTTAAAGCCATTTGAAATTTTCAGTGTCCTGCATTCTTCCCCATCCCTCACCCCAGGAAACAAGAAGAGCCACAGTTCCTACTCTGTTTTACAATCCTTTATTTTGCTGTCAAAGGTTCCACCCCAGTCAACCCTATGCACTTTTCACAAATAAAAGATAACATGAGGAAGACAGATGACCTTCATCAGCCTTTTGACCTAAGTAGGGCATCTCTAGCTTCTCATAGTCACTCTTAAGCCAACTTTCCTTCAATTTTTCTACCCTTAGGAAGCTGCCCTAAGACATTTGAGCTAATTGGGTTCCATCCACCTATCCAATGCATTTGATGGTAGTTACTAACCCTGGTGGCTCAGTAGAAAATAATCTGCGACACAGAAGATGCAGGAGACCTGGGTTTGATCCATGGGTAAGAAAGATCCCCTGGAGGAGGGCATGGAAACCCACTCCAGGACTCTTGCCTGGAGAATCCCATGGACAGAGGAGCCTGGGGGGTTACAGTCCACAGGGTCACAAAGAATCAGACACAACTGAGCGACTGAGCATGCACGCACACTTGCACGCTGAGGTCTTTGATCTCTGGGGTGAGTTAGTATAAGGAAAGGCTGGAGAAGTTACATGAGGTCAGTATTCACAGCCTTACAGCTGACCTGTGAGGAAGGTAAGATAAAGCTAGCTTTCCCCTAGTATATGTAGAAAAGATGAGGTTAAGGAAAGATAAGGATGTGTCAGGGTCACAAAGGATGAGTCAGCTCAGAACCCAGCTCTGCAGTGTTCCACTTCTTCCACCTGGGTGGGTGAGTTTAGGATGGGGAAGAACCTGGGGCAGGCAGCTGACCAGCTTTTTCTGGAGGAACTTACAGGGCATTTCCCTTGCCTTAAAGTTGTGTTGCCTTATGCTATGTCTTCAGTTCAGTTCAGTTGCTCAGTCGTGTCTGACTCTTCGCGACCCATGGACTGCAGCACGGCAGGCTTCCCTGTTCATCACCAACTCCCAGAGCTTGCTCAAACTCATGTTCATTGAGTTGGTGATGCCACCCAACCATCTCATCCTCTGTCGTCCTCTTTTCCTGCCTTCAATCTTTCCCAGCATCAGGGTCTTTTCCAAAGAGTCAGCTTTTCACATCAGGTGGCCAAAGTATTGGAGCTTCAGCTTCAGCATCATTATGCTACATGGGAAAACTGACTATTTAACCACACACAGATGCATGTTAAGCCCCTTCTACTCCTCTTGGAGGGGGGTAAAAATCTCATTTCTGATGTAGGTCTTTGAAATTATAGGTAAAACCTCAGTTAGCTCTAAATTATCCACATGTAACCCAGAGAGAGAAGAGTCACGTTGTCTGAGTCTCCAGATCTGCTGGGTACATGTCCTGGGCTGGTCTCCATTCCCGGTGTGTCAGATACACTAGGAATTTCAGGTTCATGTGACAGACACAAGGCTTGACCAGGAATTTTCACCTTGGGCCAGGAAGGATTCTAGTTTTTTCATTCTGTCCCTTGCTCTGATGGATACAGTCTCATCTATTGGGCTGATGCAGAGAGTCAGATTTAGCAGAGACAGTGGCTTAAAAGCTGCCTGTGGAGCAGGAGACGTGGTTAAGAGGGTTTTGCTGATTCTATGGAAGGCAAAAATAGGAGAATGACATGCAAACACCTTATTTAGAGTAACTGCTCACCTCCTTACCACTCTCTGCCACGTTACTCTCATTTCTTTTGTCTTCACTACATTTGTCCTGCTCTGAAACTTCTCCTTCCTTTTCTTATTAGCTACTGTCTCACTAAAGTGTATGCTCCATGAGAGCAGGGTTCTGGTCTACCCTGACCACATCTTCTAGAACAGCATCTGGCCCAGAGGTGCCTGATACATATTCACTGAAAGTACAAACAAGGAAGTGATTACCTTAGAAAGGTGCTGACGGAAGTCACCTGGGGAGCAGGGCAGATAATGGACATGGCTATGGATGTGGCTGAACTTAACAAGAACCCAACAAACTCAGAGAACCACATAGGGTGGTGCCCGAGCTTATGGACTTTGGATTTAGACCTAATATCAAGTCCCAGCTCCTCATTGCAATTTCCTCATCTATAAAACGGTTAAGAATATTTCTTGGAGTATCTGCTCTGTGCCAGGCTCCATGCTGAGTTCCGGTGATCTAGAGAAATCTAACTGCCCCTGTGGACTGAATCCAGGCAGATGTCCACTCCTGCAAGTAAACAAAGAAGCACATCCTTTGTAAGACCTGATAAGGAAGAATAACATGGGTGACTCTTCTGGGTGGTCAGAGCAGAGCTGGAGGAAGAGCTGAAGCCTGCCTGAAGATGTGTGCAGACGGCTGTCAGAAAACGGGAAGGGCATGCACCAAGGAGGAGGCCAGGAGCTACAGTGTTAGAGGGACTGTAATTCTGTGTCACAGTGTATATGAGATGTAGTGGGGCCAGGAGCAACAGATGAGCCCAAAGAGATAGGCAGAGGCCAGATATGTCTCATATGGTTGTGAAGATTCCAGGGGATCTTTCACTCTTTCACCTGTCCAGTACATTTATTGAGGGCTTTCCCTAGTGGCTCAGATGGTAAAGCATCTACCTACAATGCGGGAGACCTGGGTTTGATTCCTAGGTTGGAAAAAGCCTCTGGAGAAGGAAATGGCAACCCACTCCAGTACTCTTGCTTGGAAAATCCCATGGACGGAGAATCCTGGATAGAACCCCATAGTCCATGGGATCGCAAAGAGTTGGACATGACTGAGCGACTTCACTTTCTTTCACTTTCCATAGGTCAGGAGTTATACTTAGCACTGAGGATACAGTAGCAGAGAAATAGACAAATCCCCTGAAGATCATCTATGCTACTAGAGAGCTAACATACAACGTGACTAGTTACTACTGCCATATGCTATATATGAAAGTTGTTAAGGAGATAAATCCTAAGAGTTCTCATTATAAGGTGACATTTTTTTCTCTTTTTCTATTTCTTTTTATTGTATTTATATGAGATGATGGGTGTTTACTAAATACATCCTGGTAATCATTTCTCGACATCTGCAATTCAAATCTTTATGCTGTACATCTGAAACTCATACTGTGATACATGTGAATTATGCCTCAGGAAAACTGGGAAAAAAAGAGCATCTGTGAATGCAATGGGGAGGGGTTTTGCAGTTTTACATAGTGTGGGCAGGGCAGGCCTCAACGAGACTTGAAAGGAGGTAATTCTCATAAAGATATCGGAGATTTCAGCAGCGTGCTGGTATACAGCAGGGCATCAGTAAGCCAATTAGTCCACTAAGCATGACAGTGATGATGGCAGTGATAAGGCTGGTGATGATGAAGACGGTGGTGACAGTGATGACGGTGCTGGTGATAAAGATGGAGAGGATGAAAGAGAAGGACAAAGAGAAGGGGGAGGAGTCAGGAGCGGGAAGTTCTTTGTAAAGCAGTCTTTCCTGACCAGTCTGTCACCAGGAAGGACCATTCTTCTTTCTTTTTGCCCATTAGTGCCTCCTCCAGCCATTGGGCCTGGCAGGGTCTCAGGCGGCCATTTCCGGCACCAGAAAAGTTGCACAAATGGTGGCCAATTCTTTCAGAAATTCATCTTCCAAAAATTGCTTTCCATCCATTTTGCTCCAGTTCCATTTTATTTATTACCGAGCAGTGAGCAGATGGAGCCATTTTTTCTCGGAGCTGCTTGAAAGAGACGCATGGCAATTGTGCAGCAGGCTTGGGGGCTGATTTATGGGCTCTGTGCCCCAGGAGCCAGGCCGATGCCCCTGCCCATACCTGCAGCTGGCAGAACTTAACACTGTCTGGCCTGACTCCCGTGGGCTTCCATGTGGGGAGGTGCCCTAGGTGCTGACACGTTTCCTGGTCAAAGGCACCTCATCTGCCCCCATCCTGTGCCCGGGTTGAAGTCCCTCCCTCCAGGCTGCTAACCCTGGTCTCACCTCAGTGAACACACGGGAGAGAAAATGTTTCTCAAGACAAAGGCAATTTCCTCCTGCCAAAGGAAACACCCGACCACGTCTTTAATCATCTGAGCTTTCAGAGAGCTGCTCCGTTGGGCCATTTAGAAGTTATTATAGAAGCTAATTTCTTCTTTGACATTTTCTATTGAATTTTTAGTTCCCTCATTCAAACTTGAAAAGATTATGACCCTATAATGTGGCCTATAAACCCACATTATAACTACCAATTGGACCAAATCTTTATCTTTCCTGGTGTGTAACTGGGCAAGTTGTTGGGCTTCTCCAAGACTTAATTCCCATATCTGTAAAACAGGATGGCTGTTGGTGGTGTGGATTCAATGGGGTAATGTGGACTGCTTAGCTCTATACCAGGTATATGATGAATGTTCAAGAGATGTCACCTATTAATGTGAGTGAGTGCAAGTCATGTCCGACTCTTTGTGACCCCATGGACTATAGTCCACCAGGCTCCTCTGTCCATGGGATTTTCTAGGCAAGAATACCAGAGCAGGCTGCCATTCCCTTCTCCAGGGGATCTTCCTGACTCAGGGATCAAATCTGAGTCTTTTGCCTCTCCTGAATTGGCAGGAAAGTTCTTTACCACTAGCGCCACCTGGGAACCCCGACCTATTAATAGTATTGTTTAAAAATATGATTGTCTTTCAGAGTTAAATTTCCTCTGTCAATTTGTAATCTGTGGGCCAGCTGAGTTTCTACCCACGTGACTTAGGACAAGTATTTTACTCAAATGGATCCTCATATTTTATGAAATGGGAATAGCCACTTCCTTCTAGGGCTTCCCTTGTGGCTCAGACAGTAAAGAAACTACCTACAATGCAGGAGACCTGGGTTTGATCCTTGGGTTGGGAAGATCCCCTGGAGGAGGGCATGGCAACCCACTCCAGTATTCTTACCTGAAGAATTCCATGGACAGAGGAGCCTGGCGGGCTACAGTCCATGGGGTCGCAAAGAGTCAGACACATTCCAGGACTCTAGAAAGATTAAAAAAAAAAACAACAAAAAACACTATATGTATAAGTTTCTCGTAAAAGTCAAATCCCTGAAAAAAGGCTGGGAACTGCCATCATTTTATAAATAAAGGCTGCATTTATTTTCAAGGTAGAGCTATTGTTAAACAGAGACATGCACCTCCCGTGGCCTCTGCCTAACTTCACACAGGGTCTTGTGGCCTCTCCTCTGGTGTCTGGCAGCTTTGGGTGACAGGGACCGACTGAGCCTTCTCCCCTAAACATCCCCTGGATGCTTCCCCTAAACAGATTCAGCAGGAGGTGAGTCTGGGGTGGCCCTTGATTCAGATGACTTCAGCATATTTGGGGGGCTTATAGGAACCCCTTGGGCTTTCCTGGTGATTTAGCTGGTAAAGAATCCACCTGCAATGTGGGAGAACTGGGTTCGATCCCTGGCTTGGGAAGATTCCCTGGAGAACGGAATGGCAACCCACTCCTGTATTCTGGCATGGAGAATCCCATGTATAAAGTCCATGGGGTCACAAGGTGTTGAACACGACTGAGTGACCTTCATTTTAGGAACCCCCCACTTAGCGATCAGAGTCAGAGTCTTGGCTGTTACAAGATTAGGAAGTGGTTAGCTTCCTATTTTGTTTCCCTTATATGATCTCCTGGCTTTTCTCCCAACTGATATCTAGACTCTACTTTGCTATTTACTTGCTGACTTTAAATGATGCTGGGCCCAGGGAGAGACCTAAAGAGCCTTCAGGCTGGGAACTTCTGAATCTTCAGTGTTTTGGAGGATGCTGGCAAAGGTACTGTGCCCTAAGCTCCCAGGACAGGAGGCAAAATTTGCAGCTGGGCGGAATATGGGGAACTCACCTGTGTCTGTCCTCCTTATGGGGTTCCGTTCTTCTGCCTCTTCCTCCTGAATTTTTAATTTAATTTTAATTAATTTAAATAGCCACACTGTGACTGGGGCTATCATACTGGACAGCACAGTTCTTGACAGTCTCTCTTTTATTTTATGGAGTTAGTCTTTGCCCAGGAGGAATTCTGTGAGGGCCTCCAAGGTGCCGGCGCCTGAGCCAGACCCTGCAGGGAACACAGGGGAAGAGCTGGTTTAGTGACTTCTCCATGCCTCGGAAAAGTTTCATTTCTTACCTGGGAGGAGAGAGGGAGATGGAACAATCGGAAGTGGAAGCCAGTGTTGGGAGAAGAAACTGCAGGTGCTGTTAGTCTTGTCTGCCAAGCAGAGAGTAAGTTCCTGGAAGGCAGGGGTTGGCTCAGCCCAGGCTGAGTGCACAGCGATTGCCTAATAAGGACCAGTGTGCTAAGAGGGGCACCGTCTTAGGGGCCCCTCAGCCATCCAGGTAGCTGGGTTTGATGGCAGGTAGGAACTCCGTGGAGTCGAGCCTGGTCCTATCTCAGGAGAGGATGCACAGCCCTGCAGAGATACTGTCGAATCCTCGGCGAAAGCCCACGGCTCCCAGCTACTGCCTGCTTAGCAGCAGCAGTCCCCATTCTCACAAGGTGTGACAAGTAACATCCAAACTCAGCCCCTTTCTGTGGCTCTTTCTGGAAGGGGAGTCTGACTGAACTCTCTGGCGGATACCAGGGCCACATTCCAGCCTCCTTCCCTGATGGCTGTCATCACTGAGAAAATATTGAGGCCAGGGGCTTGCTGGCCTCTCTGGGCAGGGCATGTGGGTTCTGTCCCTCTGTCTGGAATGAATGGTTTTCCTGAGTCACACTCTGCCCCCATGCTCCCTGCGAGCTATGCCTCCCTCCGCTTTCACCCAGAAGAGCTTGGAGACAGTCTCCACTCTCGGGACAACATCTCTTGCTCCACGAATATCAGAGTCAGTAAATTTTTTTTTTTTTTGGTTAACAATTATTGTGAAAAATTTCTGTAACTTGTGCAGGAAGCAAATGGCTATAGCATTTATTTAATGAACACTCATAGTGTTTTCCACGTGCCAAAAGTGTTCTATGTGCTTTACAGATATGAATGTGCCTCCAATTTATAATAATGCCAGGAGGCAGCTCTATTTATAATCCTGTTCTGAAGACTGAGGAAGCTGAGACACTAGTAACTTAATTAACTTGCCCAAGGTGACATAGACAGTGAATGGCAAGCCAGCAGGTGAACCTGTAGAGTGACCAACCTTCCCAATTTCCCCGGGACTGGGGGTTTGCCTGGGACATGGGACTATTCAGTGCTGAAACCAGGACGCTGCCAGGTAAGCCAGGCTGAGCTAGTCATTCAATACCCTGGGGAAGTCTGGCTCCAGAGTTCCTGCTTTTAATCCGCATCTGCTTAGTGTGGCAGAAGATCAGCAAATCAGAGTTAGTTGTGCTAGAAACAGACAGACATAGATAGCTTTGACATATGTTTGTCTCATTATATATATACACAGATTTGTCCTATAGTTCCATTCTATAGATGAGAAAACTGAGATCTGGCTGATATGCACACAGACCTCAGTGAAGTCAGAGGCAGAACTGTGACTATAGTTTGATCTACCAAGTCCCAGTCATAGGATCAATTCATAGGTTCCTGGAATGTGTTTATTCCTTTAAACCCCATATCTGTGGGAAAGGGGTTCAAAATGATTTATAGGAAAGGATGTGATAACAAGTTGCCAAAACACAACCAGCAGAAGAAAATCAAGACTAAAGTTTAATGCAAACACATCAGTTCTAGGAGATGATTTGACCGTGAGCTTCCTGGAACCCACAGTGGAAAAGGAAAACCCTTAGAGTTTTCTCTGAGGAGACAGGGTTGTCATTGTTTATAGCTGAATTACAATCTGGCTGAGCACCGAAGAAGCATACTTTCAGACTGTGGTGCTGCAGAAGACTCTTGAGAGTCCTTTGGACAATAAGAAGATTAACCCTAAAGGAAATCAATCCTGAATATTCTTTGGAAGGACTGATGCTGAAGCTGAAGCTCCAATATTTTGGCCACCTGATATGAAGAGCCAACTCATTAGAAAAGACCCTGATGCTGAGAAAAACTGAAGGCCAGAGGATAAGGGGACAACAGAGGATGAGATGGTTGATGGCATCACTGATTTAATGGGCATGAGTTTGAGCAAGCTCCAGGAGATAGTGAAGGACAGGGAAGCCTGGCATCCTGCAGCCCATGGGGTCCCAAAGAGTCAGACAGGACCGAGCAACTAAACAACAGAAGGATTCTTAGATGGGAATGATTTACTAGGAGAAGGTGCTTAGTCCTAGAAGGTATGTGAAGGCTTCTACCTGTAAAGGTACAGGCATATTTTTTAGCTGCCCATTATACCAACCCTTTCTAAAAGCCAAGGCATCTGGTTAAGCACAAGTCGGGAAAGTGATCCAGAAAGCGTTTGAGCTAAGGTGGTGCAGGTTTGAAGATCCCTGAGGGCTCAGATATAATCCCAACAATCTGAAGCAGGGGTGCACCTTACGCAACAGTTACAACCTATGGATTAAGGGCCTGGAGGCCAGCCTGCTCGTCTCTGGCTTCCCCCAGAGCCCGATGTTTTCCATGGAGCCACAAAAATCTCTGGAGTGATTTCTGTCCTGTCTGAGGACAGATGTAGGCCTTTGGAAGCCTGACTGGCACTTCCCTAGCCTGGAGGGGCACCTTGAACTTTAGGGTAGGTGCCCACCAGCACTGCTCCATCCCACCCTGTATACCAGAGCCCAGGCCCCAGGTGGGCAAAAGTGGGCATTCCTTTGCTTGTGGTGGGGGGAATGGCTGACTGCTCAGCTAGGAACCATCTGATTTCATTCTTACTAGTTTCTCATCAGGACTTTCATTGGCTTTTCTTTTAAACAATTTCTTGGGTTTCTTTCAAGGTCGAGGAGAAGGAGGACACTAAGGGAGGGGGGAGAGCCCCACCCTAATCAAATTTGAGCAGAGACAGGATAAAAATTGACCTTCATTTAAATATGTAAACAAACGCTGCCTTGGTAACTTCCAGACGCCCTTGGCTTGGGTCACTGAGGAGCAGCCCAAAGTGATTCATCTGCCAGGTCTCTTCAGGGGAGGAAAAACTTTATTCTTAAAGGCTTTTTACACTTGAATAAGTGCTAAATAATAATAATAATAGGCCAAGACTGAAAGAAACTCTTTTCCCTGGAAGGGTGTCATCAGAGGCAGGATGAAGAACTGAAGAGCTCCAGTCTGGGAGGGGGTGACAAAATCTGGGTTGATGAATGCTGACATTCTGAATAAAATCACTCTGTGCCTTCACCTAGGTCAAGAAACGACATTGTTTTCCTGAGCTGTGGTGACAGCGAGGTGACAGAGATTAATAGCTTGGTATTGACTGAGCAACTTCTAGTTCCTTATCTCTGTCAAGTCAAGGCTGTGTCCAAGGGCTGAAAGTGTTATTAGACTTATAATTGCAAAGACATTTAAAGGGTTTCCCCTTAAGGGACTATGAAATCCAATAAACCTTTCACAAAATCTCTAGCACTGGAGTACGAAACCCGTCTGGAAGAGAGGCACGCTCCCAGCCAAGCACCGGGAAACCTTGAAGCCGCCAGCATTGAATAATGTTTGATTTATGAAGTTGGTTTTGAATTTGTATCAGTTGTTTTATTAAAAATATATGAAAGGAAGTTTTAAATATGAGCAAGCCCTGTAGGCGCTCCTCTGCACCCGGGAGCCGCCGTCTGACCCAGCCTCTTGCTGCCTCCTGGCCGGGTCCCTCCATCCAGGAGGGCTAATTTGCGAGGTTCATTTGGCCTGCCGGGATTAAGTCTCAATTTCTCACCTGGGTTTAGATGCTGGTGACAGGAGAGGCGGCAGGTGCGGAGTCAGTGGGTTTCAGATGCTGTCTATAAAGGCGGTCCCGAGACACCGCTCAGCTGGGTTGCACTTCCTTGTCCAACGTAGTAGCGTTGACCTCTTCAAGAGCTGTCCCCGCTTCCTTTCAGGAAGGCTGTGGCATCAGAGGATGCAGGCAGGGCGAAGGTTTGTAGGAGACCCATTTGGGATGCTGGATGTAGGGATGGGGGACTGAGGGGCAGGTTAGGACTCTGGGCCTCCATTTTTCCATCTGTCAAATGACAGAGTTGAACAAGACTCCTGCCCCCCGCCCCCGTCCCTACCCATTTACCGCCCAAGGGTCACCGCTGGTCCTAGTGTCTCTTGGAGCCTTGAGAGGAGCCCACTCAACAGGGTGGGACCTTCAAGCCCGGCCCTCGTCATTCCATGACCAGAGGAGGACCCCAGAGAGAAGAGTGCTAACGAGGGCAGGAGTTAGGGCAGCGGCCCAGTGGGCAGGGCAGGCTGCTAGTATCAGGAATGAGGTGTGGGTTGTTGAACCATGTTGGTTTAAAAAAAAACAAAACCGTGTTTCCAGGGCCAGTCTAGGCTGGAGCCAGCACACAAACTGAGTGGGCGTGGGAGGGCTACAGGCATCTGCAGACATGCGGGAGGGCACCTGCCTCACCTGGGACTCAGGAACATCCCTACAGGAGGATGCTTCTCAAGGTGTGGGGTACCCTCTGCTCCTCCCCTCACTCCCCAGGCTTTCAGTGAGGCACCTGGGGAGTCAGAGGAGGCACCGAGGCCCCTGAGGACCAAACTCAGTAGTCCTCTCTCCAGAGCGGGTCTCTCTGTTCTCTCTGCCCCCTGCAGTGAGGAGGAGGCTAGCCTGCCGAGGCTCCCAAGGCCCTGCCTTTGCCCTGCCAGTTCACTCGGATCCCTCCTTGGCCCCCCTGGCAGGCCCAGAGTGGTGCTTGATAAATGCTGGTTCAGTGAGGAGATGAGGGCCACACTTCACACCATCAGTGCTGGCGAAGGTGGCCATCCACCTTGGCAATTCTGCCACAGGGCTGTGGGCACCTGCCAAAATTGGAGTGGGGAGCTCATTTCCAGTTTGCTCTGCCTACACGTGGGTGGTTTTGAAGGTCCTGAGTGGCCTCATGTGCTGTAAGGCTGTGCCCCAGTGGGGAGGCTTGGGGAGGGAGAGGAGAGCCGTAACAGGCCTCAGGGAGGGGCCCTGGGAGCCCTTCGTGGGTGGGCGGCAGTTTCTCCCTCTCTCTCTACCTCCCTCCTGCAGTGAGGGGAAAGCCTGGGCCTCCTTGGGGGTCCCCCACTCACTGTCATCTCGCTGTTCCATTAGCTTCATACTGCTGCCTTGTGCCTGGCACACTGTGCATAAGTATGTGTTGAATGAATCAGTGAATAAATGAAGCTATCCATCAGTTCCAACTGCACCCTAAGGCATTAATTCCACCCCAGGTGGCTGGTCAGCCCATTGGCTTGGCTGCAGAGCTGTGGGCATCGCAGATGCTGCCAACTCTGGACCACAGTGTGGCCTGCCTCCATCTTCTTAAACTCCATCTGCAGGTGTTATCATTTTCACCATAGGCCTTCTCAACCCTTGGTTTCCCAGTGCCTTGCACTTACCCTCAAGACAGTTTAGCAACCTTCTCTGAGCCCTAGCCACATGCCAGGCACAGCCATGGGAGATCCCAGGAAGGGCAGGGATTAGATAGCCAGACAGACCTGGCTTCAAATCATGACTCTGCCATTTTTCAGCATGGACAAGTGATTTCATCTCTCTGAGCCTCGGTTTTCTCATCTGTAAGACGGAGACAAATATTAAGATCTGCCTTAAAGGGCTGTCCTGGAAATAAGGGGGCTTCCCAGGTGGTACTAGAGGTAAAGAAACTGCTTGCCAATGCAGGAGACCTAAGAGATGCAGGTTTGATCCCTGGGTCGGGAAGATCCCCTGGAGGAGGGCATGGCAACCCACTCTAGTATTCTTGCCTGGAGAATCCCAAGGACAGAGGAGCTACAGTCCATGGAACCACAAAGAGTAGGACACAACTGAAGTGACCTAGCAGCATGCGTGCACAAAAAGAAAAGAGGCTGAAGCATCAAACATCTGACAACACGCTGAGCACTTGATGTTTAAGGCTGCAAGGTACCACTGTCATCCCAGGATCCCCACTTGACGTGTGAGGACACAGAGTCCGAAGAGCTTACATTGCTTAACCAAAGTTGTGTAGCTCATGAGTGGCTGCATGGCGCTTGGCCCAAGTCTGGCAGAACATGAGTCTGATTGCAAAGCCCCCATTTATCATCAACTTGTTCCAAACTCCAGATGCCTGCCATGGATGTTTTGCCCCTTGATCCTTTGAAGGGGACAGGTACTTCTTCCTGACTCTCAGTTCCGGCCACTGATTGAACACATCGTTTGTGAGCACCTCTCACCTAAGGCCCTCACCCTGGGGGTGGAGAAGCAGGCTTGAATCATATAGACCCATGGAGGGTAACAAGCCTGCTCTGAGGCATTCCTTCAAACCAAAGAGGACTGACTTGATGGACGACTGTCCTGGGGGATGTAGGACTGCTCTGGGTGTTGGAGGACCACCCCAGGTGATGGAGTGGGCGCCAGAATGTGCAGCCACCTCACCCATCATGTTTATAACCCAAGGCCAGGGACTCCTCCTGGTATTGCCCTATGGATCCCTAGGGACTCCTCCTGGTATTGCCCTATGGATCCCTAGGGACTCCTCCTGGTATGGCCCTATGGATCCCTGGGACTCCTTGCTTTCCTTAGACTTTGTAGGCAGACAGTGTGTCTCCTGAGGCAAAGCCAGGCGAGGCAGTGGTCAGGTTGCACCTGAGCTGGGGCCTAAGAGGGCCAGGTCCTGAGTCCATGCTGAAAGCTTGTGCTCTTGGGTGGCACAGTCCTCTGGGAGGCAGGCAGGCAAGGTGAGGGGGAGCAGACTTCTGGCCCTTCCGCTCGCTCTGGGCACTGGGCCCTCCACTGAAGGAGGAGCCATGTCAGTCAGCAATGCTGGTCCCAGCACGGATGGCAGAGGAGGCCTGCTCCCCAGGCTTCTGGGGTTGGGAGGCCTTTCAGAACTCTGCCCTCCCTGCCAGGGCTGCGTCATTCTGTAAACAGATGGCCCCAAGCCGCCTCTGTCTCATCCTTCTCACTGCTCCCTGCTCCCCTCATAGTGCATGATCATTCGCTGTGGGAGGCCGGGTGCTCTCCAGTGTCCTCCGCGCCCCTGCAGAGCTCGGGGCCCTGCAGTTCTCGTTAACTCTCCTGCATGCTCAGGCTCACCTCATCTCTTCCTGCACCAGCTAAGCCCTGGGGCCCTCGCACCTTGAATGGAAATAGTCCTGGGAGGTGTCACTGAAGATACTGTCACCTCTCAGCACATAGCACCCTGCCAACCTTTGTTCAGCAGCCTCGTAACATATGAACTTCCAGCCCTGCCTCCTGGCTGGCAGCTTCGAGCCCTGTAATTCATGAGACTGTTCTTCCCTGCCTGCTAGTTCAGGCTGACTCAGTCTTTTGCAGAGATGCACTCTTGTGACGCTGAATCTGTGGGACTGTAGGCTGTTTGGAAGTTGCTTTTGAAGGTTGGTCTTCAACTGTCTGTCAGGCTTTGTATTTTTCATCTGCTTTTGATCAAACTTGGGCAGAAGTTAACAGAGATGTGGGGCTTTGGAAATTGGAGACAACAAGGATTAGGAGGAACAGAGGAGACATTGGGAAGCACAGAGGAATCTACAGACAGTCCGCCGTGAGGAGGTTCTCATCCTACCCAGCAGCTCACATGCTGCCTGCAGACTCAGATCAACCCACTTCCCCTGCCTTTGGTGAACCCCAGGAGGAAGGTTGATTTGGAGGGCAATCAACCTGCTCCACAGAGATTTCACTGTCTCGTGCATCTTTCCAGGGGATTTCCCAGGGCTCAGTCCGCTTACCTGTTGAACTAACTTATGCAGATGTTCCAACGCAGGAGGCTGAGGAGGTCTCCTTCTCCTTCTAGAACTGGACTACCCTTTCATTGGAGTGAGGCAATCAAGATTCTTCCAAGGAAAATGATAGAAGCCCAAGTTATATTGATTTGACCGAAGGGAGAATGAATTGGTCTCTACAGTTGATAAGCAACTGTGGATTCAGGCAGCAGAATTCAAGACTCAAGTGTTTATTTTGGAACTTGGTTTCTTTCCATCTATCAGTGTTCTTTTCCTCTGGGCTCACTCATCTCAAGCAAGCTGGTCCCCAATGGTGCTGCCAGCAGCCCATGATTTACATCTTTTTCTTGGTTGCTCTGGTGGATTTCTGGACACTGAGTCTCCCTGGACCCACCTAGGCTACGCGCCTGTCTCTGAGCCAATCATGAAAGCCTGGAGTGGGCAACAAGCTGATTGGTCACAACTGGGCATGTGCCCAACCCGGAGTTGGATCAATGCCGTGTAAACCACATGGATTCAGAGTGGGGTCCAGGGAGGGGAACAAAGCTAACATCCATTAAAGGGCCACTGCAGACATTTGAACCTCCCAGCTGCTCAGCCTTTGCTGATGCCGTTTTTCCACCTGGGGCTATTGTCCCTCCTTCCCACTTGGCTTCCCTACCCTTCACCTCCTGCCCGCTCATGTAGAGTCAGCTGTCAATTTGATGTCAATATTTTACTTGGAGACAATATATTACTTTCCTCTTTCTGTGTCTCAGTTTATGCAAAAAGAGAGGGTTAGAATAGATTCCATGGCTTCTCCTAGCTCCTATATATTAAGCTTTCCAGGGCTCAGTTGAAGTGCCACCTCCTCCAAGCAGCCCCCTGTTATATCCTCCACCTGCATGGCTCTGATTTTGCCTTGAGTCTTGGCTATTAGGTTACACATTTTGTCTCCTTCTTATCCCATGCGTTCCTCCAGGGTAGAACTGTGTGTCATTCATCCCAGATCCCCTGACAATATCTTGCACACAGTAGGTGCTCAAAAGATGCTCAGGAGTTAGACCTGGGTAACTTCTGTATTTGATTCCTCCTCTGTATTAAAGAAATGAAGAAATGCCAAATTAGGGCAACAAAAATTGTATATTTCAAATGTTTTCTTTGAACAAATTAGTGCTTTAACTCTAAAGCAAATGTAACACAATAATTTACTACCCTGTTCCCATAAAATACACGTCTAAATAATTTTGATTAATGCAAAATAGCAGAACATTTACGGCAAAATAATGACACTTCAGAACTTTTGATACAACAGATAGTGTTATACCAATTATGATCTGAATGATAGCTATGCGTCACTCATAATCCCCCGACTTAATTCTGCTTTCAGTGTTCTACCACAGGTGGCAATGTCCTACAATGTAATTTGCTATTCACAAGATAATTACGGGATTTATTTTTAAGAACTTAATTCACAGTGCATGCCAGGTGGTGGGGTCGGGCGAGGGGACCCATGTTGGAAGCTGGAGAATGAGGGTCTTATTTCCATCCTTTTGTGCGTCCCTGTGACTTTAGGTATAATGTCCTTTGGTGCAAATGGGAAGTCTGAGTTTGAGGCCTTTTGTGAATCTGCAGCCACCCCCACCTCCCCTTTCTTCTGTCCACACCCGCCATGATCAGCGGTGCGCTCACCCGGCTTGCGGCCGCGCCTTTTCTGCCGCTATTTCGGAGGCCTGACAGGGCAGTGGAGACCTGAGGACTGACAGGCAGGGAGGGCAGTGCTGGGACCGGCTGGCACGGGCACATTTGGTGGCTGTGATCACACTGCGGGTGGCAGGACAGCCTTCTTGGCCCATGCATATGCATGGAGCAGCCCTGGGGAACTGGGGAGTTGGCCGGTCTCCAGGAAGGGCACCATATGGAAAGTGTGTGGGTTTTCTATTTTTTTTGTTTTTTGTTTTTTGAGATTACCAAAACAAAAGAAGTAAAAAAAGGAAAAAGGAGAAAGGAAAAGAAAACTTTGGAGATAGGGTCAGACAAGGTTAATGATTAAAAGAGGAATAAAGATCAATGAACTGCTCCAGCCCCCAAAGTCTAGAGATGGAAACTGATAGGGAGATGAGGGGCCACCCCCAAGTCCAAAGGCGGAAGGGGAGGCCAGGGGTCCAGCACAGCCCACTGGAGGAGCGCCACCTTTGGTTCCCGAGTCTCCTCCGGATCCCCCTTGGAATTTCCTCACAGGACAGTGTGGTGACTTGTGGTTTTATCTTTCTTTATTCTTCTAAGAATCAAATAATTTCCTGGCAGTTGATGTTTTATATAATCAGTTCTCAAAGCTATCACCCAAGATGATTCCTTTTAACTATATAAGATTTCAAATTCCTCTGTTGGCCTAAATAAAAATTAAAATGTCTAACTGCGGTAAAATAATCTTAACATAAAATTTACTAAGCTTCATCATTTGGGAGGATGATGTAATTTTTATTGACAAGGGAATATTTGCACAATATATTCTTTTTTTAAAAATTGTGGCAATAAAACACAAAACATAAATTGACACACCCAACAATTTCCAGGTATATAGTACAATATTGTCAACCACTGCCATTGTTGATCTCTTTAGACTTCCCATAACAGATCCCCAGAACATTCTCCTATTCTGCATGTCTGAAACTCCACGCCTACGGAAGAACGCCTCCTATCTTTCTCTCTCCCAGATGCTGGCAGCTACCAGTCTACTTTCTGCACTATGCATTTGACTATTTTAGATACCTCGCTTATGGAATCAGGTAAGATTTGTCTTCTTATGACTGATGTATTTCACTTACCATAATGTCCTTAAGTTTCATTCATATGAATGTAGCATATGACAAAATTTCCATCTTTTTTAAAGCTGAATAACATCCCATTGTAGATATACCAAACTGTCTTTATTCATTCATCCATCAGTGAATTTAAGTTGTTGTCACATCTTGGTTTTTGTAAGTAATGCTTCAGTAAACATGAGGAGGCAAACAGCTCTTTGAGACCCTGTTTTCAATTCTTCTGCATGCATACCCAGAAATGGGATTGTGGGATCATATGGTAGTTCTATTTTTAAGCTTTTGGAGGAGCCTCCATACTGCTTTCCACAGTAGCTATACCATTTTACATTCCCACCAACAGTGAGTAAGGGTTCCAGTTTCTCCACATCCTTGCCTCACGTTAGCCAGTTTTAAGTGTATATTTCAATAGAGATAAGAATATTCACATGGTTGTGCATCCATCGCCAGAACTCTTTCATCCTGCAAACAGTTTAAACAATTGGGATTGGTCACTATGACTTGTTGGAGAAAGAAATGGCAACCCACTCTGGAGAATCCCATAGACAGAGGAGCCTGGCAGGCTACAGTCCATAGAACCACAAAGAGTCAGACATGACTGAAGCAACTTAGCATGCACTATGGCTTCCAATGAAAGAGCCCTAATTTATACAACTCCAGTAAAAGGCACCCCAGTTCCCTGGGGCATCAACATGTCGGCACATTCTTAGTTTGTAGCAGTGGGTGGATTTGGTGGTTGTAGGAGAAAGCATTACCCTAGGATTTCTTTTTTAATTATTTATTTATTTTTGGCCTGGGTCTTTGTTGCTGTGCACAGGCTTTCTCCAGTTGTGGTGAGTGGGGGCTACTTTCTAGTTGTGGAGCATGGGCTCTAGGAAACATGGGCTTCAGTAGTTGTGGCTCACAGAATGTGGAATCTTCCCTGTAGCAGGAATTGAACCCATGCCCCCAGCACTGGCAGATGGATTCTTAACCACTGGACCACCAGGGAAATCAGAGCCCTAGAATTTCTGAGTTGGAGTGATAATGCACCTGAGAAGTTGGAGAAGACACTTTTTAGGAGGAGGAGAATGATAACCCAGGGTACCTTGATGTGTGAGGTCACACACATAGGCCTCTGCCACCTTGCTGCCTGGAGAACAATTTTTTGTCTAACAGAAACAAATGCTCATCCTCTTAGTCCACTGGCTGCAATCACTTGTTCAAAACATCAGTGTCAGGGCCTTGCCTCTTCCCTCGGGATGGGGGATTCTTCAGGAGGACATGCCTTGGGTCCAGATAATTCCCAAATTTAGAGGTGGAAGTAACTATTTGTTTTGGGACAGACACTGCTGGTGCCCCCTTGCAGACTTCCCAGGCCAGCAGAAACGCTGCTTCTGAGAGCATCTGATATATTATTTCCATTGCATTTCCTCTTCTTTTCCTTCTTGAAGGGCTGTTGAAGGTCACTTGGCAAACCGAATGTGTGTTGTAATAGAGAGTTCTTCCCTGATAAAAGAGGCAGTTTGGGGGAACGAGTGCTTGGCTTGGTGATTTTAGAAGCCCTGATTTGTCAAAGCCAAGAATAGCCTTGTAATAATAAAGGGAAAAAATTGCTTGCGATTCCAAAGGGAGTCATGATTTAGTGATAGTCCCAAAGGAAAATTAGGGTCTGTGTGTGACGGCTCCTCTCCTTCCTGCTGCCTCATGAGAGACGATTACTCATTCGTAATTTATTAGCTAATTATGCATGGGCAAAGGGGTATGAATCACTTCATTTAGATGATAGCAATTAGCGAGGGCTTGTTGCAGTTCTTTCTGCCGGGGGTTCTGCGTGTGTTTAGACAACACAGGTGCTGCTGAGTCCAGGACACCTCTGTGGAGGAGGCCCTTCATTTCCCCTGCCCTGCAATCACGTCACTCCCATCCTAATCCCTCCCTGACCTCCTCTGACTGTGCCACTTCCTGGTTTATCTTCCTTTCCTCTCTTACAGCCTCTACAAATTTGGGCAATTCCCCTTACCTCTCTGGACCCCATCTGTAAAATGGAATCATCTATTTTCCCTGTTCACATGCAGGAGGCTGGATGGATGATGGAAATTTTAGACCATGGATTTGGTATTTCTGGTTGTTTGGTTTGCTCCCAGAAACCCCAGAAGGCTGGGGAGATGGCATCCCTTAGAAACCAGCAACTCCTTTGCTCCATGCTCACTGTAGAGAAACCTTGTCTGTGTGCACAGAGATCCAGGCTCCAGGGTGCTCTTTGCACCATGGAATTTACTAGGAAAGCACAGCAGACAATTCCAGGGTCCAAGAATAGGAGAACAGCTAAATAAAATATGCTGTATTCAAATGATGGAATACTACAGTCAGTTACAAGGACTGACCTAAATCTCTGTATGTCAACATAGAGGGTGGTGAACTGCTGCCTAATATATACAGCAGGATCTCATTTATGCCAAGAAATTCATGCAAAATAATTTTATACACATTCTGTAAAGTATCTTAATCAATCAATCAATTGATCAACCAATCTTCCATCTACATTTGTATTCTGGTGATGGATAAAGCAGGTCCAGAACAATATATCAAATTAAGAGCTTAAAAGCATCCAAATATTATGGATAAAGTCCCTCTGGGCACTGTGCTGTCCAATCCCAAGTCCTTGATCACTTCCATGAAGAGTGGGAGCTGGATTTGGGAGGATGACAAGGAGGACTAACTTTATCTGAATGTTCTAACTCAAAAAATGTTAATTAGGCAGTTACAAACACCTGATGCCCCAGCTTCACGTGTCCTGCTCAGGACCCCGGAAGCCCTTCCCAGCCCACTGCCGCCCTTGCCTCAGACCCCCACCTCCCCAGCTCAGCTCCTTTCTTTACACTGGGATGGATTTTAATAAACTTGCTGCATGTGGAAGAGGATTACTGCTTCATCTGATTTCCGCTATTTGAGGTCCTGGGGGAAGAAGAGCCTTGTTTAACTCAATTCATAACACGATTAATCCAACCATAAAACTTCTGATGACTTGAAAGGAGAGAGGAGAATTCATTACAGCCCGTCTCTAAGCGCCACATCCTTCCTCTCACAAGCCAGGAGGTGAGGCTCTGGGGGCCGTCTCTCCAAGGTTCATCTCAGAGCAGAGTCCTGGCACAGAGTCAACTGAGGGGATATGGCGTCAGAGCTCTCACTCCTTTCCTCTCCTTCCACACTTTCCACTGTGGGGCTCAGAGAAGTGAGTAAGGTGCCCCAGGTCACAGAGCTAAAACAGCGAGAGAGTGGGCCAATCCCACTCTCCTGATTTTACATCATCCATTGGGAAAACCGTTTTAAATGTGCTTTTATGGGTTTGCATACAATCATTCTACTTCTGGATATCCAGCCTGAGGAAGCCATTCTAAATATGGCTACATCCCTAGTATGTTCACCAATATAATTCATAATTTTAACCCCCAAGTCAGGCTAGATGTGTGCCATTAGGAAAATAGTCTGCCAATAAGTCATTACTCAATGGGTTATTATGCTATAAAAAACGTTGCAAGAGATTCAAATACGTGGATAATACTTACAATGTACTGAACAAAAAATAGCAGGATGAAGATGGCATACATAACGTTGTTTGATTATAATTTTATAAAAATATACATTATAGAATAAGATGAAAAGAAACAGAACAAATTGTTGCATAAGGGCCTGTCACTGTTTTCTCACAAATAAGCAATTGAATGTGCTTTAAGTTATTGGAGTGAGATGTGATCTGTATTTCTAGTTTCTGATTCTGTTCCCCCCAAATATCTCATAATGTGATAACCCTGGTTTTTAATCAATACGTTAATTGTCTTAGGTCAGTTTCTCTGTAAATCAGACTTTGAGAGAGAAATTTGCATGCAGACGTTTTCACGGAAGAGCCCCCAGGACCAAGATCTGTGCGGGGTGAGGACCACAGAAGTGCACAGAAGCGGAGGCTGGGCTGCAAGGCAGTTGCAGCAAAGTTCTCAGCCAAGCTGGTGCAGACCTCTGAAGTTGCGATGGACTTCAGATGCCCTGAAGTGGGACAAGGGGACCAGCCTCTGTGCCCGCACAAGGACAGGAACTGGGAGAAGGTGGACCCTTGGGAAGGGCAGCTCCCCTCAGCTGAAGGTAGTTCCTGGTTGGGGAAGGGTGGAGGGGAACTCAGCTCTGAGCCATCAGCAGCCAGTGTCCACAAATGAGGGAAGGTATTTTGGTCCTGAAAGAAGGATCTGGGGAGTGCATCACAGCATCTAGTACACCTACCAGAAAACATGTGTGCCTGGCAGCCAAGCTGTGAGTTAGGCAAGCTGAATGGGACTCATTTTATTGGTGGAGGAAACTGAGGCATAGAGCACCTATGAGATTTTTCCAGTTCACAAAGGAAGAGAATGCATCTATTTAAGAATCACGTGAGCAAGGCCACGACAAGAAGTCAGGCACTCTGACTCCCAGACTGTCCACTGAGCCACTGCCTGAGGCATAGGCTTGAGAATTCTGCCGAAAGGGTCAGGGTTTAGGGCCAAAGAGGACCTGGGAGGCTGGGCTGTGCCCTGGAGGGTCTGAGTCAAAGAACAGGGCTTCCTCCATGGGAGATAAAGGTGTCTGCTGGCCTCTGGCAGACCAGCTAGAAAGGACCAGGAAAGCCCATCATTTCACAGGACCCAAGAAGAATAAGTTCTGGTCCCTCCAGGCCTGGGTACCAAGAGCAGGCTGCTCGCCATCCCTGAAGGAGCATCTCCAAGGACCTGGGGCCAGAGCAGGGGAAGTCAGAGAGCAACTTGACCCCTGGTCCCCTGGCTGGTGCTTCATGCAGACTGGGGACACAGCAGTGAACGTGGCAGGTGGTCCCTGCCAGCAGAGGGGTAGAGTTCTGTAGGGCATCTTAGAGATGCAAGGAATTGTGTGGCTTCAGAGTCCAGCCTAGGGGCAGGCAGCCTAGATTTGGAACCTGGCTCCCAGACTCACAGGCTGTGAGAACGGGGGTGCATTTCCCTTACATTTCCTCAGTGTCCTTATCTGGGAAAATAGGTTGATGGCAGCAGCACGCGTCTTCTATGTCCTTTCCAATCCATGTTCATGCACATCATCTCATTCAGCCCTTAAAACATCCATGCAAGGTGGCCACTTGGAAATGTATGCCCCCTGGGTGCTTGTGGTTATGAAATTTATCCCAACCCCAGGGACTGATGCTTCCAGTTCCCACCCCTGGTGCCTAGATGTTCTGTCGGCTGGTGCCTCTTTCATCGGCAAGTGAAGCTGTCACGCAATGCCACACTATCGTGGCCCAGATAAAGACCCCCTTACATACTCACACACTGCCTCTGGCTGCCTTCATCACTGGGGCCCCCCTTGCACCCCAGGGTGAAGTCAGACTTGGCAGTATGAGAGGTCTTTCCTGGGGCAAGCCTAGCCCCTCTCCGCATCCCAGAAAGATGTTTAAGAGTTCCAGTTCCCTCCTCCTATGCAGTTGTTGGGACTGCAAATCAATGCAGCCACTATGGAAAAATATATGGAGTTTTCTTAAAAAACAAAAAAGAGTGTTACCATATGATCCAGCAATCCCACTCCTGGGCATATATATGTAGAAAGCTCTATTTCAAAAAGATACATGCACTTCAATGTTCATAGCAGCACCATTTGCAATAGCCAAGATAAAGAAGCAAGCTAAATGTCCATTGACAGGTGAACGGATAAAGATGTGGTACGTATATACAATGGAACACTACTCAGCCATAAAAAGAATGAAATAATGCCATTTGCAGCAACATGGATGGACCTGGAGATGATCAGACTAAAATGAAGTCAGTCAGACAGAGAAAGATACCATTTATATGTAGAATCTAAAATAGGATACAAACAAACTTATTTACAAAACAGAAAGAGACTCACAAACATAGAATACAAACTTGTGGTTACCAAAGGGGAAAGGCTGGAAGGGGGAAAACCCAGAGTATGGGATTAGCAGATACAAACTACTTTATACAAAGTAGATAAACAGCATGGTTCTTTCATATAGCTCAGGGAACTTTATTCAGTATCTTGTAGTAAACTCTAATGGGAAAGAATATGAAATGGAATACACACACACACACACACACACACACACACACACACACACACATATATATATATGTATATCTTAATCACTTTGGTATACACCAGAAACCAACACATTTTCAATCAACCATACTTCAATTAAAACAATAAAGAGTTCCAGTTCCTTGACTCCAATAAATATCACCGACACTCTCCAAAGATGTTAACCTCTGCTCCTGTGTGGTCAAATGATTAATACTCCTTAAAATTTTAAGATAAATTCTAAATATAAACATAACTCAGTAGTGATAAAAATGTAGATAACACAAGAAGGTAAATCATGAAAACTACACACCTCTTTTCTCTCACCTCTAACCACATATATCTGCCCCTTCAGAATTTTGTTCCCTGGGAAAATTAATGATTTCCTATGATAGCACTAGCGGTAAAGAACCTGCCTGCCAATGCAGGAGACATAAGAGACGTGGGTTCGATCTTTGGGTTGGGAAGATCCCTTGGAGGAGGAAATGGCAACCCACTCCAGTATTCTTGCCTGGAGAATATCATGGACAGAGGAGCCTGGTGGGCTGCAGTCCATAGGGTCACAAAGAGTCAGACATGACTGAAGTGACAGCGCACAGCACAGTGATCCATAGTAACCTACATAGGTATACATACTTAAAATATATACAAATGGGTTATAATACAGGTACAGCTCTGCACCTTACCCTTTGGCTTATTAATATTTCTTGGATATCAGTACATATAAATCTATTTGATCTATTATAGTGGACATACTGGGCTTCCCTGGTGGCTCAGATAGTAAAGAATCTGCCTGCAATGCAGGAGACCCAGGTTCAATTCCTGGGTCAGGAAGATCCTCTGGAGAAACGAATGGCAACCCACTCCAGTATTCCTCCTTTGAGAATCCCATGGACAGAGGAGCCTGCCTGGCTACAGTCCATGGGGTCACAAAGAATCAGACAGATCTGAGCAAGTAACACACACACAATGGACATACTATCAGTTCTAATTCTTTTAAAGGCTATTACTTATTTCTAATTTTCTTACATTTTTCATTTAATTCTTTTTTTTTTTTTGATGGGCTCACCATGCCTTATGTAACCACACGACACTTGATGACTGTTCCAGTTTTGGGGGCACAAACAATGAGCACTTTGAACATATGGTTTGGAGAGCAGCACATCCTTAGGATAACTCCTAGAGATATTTTGAGGTTACTTAAAAAATAAGTGTTCCTTATCACATGCTTCAGTGTTCACCCTCAAGATGAGGAAGTATGTTGCTGGAGACCATGAAAATGTCACTGTTGGTGGCGTGGGGGTGGTGGGTGAATGGGGTGGGGAGTAGGGGAAGGTGCCCCACAAGTTCTCATTATATCAGTGCTGTGAGGAAATGCTTGCTGAGTCTTATCCCCATATTTTGTGGGAGATTCAGAAACAGGCACAGTGTGGGCAATCCAAAGAATTGCCCATTGTTAAGTAGCAAGTCATTCTCTGCTTCTTTCAACTCGGAAGGATTTAAAGGGCCAGTGATGCCTGATGACAAACCTATCATGTTATTTGTAATCAAGTCACCAATGGGCCTCTGTGCCTCTTGCTGCTGTCTGGCAGTAAGATGTGACCTGGACATGCTTTTTCTAGTTCTTGTTGGTGGGTCACTCAGCAATGCAAGTCTCTTTGCATGTAGGGCGATTCCCAGGGGCAGGGGGCATGGTAATATCAGCAGCTATCGATAACATGTATTAAATACTTAATATGTGCCAGATGTTGTTTTAAGTGCTTTATGTGAGTTAACACACTTAATGCTTAGGACAAACCTGTAGTGTAGGTATAATTATCCACATCTATATAGGAGGGAACTGTGCTCATTATTAGTGCTGTTCAGCAGATTGTATCTTGCTTTTTCTTCTAAACATGTGATGAATTTGCATATTCCTGCCCACTTGGAAGTTAGAGATAGCCATGTGAGTTGTTTTGATTAAAATAATGTGAGCATAAGTGTCATGCTGGCTTCCCTGGTGGCTCAGTGGTAAAGAGTTCGCCTGCCAGTGCAGGACATGCGGGTTCAATCCCCGGGTCTGGAAGATCCCCTGGAGAAGGAAATGGCAGTCCACTCCAGTATTCTTGCCTGGGAAATCCATGAACAGAGGAGCCTGGCGGGCCACCATCCGTGGGGACACCAAAGAATCAGACATAACTTAGTGGCTGAACAGTGACCACAACGAAGCGTCATGCATTTCCTGCAGGTGGAAGCTTTAAGAGCCAGCGGGTGATCGGGCCCTTTCCTACTGTCACAGAGACTGGCAATGCTCTGCAGGTCAGGTACTCAGTTGGCGGGGCCCCAGCATGTGGACTGAGCAGCAGAAAGCCCCGGTGACGCAGGATGGACTTGGAACACGAGCGCAAAACAGATTTTATTATTTTTAATCACTGTGGTTCTGGGATTGATATCATAGGGTAACCTATCCTATTCCAGCTGACACAGGAACTGAACTCAGAGAGATTAAGTTCCTCAAGTTGACACAGCTAGTAAGGAGAACAGACCTGAACCCAGACACCCTGACTCCAGAGCCTGACTGCCTTTCCCACTCTGGCACATAGCATACCTACGCAAGGTCTCCAAGTTGGAACTTAAAAGGTAGAATCCAAAGCTCTTTCTAAAGTTCTTAGTGTCAGGCTGACAGGACTTCATCATCCGGGCTTTTCGAGCTGAAAGTGACAGAAACTCAACTTACACTGGTATTTTTACAAGCGTATATCTAAATAGTCTATGGCTAGAATTGGCTTAAGAGCGGAGCTTCAGACAATTCCTCAGGACACTGTTCCCCTGCCCCTCATCACTTTACTCTGCTTCCATCAGTTTGGGCTTCAGTCTTAGGCAGCCTCCCACTTGAGGGGAGCAAAGAGGCTATCTTCCAGCTTAGTGCCCCAGAAGAGATGTATTTTTGTCCTTCCCACCTTACAGGGAGGTTTTTTTTTTTTTTTTTTACTTTTTAATTGAAGGATAATTGCTTTACAGAATTTTATTGTTTCTGTCAAAAATCAACATGAATCAGCCATAGGTGTACATATGCCCCCTCCCCCTTGAACCTCCCTCCCATGTCCCTCCCCATCCCACCCCTCTAGGTTGATACAGAGCCCCTGTTTGAGTTCCCTGAGCTAAACAGCAAATTCCCATTGGCTATCTACTTTACATATGGTAATGTAAGCTTCCATGTTACTCTCCCCATACGTCTCACCCTCTCCTCTCACAGGGAGTTTTTAAGGACTGGATGAAATGATGTGTATGAACGTGATTATGAAGGAAAGAGAAGTATAAACATCGGTGTTGAGCTGGTTAGTGTTAACTGATGAGAGTTTAAGTGCTTCCTCTGTCACTGGAGATGGGGAGAATGAATGGCACAGAGGGTAAATCCTGATGCAGAGGTCAAGTTGAGGTTCCAGCACACAAAACCCAAAGGGACAATTACATTCCAGCCAGAGAGGCAGGAACCAGTGCCCATGGAGTGAGGATATGGCACAAAGCATAGCATTGGGAAGTGGCGGCGGCAGCAGCAGCAGCAACTGTAAATTTGAGCCACGGCTCCTGGGTATGGCAAACACCAGTGGGGGGCTCCACAGATTAAGACCTTCCTTGTCTAGGACTGGTGCTCCATCCCAAAGAGGCAGCCTCCAATGGGCTTGTCTGTATGGCTAGACTCTGATTAGCCTGGGGAGGAGGATATGTGATCAAGCTGAGCCCATCAGGTCCTCCTGGGACTAGAACACTTGGTTCAGAGACTCAGAAGCTTAAGCATGATCATTCCTTTATTTGCAAAACTTTATTGAGCATCTATTAAATGCCTGATATTGTCCTAGGTACTGGGGATTTAGATCATTTTTTTTTTCTGGGTCAACATAGATTTTTAAAGCTAGATTTATAAGGACACAAATAAATATAAAGTTATCAGATCATAACCACTATAAAGAAATAAAATAGGGGAGTCTGACAAAGAATGACCCAGTAATCAGGGAAGCCTTCTCTGAGAAGGGTCATTGAAGCTGAGTCCTGAGTAAGAACTTATTCATGGGAAGAGGCAGAAAAGGAGATTCCTAAAAGGAGGGCAGAAAGTCCCCTAAGGTTGGAAAACTTGGCATTGTGTGGGGTCAGAAGGAAAGCTGGTGTGGCTGGAGGATGGTGAGCAAGGTGGAGAGTGATAAGTGAGCCTGGAGAGGTCTGCAGTGGCTGGCTCACCAAGCACTTGATCGCCATATCGAAGGGGTTGGCTGTTATCACACATGCTCTAGATTGAGGAGCTGAGTCCTGTTAAGGCCAGGGCCTTATGGAGAAGGGTGGCCAACACTGCTTAGATGCCTGGAGCTGACCAGGTTCCTGCCCTTCAAGAGCTTTGGCTCCTCAGCAATGCCTAACGGAGTGAACCAGGCCCCCTGCCTCTCAACATCCTCTGTCACACTGTCTTCGTTTAGGGAAAATGCCAGCCAGAGCGGGCTTCTGCAGGAGCTAGTGCATCTTTCCTTCTATTGCAAGCATCTTGTCTGATGTACAAAGGTATCTTTGATCAGCTTCCAATTAGAGCTGGGAAGGGGAATTTTGTGTAGGTAATCCATTGAGGGAATATGCTCAGAAGAAACTTGTAACGGAGTGAGGAGGGCAAGTGTAGAGTAGGGAAAGACGCAAAGATGTGGTTTCAGCTGACATCTAGCCTCAGCCTGATCCCTCTGAAGGCTCTGGAGCATGAATAGCTTCACGGAGTTGCAGTGTCTTGAAGCAAGGTGACTAGGTTTTATATTGCTGTGCTAGTCATTGCCTGCAGGCCCCCAGGCTTCTCTGGGTGAGGTGGTTCCTATTGGTCAAGGGCAGTTCTCTGGAGGAAGGTGCAGCTATGAGCCCTTAGCAGCCCAAGCATGCAGTGTACAGGTTTGTAACTTGCCCAGTGACGGGGATTTGGGTAGTGCACCAAGAGCGCTTTATATAAAGGGCACAGTGTGTTTCCTTGGAGGGAAGCTTGAAGCTGGGCCAAAGATCCAGGCAGATATAGAGGAGATGCTTCAGACCCTGGCTGCAGAGGCCAGTTAATCCCTGGACTCTACCTGTTGCTGAGCTGGGGGTGATACTGGACTTTCTGCCCTGGTTAGAACTGGAATGAAGAGAGCGCACACCTGAAAATGCCCAACCTGGACCACAGTCTGTGATAAAGGCTCGGTACATGGCTTCTGTGCTGCTGACCAGCCTTGTCTGGCATGAGGCTCACCTTTCACATTTTGCAGATGGGGTCATGGAGGCGCAAAGGGGTTAGAGAGGTTATGTAGCTGGCCTCAAGTTAAACAGTTATTTAGTTGGTGGAATTTGGTGCTGGACCTGGACCATCACAGCGTCCAAAGGAGTGGGACTAGAAAAGGTGGATAGGAAGAGTAGCCTCATTTGTTGAGGTTCTCTGGGGCCAGTCTTGTGTTGGGGCATCTCTGTTCACCTGGGACAAATTCTAGGCTTTGGTTTCACACTTACTGTGTTCTTATTTATCTTTCTCTCAGGCCAAGGAACCCAAATTACATTTCTTTCCAGCTCCCACAGATGCCACATTTCTCTTCTCAGGCCATTGCTCATCCTCCTCCCCCGCTCCAATGACTTACAGAGTCCAGTGTCAGCACGTCCACAGTAACGGCTATGATGGGAGCTCTGGCTCACTGCTCATTTCTGCCAGGGCCAGCAAGACCTTAGCTGTGACCGGAAAGCCATTTGCAAGGAAGGTTTGGGCTGGTGGGAGGTGTGGGTGGCACAGAGTTTTCTGTGAGTAGACCAACTCCAAAATGTTTCCCATATCTTCATAAACTTCAGTATATCTTCTACTTACTTAAAAAATTGGCTTATATTTATTACTTAGAGGCATATTTTTTTATAAAGGGACTTTATGACCACTACCATCAGTAGAAGACAACACGTACTTGCCATAACTATGTAACTTTAAAATGACTAAAATGCCTAATAATTAAAATCATTTTTGTTACTCAACTGTGGAATATATTTGACATTTTAGGAAACACTGGCATAGTTGAAAAACGTATAGTTGGAAACTGGATCCTGATTCAAGCTCTTCTATCAACATAACAACAATGGAAGCAAGAATGAGAATAATGTTCAACATTTATCAAGCACATGAGTCAATCATTGTGTTAAATATTTTCTACAGAGCCTCATATTCCCAGTTTGGGGTCCTGAGAAGCAGTCCCTAAGAGGAGAATTTTTGTGTAATGATATTTTAAGGACCTTCTCTCAGGAGAGGCAGTAGGGAGTGGCAAACTCTGGGCTATGCTTTGGTTTTAAAGAACCAGCGGGGAAAGCATTATAGGTAGAGAATATTCTGCTCTGCTTGTTTATAGTAAAAGCACATCTCCTTTAGTCAGGCATCTTTTGATTGTGTCAGAGACCCAGGTCAGCATGGAGCATGGCTTAATCCAAAGGAATTATTGCCTATTTAACTAAAAATTCCAATAGTGACTTCAAGCAAGACTGAATGTCCTCAGAGTTGTTGTCTCTGATCTCAACTATTAATAATGTTGGCTCCTCCCACGATGCAGGCTCTTCCTGTATGGTGGCCCCAGGTTTAACTCAAGCCAGATGCTAACCATGGTGGAAGGAATCAAGCTCTTTCTCAGAGTCATCCAAAAGCCCGAGGGAAGGCTTTTATTGGCCCAGGGTGAGTCACATGACTGCCCTTGAAACAATCAGAGGTGTGCTCTGATTGGCTGACTTTGGTCACATGCCTATCCATGGCTGCTGAGGAACCCGGAGCGGTCAAGCTCGCTTGAACCCCAAGCGCAGAGGTTGAGAGCTAGAGACATACGTAAAGGAAACGCTGGCCAGCAGGAAACAAATGTCCAGCTCCACCTGTCTACGCACTGAGCCAGGTTTGCTCTGCAGGTCAGGAGAGAAGTGCAGAGGACAGCAATGAACTGCACACTTTTAAATGTGCTGACGGCTTTCCGGGAGGGGGTTCCCACTGGCAGCCCGGAATGCAATCAACTTGCGGCTTTTGCCAACCCCAGCACCTGTCATATTTCATCTTCTTTTAAATAACTTCAAGGATATGAAAGTCATAAAAGCAAACCCAGGTAGGGTCAGAAGTCACGGGCTCCTCTGTGCGGAAGGCTGTCAGGTTTTGGCTCTGTACACTGCCGCATATTTGCATGGACCCATTGGAGCTGAGCACAACCCCAGTAAATATTCAAATGAGGCTCAAGGGTCTGAGTGGAAATAAATCACAACTGCTTGCCCGCCCCCAGGACGTACTCAAAATAACAAAGTACTGTGGCGATTACCTTCTTCATAATTGTTATATATTTCTTTGACCTCGCAGCCGCTAAACTTGCCTTTTAAAGAAAAAAAAAAGTTGTTTCTGAGCAGGAGAGAAACGTTTTAATGAACGCCACAGGGTTTACTGATCACCGTTAATGAGTGAAAAAGGAGTGTCCTGCAGGAACTGTCTGTCTATCTTTAGAAAGCAGCCCTGGATGATGGAGAGAGAGAGGGTGATGAAGTTGTGCCTGCGTCTGCAAACTAGAAAACAAACTCGTCATGTCTATCAGGCCGTCTGTAATGGACACTTCGGAAGCCGCCAAAACCCTTTTGCACCTTTGCTTGTGTCCTCCCCTTTCAATAGTGGCGGTTAAACTGAGATTTACTGACATCTATTAAGAGTTGCTGCAGAAATATTCAAAGAAATGAAACTCAACATAAACATTTCAATCTCTCCGGGGCTCTTCATCCACCATTGTGGTTTGGAAAATGCTTAATGGGAAAGGCCCATTCTTAGCCGTACACATCTTTGTGTGTGTGTGTGGCCTTGGTTTCTGCACCAGAGCTGGTGATCAGTTTGCTCTTAAAAGTCAGTGACCTGTGCTCCTGAAATCAATTGGAAACGCAAAGAAGTAAAAAGCAATTTAATGCAGCCAGCTTGTTTGCTTCTAGAAATCAGAACGTTCTCCTTGTTAGCTTATTAAAATTAAGAGCAGGAAAAAGAGCAGTCTATTAACTACAAATGATAAATGACACAAAGTATGCTTCAGTTTTATTTTAAAGAACTGAAGGAAATGAGGGTGACGGAGACAGATAGGAAAAGATACATATAGCGATGCACTTGAAATAAGCAAAGGACCACAGAGACAGGTGAGGAAGTAGTGACCCAATAATTCACTGGATACATGTGAAGGGCAAAGGCCTTTACACTAATCATCTTATTAATGTGTCCCATAATCCAGAGGTGGAGATTGAATCCCTTTTATACAGATTAGTACAATGAGGTTTGGAAAGGTTAAGGGATTTACTCAAGACCACATTGTTGCTAAGTGGAAGGGCTGTAGTCAACTCAAGGCAGCTCGACTCCAAAGCCTTTGCTCTGTAGCACATCTGGAGCACTCGTTTGCTTTGAATATTGCTGTACAAGGGATTATATATGTATAAGTGTGCATCTTAATAAAATCATATATATATATATAGGCTTGTCTTGAATGGTTAATATATTCACATGGCACAACAATCAAAGCAGTATAACAAGATTACAATGAGCAATCTGTGCTTGTTCGTTGGGGGAGCCTGTGGCACCTCCCTGCCTTTGCTGTACTCTTCCCTGTCTTGGAGGCCTTCCTGCTCTCCTCTGCTTACTGGATGGTGGGTCCCATCACACTGGATCCCTGGTGGGAGGGGCAGAGGGTCACCTCTTATGCTCCTCTGGCCAAGATGGAGTTCCTGGGGGGAGGAGGTGGTGGCGATGAGCCTAACTTTAAAGCCTTTATAATATTTGTTACTCTCCTCTATAACTAAGAAGAAACAGATCTTAGAGGCAGAGCTTTCAGGCACCAATCACTTAACTGGGATTTTACAACTCTGGAGTGTTTAAAAATGCATTTTTATGATTGCTTTCTTTGTGGTGGCAATATTGGTTTTCCCACATCATTAGTGAAACAGAGTTACCTTTTGGAACTAATTTATTTCAAAATGAGAGAATTTAGAGAAGAACATAAACACTCATACAGGTGGTGCAAGGAAATGCCAAAATTGTGAGAGTGGGACGCCCGTAACAAAAAGGCTGCCTTCATCTTTACAGTTCAGTGCACGTGTGTTTTGTCGCTCCAGTCGTGTCTGACTCTGTGCGACCCTATGGACTGTAGCCTGCCAGGCTCCTCTGTCCATGGGCTTCTCCAGGCAGAAATACCAGAGTATGTTGCCATGCCCTCCTCTAAGTGTGATCTTTCCAACCTAGGGACTGAACCCACATCTCCTGAGTCTCCTGCCTTGCAGGAGGATTCTTTACCCACTGAGCCACCTAGGAAGCCCTTAGAGTTCAGAGCCAAGTTCAAAGGACATTTTGTTCGTGGGGACTTGCTTGATCTTGTTCTCTGCAGTATTACCAGCTCTCCCGTGTCTCTTAAGAGCTTTCAGCTCACACTGTGAGTGTTCTCACTGGACCCATATCCTTCAGCACAACTCTGAGTCTTTTTATCCCAATTGGGAAAACACTCAGTTCTTTTGATCCTTATTCAAATGACATGGTTTTGGATTCTTCTCCATTTGAATCACCCTCTTCTGGATGAAGATCACCTTGTCAATGTTCCTCTGAAATCTGATACTTCAGTGTAGTTCCTGTGGTCACCTCTATTGATGTAACCCAGAAGTATATGTGTGTGTCTTCCCTCAGTAAAATATGGGATCCTGTTGCCTTTTCTCCCCTTCAGTAACACATCACAAGCATCTTTACAAAGCAGCAAATACAAACCTGCTATATCATTGTTAATGGCTGTATCATAGCCTATTGACTGAATATGCCATGATTTACTTAAACGGAGCTTTAGCATTTTTCCCAAATGTCCCCAACTACAAACTACAGTGTAATGAAACTCAAACCAGAATTTCTGACAAACCATTGTCATTATGTCGTGGAGGGATTCCCCTGGGATCCAATGCAATCAGCCAACCTTTACCAAGTCCCTCTCCTCTGTGCCAGGCTGGAGATGAGCATCCAGGCAGATCATTGCAGTACTGGGTGCTGGAGTGTATTCACTGGGGTATGTGTGAAATGTTCTGGGAGTAGGGAGAGAGCACTGGCTAATCCTCTCTCAAGAAGGTTAAGGATGATTTCCTCAGATGGTGTGTGCATGCTAAGTCACTTCAATCCTGTCTGATTCTTTGCAACCCCATGGACAGTAGCCTGCCAAGCTCCTCTGTCCATGGGATTCTGCAGGCAAGAATACTGGAGTAGGTTGCCATTTCCTCCTCCAGGGGATCTTCCTAACCCAGAGATCAAACCAACCTCTCTTACATCTCCTGCACTGGCAAATGGGCTCTTTACCACTAGTGCCACCTGGGAAGCTCACAGATGGTAGGAGGGCCCACAACTCAAGAGTTTAAAATAAAAAGTGGGAACCAGTTTTGAAAGACTGAATTCACCTCCTGGCCCTGTTGAAGCCACTCTGGACATCCCCCTAGACCTAGGACCAAACTTTTGAACAACTCAGACCACCAAGAGCAGCTCAAGTCCTTGGGCCATGACTTTTGATAGAAGATTGATTCTCTTGGCAATTTTTTATTTACTCTTCCTGGGAACCATGGTCCTGCCCTTTCAGTGGTCAGGAATCTCAGGGACAGATTGAAGCTCTAGGCAATATGGGGTTAATTAGTGAACCATTCTCACAGTGAGTCAGGTGTATAGAACCTGCTTTTATTAACCCCTCCCCACTTCCAGTCTGTTTACCATGTATGATCTCCTCCAAGCCCATCTGATTGGCTCTGCCTGTTTACGATGACTGACAGGCCACTTATTACTCTTGCCTGCCCCTGCCTGGCACCTCAGGAGGCTTTTATTAGCCCTTTACCTGGGTGAGTTTGGGCTTGGAAAACACCTCTCCTTAAGGCAATCTCAAGATTATGTTTTCTCACCTCAAATAACCAGCACATTTATTGTTTTTGAAGGAAAGCAAAATCTCATAATTGAAGTAAAAAGAGGAATATCCTTCTGGTTTTTCAAAAATGTGTTTCAAAGTGGGGAGAGTGTTCACTCACCTTGGGGACTGTACACTGTGTAAGAGAGAGGAGTTCTGTAGCTGTAACTCACTCCTGGAGGACTCTCTCTCTCACCACAGCCCCCATTTGTTAAAACGTCCACCTAATGGTTATGGACGACGCACTTGCAAATTGATACCTCACTGGGTTGAAAAGCACTTAAAATTCTGGACCATCATCAAAATCCCTCCCTTCTAAGGCAATAACACTTACCTGGAAAAAACCATCATCCATGAGCCCCTTCACTACAATGCAGAAAGTCGGATGAAGATGGTTTTCAGCAAATTGACAAACTGAGCTGAACTTTATTTAATTTCAGAAAGGATGGATCTGGAAATAACATTGCTGGTTTCACGTGCTGGAAAAATCGATGCTATGATTTTTTATCTTCTTCCTTTCTACTCCCTTGCCAGGGGCTGGTATAATAAGTCATTTGGACTGGCCAAACAAATAACCAGCCCGAGACCCCTGGGACTCATCTTTGCCACCCTCCAGGGCTCCAGTGATGGACAGGCCAGAGGACTCCAGCTCTTCCTTTAGGCACTCCTGTTCACATTTAGCAGGGCTTCCCCCGCCCCACCCGCCCCAAAAGGAAACATTAACAGCATGCTATCTGCTTCTGTGGGGCCGGTACTGTTCAAATGCTTTCCATGCATTATCTCAATGAACCTTTACTACTCTCTGGATTTAGATACACTGGAAAAATAGCCTTATTTCACAGATTCACAGGTAAGAAACTGAGGCTTAGAGGAGCAAAATCTTTCATTCAGGTGACTCTCCTAGAACAGGGAGCCAGGATTTGAATCCAGGTAGATTGATTTCAGAACTTGGCTATTAACAGATGGGGCAGCAGGTGGAGGTGTGGGTGCCCCTGGGGGCAGAGCTGCTGGCTTACTGCACACTGTGCTGGGGGTGGCAGAGATGGGGCTTGCCAGGATCGGCTGGGGTCCAGCTGTCCTCCAGCTTCAATGAGATGAATTTATCTGATGGATGCTGTTCTTTGTGCAAGGAAAAAGGGGTAAAAAGGCCCACTACTTAGGGAATCTTCTTTTGTCCCTAGAGAAGCCCAGGGAGACTGCAAGGGCCTCTCTTCTCCCTGGAGCTCTTGGTCTCCAAGACAACCACCAGGCCGAGTGGAGAAGAGCCTTGCCTACTGGGAGGCCACTTCCAGGCACATAGCCGGGAGCTAAGCACAGGCAGCCGGGCTGGATGCAGCTGAGAGACTGAGGCCTTTGCAGGGGCCTAGTCTCCCTTCCCAGCTTTAATTTGCCACAGAAAATCCCCCAAATGAGTGGTCTCCAACATCCAGCCTCAGATTTGAGCTTTGTTTGGAAGCTAGCAAGAATCAGCTCACCAAAAATCAATCTGTCAAACAAGCAACACACCAATCATCACCTCACCCAACAATGGAAGAATCCATCAACATTTCATCCTAGCCTGCCTTGTACCCAGAGACTGTGAAACCCTACAGTAACTGAGTCAGGGCAGTTCTCTATAGTCATTTTGCACCAAAAATCAGAATGGGACATTCTTCTGCAAAGGCAGGGAAGACTGGGAGTGCTTAAGGAAAAGCCCACTTGCTGTCAGAAACAGCAGGAGGACTGGGGGAAATTATAATTTCCCATCAACAAAACCTCCATGAGCTCAGTAAATTGGCAGTTCGATGAGTTGCCTTATCTGGGGCATGGGCCAAGGCTCTTGTGCTTGAGTTCTGGTCCCGAGTTTCCGAGTTTCTCTTCTGAACCTCATGCTGCAAGGGAGCTTGAGGGGGATTTGATTTCACAGAGCATGAGCCCCAAGACAGTGACCTGAGTGCAGAGGGGAGCACTTTCTTAGGAGGGACTCCAGTTTTCTCAGGTATAGAATTGGAGATTCAGGATGGGGCAGTCTGCAAACGAGGGCCTGTTATATTCCATGATTGCAAATTCTTTCATTCCAATTCTGATTACAAATTCCTCCTGTGTGTGTGCCTGTATGCTAAGTCACTTCAGTCGTGTCTGACTCTTTTCGACCCCATGGACTGTAGCCTGCCGGGCTCCTCTGTCCATGGGATTCTCCAGGCAACAATACTGGAGTGGGTTGCTGTGCCCTCCTCCAGGGGATCTTCCTGACCCAGGGATCAAACCCATGTCTGTAAGTCTCCTGCACTGGCAGGTGGGTTCTTTACCACCAGCTCCACCTGGGAAGCCCTCAAATTCCTCCTACAGCATGTTAAATAAGAAAATAATAACAAAGCGAGACAAGTACTTTGGGAGTTAAAAGTACTGGATGAACACTAGTCATGGTGGAGAACAGGACTTGGTAAACTTTTTCTGCAAAAGACTTGATAATAAATATTTTAGGCTTTGTGTTGAAACCATTCAAACCTGCTGTTGTAGCAAAAACAGCCAGAGACTGTATGTAAAGGAAATGATAAGCGCGACTGTGTTTCAATAAAACTTTATTTATAGACACTGAAACTTAAATTTTGTTTAATTTTCATGTGTCATGGCACATTTTATTTTTGTTTTGATATTTTTCAGTTATTTAAAAGTGTCAAGTTTGGCCTTCCCTTGTGGTCCAGTGGCTAAAACTGCTTGATCCCAAAGCAGGGGGCCCAAGTTCTATCCCTGGTTGGGGAACTAGATCCCACAGGCTGCTACGAAGACTGAAGATCCTGAGTGCTGCACTAATGACCAGGACGGCCAAATAATAAATAACAATAAATTTTTTTGGAAAAGATGTCAAGCCATTCCTAGTTGACAGGCTGTTCAAAAATAGGCAGTGGGCCAGATTTGGCCTCTGGACCACAGTCTGCTGATCCCTAGTGTAGGGATCTCAGAGCAGAAGATATGCTAAATTCCCAGCCTTTGGATGCCTGATGTCATCAGCCATCTGCCTCACCCCTGCTTGGAGGGCAGTAACTGCTACAGGGGCAAAGGTTGGTCCCCAGCTGGTGAAACATCGTAGTTTGCTTGGTCCTGCTGGTATATTCTCTTCCCCAGAGTCAATCCTCCCCACCCTCCCACCTCAAGCTGCTCGCCTTCTACATCAAAGTGAATGAAAGGGCTTCCTTTGACCTTCCTGTTTCCAGTTCTGATCTTATCCCAATTGGTAAGGAGTATTTTTCCATTGGAACTCTTGACTTTTTGAGTTTTCTTTCTGGACCAAGGGGAAAAAAAAGGAAAAGAAAAGATGCAGGTACTCTGGACCCAAGTATGTGTGTCCCCTAGAGTTTCAGCGGGAACCAGACTGCCCCCAAGGGCCCCTAGGCAGAGCTCATTCCATGTCTCCTTGACTTGAACATCTCCTAGGTCAGCATCTCACTACCCAAATTGCTGGGGGCTCTGAAAGCACTTCCCCCAAGTCTGCTGGTATCCATCCCCCAGGAACTTATATCCTGAAGTGTCACCTTTAGAGGATATGGAACTTCTCACATTCCATGTCACCTGAGGGTCCAGTACGAAACAGCATAAAAACAATTTTCATGCAAGTGAATACCTTGCATGGCTAAAAGTGATTGAACTGGGTTGAATAATCAGCTGAGCTGATCATGAGAAAACAATAACGCCCTGTCTCTCCCCTCATTTCTCCTAGTCCTGCTCCCCAGAGGCACTCACTTTTCATGAGGAAATTTTAGTTGAAATATACAAATGAAAAAATCATTTATATATTAAGTATGTGGCTGATTATTTTCATAAAGACAGTCTTGTAATGAGCACCTAGATCAAGAAATGGATCATGAACAGCACCCAGAAGCCACTATCCACCCCCAGTTCAAGGCTACTCATTCTCTTAACCATAGAATATGCGTGCATGAGTGCTAAATTGCTTCAGCAGTGTCTGACTCTGTGCGAACCCATGGACTGTAGCCCACCAGGCTCCTCTGTCCATGGGATTTTCCAGGCATGAATACCGGAGTAAGTTGCTGTGCCCTCCTCCAGGGAATCTTCCCCACCCAGGGATCGAACCTACATCTCTTACATCGTCTGCATTCGGAGACAGGTTCTTTACCACTAGCGCCACCTGGGAAGGCCAGAGGCAATCGAAGCAACCACTGTAATGGTTTCTGTTTTTAGTTCTGACAGTTTCCTCCATATTTCTAAATAATATAATTATACAGTTGTTTTTAGTTGATCAATCCTGGATGCTGTTTTCAACTTCTTTCTGTGATAAAAATATTAGCTTCCTTATATTGGCCTTCGGTTTCTATCTTCTCTCCTCCAAAGACAATTATATCACTGTTTTTCCTTACTCATCATCTAGGCAACTTCAGCCACTTTTTAAGACTTCCATTTGTCTCACTCATCACAGACAATATCGTTTGCCTTTTAATTCCCTCCAAATACTTTCCACACATTCAGACATGCTGTATCTTTACTTTTAAGTTGGATAACACTTATATTTTGCTCTGTAACCATAGTTTCACCTGTGTAGTTTGTCTGTAGGTAAAAGTAATTTTTTAAATCCAAAAAGTAGTGTTTAGGTGATTTTTATAATACTGTTTCCTGGAGAACCAGCATCATAGGATTGCAATCCACAGGTTCAATATCATAGTTCCTGAACCACTCAAAGAAGAATATTCCCTGCAGCCCCACTTTGCTTATTTCCACATTTATTCTACGGTCCATGGAAGAGAGATGGTGTGACTTTAAGGCCATTGACTGTCAAGAGGGCAACCTTTGGTTTTAGTGATACCAGGATAAAATGCACACGTGTTGTTCTGCTTGGTGGTAGCCTTGTGTTCTATTGTTATTAAAATCAACTCCACTCAGAGTGTCTACCGTTACTCAGAGATCTCTGAAAGACTGGTGCTCCAAATGAGCAGCAGCGTTTATCTTTAAGACAAGGGTGGTGTCAAAAGCCTACGTGTTCTTAAATGCAGGTAGTCATAAAATCAGTAGTTAATTGATTTATGTGAGCACTTGGTTTTAGGAGAAGGGTGGCTCTGAGTGAAAAATACAATATGTGGAGGGGTTTAATTTTTTTTGGATTACCCTTTACCAGGTAGCGTGTAATTGCATTAGTAATCGGAGTCCTTCAAGCAGAATCTCAAACAAAGGATTAGTGGGAAGGAAGATGGAAGAATGCTGACTTCACAATAACTCACTGCCTTCCTAACACGATTATATAAATAAATTCAAGCAATATTTTCCAAGACGCTGGAGCCTGATCGTAAAGGCGTGAGGGGGCCCAGGGCCTCCACATGGCCCCTGGTTGGCGGGCAGTAACTGATTGCTATGGTAGGGAAGGGCAGTCCCCAGGTGGTGAAATATCCAATATCTCTGAATTATCTGTCAGCACTCAGAAATTATTGAAGCTGGGCTGACTCTTCCAGTGGGGAGCAGGAACATCTTGGCTTCATTTGGCTAAACAATGGGGTTAAAATGGAAACCCCCCACTGTGACCTCCCTGCAGCCCATATGGGCCCTTCAGCTAGCTGTCAGCAATGGGAGCCATGCAGCGCTGGCTCCAGACACTGCTAACTTCTTGACCCCTGGAGTCAAGGAACCCTCAGAGCTGAATTTCAGGCTCCCATCTCACCACCAGCAGGGGATTAGCTAATCCATCCTGCTGTGTTCTTCCAACAAAGGCGGCAGGCACAATGGGTGAGGATCTGGGTCACACATCAGAGAGCCATGACGTGCTGTCCGCATTGTTTGCCTGAGACTCTTTGAACCTCTGTTTTCACTTAAGCCCAGACACTGCCTTGGAGGTCTCAGCTACTCCATTTGCTGGACTGAGCAAGAAGCCAGGGTAATGGAACAAGGCACTTTCCTTCTGCTTCTCCCAGACCTCTCTCTAGTTGCTTAAGAGAAAAGACTGTAATCAAAAATGCTTTGCAGCTGCTCTCAGCAAAGAGTATTTAAATCTTGATTATAAGAAAATCTGGTCCCATGAATGCTCCATGGGAGGTGGAAAGTCATACTAGATATAGGGCAACTATATCTAAGGCTTGAGGGTGGGAACTGCCAAAGTAGCTAAATAAGTCTTCAAACCTAACCGTATTAGTTGTGTATCCTTGGCAAACCACTTGATTTCTAAACCTCAGTGTTCTAATCAATAAAATGGGAATAATTAAAATTCCTTTGTTATAAGGATCCCCTGGAGGAGGAAATGGCAAGCTGCTCTAGTATTCTTGCCTGGAGAATCCCATGGGCAAGGGATTCTGGAGGGCTCTAAGAGGAGCCTGGCGGGCTGCAGTCCTTGGGGTCACAAAGAGTTGCAGACAACTAAGCAACTGAGCACACGCAGGGATCAAATGAAACACTGGATGGAAAACTTCTTTATGCAAAGGGGAGGGGGCTATTGCTATCTTTTCAGCTGTGCTCATTGGCTTATAGGCTTTCAGTCAGAGGAGTTTCCCTGGGGCCCTGATGGATTTGACATTCCTCTGGCTCTCTTCATCCAGTTCTCTACCTGCCATGTTCTTGCCCTTCCCTGCCCGCCTGACTTCAATCCAGCCCTTCACATTTCCTTGGTCTTTGTGAACACCCTTTCCTCCCACAGCCTGGTCCACGTGGGGGCGGGTCCACAGCAGAGTGTCAGATGATGGGGGTAGCACCAAAGAGGAGCCCAAAGGAAGCTGGTAGGTGTGGCTCTGCCAGTCTTCAATGATGAATATAAATCATCGCGAGTCTGAGAACTCCTTGAGGACAGATACAGAGATTTATAACTCAACTGTTGGGCCATCCATTAATTTAAATTAGGTGTCACTAACAGAGGACTCTGAGCCCACCCTGCACTTGAACGAAGCTTGAGTCCTTCTTACATTCACACCCTTGGCACTTCAACACATCACCCCAGTCCCGGCTCTGCTTTTATGTGCCAGGTCTAGTGGGGAATTCAGAGACAAATAGTATGGCCTAGCTGCTACTATCTATTAAGAAGGGCAAAGCAAGAATACAAACATCAATACAAAGGAATTTTCATTTAGTCATTTGTGCAGCAAATATTTACTGACTTATTCCATGCACTTTGCTGGACACTGTGGATTTAGGATGGGATGAGGTCACTGTCATGCCCTTGCTGAGCTCAGAGCACAGTGGAGGACACATCTGGGGATAGTTACAGTCGAGTGTGATGGGGACCATAGTAGGAGGTGCTGGGCTGTGCAGAACACCAGTGAGACCATCAGTACATAATAGAAAATCAGGAAGGCTGCTCAGAGGAGGCATGTCCAGCTGAGACCGGAGAGATGAGAGGAGCTGGCCAGTTAAGGGTTAGAGAGAGGTCCAGGCAGAGGCAGTGGGATATGCAGAGCACATGTGGGCAAATGAAAATAGTTTCCTGTTGCAGCAGCTGAGAATAGGACAGGCAGTGGGGATTTAAAGGGTGATAGGCCATATAAGCGGACCCCTGGAATTACCCTATAAGATAGACACAGTTGTCATTGTATTGATATTACAGATGAGGAAAATGGGATCAGAGAGGTTTGGTAGCTTGTCCAAGTCACACAGCTGGTAAGGGCTAGAACTGGAAATTTGATTTTGATTGGTCTGTTTCCAAAGCCCTTTCCTTTAAGCATGGGAGCTAAGGGAGGGTTCTCTGGGAGGGGGGCATGGCATAATGGTGAAGAATGTGGGCTAGGCTGCCTGCTTCCATGAAGGAGGAGCTGTGCAACTTTGGGTGAATCACTTAACTGCTCTGTGCTTCAGATCCCTCAGTCAACAAACAGGGATACTAAAATATCTACCCCAGAAGGTTGGGCTTTCTGAGAATCAAATGAGTTAATACTGTGAAGTGTCTTCTGGACAGTTAATATATAATAACGGCCCAATTCTAAAGGGCTTTGGAAACAGACCAATTGTTACCTACTATTATTAGGCTGGAATGGGAAGGAAAGAGGCTAAAACAAAGATCACATCTTCATTTGGAGGCCACTGGAACTGTGGGCCTGAGGCTTGTGGCTATGGGGTAAGGGAGAGGGACAGAGAGCAGGTGAAATGCCATATTCCCTTTAGGCCATTGGTCTGGGGGCTGGGGCTTAGCCATCTTCTGGGCTGGGTTTCTTTGTCCCTTTAAACTGCCCACAGCCTGGAGGGGACACGTGCTGCCTGCAGAAAGGTTGGTGGCTCCTGAGAACAATATAGATTTCTTTTGTGAGCTTCAGGAAACCACATCCCAGTGAACGCTACAGTATTGACTCGAACTGCTGGGACGTGTGGTTGCCAAGGGCAATGCAATCAGCTTCTTGGCCCATTCCTTCTCCCTGTGGCTTCCAATGCCTCTGTTTCCAACAGAGTGTTTGCGGGCCCTGTCACTTCCAGGACTTTCTGCTTTCTTTTCCGGAAGATGGGGAAGCAGTGTTAGGATCTGGTCAGAGGTGGGCTGCCTGGAGGGCCAGTCAGGAGCTCCCCGATCTGGGATGAGGAGACAGCTCGCCGAGTCCCTGGGCCTTCCATGAGGCCAAGCAGCTCCAGCTTCAGTGCTGGGGTTGGGGGCTATGTGGGGTTGTGAAAGAGCATCACCCCATCATCCCCTGGTCCCTCCTCTTTTAGGCCATAGACTCCCTGGCCTAGACACTCACCCACTCCTGGGGGTGACTTGTCCAACCTTTGTCTGTTTCATCTGCCAGGGCTTGTGACAGAAAGAATTCAGAAAAGAGAAGGGCTGGAGATGGTCGAGGCAGTTAGCATAGATTTTGGGGAGTAGGGGGCTGGATGGGAGGCAGGGCGGATGGGGGGTGCTTTCTGGGTGGATAGCGCATTGAAGGGAGCACTCTGACAGCAGACTCTCCATCTAGTTTTCTCACCACTATAGTCCCAGGTCCTGGGAGTGAATCAGAGAAAATCAATGCAAAGTGATGGATTAGACCCAGGATTGGGAGGCTTTGGTTCTTGCTTTGTCTTTATCATTACCTTGTTTTGTGGCCATGGCAAGTTATACCCACTCCTAGAACTTAGAGCATGGTCAGCACCGCACAAACCACAAGGCCTGAGATGAAGTGGGAGTTGTTCCACAAAGAAAAACTGGGGAGCCATTATGAGGGGCAAGAAAATGGACGATGGGAAGGTCAACACACACACACACACAAGCACACACACACGCACGAACACACACACACAAGCACACATAGACAAGCACACACACACGAACACACACACAAGCACACACACACAAGCACACACACGCACACACAAGCACACACACACAAGCACACACACACAAGCACAAGCACACACACATGAACACACACACACAAGCACACACACATGCACACACAGACAAGCACACACACACAAGCAAAAGGACTCTCATTTCAGAGGATCATTGCTCCTCTGATTCTTTTCCCAAACCCTCCACAAAAAGCCAAGTTGCTCACAATAACAGCCATGAATCAGTATGCCTTAGGAGGTTCTGAGTAGAACGCAGAAATTAAGCTTCTCAGCTCAGTGGCGGATCTTCTTGCTATACACACAAGGAGAGATCCTTAAAGTTCCTCAGAAGCCTGGAAGTGATTCTCCAGAATCAGGTAATATTCTAGAGAAGTAGGGAAAGATCCATTAGTGGACGTATGTATTTATTCATTGTCAGGTATGCACAGAACGCCTTTCCCATGCCAGGGTCTGGGATTGGTGAAATGTATGAGTCAGGTTAGGCTAAGTTCTGCCGGAATAACAAACACTTCCCATATCTCTGTGGGTCAGCAAAAGCTTGTTTCTTGCTCATGCTGGGTTGTCCTCATCGGCTGGCTGGGGGTTTATTGTCCATCCTTCCATCAGATCGAGCTGGTGGAGCAGCTGTCCTCTGGATCACAGCTTTCTTTGTGGCCAGGGTTGTGGTGCTTGTGAGACACACAGTGGGTTCTGGAGTTAGAGGTGAATGGGGTGGGGAGTGAAACATCTAGAAAAATGGACAGCGGTGAAGGCCCTTGAACACCATGGGCTTTTACCTCATCTTGTAGCTCTTCCTCAGAATTGGCCTCATGTCTGGAGCTGAGCCTCAACTTTCCTTTTTGTTTTCCAAGATCAGAACAGGCATTTGCTCATAACAGTGCCGGGGACGTGGAAAGATTCTGGTCAGCAGTGATCCTGACCATCAGATCCTGCTTGGTGTGGTCTGATCTAAAAAAACCTGTGTGGTTGAGGAGAACCCATAACTATAGAAGAGATAACTGGAATGCACTCTGCTTAGATTTAAGCTCTCACCATCTCACTATAATTAAGTGCCAAGTGGTTATTAAACAATACATTTATAGAATTCTGACAACTGTGGAAGAACCGTTCCTCTCCTACAGTGAATATTCCCCAGTAAATACACTTGCAATACTCCACTGGCTTTTAATTAACCCGACTAGCCTATAAACCCATTTATCTTTTGAAATGACGGTTGTTCCATGTGCAATACATGTCAATAGATAATTAAAACGTTTTTCTTAGAGAATTAACAGGGAGATGTGATCTATGCATTTTGGAACCTTATTATTAAAAATGTTATTTATTGAGGCTTAAACACCTGTTACTTGGTAGCTATATAGCAACCATGTCTTTTTAATACCAAAATTAAACAGACACTGCAGACAGAATGTGCAAGGTTAGTAAACCTCTTGGGTCATAATTAAACAGTACAAGTAATAAACGTTCAATTCTTGTTTAGGAAACAAATGCCCCAATCTGTCTTCCTTTCCATCAAGAATTGGGAGGGTGTGTCTTTGTTCTTCCAGGAACAGCCTGGCTGCATCGCTGTTTCAAACACATTTTTTTTTTCCTTCAGAGAATCGGAAGTTTCTTCTAGAAATAACAGCTACAAAGCGTTTGGGAACCTCAGAATGAAAGACAGTGCAAGACTGCTTTGGTGAATGTAGACTTTTCTAGAACTAGTGGCTGGTCAGAGCCCCACGCATGGTAGACCTGAGTCTGGGGATGGCCACCCTCAGAGAGAGGCTGTGCCATCCACTGGTACCAAGCAGGCTGGCAAGGGGTCCCTTTCCCACGTCTCCTGGCTGCCCCAAGCTGCCCACCTTGGAGAGGCATCACGCCTGACTCTTAGGCTAATGGCCTGGTTTGTTGTCCCATTTGCCACGAGCCCTAGAAGGATGCTGAAGTGCTAATCCCCAGTACCTGTGAATCTGACCGTATTAGTTTGCAAGTGCTGACATAACAAAACACCACAGCCTGGATGTTTAAACAGTAGGAATTGATCCTCCAAGTTCTGAGACCGGAAGCCCGAGATCGAGGTGTTGGCAGGACTGGTCTCTCTTTGGTTTGGGGATGCCTCCTTCTCCCCATGTCCTCGCCTGGCCTTTTCTCTGTCTACACGTGTTGCTGGCATCTCTCCCTCGTCTCATAAAGACACAGTATTGGATCAAAGCCCCACCCTTGCGACTTCATTTAATCTTAGTTCCTCTTTAAAGGTCCACCCTCCAAACACAGTCACATTGGGGATTAGGGTTTCAATGTATGAAATTTGGAGGGGACACTTATTTGGAGTGACCTTATTTGGAAATGGCAACCCACTCCAGTACTCTTGCCCTGAAAATCCCATGGGCAGAGGAGCCTGGTAGGCTACAGCCCATGGGGTCACAGAGAGTTGGACATGACTGAGCGACTTCACATACTTACTTATTTGAAACAGAATGATCAGGTTAAGATCATTAAGCTGAGGATTCACATTAGGATGGGTCCTCATCCAATATAACTGCATCTTTACAGAATGGGGGAATTTGGACAGAGAAACACGTACATGGAGAGAATACCATGTGAGGATGAAGGCAGAACTCTGGGGGCGGCATCTGCGAGCCAGGAATGCCAAAGACTGCCAGCAAACCACCGGAATCCAGGCGAAAGGGTGCAACAGGGTCTCCTTCACAGCCCCCAGAAAGTACCAGCCCTGCTGACACCTGGATCTCAGACTTAAACACCCAGAACTACGGACAACACATTTCTATCGTTTAAATCCCCCAGTTTGTGGTGCTTTGCTGTGGCAGCCCCAGGAAATAAACATACCTGACAAAGAAACCCTATCACACTCTGATTCTCCTGTCAATCTTCCCTGGCTTCTCAAGTCACCCTAACCATGGACACGGAGGACAAAGCCTCAGTCATTTAAAGGGACCGAGTGGACTAACATGAGATGTACAGTATTGTCAATTAAGATGATGGAAGAGGATATGACATTATCACAGCTTCAGTCGTGTCCAACTCTTTGCAATGTTATGGACGGTAGCCCTCCAGGTGCCTCTGTCCCTGGGATTCTCCAGGCACGAATACTGGAGTGGGTTGCCATGTCCTCCTCCAGGGGATCTTCCTGACCCAGGGATGGAACCTGTGTCTCTTTTGTCTCCTGCTTTGGCGGGTGGGTACTTTACCACTAGCACTACCTGGGAAGCCCATAACATATTATCATTTCATCCTAAATCCCATTTTTGTGTTTATTTTATCATGTACAAACTATTAGTATAGTAGGACATGTATGTGATTTATAAATAATCACGTGCACTTGTATCAAGGTGGGGAGGGCTCCATGTTCAAAATGTTTTGACTATAGGGTTGTGTTATCACACAACTCAGAGACCACTGTTTCAACACAGGGAGTCAGTGCTGAAGAATTAGACCAGAGGGCTCTTGTTCCAGAGGATTTCATGTAGGAATCAGAAGAAAAGGTTTTGCAGCTCTAAAGAGAATTCTTAAGGTTGCACAAGAAGATTCAAGAAACAAAAGATGGGAGACAAATTGTAGGTTTCCCCATTGCCCTGGAGCCTGGATTACTTATGACGTCACCGTATGTCTCACAATGTGTACTATTTTGACCCACTTCATTTGTCTCAAGGTCCTCTGAGGCTCACATCATGTGTGTCCACGGTGAGGTCCCAGTGGGTGATTCATGGTGCTCTATGTGGAGAGGAGATGGCAGGGCCCAAGCTGACACCAGGACATTGGGAGCCTTTCTCTGTAAGCGTCTCCATCCTGAGAGTGAAAAGTGAAGTTCTGGGGGAAGGGGAGAGAGGAGAGAGAGACAGAGAGAAGCCCGAAGGCAAACCTCAGAGGGAGAGGCAGGTGAACAGAGGAAATTACAGTGGGAGGGAGTCTGAGAAACAGAGAGATCATTGGGGGCTGAGCTAGGAGGCAGAAGGTTGGAGGCAGAGGAGAGGGAAGAAACCATAAGGAAAATCCAACACTTGCGAAGGGTTGTGCAAACACTTAGTAATTTTCTCATACGTCGTAATTTCAGTTATGTTGAGGGCTTTACTTAGACATGATTCTAATCTGTATTATCCCACTCTTTTAAATAAACTTGCTTTACAGCTGGAATTTCGGACATTAGAGGTTCTAGAGTGTGCTGTGCCCTCAGACTGGGAAAGGGCATATTTCTGGGGTGGCCTCAGAGCACCAAGGTTTGGAATCAGAAGCTCTGGGTGTCAGCCATTAAGCTTCCTGGGGGGTGTCCTGGTCCTTTCCCCCCAGGAGCTGAGAACACATGTTCTCTCTGTCCTCCTAGCTGCCTTGATTCCAGGAGAAAGGACAGAGAGAGAGGGGAAGGGCTCTGGGTGTGGATGCCTCCCTTCCTCTCCTCCCTGTGTTACCATAGTATCTCGTTTCCTTGGTTACCGGTGGCCAAGGAAAGGACACTGGGCAAGTGCAGGATTTTGATGGAGCTCTCTAAAGAGAGATGTCAGCACAGACCTTGTCTCATTTAAAAGAACACTCGTTCTGAGATGTTGCTCAGGAATGGGGGTGGGGAAGAAATGGGTGGTTCTCGTGAAGCTGGAATTTAGAAATTTCACTTCACCGGATAGAAAGGAACCACTTAAAAGATAACCTTGAGGAATCAAAGCCAGGGAGGCCTTACCCAGCTCTGCACATCGCTGGAGATCTGGAATTGGCAAGAAGGCTGTGATGCTAATTAAGAAATGATGTCTGCAAATGCTCACTTTAACTGCTCCCAGCTTGGACTGGCTCAGTAACTGGCTTGCTATTTTCCCTGGATAACTAAGCACCCTCAGGGAATATAGGGATTTGCCACTTCCACTGTGAGTGCCAGGCATCAGTCTTTAATTGTCCCAAGAGGCCACAGAGACCTACGAAGTCTCTCCAGGGAGCCTCTAGATTTTTTTTTGACAGCTGAATGATGTGGAGGAGAGCAGCCTTCGATTCTACTCAACTTTTGAGAGTCCGTCAAGATATCTCTCCCTCCTATACGTTTGTCTTGACTTTTCCACCCACCGTTGTGCCCTTCTTCGAGAACCCCAAGAATTACATTTTGTCATTGAAAGTCTTATCGTTGCCTTTACTACAGTGCTCAGTCCCTGTATGATTATTGGTCTTTCTCCTCTGCCAGGGTTTGAATTTTCTCACTCTTCTTTTTAAAAATTGTTTTATTTTGAGAGGGAGAGGTAGGTAACACATAAAGGTGCTAATAAATTAGATCAGTATAAAAGGATCTGTGATAAAAAGGCTCCCCCAGCTGGAGCCCCCATTTGTGCCCTGCTCCCTCGGCACAGCCATTGTTTCCACTTCTTGTGTGTTTGTCTAGGGAGCGGATGTAGAAATGAGTGTGTTTTTCTGTCTCCCTTCCTATTTCTCCATCATCCTTTGTCTTCCTCCCTCTGTCTCTTTAATCTGAATGATATAGTCCACGCTATTCTGCTTGCTACATTTAAAACAATTAGCAACCTATCTTGAAGGTCTTTTAAAGTATGTATAGAACTTTAAAAATGCCATGTGGCATTCCACTGTATGAGTCTACCTCTTTGTTCACTCATCTTGGATTTCCAAAGGCTTCCAGTGCAGACCCAGCGCGTAGTAGGTGGTCAATGAGCTTTTGTCAGATTTTTAATTCATGAGAAAAAAACCCTCTATGCTAAGAGATCTTAATTAGTGCATCGGGGATATGAAAAGGTCAACTACGTGGAAGGATTTTCCCTCCCAAATAAGGCATGTGTATTTGGTGGGAGTAGGGTAGTGGACTTGCTCGGGGAAGAGGAAAGTAAGAAGACGCCAAAGGGGTCCCAAGTGGAACTAAACGTAAGAACCTAACTTTCTGGGACTTTCCTTGAAGAGCAGGTGGTGTCCCAGCTGGTGTCCTATGAATCCTGTCCATTCTTCTGCTGATATTTTTGACTGTCGTCTGGATTTGTTCCCTGTGCTTTTGTTTGTTTTCTTTGCGGGCAGAGACAATGTGAAATCTCTCTGGCTGTCATCTGTGGCTGACTGCCAGCGTGTGCAGCCTGGTTTACGGCTCAGAGCTGCCGTGGTCAGTTGTAGGCTGTCAGGATGATGATGTGGGACATGCCGTGCGGCCTCACACTCCGGGGCACCTTTATGCTTGCTGGGAGGATGAAGACGCCTGGAAATGAGGGCTTCTTCTCCCACTTTCTGTCTGTGCTAAAGCTAATAGTTTAGGGCAAGCCGTGTGCACTGTAGTTTGCTCCTGAGAGACTTGTGTCCTGAGTTTAGTCCTTCACCCACACCTGCCATTATTTTGTCCCCACTTTGAAGCGGACAGGTATCCAGGAAGCTTGAAGGAGGCTGTGCTTGCTGGAAGAGGTGACAGAAGGGTGTGGTGTAACAATGAAAATTAAGACTCAGTATTACATGTTGCCTTGACATCTGGTAAAACTGAGATGGCCTCCAATGGTTTAACTATAAGTTATTCTCCTAAGGCTGCTCCCAAGGACACCATCCCCTGTCAATAACCCTCCTTATCAAAGGACCAGGCATAGTTTCTGCTTATCCCTGGGTGGTGGGTTTCAGTCCCCTCCCTGTCAATGGAATTATTCAGACAGAGACCACATCCTCCCAGGGGAACCAAGGAACACCTTTCGATGCTACAGAGCCTGCCTCTCCCAGAGCTTGGTTGTTCACTTTGTTCCTGAGTGGTCCTGCACGGTGTGCAGTGTTCCCATCCCCAGGCTATGAGCATGATGACTAATAAGAGGCTGCGTTGATCTCATGCATCCTGGATCGGGTGTTGTGTGTTCATCCATCCCCACAACTCTAGCGTGGGAATCCCTCCCGTGTGAATCCCTCCCTCCCTCCCTCCCTCCCTCCCTCACCGACAAGGTGAATGGGGCTTAAAACAAAGGGTGCCTGATTCGGTCTGAACTAAGTGCATCAGCATCATCTGAAACTCTTGTTAAAAATGAGCTTTTACACTCAAGAGTTTCTGAAGGTTCTGGAGTGGTGCCTAAGAATCTGCATTCTGACAGGCCCAGGTTATTCTCATTTGGGTGATATCCAGCTATGGCTTCCAAAGCTTCTCCTTGCAGTCTGGATGTTGACAGGGAATCTGGGGAAGTGTAGGAAATACAATGTCTCACTGCCTTTGCGTAGTCTCTTTTGTCTTCCTGCTTAAAGGTACCCCTGCCCCTGCAAAGTGGGTCAGGGCTTTCCAGTTCCATCAACACTTGGTTCTGGAGGTCAGAGCCAATAGTAGTGAAGCATTTACAAGATTGTTCTCCTTTTAATAAAATCTGGAAGGTTAAGTCACAGAGTCCCACTGAGCAGGGAGCTTGGAGGAGCCTCATGGGAGGATGAGGGTGGGGTGGGGAAGTATGAGAGATGGCTCAGTTTGGAGTCTGGACTTCTTGAAGCTCAAAAGTTACCTTGCCTGGCTGGGCCAAGTGGGGAACAGGAGACTTCTCTTTCAAGATCTCTATTAATAGTTGAATCTAAGTTTATAGGAAGTCACAGAAGAATTGGACATAGCTAGCCACTGGGTTCAGTTCAGTTCAGTCACTCAGTCGTGTTCGACTCTTTGCAACCCCATGAATCGCAGCACACCAGGCCTTCCTGTCCATCACCATCTCCCGGAGTTCACTCAGACTCATGTCCATCGAGTCTGTGATGCCATCCAGCCATCTCATCCTCGGTCGGCCCCTTCTCTTCCTGCCCCTAATCCCTCCCAGCATCAGAGTCTTTTCCAATGAGTCAACTCTTCACATGAGGTGGCCAAAGTATTGGAGTTTCAGCTTTAGCATCATTCCTTCCAAAGAAATCCCAGGGCTGATCTCCTTCAGAATGGACTGGTTGGATCTCCTTGCAGTACAAGGGACTCTCAAGAGTCTTCTCCAACACCACAGTTCAAAAGCATTAATTCTTCGGCACTCAGCTTTCTTCACAGTCCAACTCTCACAACCATACATGACCACCGGAAAAACCATAGCCTTGACTAGATGGACCTTAGTCGGCAAAGTAATGTGTCTGCTTTTGAATGTGCTATCTTGGTCATAACTTCTTTTCCAAGGAGTAAGTGTCTTTTAATTTCATGGCTGCAGTCACCATCTGCAGTGATTTTGGAGCCCCCAAAAATAAAGTCTGACACTGTTTCCACTGTTTCCCCATCTATTTCCCATGAAGTGATGGGACCGGATGCCTGTTTTCTGAATGTTGTGCTTTAGGCCAGCTTTTTCACTCTCCTCTTTCACTTTCATCAAGAGGCTTTTTAGTTCCTCTTCACTATGCATTTGTTCATTCACTTTATATTTATCGATATCTTATTATGTTCCAGGGAAGCAGTGTGTATCAGGGGCTGGGTAAACAGGAGTGAATTAAATAGACATGGAACTTAGCCGGAGGGAGCTCACAGATTGGTGGTACGTCTGTGTTCAGTCACTAAGTCATGTCCGACCCTTTGTGACCCCATGGACTGTAGCCTGCCAGGCTCCTTCTGTCCATGGGATTTCCTAGGAAAGTATACTGGAGTGGATTGCCATTTCCTTCTCTGGGGGAACAGATTGGTAGAGAAAGGCATTAAAGAAGGAAGCAAGTGAATACATAACACTGATTGGTTAAGGATTATAATGGAAAATATGCTTTGAAGGTCTTAGGATTCTTTCATTTGCAATAGGAGAAACCCAACTCAAAATTGTCTAAGCAGAAAGATAAATTGGCTCAAGTAACTGGGTCTTTATCTCACTGCCTTTTTTTTGTTGGTCTTCTTCTCTTGGGCTTCCTCCCACCCCACCTCCACCCTTGCCAAGGGTCCTGGTTTCCAGCAGCCCTGCAGATATGTCTGCATGGCTTGTAATCCAAGTAGAAATAGAACTTAGCTCTCAGTGTACTTTGCAAAACTCCTGAGAGAGGACTTTGGCAGCTCAGGAGTCACTTGCTAAGGTCTGTAACTAGAGGGTAGAGAGACTTGAGTTCCATCTGAACCCCAGGGAATGGGGAAAGAATTCCCCAAAAGTATGGAGGTTAAGGGTGGGAAGAGAGAATTATGCAGACAAGGCAGTGTCCAAGGACAGAGGAACCTCACTGATTTGTGGAGTTGGGAAGCACCCTTCTTAGAAAGTGCTATTCGGATGAAGATGTCCTTTCTCTGTTTCTGAAAAGGTTTGATGCCTGAGAGGTACGAAGAGGAGAGGGCCGGCATATCTGGACTGTTCTTTACATCTGCCAGTCGTTTAGGGATAGGAAGGCGTGAGAGGGTTCCTAAATGACTATTAATACAAGTCAGCAACCGTTGAGCTACTCCAGGGCAAATCATTCTGAGTGGAGTGAGTGGCCTTCTTCCCCAGAGGCAAGTGCTGGCCGAGATTACATCTGACGATGGCAACTTCAGCACTTAGGCAGGGACTGAGACTGGTGGTACATCTCTCTGGGTTGACACTTGGCTTACTTTCCTAAAGAAGTCATTTTATAATTTTATTTCTCCTTTTTATTAAAAAATTAAAGGGTATCTACAATACACAATGTTTATTTCAGAAATAAGTTAAAATCAGATAAGCAAAGAGCAAAACAAGAATCATTCTAAAGCACACTTTCCACTTGGGAACATTTTAATGTATAGCCTTCTTCTTCTTTTCTTTCTTCTCTTCCCTTACTCCCCCCCACCTCCACATATGCACACATATATGTCTGCCTACATATATATGTGTGTGTGTACATATTTATATATACCTATATATGTAAAATGGACTCAATTATAAAATATTCTGAAATCTGAATGATCTATCATATATCATTCTTCAGTGTCTCCGTCAGTTTATTAGGAATATTGTTCTAATGGTTTTCTTTTCTTGTAATATATTTGTCAAGTTTCGGTTTTAGAGTTAAACCAGTCTCACAAAATGAATTGGAAAGTATTATCTCTTCCTCCTTCTGAAAATTGTTATAGAATTTGTGTAATTTCTTCCTTAAAATTTTGATAAAATTCACAAGTAAAGCTATCTGAGCCTGGAGTTTTCTCTAGGGTAAAGGTTTAGATCAAACATTCAATTTATTTAATAAATAAAAGGTGAATCAGATGTTTTATTTGATAATTTTTGTCTGTCAAGGAATTTGCCCTCTTCACATGTACTTTTCAATTTAATGGTATAGAGTTGTTCATAATATTCTCTCCTTATCCTTTTGATTTCTATAGATAGGATCTATAGTGACATCTCTTCTGATATTGGTAATCTCTCTCTCCCTCTCTTTCTTTCTTTCCCCTACCCTTTCTTCCTGTCAGTATAGCTAGGAATTTTTAAATTTTATTCATCTTTTCAAAAAACTGACTGCCGGTTTTATTAATTTTAACCATTCTGTTCCTTTCTAATATAAGCATTTAAAGACATGAATTTCCTTCTAAGCACTACTTTAGCTGCACCACACAAATTCCAATAAGTTGTGTTTACATCATTCTTTATTTTAAACATATTTCTTGTTTTCCTTGTAATTTTTCATTTGACTCATAAGCTCCTTAGAAAAGTGTTATTTAGTTTCTAAATATGTTTTAATTTTCAAATTATTTATTTGTTGTTAATGTTTTAAAGTATGATTTCATTTGATCAATTTGATCAGACTACAGATGTAAGGTGATTTCAATCCATTTAAGTTTACTAAAGCTTTTTTGTTTGGTTTTTATGGCCCAGCACATAGTCTATCTTGGTAAATGTTTTTTAAAAATGCAATATGGATTTTACTGATGTTGGCTGTACATTAAAAAAAAAAATATGGCTACCCCCTGCGGCATATGGAACCTTAGCACCCTGACCAAAGGTCAAACCTGCACCCCCTGCACTGAGTTGAGGGTGGAATCTTAACGGGGACTCCTGGGAAGTCCCTGGCTGTTGCACTCTATAAACACCAGCCAGTCGAACTGGTTGAGAGTGATCTTCAAGTGTTTTGTATTTTTATAGATTTTTCTATCTACTTATTCTATCAAATACTGAAAAAGGTGTCCTAAAATTTTCAATAGTAACTGCAAATGTGTCTTTCTCTCCTTTCATTTCTGTCAGTTTTTGCTCCTGTATTTTAAGTTTTGTTACTAAGTGCATTCACATTTAGGATGGCTTTGTATTCTTGATGAATTGACCCTTTTATCTTTCAATAGGAAGAATCAAGAACACTTCCCGATTCAGTTGGTTAACAAGGCTTGTATTACATTGATATTAAAACCAGATCAAAACATTGCAAGATAAAACTATAGAACAATATTCCTTATGCACACAAACAAAAGCATCCTTAAGAAATACTAACAAATTGAATCTAGCAATATATAGACAGTATAATGCATTATGTTAGCTTGAGTCCTCCAGGAAACAGACGATGAGATAGAAAGGACTGCATGAAGTTTATTTGAGGGTAACATCTGTGAAAGAGCTTTCAAGGTGGCTCAGTGTTAAAGAATCTGCCTGCTAATGCAGGAGATGTGGGCTTGACCCCTGGGTGGGAAAGATCCCCTGGAGAAGGAAATGGCACCCCACTCCAGTATTCTTGCCAGGGAAATCTCATGGACAGAGGAACCTGGCAGGCTACAGTCCATGGGGTCACAAAAGAGTCAGATACGACATAGTGACTAACACCACCACCACCAAACACTTGTGAAACACAAGGGACGAGAGCACAATTCTTCAGGGAAAGCTGTCAAACCATGAAGCAGCTCTGATACCTGTGAAAGGAAAGGGAGAAGGTAGGATTGGTCAGGAAGGTGCAGCTCTGACAAAGCCTTGACTAGCCATTGAAGCTCTATAGAAAAGATTGCTCATTAGAGAACTTCTGTATTTGGTAGAATTGGACAGATCTCAGGGCCAATTCTAGAGCTTTCCCAATGACTCAGCTGTAAAGAATCTACCTGCAGATGCAGGAGACACGGGTTTGATCCCCTGGGTCAAACCCCTGGAGGAGAAGATCGCAACTCATTCCCATATGACATTCAACAAGTCATAAATTGAATAATGGAAAGAAATAAAAGGTATGCAGATTGGAAATGAAGGAGTAAACCTTTTTACCTTACAGATGATATGATCATCTATATAGAAAAATCCCAAGAAAATCCTAAAAATGTTGTTGGAAAAAGAAGTGAATTTTAGAAACAGTACAGGATAGAAAGTCAAAAAACAAAAAATCAATTGTTTTTCTATGTACCAGCAATGGGAAATGGGAAACTGAAATACAAATAAAAAGACAGACAAAACTTGGGTGTAAATCTAATAAAATAAGTGCACAATCTGTACACTAAAAAAATTTCTGAGAGAAACTAAAGATCAGCTGAATAAATGGGTATAGCAACATTTATAGATGAGAGACTTATTGTTAAGGTGTCAATTCTCCCCAAAGCAATCTATAGATTCGTTGTAATCCCAATCAAAATCTTAATAGCCTTTCTTAAATTTGATAGGCTGATTTTAAAATATATATGAAAATGCAAATAACTTAGAATAGCCAGCATAATTTTTTCAAAACTGGGATGACCCAGAGGAATGGTATGGGGAGGGAGGAGGGAGGGGGGTTCAGGATGGGGAACACGTGTATACCTGCGGCAGATACATGTTGATGTATGGCAAAACCAATACAACAGTGTAAAGTAATTAATCTCCAATTAAAATAAATAAATTTATATTGAAAAAAAAAGAAAAACATTGGAGGACATTCACTACCTGATCAGTATGATACACCTACTGAAACTTGATAAGTTACACTTATTAAGGCAGTATGGTGTTGCATAAAAAAATCAACATATAGATTAGAGGAACAGAAGGGAGATTCCAGAAATAAATTTGCACGTATAAAGCCAACTGATTCTTGACAAAAGCACCAAAGTAATTCAGTGAGGAAATGCTAGTCTTTTCAACAAAGATGTAGGCCCAACGTGATAATTGATGCAGGAGAGCTGGAGATCAGTGTTGAAAAAATAAACCTCAACCATTACATATAAAATTTAAAACATAAACCTAGATGTTATAGGCTTAAACATTGAAATAAAAACTATGACGTTTCTAGAAGAAAATATAGAAGGAAAATCTTTGCAATTTTGTTAGGCGATACTGTATTAGACAGGATATAAAAAGCACAAACCATAAAAGTTGGTTAAGTCAGACTTCATAAAAACCCAAAAGGTACTCTTTTGAAAAAAGCTCTTTAAAAAAGGAAACGTAAACCAAAATTGGGAATTAATTCACAATACATCCATCTGGCAATGGACTTGTATATGAAATCTTTAAAGCACCTTCACAATATAATATTAAGAAGACAGATCATCTAATTTTAAAATAGACAAAATACAGACATTTCTCCAAAGAGGACAGATGACCAACAAGCTCATGAAAAGATGCTCAACTTTGCTAATTATTAGAGAAGCGCAAATCAAAACTACCATGTGGAATCACCTCACACCAGTTCAAATGGACGTTATCAAAAGGTCTACAAAGAATCAATGCTGGAGAGGGTGCAGAGAAAAGGGAATCCTCCTACACTGTTGGTGGGAATGTAAATCAGTGCAGCCATTGTGGAAAACAGTATTGAGGTTCCTTAACCACTAAAACCAGAGTTATCATATGATCCAGCAATACCATTCATGGGGCATACATAGAAAAAACTCTAATTTGAAAAGATACCTGCACCCCAATGTTCACTGAAGCAGTATTTACAATAGCCAAGATATGGAAATGACCTAAACGTCCACTGACAGATGAGTGGATAAACAAGATGTGGTACAAATAGACAATGGAATACTACTCAGCCATAAAAAGAATGAAATAATGTCATTCGCAATAGCATGGATGGATCTAGAGATTATCATATTAAGTGAAGTCAGTCAGACAAAGACAAATATTATACGGTATCACTTGTTTGTGGAATCTAAAAATTAACACGAATGAATTTATTTGAGAACAAAAATAGACTCACAGACATAGAAAGCAAACATATGGTTGCCAAAGGGGAAAGAGGAGAAGGGATAAATTAGGAGTGTGAGACTAACTAGGAGTGGGAAATTGGGCTTCTCTGGTAGCTCAGCTGGGCAAGAATCTGCCTGCAACTCAGGAGACCTTGCTTTGATTCCTGGGTCAAGAACATCCCCTGTATTGATGTTTTTCTTTCTGGCTTACTTCACTCTGTATGCTGCTGCTGCTGCTGAGTCGCTTTAGTCATGTCTGACTCTGTGCGACCCCACAGACGGCAGCCCACCAGGCTCGTCTGTCCCTGGGATTCTCCAGGCAAGAACACTGGAGTGGGTTGCCATTTCCTTTTCCAATGCAAGAAAGTGAAAAGTGAAAGTGAAGTTGCTCAGTCGTCTCCGACTCTTTGCGACCCCATGGACTGCAGCCTACCAGGCTCCTTTGTCCATGGGATTTTCCAGGCAAGAGTACTGGAGTGGGGTGCCATTGCCTTCTCCGGATAGATACATACCAATATAGAGAAAGTAGATAAATAGCAAGGATTTACTACACAGCACAGGTAACTATACTCAAAATATCCTATAATAATCTCTAATGGAAAATAATCTGAAAAGAAATATATCTCACAATGAGATATAACTATACAACCATTAGAGTGACCAAAATGAAAAAGAAGGACAATACCAAGTGTTGGCAAAGCTGTGGGGCACCTGGAACTCCCCTGCGTTTAGTGAGAATGTAAAATGATACAATCACTTTGGAAAACTGTTCAGCAGTCTTTAAAGTTTCTTCATTTTATTGCAGTATAGTTGCTTTGCAGCACTGTGTTAGTTTCAGCTGTATGGCAAGGTGAGTCAGTTACAGGTATACATATGTCCCCTCTCTTTCAGATTTCCTGTCCATTCAGGTCACCACAGAGCCCTGAGTAGCATGCCCTGTGCTATATGGTAGGTTCTCACTAGTTATCTACTTTATGCATTTTAGTGTATATATATCAAGTCCAACTCATCCCACCCCTCCTCCTTTGGTATCTATCAGTTTATTGTCTACATCTGTATCTCTAATTCAGCAGTTTTTAAAACTAGTTTAACGTATACTTACCATATGACGCAGTCATTTCACTACTAAGTATTTACCACATATGTCCACACACACAAAAAAAATCCCCCCAAAAATATTGATAGGAGCTTTACCCAGAATAGCCCCAACTAGAAACAACCAACCAACAACCTAAATATGCACCAAAAGCTATACAATATGCACAAAATGAAACGCTGCTCAACAATAAACAAGGAACCACTAATACAGGTAAGATTGATGAAGCTATAAAACATTATGTTTAGCTAAAGCAACTAAGCACAGAAGACTGCATATTATATGATTCAACTTAGACAAAATTCTGCATTCTAATAGTCACTGCAGAATTATTCGCAGGAGCCGAGAATGGAAGCATCTATTCACTGATGAAGGATTAAGGGCAATGTGGAATAGACGTACAATGGAACACTATTCGACCTTAAAAAAGAAGGAAATTCTCCCATCTGCAACATGGATGACTCTGGAGGACATTACGCTAAGTGAAATAAAGTAGGCACAAAAGATTCCACTTACATGAGGAATCAAAAACAGCCAAACACATACAGGGAAGAGCTGGATGGTGGTTGCCAGGAGCTGGGAGACAGGGACAGAACATGGAAAGGCATTATTCAAGGGGCATAAAGTTTCATTTATGGAAGATGGCTAAGTCCTAGAGATTTACTGTGCAGTATAGAGCCTATATTTAACAATGCTGTATTGTGCAGCTAAATACAGTTAAGAGGGTGGCTCTTACACATTCTTATTACAAAAAGTAATAATAAATAAAGAAGGTGGGGCAAAACTTTTGGAGGTGAGGGACAGGTTTCTGACATAGCTTGTAGTGGTGGTTTCACAGATGCATTGTTGTTGTTCATTTGCTCAGTTGTGTCCGACTCTTTGGACCCAATGGACTGCAGCATGCCAGGCTACCCTGTCCTTCACCATCTCCCGGAGATGTATAATTATTTCATCAAGTAGTAAATATTAAATATGTGTAGTTTTTTTGGTAGGTCAATCATAACTCAAAGAAGAGATTCTAAAACAGACACTAATCTACAGTGACAGAAAACAGATTCCTATTTGCCTACAGCTGAGAGGTTGGGGGAGATTGACTGTCAAGCTCATGAAGAGACTTCTTAAAGTGATGGTAATATTATGTGTCTTGACTGGGATGAAGGTCTCATGTGTATATACATTTGCCAACTCAGAGAATTAATGAGTATGTTTTATTGCATACAAGTGAAACCATAACAAAGTTACTTTGATTAAAAAGAGGCTCCTTAGTGTTTAATTATATGGATTTATTGAGTGAAGTCTTTAATAAATTTTCTGCTCCTGGATATTTAGGCTGTTTCTGAGTTTTCATTATTTAAAAAATACCATTATGCATATATGTGCACATGCATCTTGGGATATACATTCAATTACTTTTTTAGGTTAAATTTCTAAAATTGCATCACTTGATACATACTGATAACATGACCTCTATAAGTGTTGAATCAAATTTCAGTCCCACCAACCACCAATGAAACACAGAGGGGTTGAGGGGGGATGGGGATGGTTCTACCTAAACCTACCCCAGATAAAAAATCAACATTCAGAGATTTGGCCATAGGGTCATCTCTGTCTTGCTTGTTAGAAAATCTGCCAGTTTGCCTTTATTCAATCCAGTAATCACAGGTGTTGTGGTTATTCTGAAAATATCATGGAGTCAGGCACTGATCCACTCTGGGAGGAGAGGGTTGGAGGTTGAGAGGGATTCTCTGGAATTAAGAGCCATGCTTCATAGGATTATTTTTAAGTTGTGGTTAAATATATGTATATAAAACATTAAAATTTCCAGTTTAACCATTTTTTAGAAGACTAAAGGAACAGTTTTAGGTTCACAGCAAATTTAGGCAGAAAGTATAGGGTTTCCGTATACCTTCTGCCCTCACATATGCATAAACTCCCCCATTATCAACACCCCCACCAGAGTGGTATATTTGTTACAATCAATAGAACCTACATTGATACATCATTATCACAGAACAGTTTATATTAAGGTTCATTCATGGTGTTGTACATTCTATAGGTTTAGACAAATACATATGACATATCTCTACCACTGTAGTATCGTTGGAAGTAGTTTTATACCTTAAAAATCCTTTGTGCTCTGCGAATTCACCAGTCTCCTCCCACCCCTAGCCACTGCTAACCATTGATCTTAGGATTATTTTTAAACATGGGAGAATAATCAAACATTAAATTTGGGATCCAATGTGATGAGAGCTATGCCAGAGGGCCAGAAGAGGCCACACTTGATGTAACTGTTGAATGGAGGGTGGTTGCTGCAGGCTCGGGCAGACTGGGAAGTGCAGGCTGCAAGCCCAGCTCTGCCTTTATAGGAGGAATGTGCCACGGAGGCCGGACCTAACCTGGGGAGGAAGGACCTCCCTGAGGTCATGCAGAGGTGGGGCAGACTGTGTGTGCCCACATGCGAAAACCGGCATCCTGACCACCCTTAGGATGGACCGCTGAAGAAAGGGAAGGACACCTGAGGTGTGCCATTAGCACCAGCTCCTGTCTGCACCCAGACTGACTGCAGGAGGAGCAGATGGTAAAGGCCTTCCATCTCCATATCTGATTGTCCCCAGCATGTTCCATCATGGCCACTGTCAAGGTTAAGAGCATAGGCTCTGGAGTCAGACTGCGTTCAGAGCCCCGTCCCCTTCTTACCGGTCATGGGACTGTGAGCCACAAATGCTGCCTCTCTGTGCCTCACTCTCCTCATTTGTAAAAGGAAGATAATAGTAGTGCCTGTTGTTGTTTAGTTGCTAAGTCGTGTCTGACTCTTTTGCAACCCCATGGACCACAGCCTGCCAGGTTCCTCTGTCCAGGGGCTTTCCCAGGCAAGAATACTGGAGTGGGTTGCCATCTTTGCAACCCAAGGATTGAACCCACATCTCCTGCACTGGCAAGTGGGTTTTTCACCACTGAGCCACCAGGGAAGCCCAATAGTGGTGCATACGTCTTGGCTTATTGTGGGGATTAAATGAGTCTGCCTATGTAAAGGTTTTGAAGTCCTCAGTAAAGAGTAGGTGTTCTAGCTATCATTCAACCAGCACAGACTGCGGGCTCGGGCCAAGCCAGGATCATTTTAGGGTGCTGGGGATCCAGTATGAAGAAAACACATAGATATCTCCTGTGAAGGTGATTGCATTCTAGTGAGTGGAAACAGAGGAGGAAACAGAAACTCAGGAAAAGACCAGGTATGATAAGTGCTGTCATGGCGGGTGACTGAGGATGGAAGGTTCTTTAGGTTTCCACTGGATGGTCAGCAAAGCTGTCTCGGGGGAAGGGCTTCTTAAGCAAAAATATGAAGGATGAGAAAAAGCCATATAAAGTTCTGGAGGCAGAACCTTACATCAGCACATGCAAAGGTCCTGAGGTAGTCTTGCTGTGATGCAGAACAGGCAGAAGCCTGTGAGGCTGGAGGGCAGTGAGTGAGGGAGAGATGAAGAAAGAGCTACCAGAAACCCCATCCGCTGCAGCCCTGAGTGAGGAGTTCAGACTCTCTAGTGCTTTCACAGAAATACTCTAGAGAGACACGAGGCAGGAAACTGGCGTTTCTGATAAACTAGATGACTGTGATGTTCCCGCTGCTTCCTCTAATGTCTTTTTGTCACATTCTTAACAGCTGGTCATGCCAACCTACTACCATAAATTTGGTCAAATGCACCACTTAGGGATGACGTTCCTGGGAGTAGCCTCTTTCCTGAGCCACCCTCCTTCTGTCCCCACCCCGCGCCACAGTCCAGAGGCAGGATGATGGGGCCACAACCAGGATGGTCTTGTGAGCTGCCCTGAGGATGTAGGAATCCCACTCACTCTTCAGTCATCAGCTGTTTTTTTTTGAGCGTCTCTCTTGTGCACTGAACTGAGCTGGAGGCTGTGGACCAGAAGTGGATGCTGAGGTGTTTGCGCACACCCTAGAGGGAGCTTGGTCTAGTTATGGAGTTAAGACTTGCCTGAAATAATTAGTAAGGGGTTTAAAAGTGAAAGTCGCTCAGTTGTGTCCAACTCTTTGCAACCCGATGGACTGTAGCTGCCAGGCTCCTCTGTCCAAGGAATTCTCCAGGCAAGAATACTGGAGTGGGTTGCCATGCCCTCCTCTAGGAGATCTTACCAACCCAGGAATCGAATCCAGGTTTCCCATATGGCAGGCAGGTTCTTTACCATCTGAGCCACCAGGGGAACCCAAGTGGTTTAAGACATGATCAAAATTCACTGTTAGATTGGATGGCTTATAGGCAACCGAGGGTTATAGGAGTTCAGAGAGCCGGCAACGCAGATGACAGATTTTAGAATTCCCATAGACCACGGCAGCAGCCAGGGCCCCTGATAGAAGATTCCCACAACAACTGCAGTTCTGCCAAACCTCTGGGAGAAAACAGATCCTCTGGGGTAAACCCAGAAGAGACTCTGATAGCAGCTACCTCATGGGGAGACACACACACACACACACACACACACACACACACACACCTCTTTAATACCTATGATCCTGGTAGAAGTGAAAAGTTCACAGCTGAACAATACCGCCTTGACCTTTAAATGTCTTCAGGTAAATAGCAGTGAGCCGGGTGTGGGAGTGGGAACCTTCAGCTGGAATTTCCGAGTTCTGATGACTGGCCCTGCACGCAGCTTGTGCTACTGACCTGATTTTAGCATGTTCAGAAAACTTTTCTCTGAATCAACCAACCAGCCAGTTAACCAACTAGCACTTTAAAAGTTTTATGTAATTTTAATTGTTTTCAGTTTTCTTGAGATGTAGTTGACATATATCACTATATAAACGCTAGTTTAAATCACTGTTTAAATATGCTTGACTTACATACATTGTGTGCCAACTAATATTATCTAATAATTACCACGATGAGCTTAGTTAATATCACCTGTCATCTCATTTAGATACAATAAAGAGAAAAAGAAAAAAAGTTCCCTGTGATGAGAACTATTAGGATTTCCTCATATATCCCAGAGCATGGGGAACTGTAGTCATCATGTTTACTTTATGTCCCTACATTATTTATCTTGTAACTGGAAGTTTGCACATTTTGACTCCCTTCATTCAATTCCCCCTCCTCCATCCCGTCTTTGAATACGATCTATTTTTCAACTGCTTTGTTTTCTGCTCTTTAATAGTTTTCATTTTTTAGATTCCACATATAAATGTGATTATTCAATATTTGTCTTTCCCTGTCTGATTTATACACTTAGGATAATGCCCTCTTAATTCCTCCAAGTTTTTGCAAATGGCAAGATTTCCTTTTTTCCCAAGGCTGTATGATATTACATGCTGTGTATCTATACCACATCTTTTTTATCCATTCATTTGTCAGTGGACACTTAACAACCAGTACTTCCTGAGCTGTCTGCCTGGTGACACATGTCTGGTGTGTGTATTCAAAGAGCTTACAGCCAACTAGGAAATGTGCAGTGTACATCCAGTAACCACCAAGTGATGGCGGGGTGGTTAACAGCTTGGTTCCAGACCAGAAAGTCCCAAACCAGAATTTCAAAGCCCACCCCCTGTTTACTTGTGAGCTTCAGAAACCACACCAAAAAGCTCGACCTCTCCATCAAGAAAGCAAGGCCAATGACAAACTCTTTCTTTCAGGTTAATGTGAAGAAGAATCACAGGTCCTGGAAAATAGTATACATTCAATACATGTTCAGTCTTTCGAAAGTACTGTTCAGTAACTGTTACTCAAAATCTACGCTTATTTATTAGTAATAATAACTGTGTGTTCTTAGCTTGGCTCCTGTAAGCAGCCTGAGTTGGGGACCATGTGTGGAAGGTTCAGTGGGGAGTGTTCTTAGGAAATACCCCTGTGAGGGGGCGAGGGGGGCAGGAGTGGGCAGGTAGTAAAACAAGTCCTACAGGGAGCTCTGGAGCTGGGTGGCCCTTCAGATGGTCCCACTTAGGGACAGGGGTGGTCTTTGTATCCCCGCATCAGCCAGTGTTTGGCCATGCATGCGTGCTAAGTCACTTCAGTCATGTCCAACTCTTTGTGACCCGAGGGACTATAGCCTTCCAGATTCCTCCGTTCATGGGATTCTCCAGGCAAGAATACTGGAGTGTGTTGCCATGCCTGTCTCCAGGGGTTCTTCCTGACCCAGGGATCAAATCTGCGTCTCTTACATCTACCTACAACATTGGCAGGCTGGTTCCTTAGCACCACCTGGAAAGCCCTCTTTGTCCATGGGAAAGGGCCAAACCCTGGGTGAGGCAGGTCTCTGAAGCTGAGGGCTATTCCCAGAAGGATGTGCTTTGAGCCACAGCATCTGGAATTCCAGGCAGCTGCGGGTGGATGGGGTCTGGGCCAGGCATCCAGAGCGCTCTGTGACGTGTCTCATTAGATGGAACTCTGGAGTTCAGGATGCGGACTTTCATTCTCGACTGGCAAGGAGCCTGTCATGTGACCAGGAGTAAGCCATGCTCCTTTTGGGAACCAGAGCTTCCCCAAGACAACATGAAGTTGTTGGTCTGAAATTACTTCCACATCCAGCACTCCATGGGCTGAAGCAGTCAAGAGGTTTCATGGAGGAAGGGTGACCAGAGCTGGATCTAAAAGATGGCCAGGGTTTGGCTAAGGAGAGCAAGGAGGAAAGGATGAACAGCCAGCCAGGATTCTGTGCAGGGAACCCTTCCAGCAACTTTTCAGCCTCAAAACTGGCCCCAACCCTCTCTGGTCCCCAGATTTTAAGCTCCTTGAAGTTGGGGTCCATGTCTTGTTTGTGGTGGCCTCTTGAGGGCCCAGTACAGACATGAGTAGCAATCAACACTGAATTATAAGGCAGCAGGGCTCTGCTTCCCATTACCTCCCCTGAATCCTTATAGAAAACATACAATAACGGGGACCAGCCCTTCACCATGGAGAGCCTGTGATGAGCTGCTGGGCAGAAGAGAGAGCCTCGGCTGGATGCTGCAGAGTCTGGTGGGAGCTGAATCCCGGGATTGTGAAGAAGCCCCCTGCTGTGCACCACTCCCTAGTAAGGAGGAGCTGCTAAGAAAAACCAGTCCTCTCTTCCCTCTCCCCTACCCCACATCCTCCAGTATGGAATGGGAGTTGATGGAAAGTTGCTCACCACCCAGCCATTACTGGACCCAGGCCTCTGTTGCCTTTGTAGGGATCACTGCAGACATGTTAAAGTCTCCCCCAGACTGGATCCCTCCTTTCTGTTTTGATTTAAAACTTCTCACAGTTCCAACTTCCGCTTCCAAAGGTGGCCTTTCAGGAGTTAACCAAGCCCATCTGCGTTCTCCCCAAGTCCTCCATCCCCACTTTTCTTCCGAGAATTCTGAGATGAAATCGATGCTCCCCACAGGCTGGGCTGAGCAGTTACTCTAAACCCGGAGAGCCTGAGCCTCCCTTCCCCTCTGGAGGAGCTCTCCTCACCAACTCCTGCACCGGCAGGTGCCCAGCACCACTCTAGCAACACTTGAGATTATTTCTAACCACAGATTATACCCCCTCCTCTTGGTGACTCAGACAATAAAGAATCTGCCTGCAATGCAAGAGACCTGGATTCAATCCCTGGGTCAGGAAGATCCCCTGGAGAAGGGGATGGCAACTCCCTTATTCTTGTTATTCCCTCATACTCTCACTCCAATATTCTTGTCTGGAGAATTCCATGGACAGAGGAGACTGGTGGGCTACAGTTCATGTGGTCACAAAGAGTCAGACATAACTGAGCAGCTTTTACTCACTCATAGATTATACCAGGAGGAGTCACTGCTAGAACAGACAACTCAACCATTGACCTCAAGGACTCAAATCTCTGTTTTAGGCTCAAGGACTCAAATCTCTCCTTTGTCTCTCTTCCCTTGATGCTCATCCTTACAGCTCATTAATTTAATTCCACATATCCTAAAGGAAATCAACCCTGAGTACTCATTGGAAGGGCTGATGCTGAAGCTCCAATACCTTGGTCACCTGATGTGAACATCCAACTCATTGAAAAAGACCCTGATGCTGGGAAAGATTGAAGGCAGAAGGAGAAGAGGATGACAGAGGATGAGATGCCATCCAATCACCGATTCAATGAATAAGAACCTGGGCAAACTCTGGGAGATGGCGAGGGACAGGGAGGCCTGGTGTGCTACAGTCCATAAGGTTGCAAAGAGTGAGACACAACGTGGTGGCTGAACAACAACAACAGTGATGTGCTGGGATCTCCAATAGGTGCAGGGGATGTGGAGACAAGTCAGGCAGTCTCTGTCCATAGATCTGGTGTGCAGAGTATAAGAGGGGACTCCAACTTGCCATGTTTACTCCTGTTGTAGATGAGATTCCAGTCCTCAGGACAGTGTAGGCACCTAAGATGACTTCAAGTAGTATTTTTGAATGAATAAAAGTGCGACAATGTGAAGAGCTCTATCAGGAACAGAGAAGACAGACTTTGAAGAGTTAGGACTTGAACTCTGAAGACCTAGTTCAAGTTCAAGAACTTCTGCTTGCTTAGCTGTGTGGTCTTGAGCTCATGTCTTGATCTCTCTAATGTAAATGGGGCTAACAATATTTATTTTTTTACCAGATTTCTGTAAAGCTCAAGTGAGGCAAATGAAATAATTGATGTGAAATGATTGATATTAGTGCTCTTTAGTGGGTGGTGGGGCAGATGAGTCAACCTTTCTGTTTGAGAGAGTCAGGAAAGGATTTCAAAGGTAGCATTTGAGCTGGGTCTTGAGAAGGAAGACTAAGAAACAGAGACTATTTTCCTTTTAGGCAAAGAATAGAGTGAGAAGGGATATTTGAGAATAGAAATTTCATGAGGACCCTGGGAATTATTATTTATTACGATCTCAAAGAGGCAGGTTTCAGCGGCAAGGTTTCAGGGCCCTGTGATCTCCCAGAAACCATCTCTCAGCTGTGTTCAGAGCTCCAGAGTTTTACAAAGGCCACTGGCTGCTAATTGCAGCTCTGTCAGCTGCGATGGACTTTGGAGATGAGGAAGGGGGTGTCTTGGCGCTTCTTGGTTGCTGTGGTGTTGCTTTCATAGGGTCTGACAGTCCCCTCTTAAAGACTCAACCTCCTGTCTGTCTAGATTAATTGGTTGGTAGCTGTGAGCTGGACAAGCCTATTTTTACTGAATGTGCCAGCAAGACTTACACCAAATTAACATTTGAAAATATTATTAAAACAGCAAGTAGCATCACAAAAGAAAGTGTGGCTGTGTATGCGTATCTGACTCCTCTTTGAGACTGTCTTCTCGTTCCATTTCCCCTGGTGAACAAGGTTCTCTTGACCATATCTGTGCTGTTTAGAGACAGGTGGAGAGCTAGAGGTGCCTTTATCCCCCAGTCTAATCTTCTTCTCTCTGAGGTTCCTATAAGAGGGAGCTGTGTGCATGAGTGTCAATCATAGACATGAAGGTGGGTCTCACTTCATTACTGGCTAAGCTAGGGTCTGCGTGGAGTTTTCTGAGATGTGTAACTGCCGAGAACTGCTAACAGTAACAGAGGCCAGAAATACAGTTCTTAAGCAAGGTGGGAGTTTCTTCCTGTAGTGCAGGAAGCCCGGATGTGGGCAGTCGAGAGCTGGTGTGGCAGTTACATCATTATCAGGGTCCCAGGCTCTTTTCTTTCTGCTCCACTATCCCATGCCACCATCGTTGCAGCTATCCTTGGTCCTGAAGGGCCTCGGGCTCCCGTAGTCATAGCCACGTATCAGCTAGGAAGCAGAGGGAAGAAATGATCAACGGGCATGCATCATCTGCCATCTGCTCAAGTGCATACCTCTTGACTTCCTACCTGACATGTCTGTGTACAGCCCCCTGCCACACCGTGCTGCAAGAGGCTAGGGACAGTAGCCTCTTGGCTGGGCATGTCAAGTTCAGAATAATCTTGGAGTCTGTAACTAAGGAAGAAGGGAGGCTAGATATCCTGTGAACAACCAGCCTTCTTTGCCACAACCTGGGATGGCCCCACCAAGGTCAGTGAACCACGTGGAGGCAGGAGGATGGGTGGACCTGCTCTGAGGAGGGAGCCTTGCAGGGGAGCTGAGCATCCAGGGGCACAAGGCGCAAGGAAGAGCTTCATCACAGTGACATGTAATGCTCATGTGTCCCGTGTGCTGGACCCTGCAGGCGGCAGGCTTTTCTCTAAACTTGATGGACTAGAAAGAAAGCATGAAGCATGCATGCCCTGCTCTAGAGAATATCACGTGGCAGTTAATGATGAGCTCTGTGCTCCAAAGATGGCACAGCAGGTAGACGCCCCCCAGCACCATGCCACCACCCTCCCCTTTATTTATTGTGGGTTCCCCCAGCTGTTCCTGATTTAGGGATTCTTTGGATGGCTTTAGGGGGCTACTTGAGGAGAGAGCAAGGGCTTTAATTCCAGGAGACCCTAGGAAAGGAGAGGAGGTGTGGTCCTGGTCTACCCATTCCAAAATCACTGCAGATGGTGACTGCAGCCATGAAATGAAAAGACGCTTGCTCCTTGGAAGAAAAGTTATGACAAACCTACACAGCGTATTAAAAAGCAGAGACATTACTTTGCCAACAAAGGTCTGTCTAGTGAGGGGTATGGTTTTTCCAGTGGTCATGTATGGATGTGAGAGTTGGACTATAAAGAAAGCTGAGCACTGAAGAATTGATGCTTTTTGAACTGCAGCGCTGAAGAAGACTCTTGAGAGTTCCTTTTACTGCAAGAGATCCAACCAGTCCCTCCTAAAGACAATCAGTCCTGAATATTCATTGGAAGGACTGATGCTGAAGCTGAAACTCCAATACTTTGGCCACCTGATGCAAATAACTGACTCATTTGAAAATACCCTGATGCTGGAAAAGATTGAAGGTGAGAGGAGAAGGGGACGACAGAGGATGAGATGGTTGGATGGCATCACTGACTCAATGGACATGAGTCTGAGTAAACTCTGGGAGTTGGTGATGGACAGGGAGGCCTGGCGTGCTGCAGTCCATGGGGTTGCAAAGAGTTGGACATGAGTGAGCAACTGAACCGAACTGAACTGAAATGGATTAATTACATATTTTTTATAAAGACTGATTATCCAAAACTTTCCCTGGTGGCTCAGATGGTAAAGATCTGCCTGCAAGACAAGAGACCATTCAGTCCCTGTGTCGGGAAAATCCCCTGGAGAAGGAAATGGCAGCCCACTCTAGTATTCTTACCTGGAGAATCCCATGGACAGAGGAGCCTGGTAGACTACAGTCCATGGGGTCGCAAAGAGTTGGACATGACTGAGCAACTCCTACTTTCACTTTTCTTAAGAGGAAACGTCTTGTTAACTAACAAAGTAGAATAAAGATGTTAATAAATGTAAGGTAATAATAATAAGGTAATAAAAATAATAGAAATAATAACTGGCCATTCATCCCAAAATATGTAGAAAATTTGGAACATACAGAAAGGTGGAAAGAAAAAGTAAAAACAATCTCACATAGTGCCACAGTCCAGAGACAGGCATTGCTAAGTTTGGTATGTTTTAATTTAACCTTTTTAATATGCACATATATCTTTGCTTCTTAAATAACCATCCCTATTATGCACTATTATATACTCTTAAGAAGAGTTTACGCCATTTCATGAGAATTTTCCCATGTCTTTAGGCATGTCACACAGTGTGTAGGCTGAATGTAGAGTATTTTTTATTCAGATAAAACAAAACTGCTCTACCCAGCTCCTCTCTTGTTGGATAATTATGATGAGTCTGCTGCAGCTGCTAAGTCGCTTCATTCGTGTCTGACTCTGTGTGACCCCATAGATGGCAGCCCATGAGGCTCCCCCGTCTCTGGGATTCTCCAGGCAAGAACACTGGAGTGGGTTGCCATTTCCTTCTCCAATGCATGAAAGTGATGAGTCTAATTCGTTTCTATTCCAAACAATGCTGCCTTGAATGTCCTCAAACACAAATCCTGGGGGACAGCATGGATTATCTCTGCAGATGCATTCCTCGAAGAGGAATCATGGGTAAAGGCACGCACATTTCCAAGACTTTGAACATGTGTGGCTAAATCACCAAATTCTCCTTCAGAAAGTCTGGGCCAGTACTCATTCCTACCATTGATGTACAGCCTGCTGGGTTCCCCTAAGGTTGGGGTGAGCTGTAAAGACGATCACCCTATGATTCAATTGAACAGGCTGATTCGGCACGCTTAAGGGTCAGATAGGGAGTGAGGAGCAGACCTGCGGGCATGGGTGGGACTGCCGGCTCTGGGTTGGTTGCCTATAATCATAGGCTGGTGACCTCAGGGATCTGAAGACATGCATGCCATAGGCCCAGCCCTCTAGGAGCTCACGGTGGATGGGAGGCCAAAAGCACTCCAACAATTATCAGGCAGGGCTTAAACTGTTCAGGTATGTGATTGAGGTGAGCTCAGGGACCCACCAGGGGATCAGGAAGTGGGGCTGAAGACACTTGGTCATGTCTTCACTCAGGCTGCTATAGCAGGGCACAGACTGGATGGCTTAAATTAGGAGTCCCCAACTCCTGGTCATGGACCAGGCTGTGGCCTGTTAGGACACTGGGCTGCACAGCAGGAGGGGAGTGGTTATCTTCCATGTAACCAGTCTCTGGTACCAAAAAGTTTGGTGACTGCTGCCTTAAATAACAAGTGTCTCCCTCAGTCAGGAGGCTGGAAGGCTGGGCTCAGGGTGCCAGCATGGCTGGGCTCAGGGTGCCAGCATGGCTGGGCTCAGGGTGCAGACCTGCTTCTGGGTTTGCAGATATCTGTCTTCTTCTTGTGTCCCCACATGGCAGAGAGGGAGATAGATCTCATGTGTCTTCTTGGGAGGGGACTAATCTCACCACAATGACTCCGCCTTCATCCCAGTTCCCTCCCAAATGCCCCATCTCCAAACTCCATCACATTTCAGCTTAAAGTTTCAACATACAAATTTTGGGAAGTCACATACTTTCAGCCCATAGCAGGCCATTAGGGAACAGCGAGGGCCAGGTGAAGTTTGCGTGCACATGTGTGAGTGAGTGAGGTCCCAGCAGAGGGAGCAGCTGGTGCAAGGCTCAAGCAGAGAAGGGAGGCACGTAGAGCACCATGCTGCCAGGCCTGGGAAGGCATCATTATCTCTGGGTGCCATGACCTGACCATGTTCCTTATTAGCTATTAATTTGCATCTTTTCCAGCCTTTCTTCATCCATCTGCAGAATGGACATAGGTAATGGTAACAGGCTTCCTTTGACTTCACTCTGGGAAACGGTTGGCATCCTGGAGGGAACATAAATCATGGGTTCATGTGCAGGGAACTTCACTCAATACTATATAACACCTAAATGGGAAAAGGATTTCAGAAAGAATAGATACGTGTATATGCATAACTGAATCACTGTGCCATACACCTAAAACTATCACAACATTGTTAATCAGTTATACACATACACAATGGGAAATTACTCAGCCATTAAAAAACATGAAATAGTGCCATTTGCAATAACATGGATAGACTAGAGACTGTCATACTGAATGAACTGAGTCAGACAGAGAAGGAGAAATATCGTATGACATTCCTTTTATGTAGAATCTAAAGACAATGATACAGATGAACTTGTTTGCATGGCAGAAACAGACTCATGAACTTGGAGAATGAACTTGTGGCTGCCAGGGGGAGTAAATGGGGGAAAGGGATGGTTGGGGAGTTTGAGATTGGTGTATACACAATGGTATTTTAGAAGGAATGGCCAACAAGGACCTTGTATAGCACAAGGAACTCTGCTTAAAGATCCAGGGCAGCAGCCTGGATGGGAGAGGAGTTTGGGGAAGAATGGATAAATGTATATGTATGATTGAGTCCCTTTGCTGTCCACCTGAAACTATCACAACACTGTTGATCAGCTATACTCCAATAGGAAATAAGAATTTAAAAAAAACAACTATACTCAATATAAAGTAAAACTTTTTTTTTTAAAGCATGGGCTCAGCCAGATACACTGGCATTCTAGCCCCAACCCACATTTCAGTTTTGCGTCTGTGTTCCAGCCACTTAAATTCTTCCACCCTATTTGCTTTCCTGTGAACTGAGATAACAATAGCAGCAACTGTGGCCCTCTTGGGCTTCCCAGGTGGTGCAGTGGTAAAGAATCTGCCTACCAATGCGGAAGATACAGGTTCAATGCCCGGACTGAGAAGATCCTCTGGAAAAGAAAATGGCAACACACTCCAGGACTTTTGCCTGAAGAAGATCCCATGGACAGAAGAGCCTCGAGGGCTACAGTCCATGGGGTTGCAAAGAGTCGAACACGACTTACTGACTAAGCGAGCATGTAGCCCTCTTGGGTGGTGGAGACACTGTGCTTGGAAGTGGAGGATAAGTGGTAGTTGTAGTTCCCCCTCCTTCCCAACCTGTGAAACATTTACTGAACACCTACTACATGCTTGGCCCTGTCCTGCAAGAAAACACATCCTCTGCTCTCAGCTCTGCTCTAGCAGAGAGGAAAGAAAACACAGGAGCCACTGGGCTGTGATGCTGTACAATTAGCAGAAGAGAGAAATCAGAGAAATACAAGGAAGGTATTTGCCTGGAGGAGTCAGAAAGCATTTCAACAGCCCTCGAAGAACTTTGAAAAGGTAATCTCTTTTCTTTCTATTCTTCTGTGGAAGACTAAAAAAAAAAAAAGACTATTGAATTATTTCACTGGTATGATGACTGTTGATTACCTTGCTGGAACTTTCAAAGGTTGGCAGTGAAATAAGCCAGTCACAGGAAGACAAATACTACATGGACCCCCTTATATGAAGTATCTATAATAGTCAAAATCATAGAAGCAGAGAATAGAATAGTGGTTGCCAGGGGCTAGGGAGGGGGTTGTTCAACGGGTATAAATTTTCCATTAAGCAAGATGTTAAGTTTTAGAGACCTGCTATTATGACATAGTGTCTGATGACAAAAGTAATTTTAAAAATAATAATTCAATGATGATAACAACCAACCTGTATTGAAAATATACTGTGGGAATTCCTTGGTGATCCAGCGGTTAAGAATCCACCTGCCAATGCAGGGGACATGGTTTCAATCCCTGGTCCAGGAAGATCCCACATGCCCAGGAGCAGCTAAGCCCAGGTGCCACAACTACTAAAGCCTGCATGTCTAGAGCTGGTGCTCTGCAACAAGCGAAGCTGCCGCAATGAGAAGCCCACACACCACAATGAAGAGAAGCCTCTGCTCATCACAACCAGAGGAAGCCCAGACACAGCAAGGAAGGCCTAGCGTAGCCAAAAGTAAATAACAAAATATACTGTGCTTCCAGGGTGCAAGACCTATGTCAGAGCTCCACCCACTTTATGCATTTACCCCCTGTCACACACAAGCACTAGAAGGTTCCATGCAACTTCTGACTTTCAGATCAGCAAGGTTCACACTGTACCCCAGTGTCTACTGCTCGAGGACATGGGGCTAATTCCCTTTCAGGGGAGCCCCAGCTGAGCCCGCATCAGGTTCTTTCAGAGAGAGCTAACCACCCTTCCTTCCGTTCTCAGCATGGCTGCCTCCTCTCCAGCCACACTGGCCGGCTCTCAGTGGATGCTTTGAACAGACCAAGGTCTGGGCTCTCTCAGAGTATTTACACTCTCAACTCCCTCCCTGGAATGCTTTCCATCCTATGCCTTCCCCGCTTGACTGTCCTATTCATCCTTAAGGATCTTTTTTGCTCAAGTAAATCTTTCCTAGCCTCCTCTTCTCAAATGAGATTGTTTCCATTATGAATTTTTGTAACACGTCATTTTGTTTCTTTCACAGCACACATCTCAGCTTGTGACTCTAACATCATCTCTGGACCTGTTTTGCTGAACTCCTCCCCTCTGGTGAGGTCATGGAGTATGGGATGGTGGCTATTCTGGCTGCCACAGGCTGCCTTCCACCCAGCACAGTGTTGAGCACAGAGCCAAACTCACTCTCTATCAGTTGAATAAATTTTTGGAAGGTCAGAAGGGGCAGACCATGAGTCGTTTAAAAGACTCCATCTCTACTACTAGTTTCTAGAGTTCAGACTTAAAGATCAAGGTCATGGAAGAAAACTGCTGAACTTTCTAAAAAATCGATCAAGCTATCTAGAAATCAAAATCAGATTTGGGGGGTCTAAGTGGGTACATTGACTCGTAGCTGTCAAAGACTATCAGGGTTGCAGCAGCTGATGTGGGAGTCTGTGAATGACAGCTCAGTGAGAAAGAGGAGAGCTGGGCACTGCCTCCAAGTGCAGATCATCTTGGGGAAAAGAAAGTGGTACTATTGAGGTGTCTTCATTGGTAGAAAAGCCCAACCCACCAAAGTCAAGGTTGGAAATGCAGGGGCACCATTTTTTCGTTGGGTGAAGAGATGGTTCTGGAAGTTTGCGAGGATACAGCCCCGTCCTCGACCAACCGGGGAGCTGTTTGAGGGCTCCACACAATAGAAAGCTGTTCAGTACAGCTATTAGCTCCGTTATGGTCCTCATTTATGATTTTATTTACTTAATAATTCAGTCTTTCGTGTCATGAATTTTTGAGAGAGACATTCAATTAGGAATTATGACTGCAGTTTAGAGAAATATATGGCCTCACTTCTGAGGTGGGTGCCAGCTTTCTTTTATGGGTGGGCCTGGCTGTATTCCAGAACATTTGGAAGGAAACAAATTTTAGCACTTTTTTTTTTCTCTTTCTCCCTCAAAGCCTGGGAATTGTGCCAGCTAGAAAAATCTTCCTGTGTCCCCTCAATTCTAGGTATGGTGTTATGTCAGCAGCAGACAGAAAGGGCAGGTGGGGTTCTGGTGATATAGCCCAAATAGTTCACCTGGGAAAGTAGAGATCCTTCATACAATCCCACCACCTCTGCATACCTCATCAGACCACATACAGGCGTGAGGCCCTCCTTCTTTAATGAGATCTTTCTTCCAGATATTCTCAGTCCAGTGTTCACTTCTCCTGCTTTCCCTCTCTCCAGACCCAGAGAATTCACCATAAGCTTGCCCACAGGAATACTCACAACTCCACCAAGAACCCTAAATTTCCATCTGAGCTGTAGATTGCTAGTGTTCCTTGGGTCCAAGCAATAGGAATGTACTCTAATAAACAGAGAGGAATTTGTTTGCAGTTCACATTATCATTGGAAGACTGGAGATCCAGGCTGAAGAAGTGAGGAAGAAAGGGACTAAGATGGCAGGACAGCTGGACCACCTCTACCTTCTAGTCAAGGCAGAGAAGTGTCAACCACTGTCCATCGCTATACCATTCAGCTCAAGATGGAAGTTTGCAGGGAGAATAAGTGATTGAGCCTGGTAGGCAGAGACCAGGGCCTTTTGATTGACAGTCCCACCATACTGTTGAATGCTAAAGGTAGTTCTCCGAAACAAAACAGGATGCCATTGTCCAGAGAAGGGGGACATGTTTCAGGCAGGCAGGCCAAGATGAACACAAACCCACTACAACTGGGAGGGATCTGGACACCATGCCAGCCAAAGAATGAATGAAGTTGTTAGGGCTCTTTTGCCTGGAAACAAAAAGACCTGGTATTCGGGCCTAGCTTTAAATTCTTAAATAGGTGTTATTTACATTTTTTTTTCTCACTCTTTTACAATGATGACAAGTGGATAGAGTTATTATCCTCATTTTATTGATGAGGAGACTGAGAATCAAAGTATTGAGCAGTTTGCAAAAGGGCAAATCTGGTTCAAACCCAGGGTTGTTGGACTCTCAAACCTAAACTGACAGCAAATTTTTCTTCTTGACTCTTGAAGGACAGAGTTAGAGCAATGGATAGAATGGGCAGAAAAAAACAGGCAGGGCTTGGCTAAATATCCAAACATATATACATATTTTAACAGAGTTGTCTAGCAGCTCTTTAGAAATAATGATCTTTGTGGAATGGATAAATGCTATTTTTGTTCCCCAGCCCTGTCCCTCTCTTCTTTGGGTAATTTGGCTTTGAAAATGACTTCAGGAATTGCCTTGGTTGGGTGGGCATTTGAGTTTTTAATCCCTCATCAGGTTGACAGAAGCTAATGTTTTTAAGCACTTATTTCCCAGGCATTATGCTGAGTATTTTTCATCAATCAACCCATTAGATAGTCACACAAGTTTTACCAGGCAGAAACACTAGTTATTCTACTTACACAGAGCAGGAAGCTGAGGCTTCCGAGGTTACATAAGCAGAGCAGGATCGGAACCCAGGTCCCTGGTTCTAAAGTCTGTGTTATCTGGATTATGATGACGTGGGACTTCAACTAAGGTAAGCCAAGCCACCTTGAAAATGGTGCTTGGGAAAAGCAGGGAGGTCACATGCTAGCATCTAAGGGATGAAGTAGATATTTGGGGAGATGTAGAGAGAAGGCGATGGCACCCCACTCCAGTTCTCTTGCCTGGAAAATCCCATGGGTGGAGGAGCCTGGTGGGTTGCAGTCCATGGGGTCGCTAGGAGTCAGACACAACTGAGCGACTTCACTTTCACTTTTCACTTTGATGCATTGGAGAAGGAAATAGCAACCCACTCCAGTGTTCTTGCCTGGAGAATCCAAGGGACAGGGGAGCCTGGTGGGCTGCCATCTCTGGGGTCGCACAGAGTCGGACACGACTGAAGCGACTTGGCAGGGGCAGCAGCAGAGAGAAGGAATGAGCAACATCATGAGACACAGCCTTGGACACTATATCCAGTCCCAGACTCTACATGGTCCAGCTGCTCTTGAGTTTCTGTCCTCAACCACTCATATCCTTTCAGGGTCCTTATTACCTGGGCTGGTTTGAACGAGCCTATTTCTCACCTCTGTTTTCCCTGTTCACAACTGTTCTATGACACACATCTCTGCCCAGAGGCAGTCAACAGTATCTTCCCACCACCCATGGCTGGGGCCATGGAGTGGGGAATGAGGCACCCCCAAATTCAGGAAATCTCAAGAGAGGATCATAGAATGTCTTCAGTATTCTAGACTGTGAAACAGCTCTCAAAAGATCCTGCCTGGCAATGGCATTTTTGTTTGGTGGAAATTTATGGATATTTAACTTGCTCTTGAAAAATCAAGACCTTGCTTCCTGGCAGCAAAAGTCTGGTCCTCAGACCTCTACCTCCCTCCAGGAAGAGCAAGCACGCAGACCACCTGCTGGGAATACTGCCAGGTCCCCATCTGAAGTATCATGGGCTTCCCCAGACTGCTAGTCCATCCTGAGGCAATTAGAGATGGTGGCCGGTCAGCTTTCCTGGGAAACTCTGTTCAACAGAAGAAAAACTTCTGTATCCCTCTCACAACTTCATCCTCTGATTCACAGCATAGGATCCTTCTGGTCCTGGGAGTGAGGGACTGTCCATGGTGCAGAAAGGTAGGGGGAAAGGATTCCTCAAAGTCTGCTCCTCTGAAGAAGGTCTCCAAGGACAAGCATCTTGTCTGTAGGGGGTTAGAGCCTGCAGCCAGGGAGAATTACCTGGTTTATGGTCAGGAATAGTGACCGACTTTATTTTCTTGGGCTCTAAAATCACTGCAGATGGTGATCGCAGCCATGAAATTAAAAGACACTTGCTCCTTGGAAGAAAAGCTACAACAAATCTAGACAGCATATTGAAAAGCAGAGACATTGCTTTGCTGACAAAGGTCCATCTAGTCAAAGCTTTGGTTTTTCCAGTGGTCATGTACGGATGTGAGAGTTAGACTATAAAGAAGGCTAAACACCAAAGAAATTGATGCTTTTGAGCTGTGGTGTTGGAGAAGACTCTTGAGAGTCCCTTGGACTGCAAGGAGCTCAAACCAGTCAATCCTAAAGGAAATTAATCCTGAATATTCATTAGAAGGACTGAGGCTGAAGATGAAACTCCAGTACTTTGGCCACATGATGCAAAGAGCCAGCTCATTAGAAAAGACCCTGATGCTGGGAAAGACTGAGGCAGGAGAAGGGGATGGCAGAGGATGAGATGATTGGAAGGCATCACTGGCTGTAAGGACATGAGTTTGAGCAAGCTACAGGAGATGGTGAAGGACAGGGAAGCCTGGCATGCCACAGTCCATAGGGTGGCAAAAAGTCAGACATGACTGAGAGACTGAACAACAACAATAACCAGCCAGAAATGTCCATTAGCATTGCAAACCAGTAAAGAAGACAGAACAAGCCACCAGCATCTGATGGCCACCCGTTGTTCAAGGACCCTCCTGTGACTGGAATATTCGAGTGGTTCAGAACAGACTCTGTCCTCCCCAAGCCCACCCAAGTGCTCGGGTGCTAGCACTGAGTGACTCCTTGTTCCAGCTCCATCCCAGGTGAGTTTCCCAAAGGAGGACTCTTGTACAGGGTGGCGATGACACATTTATGCCAGGGGTTGAGGAGAGCACTTAGAGAAGCTGACATGAGATAAACAGCTACCTGCCAGGCCTGGTGTCAAGCTCTTACCTCTCTGCATCCTCAGCACAGTCCTAACAGAGAAGGCTCTTGCTACCCACCCGGAGAGATGAGGGAATTGAAGCTCCCCAGGATGATTTATTACCCTGGGGTAGCACTGAGACTTGGAGTGGTAAGTCGGTCGCCAGAGAGATGCAGCCTTGTCTTCTATCCCACAGGTCTTCCTGTCCCTGTCCTCATTCACGATAAGATCTTGCTTTCTTTTCTTGGTGCAGCAGTTCCCTTCTTCTGTGGCTCTTCTCTTTCCTTCTCCCCTCCTGCCTGTGCCCCTAATAGTCCTTTCTACATCCCACCACACATTTCCTAAACTGCCTTCCTCTCCCTCCCTCCCACTCCCTTTGTCCCTGGGTGCCCCAGGAAAGGGACTGGAACACAACAACCCAGACCCTCAGACTCATTTTGGCCCCTCCCCTCTTCTCTTCCCTGAGTCATTGATTACAGCTTCCTCTCTGTACCCACCCTGTGACAACTCTGGAAGGAGTTCTGGATTCTTGACGCATCCATTCTTTCACTCATTCATTTCATTGAACAAATTTTGAGGGATTTTATGCATCAAGCCTTGTTTCATATCTTGGAGATTCTACATTAACTAAGCTGGAAAAGATCCTTGTCTTTTCAAGTTCAGATTTGGGCAACATATCATGGACAAGAATATAAATAATTGAAGAAGGTAAATAAACAAGACCATGGCGAGTGTCTTGAAGGTCAGCTCCAGCACAATGGGATAGGGATAAGCTGGGGAACTGTGACCTCAGATGGGGTAATTGTCAACATCTTTCTGGGGATGACTCAGGGTTCAGGGCCCTAGACATTCCCATTGCCACACTGAGTGGGCCTGAGCAGGGCAAGAGCTTTTTTAGAGACTTCCTCCCTGCAGACACTTCTTTCTCCCTTAGGTCAGCCAGGAATCCTTGTGAAGAGAGTGAATTAGCAACTGGACTTAATAAAACCTGGTGAGAGAGGGAAAGACTTGACTCCATCTGTTCTGTCCAGGAGGGAGTGCTGGCTCATCCTTCCCTTCCCCGGGGACCATTCTCTCCTCTCCAGGAGTTGTGGTGAGCTGTCTGCCTGCAAGGTCACTTGTTGATGAAGCAGAAAGTCAGCTCTTGGCACCTGTCTGAATCAGCCTCAGACCACCCCATTGCCTGGGTCTCACCTTTGTGTTTCTAGGTCCTGTTTTATAACTGTCTCCATGGACTTTCCACTAACATGTATCTGTAATCACATTTCATTTATCCTGTAGGGTTTCCTGAGATCAAGAGGGACTGAGGTGACTGTCATAAGAGAACTGTCTCTAGGGTGAGAGTTGCTTCTCTTTTCTCTGGGAACCTGTGAAATAATAAGAAATATGGGTGGCGCAGTGGTCAGGAGTCTGCCTGCCAGTGTAGGAGACACAAGAGACATGGGTTCAATCCCTGGGTCAGAAAGACCCCCTGGAGAAGGAAATGGCAACCCACTCCAGTATTCTTGCCTGGGAAATCCCACAGACAGAGGAGCCTAGTGGGCTACAGCCCATGGGGTTGCAACAAGTTGGACACTTTGAGTAACTAAACGACAACAGATATACACTGACATCTGTCCTCAGTTTCTGAGACAGAGCTTCCAAAACCCTTGTAAATAGAAGTGCTAGGGGAATCTTTTATTCTTGTATTTTATTCTGGTTCCTGACACAGAGCTCCTAAATCCCTTGGAATTTCCTGGGGAATAAAGTAGTGTTTTGTTTTAATGTAGCTCTTGGATGCTTCCTGGGTGATGGTGCTTGGATGGTTCCTTGGTCACCAGAAAGACCAAGCCATGATTAGAAGCTTGAAACGTTCAACCCCACCTCCCATTCTCCAGAAAGGGGAAAGAGACTAGAGACTGAGTTAAAGATCAATCATTCCTACGTAATGATGTCTGCATAAAAATGGGGTCTGTAGAGCATGTGGGCTGGTGAACTCACCTACATGCCTGGAGGGTAGCACACCCCAGCTCCATAGGACCCTTCCAGACCTCATTCTATACATTGCTTCATCTGGCTTTTCCTCTGTATCCTTGATCATGTTCGTTATTTTCTTATTTAATAAACTGGTAAACATAATAAGTGCTTCCCTGAGTTCTGTGAGCTATTATAGCAAATAATCAAGTCCGGGGGGTAGGTCATTGGAATCTCTGATTTGTAGCCAAGCCAGACAGAAGTTGTGGGTAACCTGAGGACCCACTACTGGTGACTGGCATTTGAAGTGGGCACAGTCTTCGGGACGGAGCCTTTAATCTGTGGGGTCTGTGTTAATTTTTGTTAGTGTCAGAATGGAATTAAATTGTAGGACACTTAGCTGATGTCTCAGAGACCTGCTTGGTGGGGGAATCTCATACACACTTGGTTACTGGAAGTGTCAGAAGTGAAGTGTTTTATGTGAAGAGCAATGGAGAGACACATAGGAGAGGTGAGTTTTTCCTTTCCAGACTTTTCCTCACTTTCCATAACAACATTTCTCACTCTGGGAGTCTGTGTCTATGGCTGCTGCGTCCCCCTCCTCCCATGCCTCCCATCCTGCTTGGGACCATTGGACTGATGTTGACCATTAAGGCTGCACTCTGGGGTCTGAATCTAAGAAGCCATGAACTAAAAACATCTATTCACCTTCAAAACCCCAAATTGTATCTAAACCAACTCAGACTTCTTTTTCTTTTCATAGATTTATGAACTGAGCCAAATTAATTTTTATTTTTCAAACATCAGCAGAAGTCCTTAATATCCACTGAGCCAGTTTGACCTTATAATAAGCTTGAAATTTTTCTGATGCTTTTGAGCCAGGTCTTCAAAATAGTCTCAGAAATCAATGCAAACAAGTCTTGGCCCTGGGTCATCAGGCTGGTTTACTGGGGCCCCAGCTCAACTTGTGCCCTTTGCCCACTGCCCAGAGTTTGATGCTATATGGGCCCTATGTACCTCTTTGCAAGGCCTTCTAAGGAGTGTTAAGACCCTGAATCACCATAGTGCCGGTTCTAAGCTGGTCCCCACCAGGGAACATTACAGGTCAAAGAGCCTTGGATAACACCCTTTCATGTTAGAGGAAGGGGAGGAGGTCCAGAGTGTGGGGGGCCATCTCATCTATTTTCTGATGGATGCATTTGTTGAAACTTCCTCCTTCCCAGTGGTTCTCAATGTCAGCTATGCACCAAAATCATTCAGGAACAAAGGAACCTTTCTGACCAGAGAGGTGATTTGATTCCTAGTTCAACCAAGAAACCACAGTTCCCACCAAATGGGCCAAGGCAAGTGCTGGGTATGATGTGGGTCCAGCTGATTTTGTTAAGCTGAGAGCTGCACGAGATGAGTTCCAACCCCAGTTCCCAAAGGGCTTGGTCTCAGGTATCCTAACTGCTGCAAAACTCTTGACTTTCAGGGAAAGGGCAGTAAAGCCATGTGAGTTCAGAGCCTGTAACTGTCTTGATCATCTGGTGTCTTCAGTGCCTACACACTGTCTAGCACACAGAGGCACAGAGTAAACACTGTGGGTGAGTAAATGAGGGAAGGAATGAATGAGCAAGCAACATGTGCATAAGAACAGAAGTTCCCCAGACATGGGAAGACCCGGGATAGCTTCTTCCCCAGGAAAATTGTATATTGTGGGGTTCAGATATAGATTTTTAATTTATTCAGGAACGTGATGCATACGATGGATTAGAGTCAGTCATGATTCCCCTATATTCCAACCATCTGATCTTATATTCTATATAGCCTGCCCAAGCCTCAATTTCCATATGTGAAAAGAGGGACCATAATTATCAAACTGCATGAAAGACAGTTGGCGCAGTGCCTGACCCACAATAATCACTCAAATGTCAGCAGTTATCAGTATGATTAGAAAGGGATTGTGTGTAGGTATATCTGTATGTGTACCTAGTTTTAGAGCCATTCCGCACTCCTAAAGTTCGGGATTAAGCAATTGCTGTGTTTTTCCTACAAATACTGCTGACTGTCTCTGGCTCCCTTTACAGCTCTGACTCTTTGCCCAGCTTGTTTTCAACCCTGAAAGAGTTACAGTCCATGTGTTAAGTGTCATGTCGACACTTTCTCTTTGGTTACCAGAGTTACAGCTTATCAACAGCTCTCTTCAATTCTCCATGTCTGTTTTCTATCACTTGTCTCTCGGAACCATCCACTTGGCAAAGCTCTCAGCTCTCCCTCTCTCTGTATTTTTCCTCCCAGTCACCTGATGTTATGTCTGCCTCTCCTGTTGTTTTCTCCCTAGCTTACTCTCCTTCATTTTCAGGAAGAACAAATCTTCATCTCCTGCGCCAGCTCAGATCCCCTGGAGAGGCTTTGAAATTCATGTCTGGGGGTCAGTGGGACAGAGTACCATGATTGATTAGTGATGTCTGCCACTGATGGGAGGGGTAGGTGAAGCCATGTGTGGTAACCATTTGCCATTCTTATTTGGGAAAAGGAAACACTATGACTCATCCTTTTAAAACCTTACTATAAATCTTCAAGCAATATCAAATGTAGGCTGAAATACAAAGTTAAATCATCTAATACAGTATACACAATTTGGACAGGTGCTAAAAAATGATTTCTTTTCAGTCTCTCTTAGCCAGAGGGAACATCTATATCCTTCTGTCTTTGGGGAGCTAGGAGGCCTTTGTAAAGAATGTTGTTTCTCCTCTCTAGAAAGCACAGGCTACAATAGAAAAATCATCCCATGTCTAATGTTAAATTTGCTGAGAAAATTCAGGTATTTGTCTGGTTAGAAAAAGAGCAATGGCAATCCATTCTAGTATTCTTGCCTGGAAAATTCCCTGGACAGGGGAGCCTGGTGGGCTACAGTCCATGGGGTCACAATTTGAGCACACACACAATATTAAATTTGCCAAGAAAACTCAGGGATTTGCTTGGTTAGAAGAGCCAGGATTTCTATGCCATGGTACATGAGGCCTGTATGGTAAGGCAGGTATCACTGGCCTAAGACCCATCCTCAGTCAGCTGCTCACTTCCTGAAAGGCCTGGGTAAATTCCTTTGCCTTCAGTTCAGTTCAGTCGCTCAGTCATGTCCGACTCTTTGCAACCCCATGAATTGCAGCACGCCAGGCATCCCTGTACATCACCAACTCACGGAGTTCACTCAAACTCACGTCCATCGAGTCAGTGATGCCATCCAGCCATCTCATCCTCTGTAGTCCCCTTCTCCTCCTGCCCCCAATCCCTCCCAACATCAGAGTCTTTTCCAATGAGTCAACTCTTCGCATAAGGTGGCCAAAGTACTGGAGCTTCAGCTTAGCATCATTCCTTCCAAAGAAATCCCAGGGCTGATCTCCTTCAGAATGGACTGGTTGGATCTCATTGCAGTCCAAGGGACTCTCAAGAGTCTTCTCCAACACCACAGTTCAAAAGCATCAATTCTTCAGCGCTCAGCTTTCTTCACAGTCCAACTCTCACATCCATACATGACTACTCGAAAAACCATAGCCTTAACTAGACGGACCTTAGTCAGCAAAGTAATGTGTCTGCTTTTGAATGTGCTATCTAGGTTGGTCATAACTTTTCTTCCAAGGAGTAAGCGTCTTTTAATTTCATGGCTGCAGTCACCATCTGCAGTGATTTGGGAGCCCCCAAAAATAAAATCTGACACTGTTTGCATTGTTTCCCCATCTATTTCCCATGAAGTGATGGGATCACATGCCATGATCTTCATTTTCTGAATGTTGAGCTTGAAGCCAACTTTTTCACTCTCCTCTTTCACTTTCATCAAGAGGCTTTTAAGTTCCTCTTCACTTTCTGCCATAAGGGTGGTGTCATCTGCATATCTGAGGTTATTGATATTTCTCCCAGCAATCTGGATTCCAGCTTGTGTTTCTTCCAGTCCAGCGTTTCTCATGATGTACTCTGCATAGAAGTTAAATAAGCAGGGTGACAATATACAGCCTTGATGTACTCCTTTTCCTATTTGGAACCAGTCTGTTGTTCCATGTCCAGTTCGAACTGTTGCTTCCTGACTGCATACAGATTTTTCAAGAGGCAGGTCGGGTGGTCTGGTATTCCCATCTCTCTCAGAATCTTCCACAGTTTATTGTGATCCACACAGTCAAAGGCTTTGGCATAGTCAATAAAGCAGAAATAGATGTTTTTCTGGAACTCTCTTGCTTTTTCCATGATCCAGCGGATGTTGGCAATTTGATCTCTGGTTCCTCTGCCTTGTCTAAAACCAGCTTGAACATCAGGAAGTTCACGGTTCACATATTGCTGAAGCCTGGCTTGGAGAATTTTGAGCATTACTTTACTAGCATGTGAGATGAGTGCAATTGTTCGATAGCTTGAGCATTCTTTGGTATTGCCTTTCTTTGGGATTGGAATGAAAACTGACCTTTTGCAGTCCTGTGGCCACTGCTGAATTTTCCAAACTTGCTGGCATATTGAGTGCAGCACTTTCACAGCATCATTTTTCAGGATTTGAAACAGCTCAACTGGAATTCCATCACCTCCACTAGCTTTGTTCATAGTGATGCCTTCTAAGGCCCACTTGACTTCACATTCCAGGATGTCTGGCTCTAGATGAGTGAACACACCATCATGATTATCCAGGTCGTGAAGATCTTTTTTGTACAGTTCTTCCATGTATTCTTGCCACCTCTTCTTAATATCTTCTGCTTCTGTTAGGTCTGTACAATTTCTGTCCTTTATCAAGCCCATCTTTGCATGAAATGTTTCCTTGGTATCTCTGATTTTCTTGAAGAGATCTCTAGTCTTTCCCATTCTGTTGTTTTCCTCTATTTCTTTGTATTGATTGCTGAAGAAGACTTTGTTATCTCTTCTTGCTGTTCTTTGGAACTCTGCATTCAGATGCTTATGTCTTTCCTTTTCTCCTTGGCTTTTCGTTTCTCTTCTTTTCACAGCTATTTGTAAGCGCTCCTCAGACAGCCATTTTGCTTTTTTTGCATTTCTTTTCCATGGGGATGGTCTTGATCCCTGTCGCCTGTACAATGTCACGAACCTCATTCCATAGTTCATCAGGCACTCTGTCTATCAGTCTAGGCCCTTAAATCTATTTCTCACTTCCACTGTATAATCATAAGGGATTTGATTTAGGTCATACCTGAATGGTCTGGAGGTTTTCCCTACTTTCTTCAATTTAAGTCTGAATTTGGCAATAAGGAGTTCATGATCTGAGCCGCAGTCAGCTTCTGGTCTTGTTTTTGCTGACTGTATAGAGCTTCTCCATCTTTGGCTGCAAAGAATATAATCAATCTGACTTCAGTGTTGACCATCTGGTGATGTCCATGTGTAGAGTCTTTTCTTGTGTTGTTGGAAGAGGGTGTTTGCTATGACCAGTGCATTTTCTTGGCAAAACTCTATTAGTTTTTGCCCTGCTTCATTCCACATCCAAGGCTAAATTTGCCTGTTACTCCAGGTGTTTCTTGACTTCCTACTTTTGCATTCCAGTCCCCTATAATGAAAAAGACATCTTTTTTGGGTGTTAGTTCTACAAGATCTTATAGGTCTTCATAGAACTGTTCAACTTCAGTTTCTTCAGCATTACTGGTTGGGGCATAGACTTGGATTACTGTGATATTGGATGGTTTGCCTTGGAAATGAACAGAGATCATTCTGTCGTTTTTGAGATTGCATCCAAGTACTGCATTTCAGACTCTTCTGTTGACCATGATGGCTACTCCATTTCTTCTGAGGGCTTCCTGCCCGCAGTAGTAGATATAATGGTCATCTGAGTTAAATTCACCCATTCCAGTCCATTTTAGTTTGCTGATTCCTAGAATGTCGACATTCACTCTTGCCATTTCTTGTTTGACCACTTCCAATTTGCCTTGAACATTCCAGGTTCCTATGCAATATTGCTCTTTATGACATCGGACCTTGCTTCTATCACCAGTCACATCCACAGCGGGTATTGTTTTTGCTTTGGCTCAATCCCTTCATTCTTTCTGGAGTTATTTCTCCACTGATCTCCAGTAGCATATTGGGCACATACTGACCTGGGGAGTTCCTCTTTCAATATCCTATTATTTTGCCTTTTCATACTGTTCATGGGGTTCTCAAGGCAAGAATACTGAAGTGGTTTGCCATTCCCTTCTCCAATGGACCACATTCTGTCAGACCTCTCCACAATAACCCGCCCGTCTTGGGTTACCCTGCGGGCATGCCTTGGTTTCATTGAGTTAGACAAGGCTGTGGTCCTAGTGTGATTAGATTGACTAGTTTTCTGTGAGTATGGTTTCAGTGTGTCTGCCCTCTGATGCCCTCTTGCAACACCTACCATCTTACTTGGGTTTCTCTTACCCTGAGGGTGGGGTATCTCTTCGTGGCTGCTCCAGCAATGCGCAGCCACTGCTCCTTACCTTGGAAGAAGTATATCTCCTCACCACCCTTCGTGACCTTCAATGTGGGATAGCTCCTCTAGGTCCTCCTGCCCCAGCGTAGCCACCGCTCCTTGGACGTGGGTTGATCTTCCCGGCCGCCACCCCTCACCTTGGACGCGGGGTGGCTACTCCTGGCCATTCCTGTGCCTTCGCAGGCTGGTACTCTCGCCTGCTGCCCCTGACCTCGGACACAAGGTAGCTCCTCTCGGCCGTGCTGAGCGCGCCGGCCGTCGCAGCCACCTGCGCTGGGTGGCCGGCCGTCGCAGCCGACTTAGCTCCCCCTCATCTCCCTACTTTAAAGGGGGAGGTAGCAGGTTAGGGTTAACCTGTGGGCAGAGGGCTTAGTGATGCCCATATCAAACTGCTAATGCTGGTACCACATTTCTTGAGCATCTTGCCTGTACCTAGGCTGGGTGCTGGACACCCATGTCATGTCAACTTCTGGAACTACTTCTGCTGGCCCCAGGAATACACCAGACATGAATAAAGCTACTGCCCAGGTCTGGATACCCTGTCCTGTGCCTGAGTCTCAAGGTTTTCTTGCTCAGAGCCCTTTTGTGAAGAGACGAAGGGCTAGCAAAGTCACCACCACCCCCGCCACCCCCAAGAGTGCCTGACCACTCTTCCTTCCTTTCAGGCAGCTCCCCTAAGGTGTCCTGCTGACAACAATGACAGCAGCTACAATATCCTTTACAGTGTGTAAGGCCCTGAGCAAACTTCCCGACCACTCTGTGCCTCAGTATTCTTGTCTGTAAGAGGGAACCTATGCCATGTACCTATATTGTGGGGTTGCTTTAAAGACTGGAGGGGTTAATGATGTGAAGCTCTTAGACCAGTGCCTGGCATATGAAAAGGCTTCAAAAGTTAACTATTGGGACTTCCCTGGTGCTCCAGTGGTTAAGACTTTGCCTTCCAGTGCTGGGGTTGTGGGTTTGATGCTTGGAGAGGAAGCAAGGATCTCAAATGCTTAGTGGCCAAAAAGCAAAAAAATAGAAACAATATTGCAACAAATTCAATAAAGATTTAAAAAATGTTCCACCTCAAAAAAAAGTTTTAAAAATGTTAGCTATCATTATTATCATTTGAGGTGCTTTTCTACTAGTCCCATTTGACCCTCACAGCACTACGAGATCAGCTGGGCCAAAGGGTTTGATTCCTCATCATAGGAAGCAACTGAAGTTCAAGAGAGTGAGGGTCCTTGTCCGGGGCACCCTGCCAGCAGGGGTGAGCTGGGCCAGAGTCCAGTTCTTTTGAATCCACATCCAGGACTGTGCAGTGGTACCTGTGATTTTTAGTGTTGACCCCAGATCACACTGGTGACTGATTCTACTTTGCCTTTTAATTTTTTCACACACACAAAAAATGACTTTATAAACAATTTGAGTTCTTGACCATCTCGAAGTCAGATGAGCGTATGTAACTCTTATGTAAACGTGTTGAGTATACACCTTACTGTTACTATTGATGATTGTCATCCTATGGGAAAGAGGTGAAGGCAGTTCATCGTTTATGCCTGTAGTGGAGTTGCACCACTTTCACCGGCTCTGAGATCATCCCACTTCCTGTATGACATCCCCCTGACTTCCTGTTGATCATCCCCCATGTTATGGGGCAAGGGGTGGGGCTCTTAGTTTCTACTCTGCTTGTTTCCACCAGAGTAATGGTCTTTGCCCTCCATCCTTTGCCAATAAAGGGAGTGACTTGTTGGTTTGGTACATTCGAGGGAAGGAACTGGGTTTTCTCTGCTCAACCTCTTCCTCCTGCTTCTCTCAGGGATCACACAGCCCCTCCTCTTCTAAGCCATGATTTTACATACAGGTCAGAGCCCTAAGAGGGAGGGAAAACTGTAGTTACCAATTCTTCCTGTGATAGTCTGGCTGGTTCTGGGATGCTAGCGTTTAGAAGCTCACTGTTGCTGAACTGCTGAAACTATCTTCTCCAAACTTAGTATTACCAGTAATGACTATGGTTTCTGAGCTGTGCCTACCTGACCCCTTGTCCATCTTTCAGTTGTTCTCAACTCAGAGAAAAACAAGAATGTTATGTACTATCCCTCAGATAACCAACCAACAGCCTCCCCAGCTCTCAATCTTCTCCCCAAATCTGGGTGTCATGTGGTCCAGGTAGCCCATCAGCATATATCCATCCCTCTGGCCACACTGATTGGTTCAGAATGGGCACATGATCCAAGCTGACTCAATAAGTTGCTATCCTTGGATGGTTATTAGATTAATTTTGCAAAAGAAATCATGATTTCCACTGGAATTTCTCAGAGAAGACTACAAACCAAAACACACTGATGAGCTTCTTTCCACCACAGAAAATCCTGCCTGATAGAACTGACTCAGAAGAAAGTGGAGCTGAGAGGTAGAGGGGATGGGGACCAAATTACAGTGGCCAAACATCTCCTTTTTTGCTTGAACTGATGTGAATCAATCTTCACTATCTGCAATCAGGGGTTTCTCTGGTGGCTCAGATGGGACAGGAGACCCAGGTTTGACCCCTCAGTTGGGAAGATACTCTGGAAAAGGGACTAGCTATCCACTCTAGTATTCTTGCCTAGAAGATCCCATGGATGGAGGAGCTTGACAGACTACACCCCATGGGGTCACAGAGAGTTCGACATGACTGAGCAACTAACGCACTTTCACCTGCAATCAGAGAGCCTTGGTTACATGATACTTCTCTTGCAGTAGCTTGGCAGACAGCAAATCTGATCTCATCTTGCTGATGAGACACTCTGTCACACCCTATCTTTGATGTTGACCACATTTACACACACATCAACTTCCACTAATACTTCTATGGCTGGCCCCAATAAGTGTCCTGGAGGGGCAAGTTGAGCCCATCTATTGAATGGACTTGATAGAGTTTAGTGTAATAATCACAGAACTTAATGTTCATGTGGCGGTTTCTAAGGTCAGGAAGGGCGGCGGTAAGGAGATATCCCTTGCCCAAGGTAAGGAGCAGCGGCTGTGCTTTGCTGGAGCAGCCGTGAAGAGATACCCCACGCCCAAGCTAAGAGAAACCCAAGTAAGATGGTAGGTGTGGCAAGAGGGCATCAGAGGGCAGACACACTGAAACCATACTCACAGAAAACTAGGCAATCTAATCACACTAGGACCACAGCCTTGTCTAACTCAATGAAACCAAGCCATGCCTGCAGGGCAACCCAAGACAGGCGGGTCATGGTGGAGAGGACTGACAGAATGTGGTCCACTGGAGAAGGGAATGGCAAACCACTTCAGTATTCTTGCCTTGAGAACCCCATGAACAGTATGAAAAGGCAAAGTGATAGGATACCAAAAGAGGAACTTCCCAGGTCAGTATGTGCCCAATATGCTACTGGAGATCAGTGGAGAAATAACTCCAGAAAGAATGAAGGGATGGAGCCAAAGCAAAAACAATACCCAGCTGTGGATGTGACTGGTGTTAGAAGCAATGTCCGATGCTATAAGAGCAATACTGCATAGGAACCTGGAATGTCAGGTCCATAAATCAAGGCAAATTGAAAGTGGTCAAACAAGAGATGGCAAGGGTGAAAGTCGACATTCTAGGAATCAGCAAACTAAAATGGACTGGAATTTAACTCAGATGACCATTATATCTACTATTGCAGACAGAATTCCCTCAGAAGAAATGGAGTAGTCATCATGGTCAACAATAGAGTCTGAAATGCAGTACTTGGATGCAATCTCAAAAGAAACAGAATGATCTCTGTTCCTTTCCAAGGCAAACCATTCAATATCACAGTTATCCAAGTCTATGCCCAACCAGTAACGCTGAAGAAACTGAAGTTGAACGGTTTTATGAAAACCTACAAGACCTTGTAGAACTAACACCCAAAAAAGATGTCTTTTTCATTATAGGGGACTGGAATGTGAAAGTAGGAAGTCAAGAAACACCTGGAGTAACAGGCAAATTTGGCCTTGGAATGTGGAATGAAGCGGGGCAAAAACTGATAGAGTTTTGCCAAGAAAATGCACTGGTCATAGCAAACACCCTCTTCCAACAACACAAGAAAAGACTCTACACATGGACATCACCAGATGGTCAACACTGAAGTCAGATTGATTATATTCTTTGCAGCCAAAGATGGAGAAGCTCTATACAGTCAGCAAAAACAAGACCAGGAGCTGACTGCGGCTCAGATCATGAACTCCGTATTGCCAAATTCAGACTTAAATTGAAGAAAGTAGGGAAAACCTCCAGACTATTCAGGTATAACCTAAATCAAATCCCTTATGATTATACAGTGGAAGTGAGAAATAGATTTAAGGGCCTAGACTGATAGACAGAGTGCCTGATGAACTATGGAATGAGGTTTGTGACATTGTACAGGAGACAGGGATCAAGACCATCCCCATGGAAAAGAAATGCAAAAAAGCAAAATGGCTGTCTGAGGAGCGCTTACAAATAGCTGTGCAAAGAAGAGAAGTGAAAAGTAAAGGAGAAAAGGAAAGATATAAGCATCTGAATGTAGAGTTCCAAAGAATAGCAAGAAGAGATAGCAAAGTCTTCCTCAGCGATCAATGCTAAGAAATAGAGGAAAACAACAGAATGGGAAAGACTAGAGATCTCTTCAAGAAAATTAGAGATACCAAGGGAACATTTCATGCAAAGATGGGCTCGATAAAGGACAGAAATGGTATGGACCTAATAGAAGCAGAAGATATTAAGAAGAGGTGGCAAGAATACATGGAAGAACTGTACAAAAACGATCTTCACGACCAAGATAATTATGATGATGTGATCACTAATCTAGAAGCAGACATCTTGGAATGTGAAGTCAAGTGGGCCTTAGAAAGCATCACTATGAACAAAGCTAGTGGAGGTGATGGAATTCCAGTTGAGCTGTTTCAAATCCTGAAAGATGATGCTGTGAAAGTGCTGCACTCAATATGCCAGCAAATTTGGAAAACTCAGCAGTGGCCACAGCACTGGAAAAGGTCAGTTTTCATTCCAATCCCAAAGAAAGGCAATACCAAATAATGCTCAAACTATCGAACAATTGCACTCATCTCACACGCTAGTAAAGTAATGCTCAAAATTCTCCAAGCCAGGCTTCAGCAATATGTGAACCGTGAACTTCCTGATGTTCAAGCTGGTTTTAGAAAAGGCAGAGGAACCAGAGATCAAATTGCCAACATCCGCTGGATCATGGAAAAAGCAAGAGAGTTCCAGAAAAACATCTATTTCTGCTTTATTGACTATGCCAAAGCCTTTGACTGTGTGGATCACAATAAACTGTGGAAGATTCTGAGAGGGATGGGAATACCAGACCACCTGACCTGCCTCTTGAAAAATCTGTATGCAGGTCAGGAAGCAACAGTTCGAACTGGACATGGAACAACAGACTGGTTCCAAATAGGAAAAGGAGTGCGTCAAGGCTGTATATTGTCACCCTGCTTATTTAACTTCTATGCAGAGTACATCATGAGAAACGCTGGACTGGAAGAAACACAAGCTGGAATCCAGATTGCTGAGAGAAATATCAATAACCTCAGATATGCAGATGACACCACCCTTATGGCAGAAAGTGAAGAGGAACTTAAAAGCCTCTTGATGAAAGTGAAAGAGGAGAGTGAAAAAGTTGGCTTCAAGCTCAACATTCAGAAAACGAAGATCATGGCATGTGATCCCATCACTTCATGGGAAATAGATGGGGAAACAATGCAAACAGTGTCGACTTTATTTTGGGGGGCTCCCAAATCACTGCAGATGGTCACTGCAGCCATGAAATGAAAAGACGCTTACTCCTTGGAAGAAAAGTTATGACCAACCTAGATAGTATATTCAAAAGCAGAGACATTACTTTGCTGACTAAGGTCCGTCTAGTCTAGGCTATGGTTTTTCGAGTAGTCATGTATGGATGTGAGAGTTGGACTGTGAAGAAAGCTGAGCGCTGAAGAATTGATGCTTTTGAACTGTGGTGTTGGAGAAGATTCTTGAGAGTTCCTTTGACTGCAATGAGATCCAACCAGTCCATTTTGAAGATCAACCCTGGGATTTCTTTGGAGGGAATGATGCTGAAGCTGAAACTCCAGTACTTTGGCCACCTCATGCGAAGAGTTGACTCATTGGAAAAGACTCTGATGCTGGGAGGGATTGGGGGCAGGAGGAGAAGGGGACGACTGAGGATGAGATGGCTGGATGGCATCACTGACTCGATGGACGTGAGTTTGAGTGAACTCCGGGCGTTGGTGATGGACAGGGAGGCCTGGTGTGCTGCAATTCATGGGATCGCAAAGAGTGGACGCAACTTAGCGACTGAACTGAACTGAACTGAACAGTTTATATAATTCTAGAGCTAATTACTGGTCTTGTTCTTTTCTCAAACACATTAGAAAGGTGTCCACACTACTCTCTGTGACCTCCTGCCCTAAACCTCAACAAAGACCATGGGAGAAAGAGCAGTTTCAATCCAGCCCCAATCATCATCATGTCATTGCTAGTTTTCTTTTGTTTTTCTTTCTTTTTTAGACAAAGGCATCTCAAATGGCAAGAGTAAACCAAAGGATGTGGTGGAGGGAAGTGTTCATAGTCACATGTAAACTGGTCAGGGTATGATTTCAGAGGGGGCCTCTTGAGATGGGTGTTAACCCCATCTTACTGATGGGAAACCTAGGCTCAGAGACATGAAAAAACTTGTGTGAGATCAGAAAGTTTCATGACTGCTTGATTCTAAAGCCCAGACTCTTGGCTATCGTGTTGCCCCATCCCTCTGAGCAGAGAGTCTTGGGCTCCAGTGGGCAAACAATGAGTCCATCCTGCCCGGGCTCTAAGGCCCTTTTCTCCATAGGTCATGTCAGCTGGAAGTAAATTCTCTCTCCTCTGAACTTCGATATTTTCCTATCTGGATTTCTTATTTGATTCTCAGCCTGTTTTGTAGTGAGGCATCTTCTCTTCATTCTTATCCTGAAAATGTTGTGATAATACTGCTGAGAAAATCCAAGTTGGTAGATGTGAAATCAGGCTTCCCTAATGGCTCAGTGGTAAAGAATCCACCTGTTAATGCAGGAGATGCAGGTTCAATCCCTGGGTGAGGAAAATTCCCTGGAGAAGGAATTGGCTACCCACTCCAGTATTCCTGCCTGGGAAATCCCCTGGACAGAGGAGCCTCATGAGCTATAGTCCATGGGCTCACAAAAGTCAGACATGACTTAGAGACTAAATAACGACAGCAGATGTGAAATCAGTACAGACTCAGTTCTAGCACTAAGTGGGATCACAAAGGTGATAACCCAGACCTTTTCTTTACTGCTGGTAATGCATATGCATATGGTACCTGCTGGGCCTGAAATCTTCACTACTCTTACACATTATACTTGGAGCTGTGAAATGATAAAACTTTTTTTTGAGGGGCAGGGGTGAAGAGAAACTTGTCACTTGTCAAGCTTAAAAGTGCATACACAGCATATTAGTTTTCTGGGGCTAATGTAATATAAAGAACAAACAACTGGGTGGTTTAAGCAACAGAAATGTCTTGCCTCATAGTTCTGAAGGCTGGAAGCCCAAGATCAGGGTGTCGGCGAGGTTGATTCCTTCAGGGGCTATGAGAAAGAATCTGTTCCATGACTCTCTCCTACCTTTTGGTTCATTTGCTGGCAATCTCTGGCATTCCTGGCTGGCTGAAGCAGCCTCCCAGTGTTTGACTTGATCTTTATATGGAATTCTCCTCTGGGCTTGTCTCTGTGTCCAAATGTCTCTTCTTAATAAGGATAGTAGTCATGTAGGGTCAGGCCCACATTGATAACCTTTCCTTAACTTATGATGTCTACAATGACCTCATTTCCAAATAAGTTCACATTCTAAGATACTGAAGGTTAAGTCTTCAATATATGAATTTGGGGAAGGGAACACTGTTCAATCCACAACACCTGGAAATTTCACTTCTAGGAATCTAGCCTGGCAATCTACTTGTATGGGTTCACAAAGAAGTATTGTAGATGTTTGGCAAAGGCAAAATTAAATGTTATGCCCTAAAAAAGAAGGAGGTAAGGAGGTAGATCTGTTTGCCTTACTATGTTATGCTTTCTCAGGCATATTATTAAATAAAACAGCATCTTGTAAAAGGTGATGTGATCACAAAACAGAACAAAACCCCTGATTTATGTAAGCATACTTAGAGATGATTAGAAGCATGCATGAACCCAACAGTTGACAGTGTAAGCTCTAGTGAGAAGAGAGGGAGCACAGGATGGCTCGAGGGCCCTTTGGGATTTTCCAGCTGACTTTGATTATCTGACTCTTCTAATGAGAAATGCACTCACATTTTACTTGAGGAATATGAATAAAAATTGCTTTCTTTCCACAGTCAGTGGCCAAGCTGGACCCAACGAATGAAGTTCTTAAACCAGATGGCTCCCAGGGTGTCTCCATGGCTCCTTGGAGAAAGTGGCCTTCGAACCCAGGCAGGATGGAATCATTCCTTGCCCCTGGGCACCGAGTCCCTGCTGGAGGGGTGGGACAGTACGAGGCCAAGAGCCTGGGTCTGTGAGCCAGGCAGTCATGAGTGCTACATGTGTTCTTTTACATCTCTGAGCTCGGGTCCCTTGCCCATTTCAACAGAGGGACCCCTCCTGAAAGAGCACCATTTCCAGAAACCTGCAGTAGTGTCTGTCCAAATTTCATCTATGAGCCAGATAACAGGTCTAAAACCTGCCTGAAGCACTTTTCAAGCTCTGGCCCAGAACTCTGTCATCTCAATTTGTGAAGCCCTTCCAGAAAAAGCAAGATTCTTGAGTTGGGCCTTAAGAAATGGGTAGAAATGAGAAAAGGGTGGAGAGAAAGGAGCTGTGGTACAGTGACAGGAGAAAAAGAAATATTCCCTCCCACGTCTCCACATAGTCCCTGCCTTTTCTGTATTTAATTTCTGCCCCACCCCTACCCCCCCCCCCCACCGCCCATGGCTGTCTTTGTCTAGTCCTTCCACATCCCCCCATCACCTATGTATAGAGTTGCATGTAGTCTTTTTATTTGGAGGAAAGATTGGTGCTTGTGTGTATGTATGTGTTTGTGAGAGAGGGGGAAATGTGGAAAATAGAGGAGTGGGAGAGAGAGAGAAAGAATTTCTAATTTCTATTTATCTCAGACTGATTAATAAATGGAGAAATGGAATCAAAACTAATTAACTAGATATTTTGATTCCATGAGCTAAGTCACAATTACCCCTCCTAAATGACCAGCTTTCAAAGAGTTAGAGTCCAGTAAAATTCCCTTAAAGTGAACATTATACGAATAGGCTTCTGATCTCTCTTTGGGATTCAGAAAGACCTTCAAGGTCTCAATGTTTCTCAGGGTCACCGTTACAAACAGTTTTGGTTATTTGAGTGTCTGGGTGTTTGGATCTGAATAAAAGGGAACTGGCATTTCTGCCTTTCTCATCCAGCGATCTGGTGGGTTACAGCTCTGTCTGCTGCCTGTGTAATTAATCGTAGGACTTAGCTAATGCCTCCTAAATTAATGCAATTATCAGTGTCTCCGAATAACCAGCTTCGTGCACTGCTATCAAAATACACTGTTGATAGATCTACAGCCAAAGCAGAGACGCTCTGAGACTGGAGTTGGGAGCAATTTTTAATTAACTTGTTTCTCATATTGCAAAGGTGAGAAAAATACCGCTTCTCAGTAGCTCCAGATTAAAAGAATGGGAGAGGGGGTGTATGCTTGGGTAGAGACTCAGGAAAATAATAGCTACAAGGTATTTTTGTTTCAAAGCCTCCACATCCATGCACTGTTTTATTATTGCAGTTGGCCAGGGCTCAGCCCCGAACCCTCCAGCTTGCTCTCTGCTCTCATCATTAGGACTTCTGTCTAAGGAGCCTGTGCTTTAATTTGCTCTGGGTTGAAGTGTGGCTCAGAGAGTCTGGGGAGCAGGGCAGACGTTTCCTCTCCTCACCTCTTCCATCCTGAAATATTTCATTAAATGGGGAGTTCTGGAACTAAGATAAGGTGAAAGAAAGAGCATTTGTTGGTTTGGGTTTGTTTTATGCTGCGACTTCTCTTCTTTAAGGTTTGTATTTCCAGAACCCCAGCCTGGTCTCTTGGCATGGGCTGTGTTGTGTGGCACAGTTTTCCAATGTGTTTTGCTAGACGTAAATCTGCAAGATGATCCTTGGAAAAAAGAAACAAATGTCAAATACATTAAGAAAATGCTGTATATTCTAGCATGATCCCCCATCCTCCACATCAGCAGATTTCCCATGCATAGTCACAGAAGAAAGGCTTTGAAAGTAATGCATTCGGCAAGTATGTTCCATGTTCCTTGTTCAACTCAGTCCTGCTAAGTTGCTGCTGCTAAGTCACTTCAGTCGTGTCCGACTCTGTGCGACCCCATAGACAGCAGCCCACCAGGCTCTGCCATCCTTGAGATTCTCCAGCCAAGAGCACTGGAGTGGGTTGCCATTTCCTTCTCCAATGCATGAAAGTGAAAAGTGAAAGTGAAGCCACTCAGTCGTGTCCAACTCTTAGAGACCCCATGGACTGCAGCCTGCCAGGCTCCTCTGTCCATGAGATTTTCCAGGCAAGAGTACTGGAGTAGGGTGCCATTGCCTTCAACTCAGTCCTACCCAACATAATTGACCACAGACCTGTGTACTTGGATTTCATCTCTATTAGCATGGGGCAGAAGGAGTATTAGGTGGAATCCAGCCAGGACACACCTGCTGGAGAAAGAACCTAGAATTGGGGTCCTACCTGGACACCTCTGCTTTCCCCATTCTCTGTCCTTGCTTACTGCATGGCCTTGGTGAGTTTCTTCCTCTCTCTAGACCCCAAGCTTCCCTGGTGCACAAAAAGGCCTTGCTCTTGGATTCTTTGACTCTACTAGACCTATAGACCAGTCAACTAAGTTAAAAACCAAGGGATATGAAGAAATAAAGAAAGAGAGAAAGAGGGAGAGAGACTGATATATGGAAAGAAGAAAAAGAGAAAAATGACAAGGCTTCATGAAGAGACCATCTAGAGAAAGATGCTTCTCTCTGGAGATGGTTAAGATTAGGAGCGAAAAATGAAAGATGATCCTTCATTTTTTCTAGATTCCAATATATACATTAATATATGACATTTTTATCTTCCTGAGTTGCTTCTAGAAAAACGGTTCAGATGAATCTGTTTGTAGGTCAGGAATAGAGATGCAGGCACAGGAACAGACATGTGGACACAGTGGGGGAGAAGTGGGTGGGATTAATTGGGAAACTTAGATTGATGTATGTACATTACGCTATGTAAAATAAGTAGCTAGTGGAAACCTGCTATATAGCGTAGGAAGCTCAGCTTGGTGTTCTGTGATAACCTAGATGGATGGATTGGAGAGAGGTCAGAGGGAGATCCAAGAAGGAGGGATATTTGTATACATATAGCAGAAAATAATATAACATTGTAAAGCAACTGTACCTCAATTAAAAAAAAGAAGTTGATCCTTCCTGAAGGAGGGCTTCTGATCCACCCTCCATGTCTGTGATGCCAGTAGCCTTCTGAAAAGCTCTTGTCTCATGAGGAGCTACTGGATTTGCTGCCAGTGTTCCCACTGCCCACCCACCATTCTCTTCCTTAGCACCCATCCGTGTCAGTCATCTCCTGGTCAGGGCACAGGCCAGGAAAGAACACGACTTGCTCTGGTGGGAGGGACCCTGGCCCCCACATCATGCCTTTCCCATAGCATGAGGCCGCTCCTCTTCCAGGAGAATGCTGTTTGCACTGCAGTGGAAAAGTCCTACCCCAGAGGTCAGCCAACTTGGCTTTAGGCAACTCGGGAGCAAAAGCATTACATTACCACAGTTGAAAATAGAGGATGAATAATCTTCTGGGTGGCTCTTGTTATAACCTCTTTCATGTGCCCATGACCAGGGTATGTGCGGATGCAAACAAAGGGAAGAAAAGGCCGAAAGACTGTTTGCTCGGTCGACTCTCTTCCCGCTTAGCTCAGATCTGTTCTTCTGGGGGACGGGTCTGGTAATAGTCACCATCTTATTATTATTATCACATGAATTTCAGAGGTACAGTATTATAATTTGACATCTGTATACACTGCTGTGTGATCAGCATCACAAGACTAGTTACCATACATCGCCATATAGTTGATCCCCTCCACCCATTTTACCTACCATCCAACTCCGTTCCTGTCTGGTATCAGGTGAACTGTTCTCTGTGTCTGTGAGTTTGTTTCATTTATTTTTTAAATTTATTTGTTTTGTATTTTTAGATTCCATGTACATGTGAAATCATATAGTATTTATTTTCATTTGTCTGACTTAATTTACTTAACATAATACCTTCAAGGTCCATCCATGTTATCACAAATGGCAGGATTTCATTCATTTTTATGGCTGAATAGTATTCTATTATGCATATCTACTCTATCTTTATCGATTCATCTGTCAATGGATACTACAGAATGTTCACATACCCTGGCTACTGAACATAACGTTGTGATGAACATTTAAAATTAGTGTTTTTGTGTTTTTCTGATAGATACTCAGAGTGGAATAGGCAGATCACGTGATAGGTTTACTAATTTTTTTAAAAATATAAATTTATTTATTTTAATTGGAGGCTAATTACTTTACAATATTGTATTGGTTTTACTAATTTATTTTTTTTAGTCAAAACTAATTTTTTTGAGGAAACTTCATACTACTTTCCATTGTGGCGGCAATCAGCTTCTTACTAAATATCTTAAATAAAACCCATTTCATTATAGATAAAAACTTCTTTTAAAAGACTAACTATATGAAGGCTTTGTTGTGGGCCACACCCTTAAGGAGGATCATCCATGAGTGATCTTACCTACTCTTCCTGCAACCCCACGTGGTCGGTACTATAATTGTCTTTTCATAAAGATCAGGGCCTAGAATCCAGAGATCCAGGGACTCTTCCCATTGTCTGCCTGCTTAGATAGAAGCTCTAGCCTGGGCTCTCACCCTCATCTGATCTACAGGATCCAAGTGCCCCAGGGATGAATGGGAGAGGTTTTATCCTGATTCGTTCTCTTGGACTATAAAAGTTCTGAGATTTCAGATGACCAGCTCTGTGTTCAGACTTCTTCATTAAACAGTCACTACCTGATACTCCAAAACCATGGTCCTCTCATCCAGGGGGTGAGTGAGAGATGCCCCCTTCAGAAGTCTCTGCAATAGCAACAGACAAGTAGGACCCACCGTCCGCCAGGTACACAGCTCGCTGCAGCCCCACCTCCTTTGGGAGCCCCACCTCCTTCTGAGGGTTATCTCCAGTGATCGCCTGCTCAACTCCACATGACTCTGGCACCCTGGCCACAGCGGGTTGGATCAGAGAGGGCAGCCAATCCCCAGGCAGGCCTGGAAACCAGAGAAAAGATGATGTGCAAGCTCTGCCTGCCAGGGCTTCTTATGTCCAACTCTGTGCGACCCCATTGACTGCAGCCCACCAGGCTCCTCTGTCCATTGGATTCTCCAGGCAAGAGTACTAGAGTGGGTTGCTAAACCCTCCTTCAGGGGATCTTCCTGACCCAGGGATCGAACTCCTGCATTGCAAGCAGATTCTTTACCACTGAGCCACCAGGGAAGCCCAGGGCTTCTTACCCTTTACAGCAATTAACTGTATCTGTCATATCCTCCCTTTTGAGGACTTGGAACTTGACTCTAGAGATTGAGAATCTGAGAGAAGGAGTTGAGGTCCTAGAAAGAGTCACGGAGAGAAAGTCATGGGGGAACAGAAGACATAGCAAAAACAAGAGGTGGTGGTGGAAATGGTGGCAGCCAAGATGAAAGTGGATGAATCAGCTCAATGGAGAGAGAGACACTGGGGATGAGGGACTAAAGGATGAGCTGGATGAAGGGGAAACATGAGATCCAGGTGCTGGAGTTGCCCTCTACCGGTCCCTGCCTGCCTTGAGTCCTGGAGTGGGGCTGTCCTTTGTTACCTCCCCTGCCCTGCATCTCAACTTGAATGTGATGTAACTTCTGTGAGGGGCTAGAACACGGCTCTGGCCCTGAAAGCCAAAAAGCCCAAATGAACTCACCTCGTGATGCTAAGACTCTGCTAATGACTTCAGCTCATTAGGGAACTGGTCACTCTTTCCTGTCCAGCTGAATCACTTCTCCAGAGCTCTTCCTGTCCAGTCCTCATCAGAGCAGCCCTAGGTGCCTCTCAGAAGCTCACCCTCATCTCCTGCCTCTCTCCCTCCCACTGCCTGCCTCTTTCCCCATCTGTCTGTCTTGGTTTTTCTCATTCTCTCAAATGAGACTTCAGAGCTGCTCAGTGGGACAGTGAGTGCTCTTTTAAAACTCTGTCTGACAAAGGTGTGGGACGATTTTACTTGATAAAGAGAGAGTCAGAGAGAGGGTTTCCTGGAGAAATCTGTCAAGGAGAGTCTTACACCAACCTGTTTGTCCTGTTGGCTGGACTGTCAGTCTTTGGTAGAAGCAGAGAAAAAAAGTCTCTAATTGTGCTCAGTGTGCTGGAGGCACTTTGTTTCATCAGTGCTTCCCTTTGTGTGTCCCAGGCCCCCTTTTAAGAGAATCAGAGCACAGCGAGTCTGAGGTGGGCTTGATGCTTTGAGACTGAAGACACCTGTCTGGGATAGAGCTCTCAATGACGACCCCCATCCACTGACACAGCATTTAGGAGCAGCACTTGCGGGGACATACTACCGTCATTTCTCTGGGTCTCGAAAACCAGGCAGATTCTCCTACACATTAGGCCACTAATGGCTACACAGTAAGCCGCAATTTCCAGGGCCTCGAAAACTGTCCAAGACCCTGCCACCTCCAGTCTTCTTGACCTTTGAGCTCGCATTATTTAGGGGTTTTCTGGCTGCCAGGGACAGAAATCATTCTGGCTGATCTAAATGAAAAACAAGAAATGTATTACAAGGCTATGAGGTTACTCATAGGAACAGCATGGCCATAAAGCTTGGAGGAGACAGAACTAGGCCAGTCCTGGTGGACCAGTTGTCTGTTCAAGGCACCTCTGGTGGGATGAAGCAGCAGCAGGCATTCTCTGTCCTTGCGTCACTCTTGCCTAAGGCTCTAGTGCTCAAGACGGAGAGGGACTAATTGTCCGGTGGGAGTGATGTGCCTGGCATTGCCAGGATCTCTCAGATGGCTTGCAGTGAGGCAGAGGGACAATCAAAGTCTATCATCAGAGAAAGAGGGCATGGGCACTGGACAGCCACAGCCTCTCCCCACCACAGATCCTGAATTCTACACCTATCTGTGCTCTATCCTCCATGCTCCACTCTTTCATTTGCTGAACTTGGTGCTTGACAGCATTCCTCTTGTGTTTCCAACCCAGGTCTTGATTCATTCATGCATTAGCTCATTCATCCAACAGGAATATCATGCACTGGGCCAGGGACTTGGATTCCTTTTTCCTGAGCATCCTTTGTGGTCCCCTCCAGTTCCAGGCTCAGTGAACTTTCCTGACTCACTTATCTCAGTCCATCTCTTTGACTGGCGTCCAAGTCTGGCCAGTTCTAGGCCCATATGATGTGGGAAGGGATAATGTGACTGGATGAGTGGAGGTTTAGTGGGACCTTTAGCCTTTAGCACTAGGGAGTGAGTCAGCATGTAGTCAATGGGACTGATGAGTTTGGGTGAGAGGATGCAAGAGAAAAGGTCTGGGACCCTGATGAAGGCAGCTCAGCTGGGTGATAGCAATGTGCTAAATCATGGGGTCTCAGGCATCTAAGTGGAAGTAGGGGAACATGCAAATACAAGTGAAGATACAAGTGATGGAGAACTAGCCTAGTTTTGTATCTTAACTATTCCATCCACCAGCTGAGGAGTCTCAGGTCCCGAACAAGTTTTATCTTCCATGTCCTGCCCAGCTAGAAAAATCCCAGGCTTTGGATCTGGTGGATTCCTTCCACACCAGATTGTGTTGGATTCACATCTGCTCTTTATGTCAGAGGAAAAGATTCCAGTAGTCTGTCACCTAAATCACGGGAGATTTATGACTTTCAACCAGGGAGAAGTTTGTAACAAGAGGAAGTTGTCCATGAGTGTGAAGACGTGGTCCAGCACAGTGTCCTTGGGAGCTTGTCAGGGGGGCTCATCTGCCACTCCCCCACCCCTTTTCTGGTAGTCCCTGAAGGCCAAGCAAGCAGGCTTCTGACTCTTGGCATGGAGCCTAGAAAGAGGACGCAAAATTGTGTCCTTGGAGGGAGAAAAACATTTATAGATCGCGACTCCCATCTCCTATAGTTTGTTAGCATCAGTTTGATCATTTCTCTAGAACTGGAAGACTGTCATTCACTAGGACCATGACTCTTACACGCTTCTCAGTCCAAAGTGGGAGTGGAACACAACGATTACTCCTCATATACACAGTTAGGGCAAGTCGGCCAAGTAGGGTGCTTGCTGGACCACAGGAAGTTGGAAACCAGGACTTGGCTGCTGCCCTTTGCAGTGCTGGTTGGTGATACCAGCAGACCTAGGAGAAAACAGGGAGCTACAAGGCAGGTGCCGTGCAGAGAACTAGCTCTCTGCTAGTGAAGTGAGATACTTCTCCAATGTCTCCTGAGCCTATGAACCAGGGCTGTTTCCTGGAGCTCAGACACCAATTACTGGGGCAAAGGGTGTGTGACGGGCATAGCACAGAAAGCATTCGGAATGCCAGATGCCAAGTTTTAAAATTGCACCTGGGTGTTTGTGCTGAGTGTTAAGTCCACAGCCCGTGGAGAACTACAGCAAGTCACTCGACTTCTGTCTTGGTCTGTTTGCTATAACGAACACCAGAGACTGGGTGGCGTATTGATGATGGACATTTGTTTCTCACAGGCCTGGAGGCTTGGAGTCTGAGATCAGCATGCTGGCATGATGAGGTTCTGGCGAGGGCTGTCTTCCAGATTATTGTGTCCCCCATGGTGGAAGAGACTAGCTCTCCCTCTAGGGCCTCTTTTATGAGAGCCTTAGTCTCATCCAAGAGGGCTTGCCCTCATGACTTAATCACCTCCCAAAGGCTCCTCCTCCTAATACCGTCACCCCGTGCCTTAAGTTCTCAATAAATTTGGGAGGCACACCAACATTCACACCATAGCAGCATCTGTCAGCACCTAGAAACTGTATCTACTTCTCCAGGTTGTAGTACTGACTCAAAGATCAAATAGATAGGAAAGAGTCCTGAACATTCTCATGGGCCATATATATGTTAGTAAGTGTGGTCACACAAGGATAAGCAGAGAGCGTAAACTGGTTTTATGTTTCCTCACACTTGGGAGAAAGTCTTCCTCCATCAGCATGAATTCTTATCTGGTTCATCCCTGTGCCCCTGGCACTAACTATAGGGGCTCCGGGGTGGGAGCCACTTTTTAGTCTGTGTGCCTTTCTGTATCCTAGCCAAGGACCAGGAATATGAGAAGGGGGCAGTAAACACCTGTAGAAATGGACTGTGGATATTCAGAGGAAACGCAGAATAAAAAGTACCAAATAGTACTGCCATCACAAACAAGACTGCCATCACAAACTCATATACCTTCGCGGCTCACACAACTAACTTTCAAGAGTAAAGTGTGTTAGGTAGATGATAGGGAGTGGTGGGGACTGTGGTGAACTGGAAAGACCATGCCTCATCTCTTGGGGGCTACTTTTCTTAACTGTCGCCATAAGGGAATGTGGGCTCAATGAAGTCAGGTCTTCTGAGTATTTTGAAAGCACCCTGAAATCTACATTTAAAGAGATGATGATTCCGCATTTCTAAAGTGTTGGCAACTAATCCAAATACAAAAAGAAGACAGAGCATGGTGTGGAGTCCTCAAAACTTATCTGCTGGCTAGGTTTGGTGTGAGAACCAGCCCTCCGAGACCTCAAATTATCCTGACCTGTTTCTTTCACAGGTGAGAAGACAAAGGCCCAGGGATGGGGAGTGACTTGCTGAAGGTTGCAGAGCTGCTGACCACAGGAAGTTGTGACGGGCAGGGAGGCAAGTGAAGCACGTGGGAGCATCTGCTTGCCTTCTGGGGAGGCAGACGCCTCTCCTTCTCTCCCTGGTATCCTGGAGCTTCCCTACCCAGTCTACTGGAAGGAGGCTCTGAAAACAGCGGCCACTGTCTAAGATCTAATTGTCGTGAAGAGGTTGCCTGCATGTTCTCTGCATTAACCATGCTAATGGTTGGGCCTCGTCCCTTTTTAGGGATTCAGTACTGAGAAGTGGAGCAAGACGAAAGAACAGAGCTGTGAAGCTGAAGGAGAGAGGGGCTTAGTCCAGAAGCCTTGGCCATAGCACTCTGAACAGACCGCCTTACAAGCCTATTAACTCTGCAGACAGACAGAACAGGGGCGAAAAGGGAGGAAGCCCCAGCAAAGAGCAGGGGATGAGGCCTCAGAGCTATTGCCTGGGGCCCAGGGGTGGTTTGTTTGCCCACAAATCCGAACGGGATGACAAGCGGATCAGCCGATTGGCTAAGGATGGCTTGTTAATTAGGAAATAAAAGCAGGCCTGTAAGCTCAGAGCTGTCTGCGGGTTTGTGGGAGTTTGTTTGCTTTGTTTTATTGAGTGGGTGGCCCAGGCCATCATGATAATAGAGAGCTGATAAACAGAGATAACACAGGAAATCATTTGGCTTCAGCTCAAAATGAAGGCTGGAGAGATGAGGATTTCAGTGTTGGAGGAAGAACGACAGCTGTTCTAAAGCCTGTGCAAAGCAGGACTGGTTTTGGCCAGAACAAATCTCTGGGCCCAGGATCCCACCCTAATGCCCTCACTGGCTTCAGCCACCTACTCCTACAGCCTCCACATTCACGTCCCAGTGGAAGCTGATAATCAGGTGTGGGGATGCATCCTTGGGGGAGCTGGTCCACTTCGGGGTCCTCTCTAAGAAAACAAGAACACAAATTTACCTTGGAAAGTGAATATTGATTTACAGTGAAAAAAATACATTGTGATGAGAAAGAAAACTTGAAACACTGACAAGCCCCACAAATATCCGAAGAATGAGAAGATAACAGTGTTTGGATGAACCGCTAGCGCAGCTCTAATATGGGCTTCCCTGGTGCTTCGGTCAGTAAAGGATCTGCCTGCAATATAGGAAACCTGGGTTTGATTCCTGGGTTGGGAAGATCCCCTGGAGAAGGCAATGGCAACTCACTCCAGTATTCTTGCCTGGAGAATCCCATGGACAGAGGAGCCTGATAGGCTACAGTCCATGAAGTCACGAAGAGTTGAGTACAACTTAGCAACTAAACCACCACCACCACCACCACCTCTAAAATACTTTTTGCATTCTCTCCATGTTTTGGGTTCATCATCCTCTGGTTGTCTCTTTAAATGACAATGATTATGTAATATGACTTTTCTAGAGAAAGGATCAGAAGAATAGGAAGGTCCATTTGGTGAAGACAAACAACTTTGTGTTCCTGTGTCTGAGGATTAGAAATGTGCCCCATAGGCTGGTTTCTAGCTCTGTTCCTTACCTCAATTTCTTCTGGTGTCAAGCACATTGGACACATTCTTCTAGTGATATGACCCCTGGCCTCGTATTTTCATGTTGTCAGTAAGAGTCAGAGGAGGAATATCCCTGGACGCTGTTTCCACACCAAAACAGCTGGCTGTAGCTTAATGCTAAATGAAATTAGCTAGAAATAATATACATCTATCCACTGTACTCATGCTAAGCGTAGCTTCAATCTCTGCTTAGCCAGATTCCAAAACACCTGCAGCTTACCAACCCTGCCTGATGGGAGCATAAAGTGGGGAAAGAAACAGCAGTTGTAACTGGTGTGGTTCAAGAATCTTACTTTTGCACATCTTACAATAACGTCTTAGCATGTCAGCCATGGGTGGTGCCTCTCGTAGGGCCTTGGAAGAGGCCAGGGTGTATCAGAACCCAGGAACTTCATTGGCTTCATAGAGATCCTACTTCCCTTAATATTTGGATCCTGCCACGCCTTTTTTCCTGCCTCTCCTTCATCTCACAGCTCCTCAGGTCTGGCAGAGTGGAACTCAGGTTTCCAGCCCTGACACAGCCTGGCTGCGTTACTTTCAGACCACCAGTCCTGTCTAAGCCACAGCCACCTTGACTGGTTGATGGGAAAACTCCAGGCACAAAGAGAAGGCAAGTTTCTCCTTCTCATGGGGTGGAGGGCATACATATGACTAACAAACACATGAAAATACGCTCAACATCACTATTAGAGAAATGAAGATCAAAACTACAACCAAATATTACCTCGCACCAGTCAAGAATGGCTACCATCAAAAAGCCCACAAATGATAAGTGCTGGAGAGGGTTCAGAGAAAAGGGAACTCTCCCACACTGTTGGTGGGAATGAAAATTGGTATGGCCATTTTAAAGAACAGTATGGAGGTTCCTTGCTGCTGCTGCTGCTAAGTCACTTCAGCCATGTCCGACTCTAAAGCACTATAAAGAGAGCTACCATATGATCTTACAATCCCACTCCTGGGCATGTATTGGGAGAAATCCATAATCCAAAAAGACACATGTACCCCAGTGTTCAGTGAAGCACTATTTACAATAGCTAGGAGATGGAAGCAACCTAAATGTTCATCAATGGATGAATGGATAAAGAAAATGTGGTATATATACACAATGGAACATCACTCAACCATAAAAAATAATAAAATGGTGCCATTTGCAGTGACATGGAGGACATATTGTCATACTGAGCAAAAAAGTCAGACAGAAAAAGACAAATATGTGATATCACTTACAGGTGGAATCTTATTTACAAAACAGAAATAGAGTCACAGATGTAGAAAACAAACTTATGGTTACTCCAATAAAACATTTTTTAAAGTAAAAAAAAAAAAGAGAGATGAGTTTGGAAAGGGAGTCAGGTTCACATAATGCAGGGCCTTAAAATGAGGTAGGGAGACAGAAAATAGCAGTTTTATACAAATCAGGCTGAGAAGCCACTGAAACAAATTGGGACATGATAGAATCTGCTGTGAATTTTAAGAAGATAATGCTGTCTGCAAGAAGATTCTTTTTTTTTTTTTTTTTAAATGAAGTATAGGTAGCTCAGATGGTAAAGAATCTGCCTGCAATGCAGGAGACCTAAGTTCAATCCCTGGGTCAGGAAGATTCCCCTGGAGAAGGAAATGGCAATCTACTCCAGTATTCTTGCCTGGAGAATCCCATGGACATAGAGCCTGATGGGATACAGTTCATGGGGTTACAAAGAGTCAGACATGACTATGCTATTAACACACATGGCTGATTTACAATATTGGGTAAGCTTCAGGTGTTCAACAAAATCATTCAGTTATCATATGCGTGTTCAGTTCAGTTCAGTTCAGTTGCTCACTTGTGTTTAACTCTTTGCAACCTCATGGCTTGCAGCATGCCAGGCTTCCCTGTCCATCACCAACACCCAGAGCTTCCTCAAAATCATGTCGGTAATTCCATCCAACCATCTCATCCTCTGTCATCCCCTTCTCCTGTCTTCAATCTTTCCCAGCATCAAGGTCTTTTCCAATGAGTCAGTTCTTCACATCAGGTGGCCAAAGTATTGGAGCTTCTACTTCAGCATCAGTCCTTTCAATGAATATTCAGGACTGATTTCCTTTAGGATTGCCTGGTTGGATCTCCTTGCTGTCCAAGAGACTCTCAAGAGTCTTCTCCAACACCACAGTTCAAAAGCATCAATTCTCTGATGCTCAGCTTTCTTTATGGTCCAACATTCACATCCATACATGACTACTGGAAAAACCATAGCTTTGACCAGATGGACCTTTGTTGGCAAAAGTAATGTCTCTGCTTTTTAATATGCTGTCTAGGTTTCTTATAGCTTTTCTTTCAAGAAGCAAGCATCTTTTAATTTCATGGCTGCAGACACCATCTGCAGTGATTTAGGAGCTCAAGAAAATCGTTTCTCACTGTTTCCATTGTTTCCCCATCTACTTGCCATGAAGTGATGGGACCTGATGCAATGATCTTCAGTTGAATTTTAAGCCAGCTTTTTCATTCTCCTTGTTCACTTTCACCAAGAGGCTCTTTAGTTCCTCTTCACTTTCTGCCATTAGAATGGTATCATCTGCGTTGTTGATATTTCCCCTGGCAATCTTGGTTCCAGCTTGTGCTTCATCCAGTCCAGCATTTCTCATGATGTACTCTGCATAGAAGTTCTCTGTCTACAAAGAATCTTTTATGTGGGTTTAAGAGTAAAGCCAAGATATCGATCAGGAGACCATTGTGTCAGCTATACTGAGAGATTATGGTGACTGGGCTGGGGTTGTAGAAGTGTAAATGGAAAGAAATGGTGGGATTCAGGATATATGGTGGGATTCAGCAAAGCCAACAGAATTAATACTTGGAGGAAAATGGAGGATTCAGGATGACTTTTTTTTTTTTTTTTTTTTGCCTGAAGATCTGGATAAATGCTGGTACCATTTAAAAGCTGAGGAGCTTTGAGGGTTTGGGGTTCCATGTTGGGGCAGCAGATTAGGGAGATGAACTAGTCATTTACTGCTGTGAAACAAATTACTCTCAAACTTAGTGACTTTCAAAAACAATAATCAGTTATGATCTTCCACAGTTTCCATGGGTCAAGCCTTTGGGAGAGGCTTAATTCAGGGTGCTGGCTTGGGGTTTCTCTTGAAGTTTCAATCTTTTGAAGACTTGACTGATGCTGGATGGTCTGCTTTTAAGGTGTTTCCAATAACAGCTGACAATTTGGTGGGAAGTCCCTGTTCCTCCCCACAGAGCCTTCTCCACAGGACTTCTTGAGTGTCTTCACAACATGTTGCCTGGCATCCCCCAGAGGAAGCAAGGCAGAATCTACAGGGTTCCTCCTGGCTTAACCTTGAAAGTGATACATGGTCACTTCTGCAGTATCCTAATGGTCACAGACTATTCAACATAGGAGGGGACTACACAAGGGCATGAGACATAATACATGCTCTTTCTTTGCATGTGCACTGGACTCCTTCAGCAGTAAATGACAGAAATGAAATGTGTTGGTTCACAGAACTGGAAAATCCAGTGGAGTATAGATGGCTGGATCTAGGAGTTCAGATGATGCTATCAGGACTCAGTGTTTATTCTGCCCTTCTTGTGGCTTCCATTCTCACATGGATGAGCTCCTAAACACGCTAAGATGGCTACAGCCTCGCCAGCTTTATATCCCTATAATGTCAATTCCAGCTGACAAGAGAGTCTTTCTTCCCCTAAAAGTTGAACAACTAGTTTTGGGCCTGATGCCCTTTCCAACTGACCAACTTAAATCCTGGGTCCCACAGTGACCTCATGGAGATGGAAAGCAGGGCCAGACACCTCAAAGGGTTCTTGATTAAAAGTGGGAGAGAGCTACTCCTGTGCTCAGTAGACACAGGGTGGCTGAAACCAAGCATTCCCCTTATGGATCTCAGACTGGTGGGAGACTAGATAAATAAGCACATGAATAATTAGAGTACAGGTGAGCAGGGCAGTGCTAGAGGGGGCAGAGTGTGCTTCCAGAGAGCATAGGAAAGGCGCATGAGGCGGGTAATGAAGGATGAATAGGGGTTAATCTGAGGAAGGCGAAAGAGCGAGGGAGTTCCAAGCAAAAGGCACAGAATGAGCAAAAGAGAAGTCAAGAAATGGCAGAGTAGAGACAAGAGGAGAATTACAGCCGGTTCTGCTTTTCTAGAGAGTTAAGGCAGAAGTGACAGAAAAATGATCTAGATAGGGGAGCTTGGGCCACAGAAAGCTTTGCATGCCACTGTGGGGAGCCCGGACTTTCCCCTGGGGCACTGGTGAGCCTGGGGCAAGCAGCAGATCACCCCATCAGCTTCCCATCCTCAGTAGGTCTCTCCAGCTGAGGGTGGACGTGGATCAGAAGGGCTAAAGCCTGAGCTTGGGGAGTGGGAAATGAGGAGGTGGTGGTGGTGGTCTAGGCAGGGGAGAAGTAGGTCTGAAGGGGAGAGGAGCCAGTGGGGCTCACAGCAGGAGACACATTTGGAAGGAAAGTCGCAGATCTGGGCCAGCGCCAGTGATTGCCTGGAAGAGAGAAGGAACACTCCTGAGTTCCTTGGGCTTCATGATGAGCAGAGAGATAGAAGCGGTTTGTTCTCCAGACTCTGGTCCAGCCCTCAGTGCCTATCCTGGAGGAGTCCTTGCATGTGTCCCAAAGAGAACGTACCAGGAATTTCCCCGCAGCACTCTTTGTAACTGAAAAAATTAAAAGGGGTACAACTTAAGTGTTCTGTAGTAACAAATAGCTAAATTAAGCATGGTATAACCAGTCTGTGGAACACTGTGCAGCATTTTAAAAGACTGAAGTAAATATTCAGGTGTGGAAAGATGGCCTTAACATATTGAGCAGGAAAAAAATGAGTTATCTAATGATATGTAGAATATCATTAGATATTGCATGTGGATAATTCTATGTAGAATTCTAGATGTAGATATTCTATGTAGAAATCTACAATTCTATGTAGATATTCTATGTAGAAAACAAAAATAAACACATATATCTACATATTTGTGTCTATGTATCTCTGTGTAAATCCATTTTAAAATGTCTGGCAGCACATAAGTCAATTGACAATGGTGTTGACATCCAAGCAAAGGATTGGGGATGGAAATGTGGTTCAGGGGGATATAGCTCTATCTCCAAAGTTTGAATGTTTACAGGAGGATACTGCTGAGTTGAGGGACCGGTAGGACCCCAGGTCTTAAGCCCACCGGGCAGCTGGATATACAGCTCTGAGGTCAGAGAAAACCCAGACTGGAAACTGGCTCAGCATGCACAGGTTGCAAAGTGCTGCGCTTTCATACACTCTCTCAATCAAGACTGCTGTGGTTGCAAGAAACAGAGACCTACTCAAACTACTAAAGCAAAAAGGAAAAGCTGCATCCTGGGGACAGAGAGCTGGGACCCCAGTGCAAGAAGCGTGGCCTTGGCAAAGTCTAGAACCAGGAGCTGCAAAGCTATCAGGCATCAAGGCCACTTTTCTCTTTCACATGCACGCTCCCTGTGGCCTGGGGAGAGCTTTTAAAAGAACTTCCTCTGCCCCAAAGCAAAAAGTTGGCTTAGATGGGGTCTTTCCATCCTGTGCAAGCTGCAGGATTCTAGACAGCATAAACTAAGTCTCTAAACCGTACAGTTTCACCATCCATGGGGGCGAAGACCCTCGGAATTCCACCTATAAAAGCCAGGCTGCTGTCTCCACCCTTGTCCACTCTGATGACAGCAGTTTGTGTGGCTGTCCACAGGGGTGTCACGTGGAGCTGCCCACCCCACCTCCTCATCACCAATTCAGCTCCCACTAGGTTGTATCTGCTCTTCTGGCAATATCTGGAGACTAGAGGGAGGTGTCAGGAAAAGGGGAGGAAAAGCTGCCAGAGACGCTCCTGTGACTCGCTGCTAACAAAGTTCATTAGGCTGACAAGTCTCTCCATTTTTTAACGGACAGCTTGTGTCCTCCTTTTGATTTATCATCACCACACTTACCTGAGTCAGGAGAAGAGATTAGCCCAAATTAAAGCTCAGCGACTCAGGAGAGCTGAGACAGGCGAGCAAGTGGGGGCGGAGGGTGAGGGGGTTGGGGAGCTCCCAACATCTGGGGGAAGGTGGAGGAAAGCCAGAGCAGACTTTCTGGGTGCCAAAGATGGAAGTCGCAAGGACTGACTTTCCTGCTTTCCACCAGCAAGAGTGAGGGCTTTACTGCTTTCATTCTGGCCAGGGAAGAAAGTCCATAAATAAAGCTTGCCGATGTTGTGTGTGGCTCTGTCAGTCTCAGGAGTGTAATAAATCTTAACCAAGACCCATCTCTGCAGACACCTGGAAACGTGAGCAAAATTATCTGCAATATGCAATTATGCATTCTGCCTTTGTAGATTTTTAGAAACACGGCAGCTGAGGCCATAACCCAACAGCTTCTAAGTGCAGTCTTGCCAGAGATAAAAAGGAACACTACACTTGAGTCCCTGGGGGAAGTCTGGAACCCCCTGAAGACCCTCTATTGTGGCCCTGTGTCTGCCTACAGTACCAAGACATACCATTTAAACTGCAAAATTTGGCAATTTAATCTGTGCCCTCTGTTGCCCCCAAGAAGCCCAATTCCCAAGACCTCTTAGAAACTCTTCAAAGAGTAGATAGTGAGTGCCATGTCACCAGGGGTTACTCAAGTCTGGGCTAAGCAAACACTTGGAGGAAATTTGAGTAATAACTCTTTAAGACTCCTTCCTAAGTGAGTTTCTGAGATACCAGACTGGGAAATTCCTGGAATAAATAAGTAGAACATTGATGTTCACAGAGGTGGCCTTTCAGGAAATAAACTCTAGGCTGTCCTATGATATATCAAGGATCCAAGGCTGATGGTCCTGTCCTTGATAACAGGGCCCTGTGTCAATTTGTAGTCACTCCATTGTAACTTAGTCACCATGAGCTCAGGTCCCAGGACACAGGAGGTACTCAATGATGATGGCTAAGTGAACAATGGGCCAACCAAAAGAGTGACATTCAGAGCTAGATGGGTAGAAGAATGGGTCCAGAGAATTTAGACCTCTGTAACTGAGTTCTTGCCTCCTGCTTCCAAATGCCTTCTTGAAGTCTTCATTTGGATGTCAAATAAGGATCTCAAACACCAAGACACCCAAGACAGGACTCGATTCCTCTCCTCTCTTCCTCATCTCAGGAGTAGGTAAACACCTCAAGGCAAAACCCAAGAGTCATCTTTGGATCCTCCCTTTCTATTTCTCTATTATGTAATGTATCCAGCGTGTGATAAGTCACTTCAGTCGTGTCTGACTCTTTGTGATCCCATGGACTGTAGCTCACCAGTCCCCTCTGTCCATAGGATTCTCCAGGCAAGAATACTGGAGTGGGTTGCCATACCTTCCTCCAGAGGATCTTCCCCACCCAGGGATCAGACCCATGTCTCTTACATCCTGCATTTGCAGGCAAATTCTTTACCACTAGCACCACCTGGGAAGTCCTGTAATGCATCAGTTAGTCCTATAAACTCTACAGTCCACTCTGCACAGCAGCTAGAAAGATGTTTCTAAAGTATGCTGCTGCTAAGTCACTTCAGTCGTGTCTGACTCTGTGCAACCCCATAGATGGCAGCCCACCAGGCTCCTCCGTCCCTGGGATCCTCCAGGCAAGAACACGGGAATGGGTTGCCATTTCTTTCTCCAATGCATGAAAGTGAAAAATGAAAGTGAAGTCGCTCAGTCGTGTCCGACTCTCACAAACCCCATGGACTACAGCCTTCCAGGCTCCTCCGTCCATGGGATTTTCCAGGCAAGAGTACTGGAGTGGGGTTCCATTCCCTTCTCTGTTCTAAAGCATAAATCAGAGCAATTTTTTCCATTACAACTTCAACTTCATATTATAAAAGCCCACAAAGTCTTATGTGATCTGTGTTTTGACTAATACTCTTTTCCAACTCTCCTTTGACTCCCTACATTCTAGCCACAAAGAAATGATTCTTTATTCTTTCAACTAAACTTGCTTTCATCCCAGGGCCTTTGCACTGGCAGTTTCCTCTGTCTGAATGGCTTTCTTCCAGTTCTTCACACGGCATGACTGGCTCCTTCCTTACATCCAAAATATAAGCCCAAATGACACCTACCCTTCCTTGTTTTTTTCAGAAATGCTATTCCAACCTAGAGTAGCCCCTTTTAAGATGTTCTTTATAGAAGTTTCACTACCTGATACTATCTTATTCATTTGTTTGCTTATATGTTTATTTTCTGCTTTCCTATACTAGCATATAAGCTCTATGATCTAGTCTACATCATTGAACATTGTGTCCCCAGGACATAGAACAGTAGTTGGTACATAGTAGGCACTCAGTGAATATTTACTGAATATTCATATAGCTTGGAAAGTAATTTCTCTGATTAAAGCAATCAAAGCTGTGGTCTTTCCAGCAATTATGTATGGATTTGAGAGTTTTGCTGGGAACTGTGATGTGGGCCCTGGGTTGCATGCACTCCCCAGGTCTAAGCCGCTCAGGTTCAGGTTCTCGAGTACTCCAAAGAGGCTCAGACTTGGTTGGGTCTGCGTTTTGAGCCCATCCCAGGTCCGAGCAGCTCAGGTGTTCAGGTGTTTGGCGAGCGGAGTCGCCCCCAGGTGAAGGCTGCAGCTTATCGCAACCCCCGTCACAGCCGCTCAGTTTTCTGGGTATGAGAGCTAGACTATAAAGAAGGCAGAGAGCCAAAGAATTGATGCTTTCAAACTGTAGTGCTGGAGGAGACTGTTGAAAGTCACTTGGACAGCAAAGAGATCAAACCAGTCAATATTAAAGAAAATCAACCCTGAATACTCACTGGAAGGGCTGATGCTGAAGTGCCAATACTTTGGCCACCTGATGTGAACAGCTGAGTCATTAGAACAGACCCTGATGCTATGAAAGATTGAAGGCAGAGGAGAAGAGGGTGGGTTGGATGGCATCACCAGTTCAGTGGACATGAACTTGGGCAAACTCTAGGAGACAGTGAAGGACAGGGAAGCCTGACGTGCTGTAATCCATGGGGTTTCAAAGAGTCAGACACAACTTGGTGACTGAGCAGCAACAACAATAACAACAAATGGAGGATTTGTGGCCACATTTCTTATTCCTAAAGGAGCCAGGAGCTATTGGCTTGGTGAACTGAGCTTGACCTTGGCTTCAGGAGAATCATAGTAAGGGGTTGTAAGAGCAAGCCCCGCCCCGTACTGCCCAACCTCTCTGGGACTTTTTTACCCTGTCAAAGTTCTGTTTTATGGAGCTTGTTTTTATCACCTTTTCTTACCCTCTTTCTGGAACAGGTCTTTGCTTTGGGTTTCCAAAATGCATGCCTTGAATTTGGAAGCTGATTTGCCTGCCTGCAAACCCAGATCAGACACAAGGAAGCCTAAATAACAAAAACAGCCAGAAAGTTGAGTTTTCATCAGTGAAGATAAAACTTGTTGTATTGATTGGGGTAAGGGTAGGAAAGAAGAAGGGAGCAATAAACAGCCAGGAGCTCCCATGCCTGTGTGATTATAATCAACTCAGAGGTTTAGCTTTTCTGTTTCATTACACAAGGGAAGAAAGAAACAGTCAACTTAACCCCACCTCCACAATCTAACACACCTGCAGGAAATGTAACTCTAGCTTTCCAAACCTTTTTTTTTTTTTAACTATTTTTCTTATTAAACTTGCTCTGGGTGAGTCTCCATTGGCCTATTGATTTGAGTATTAGACTGTGTATCAAAGATATGAAAATACAAATTGTTCTTTCAGAGAGAAATAACCATCTTTATATTGTTTCTGTCTCTGGGGTTCTGAATATTCCCTGAGGTTACCAGGCTAAATAGAATCAGAAAAAAAGGCGTCTTCTTGGCAAATGTGAAGTAAGTAGATTCTCTGACAGGATTCTGTGCAACCTGTTGGTGCTGATGCTGAGGGGCCCAGCAGCAGGTCAAAGGTTTTTTTACTTATATTTTTTAACCATTGACTCTTGTTAGGAAGGGATTTGCATCAAGAAATTTCCTGGATATGTTGTTTCAGCATTTAAATCTTGGTAGTGTTCTCTATGGGCTTCCCAAGCGGCACTAGTCGTAAAGAAACCACTTTCCCATGTGGAAATGTAAGAGACGTGGGTTCAATCCCTTGGTCAGGAAGATCCCCTGAAGGAGGGCACAACAACCTACTCCAGTATTCTTGCCTGGAGAATCCCTTGGGCAGAGGAGCCTGGCAGGCTACAGTCCATAGGATTGCAGAGTTGGACTCGACTGAAGCAACTTAGCACAGCACAGCAGAGTGGTGTTTGTGTGGAGTCCTGTCCCCTGGTTAGCCACGGCACTGAGAAGCCCCTTCAGTCGTCTCTTCTATGTGTCATGCAGTTGACTTTGGCCAGTGCGAAATCAACTCCTAGATGATTCAAGAGTGAGGGGCATCAAAACTACGATGAGGTATGAGCTCATTGTCTACAAACAATAGATGCTGGAGAGAGTGTGGGGAAAGGGAACCCTCCTACATTGTTGGTGGAATGTAAATTGATACAACCACTATAGAGAACATTATGGAGTTTCCCTAAAACATTACAAATAGAGCAACCGCATGATCCAGCAATCCTACTCTTGGGCTTATATTCAGAGAAAATCATAAATCAAAAAAATACACACACCCTTATGTTCATAGCAGCACTATCTACATTAGCCAAGACATGGTAGCACCCTAAATGTCCATTGACAGAGGAATGGATAAAGAAGATATAGCATACAATACAATGGGATATTACTCAGTCATAAAAAGCCTAAAATTACGCCATTTGCAGCAACATGGATGGACCTAGAGAGTATCATACTAAGTGAAGTAAGTCAGACAAAGACAAATATCATATGATATCACTTATATGTAGAATCTAAAGAATATACAAATGAATTTCTTTATAAAACAAAGACAATCTCATCAATCTCAAAATCAAGGTTATGTTTACCAGAGGGGACAGGTGGGTGAAAGGGATAAATTAGAAGTTTGGAATTAACACATACACACTGCTAAATATAAAATAGATCATCAACAAGAACCTACTGTATAGCACAGGAAAGTGAAAGTTGCTCAGTTGTGTCCGACTCTTTGCACACTCGTGGACTATATAGTCCATGGAATTCTCCAGGCCAGAATACTGGAGTGGGTAGCAATTCTCTTCTCCAGGGGGTCTTCCCAATGCAGGGATCAAATCCAAGTCTCCTGCATTGCAGGCAGATTCTTTACCAGCTGAGCCACCAGGGAAGCCCAAAAATACTGGAGTGGATAGTCTATCCCTTCTCCAGCAGATCTTCCTGACCCAGGAATCGAACCTGGTCTCCTGCATTGCAGGCAGATTGGGGACTCTACTTAATACTCTGTGATAATCTAAAAGGGAAAAGAATTTGAAAAAGAATAGATATATGTATATGTATGACTGAACCACTTTTTTGTACACCTGAAGATAACACATAATTGTAAATCAACTATGCTGCTGCTGCTAAGTCACTTCAGTCATGTCCGACTCCGTGTGACCCCATAGATGGCGGCCCACCAGGCTCCCCCATCCCTGGGATTCTCCAGGCAAGAACACTGGAGTGGGTTGCCATTTCCTTCTCCAATGCATGAAAGTGAAAAGTGAAAGTGAAGTCGCTCAGTCATGTCCGACTCTTTGCAACCCCATGGACTGCAGCCCACCAGGCTTCTCCATCCATGGGATTTTCCAGGCAAGAGTACTGGAGTGGGGTACCACTGCCTTCTCCAAAAATCCACTACGCTCCAATACAAAATTTTTAAAAATTACATTTAGCAAAAAAAAAAGTAGGGGACAGAGGGGAACAGAGATTGCAATGGGGGAAAAGTGGGAGAGAGGGAAGAAGGAGCAGTTAGCTGGTGGATTTTCTGTTGATTCTTAGAAAGCAAGTCAAAGAGCTTTCAGACAGAGCTGGAACATGGTTCGATCCATGGGTCTTCAAGACAGCACTAGTCCATGACACTGTGATAGTCTTTCTCCTTTATTTGAACTAATTTAGACTGAGGCTCTGTGTGGGGGGTGACTGTGCAGCTCATGACCATGAACCAAGTTGTCTGGCTGATGTGCACGTGGGACCAAAACGTAGCTGATGCTCTGCTCACCACCACCCCTTGCAGCCCTAGCTCAGAGCTGTGTCAGTCCTAACGAAGGAGTGCCTTTTAAAATAATTCTTTTTATAATTGTCCTCTCACAAAGACCCAGTGTGTTCTGGCAGCTGTTCTGAATTTACAATTCCACCTTTCATGCCCAAACAGCTTGCTTTCATTTCACCTTTGCAGAGTACCCAAACCAGGATGCTCCTCACCTTCTTCATGTCAATATAATTCCTGCCAGTGGGTTTTTTTTTCATGTCAAATATTATATTTTTCATCTCTGGAGACTCAGTTTGGGTCTTTTTTATATTTTCTATGTATGTCCTGAATATACTCATGCTCTTTTCTACCTTCTTGAACATATGAAATATATTTATGTTAGATAGTTTACTGTTCTTGTCTATGATTTATATCATCTATATAACTTGGGGATCTATTTCTGTTGGCTGATTTTTCTTTTCATTATTGGCTGTAGTTTCCTGATTCTTTGCACATCTGGTAATTTTTAACTGAATGTAAGGCAATGGCACCCCACTCCAGTACTCTTGCCTGGAGAATCCCATGGGCGGAGGAGCCTGGTAGGCTGTAGCCCATGGGGTAGCTAAGAGTCAGACATGACTGAGCGACTTCACTTTCATTTTTCACTTTCATGCATCGGAGAAGGAAATGGCAACCCACTCCAGTGTTCTTGCCTGGAGAATCCCAGGGACGGGGGAGCCTGGTGAGCTGCTGTCTATGGGGTTGTACAGGGTTGGACACGACTAAAGCGACTTAGCAGCAGCAGCAGCAGCAGACACTGTGAATTTTACCTTGTTGTGTGCTGAATTATTTTCATTTTCTTAATGTTTTTGAATTTTGTTCTGAGACTTATTTAAATTATGAGGAAACAGTCTGATCCCATTAAGACTTCCTTTAAACTTTGGATTCCACAGTTCTTTAAAGAAAGTGTTGGCTGTTCAGTCATGTCAGACTCTTTGTGATCCCATGAACTGTAGCCCGCCAGGTTCCTCTGTCCATAGGATTCTCCAGGCAAGAATACTAGAGTAGGTTGCCATTTCCTTCTCCAGGGGATCTTCCCGACCCAGGGATTAAACCCAGGTCTTCTGCACGACAGGCAGATTCTTTACCATCTAGCCACCAGGGAAGCCCCCACAAGTCTTTAGTATAGAGCTAATTTGACCTTAGTAATGAGGCAATGTCCTTCTGAGTACTCCACTTGAAGCCCTGTGTATTATGAGATTTCTCTATTCTGGCTTTTAGGAGTGAGAACTATGTTCAGTGCTGTTTAGCCTCTGGAAATTACTCTTCTTGTTCGTTTGCACTGGTTCTTTCCCCTGCCTTGGAGAGTCTCCCTACATGGACATGCAGTTCTGCACTCCGCTGAACGCTAGAGGGAAGATTTCTGGAGTTCCCGCTGTGCAGGTCTCTCCTTTGTAACACTCCGCTCTGAAAACCCTGGACCCTTTGGCTTCTCCAAACTTCTACTTGTATCTCTTCAACTCAGAGAGACCACCAGGCTCTGCTTTGGCTGCCGCTCCCTGTGCTACATCCTGGAAACTAGATTCAGGCATCACACTTTGTTTTCCCTTTCTCAGAAATCTTGCATCACCTGTAGTGCAGTGTCTGAAAACCATTGCTTCATATATTTTGTCTGGATTTTTAGCTGTTGAAAGTGGGAGGATAAATCCATTTTTCGTTGCTTTATCTTGGCCAGAAGCTAAAGTGTCTCATCAATTTATAAAATGATTTTCTCTCATCCGAATAGATATTGCTTTTCAGTTTGAAATACCTTTTTTGTTGGTTTGCTTTGACCACAACCAGGTGGCTTCAGTAGGACAGATGTGACATACCCATTTTAAAGGTAGAAGAACTGAAGGCCAGTGAGTTAAACGTGCCTGCCTAAGAAGCTCACACAGCAGGCAAATGGCAGAGTTGGTACTCAGAACCCAAGCCCCCTACACGCTCATGTCCTACTGGACACTGTGCATCTCTCTCCTCTTTAGGTCTCGTTTACCACTCACCTCCCCAGAAACTCAGTCCTGATTACCCATGATAACATCAATCACACATGGTTTTAGAGATTGAATTTCTCAATACTCTTCTTAGGGGCTCAATAAGTATTTGTTGAATGAACAGAAAAGACAACAATTCCCCAGGGACAAAAGCTCTTTGACCTCCAAGAGTCCAAAGCAAGATTTTCTCGGACATATGTTCCTGCTGTCCGATGTGTCCCATTAAGGTTCTCAGTTCCAAAGTGACAGAAAACCTGGCTTAAACTGGTTAAAGCAAAAACAAGAACTGATCACCCTACCTGATTAGGTTGGCTTCAGACATGGCTGGCTTCAGGGGCCCAAACACTCCCTGGTCACATCTTGGCTCTGCTCTCCTGCGTGGGCTTCACCCTCGGGCAGGTTCTCCTCATGAGGTAGCAAAGTAGTATCAAAGTGGACTATGCCCAGCTCTGGGGGAAGAGAACTTCTACAGCCAATAGTTCCAAAGTTTCAGACTTTACCCTTATTGGAAGAGTTGAGGTCATCTCCTCACCCTTGAGCAGCTCGCTGTGGCCAAGGGGAGGGAATGTGGTGATTGGCTAAGCATAGTTTAAGTGCTGATGTTTGGAACAAGCGGGCATGTAGTGTTAGTCACACCTCAACACGTGGATGGAAAGTGGGGAATGGACCCTACTCTAGCGGACAGTTAAGTAACCATTGCAAGAAGAAGGGGAGAATGGGTTTGGGCAGGCAGAAACAACAGCTGTCCACTGAGGGCTCTTAGGTGTGTGTGTGTGTGTGTGTGTGTGTGTGTGTGTGTGTGTGTGTGTGTGTGATGGTGGGTAATCGTTACCTAAGACTTTCTCTGATAAGAAATGCTTTCTAAGTGTTTCTAGGACCATATGACCAAGTGGGCCCTCTTTGTAAAGACTCCTGGGCACAAGGAAGGGAAACTACCCAGAGGAGAGAGCGCATTCCTGGAGGAACTGATGTCCACTTCTGGGCTCCTGGCTGCCCACATATAGGATCAGATCAGACATTTTATAGCTCAGCCGAGGCTTTATGATCTGATCCACTTGTGGAGGTGAAAGCTTAGGGTTAAGAGGGAAAGTAAAATTCTCAGGTAACTCATTTATTCATAATCTATGTGCTGAGAACCTACCACGTGCCCACGTGGGCTGTGCTTGGCTGGGCATTGAGGCTCACTGGACAGCAAGCTTGGGAACCAGAGCTCTGTGGGGCTTGAAGTTCTAGCCCAGAAAGAGGAGAAGGCAGGCTGCCTCCCCCAGGAGTCTGGGGGAAGATATGAGTGATTGTTGTACTCCTCTAACCTCCAAGCCCACCTTGTGGATCTAGCAGTGAGGATGAGGTCAAGATCAATGATGTGGATCAGATCTTGTGTTCTTAGGTGCTTGAGCTCCCTTGCTTCTCCGGGAAGGTGTGCATTAAAACCTGGGAGATCAGCACATCAGGAGTGGCCCTGCCTCTATTTATTGATTCCCGGTGGCCTGTAGCTCTAACATCCTCCCCACTCCCTACCTCCTCTTCAAGATCCAGCTTGGGTGCCACTTCTAGAAAGCCTCCCTGGATCCCAGTTAAGTTCTTTCCTCCTATTTCCCATAAAACTTTGACCACCTTCCTGGCTTATTTCAAACTCCTCATTGTAGGATTGGTGATAATGATAGTAATAATAATTGAGGTTGCTGTTGCTACTGATGATGATAGAGATGCCACTTACTAAGCAGGTAGTACCTAAGCAGGATTGTACATGCATTATCTGACTCCATCCTTACTATGCCCCCGATTGTTGTCACCTCATTCTGCTGAGAACAAAACAGCAGCACCAGGGATTCCCTGGTGGTCTAGGGGTCAGGACTCAGCACTTTCACTGCCATGAGAGAGTTCAATCCCTGGTCAGGGAACTGAGATCCTGCAAGCTGTGAGGCACAGCCAAAACAAACAAACAAACAAGAATCCCCAATATCTTTGAAATGAAAGGAAGAAAGAAAGAAAACAGCAGCACCGAAACCAAAGAGGCTGGATTGTTTGCTAAAGAAATGCAACTGATGTCTACAACTACTTCCTGGCCAGTCACAGACTAAGCCAAGCTGGGGTATTGAGCATCCTAATTTCAGAGCTCTGGTTATAACCTCACTGTACTCCTCCTATGGAGAAGGCAATGGCACACCACTCCAGTACTCTTGCCTGGAAAATCCCACGGATGGAGGAGCCTGGAAGGCTGCAGTCCACGGGGTCGCTGAGGATCGGACACGACTGAGTGACTTCACTTTCACTTTTCACTTTCATGCATTGGAGAAAGAAATGGAAACCCACTCCAGTGTTCTTGCCTGGAGAATCCCAGGGATGGCAGAGCCTGGTGGGCTGCCATCTATGGGGTCGTGCAGAGTTGGACACGACTGGAGCGACTTAGCAGCAGCAGCATACTCCTCCTAGGTGATGTGGTGCCCATCATCCCCAACAGCCCAGGTTCCTGGAGGAAGACCTGGTCTTGCTCATCTTCTCTCTCCCACAGTGCCCAGGATCCTGGGTCAGCACCTAGTGGGTACCAAGGAAATCATCCCTGAGTTAAGTGCCTGGATCTGTGACCTATATACTCTGAGATAGAAATGCATTGTTTATATCGAAGCTTCTCTCCCAGGCTCCTCCTTTTCTGCATGGAGGCTAATAGCTCATGTAAACAGTATTAATCTTCTGGAAGAGCCAGCTGCCTTGGCAGAGGGGCCACAAGGCTCTAAGTGCAGGATCTCCCTGTACGGGAGAGTTGGCTGCAGCATCTTGGCTCAGCATGGCCCTTCTGCACCCCATGTCATTCATCATCCATGGAACTAATGGCCTGTCACTGTTAGAAACATGCCTCTGCTTTTGGCATCAGCATCTTGAGGGAAGAGTTTAGTGGACTTTCACTGGGGCCAGCCAGCCAGGGTATGAGCTGAGGCCTATAGGCATAAACCAACAGCCCAGCTCATGAAGGGTTAAGGTGTGGGTTAGTAACAGAAACCCAACTCAAGATGACTCAAGCACAGAGGATGAACTGTCTCGTATAACTGGAGGCCTGGGGAGGTCTCCAGAGGCTCGAGTGATGTTGCTTTTTCTCTGTCGCTCATTTCTTCAATCCTCTTCATGCTTTGGTCTCAATTTCTCCCACCACTGATGGACTCTTTTCTTGAAGTGCCAGGAGAGTAGTCTTTGCCTTATCCAGTTCTAGGTTTAATATCACCTAATTCTGGAATGGGTTTCCTTGGTGGCTCAGTGGTAAAGAATCCACCTCCCAAGGCAGGGGATGAAAGTTTGATCTCTGGGTTGGGAAGATCCCCTAGAGAAAGAAATGGCAACCTATTCCAGTATTCTTGCCTGGACAGAGGAGCCTGGAAGGCTACAATCCATGGGGTTGCAATAGAATTCAACATGACTTTCCCTGGTAGCTCAGATGGTAAAGACTCTGCCTGAAATGCAGGAGACCCAGGTTCAACCCCTGGGTCAGGAAGATCCCCTGGAGAAGAGAATGGCAGCATACGCAGGTATTCTTGGCTGGAGAATTCCATGGACAGAGGAGTCTGATGGGCTATAGTCCACAGGGTGGCAGAAGAGTTGGACATCACTGAGCAACTAACACTTTGGCGACTAAACAACAATATTGCCATGTCAAAAGAAAGAGCGCTTCACCAGCTAGTACTGGAGGAAAGAGAAATCCACGGTGGTGTGTGACTGAGCCATCTCTGGGCAGTGATTGTTGTGCACGGGGAGGGAGACTGTGATAAGCCAGGCTTGTGCTATGTCCCCGTTCTTTGATCCATGGGGTAGGGCAGTGTGATTGGCAGCCCCTTTGGAGCACATGGAGAAGGAAAGGGGGAATTCACCAGTAGAAGCAGTTGGCTCTTGTGGGATGGAAGGACTGTGGCAGACAAAACAACTGATAGCCCTTCTGGAGCCTGGAGGTGCCACAGGGCTGGTGGTCCTAGTTGACAAGATCCCAGTCCTGGGGTCTGAGCCTTTTGGCTGGGGTTGCTCCAATAGCTGCCAAAGACCTTTCTCCCTTTTAGCAGAAGGACCTTTGGTCTGCTTTGTCCTCATACCCTCTCTGGCCTACCATTCAATATATAAAGAACTTGCCAGGTCTTCACTGTGAGAGGAGGCTTTAAATAACTGTTGATTGTTTTGAGATCCTTGTAGATTCACAGGTAGTTGTAAGAAATCATTCAGAGGTCACCCATACACTTTGCCTGGTTCCTCACTGTTAAATCTTCTAATAATATCACAACTGGGATGTTGATATTGACACAAAATGAAATAAAAGTTCCCTAAGTTTGGCTTTTCCCAAATGCTTTCCCTTAAAAAAAAAAAACACAAACAAAACAGCCTTCTCTCCATCTGTGAGCAAGAATATAAAGATGAGAAGGCTTATCTATGATAACCCGCATATAAAAATTTCAGAGAGACCTGTATGTGTATTCAGTCATATCTGACTTTGCAATCCCAGGGACTGTAGCCCGCCAGGCTCCTCTGTCCCTGGAATTCTCCAGGCAAGAATACTGGAGTGGGAAGCCCAAGTGACACCTGACCCAAGGTTTAAAACAAGCTGAATTTTGGTGTGGGAAGTCTAAGATGGAATTAGTTTATCAAGGAGTTTCCAATGCAAGTCAACACCAAGGCTGGATCCCCTTCCTCAAGGTGGGAAACTGAGTTTCTTAAACTTTCTTCTCACTTTCTTGGCAATGGCTGAGCTATCATTTCCATAGAGCAATTCCTGGGGAGGTGCAGACTCTGAATCGCCGCCCGCCTCTCCCCTCTTGTGGTTCTTGCAGACCATCCATTCAGCAGACAGGGCTGTTTCCACACTTTACTAACCCACCCTGCTGTCTGTTTCCTTCCACCCAGAAATGATATTCAAATTTAACAAGCTCTGGGGCAGGAGCATCAGATGATCCAAAAGTGTGCCAGTCGGCTATAGCACCCAGGCCCTCCTCTGCCAAGTGTTGACTCTTCACTGGTTGGGCTGTGGGGAAGTGTGGGACTCTTGGAAAATGGCCCAAGGCATCTGGGGTTGCACCTCTGGGAAGTGCAAGGCGATAACTATTTACAAATGATAATGGAATTATTTTTAACATCTTAACAGCTGATACAGCTCCTGGTACACTTGGACTGGGTGTCTGCCCTGCTTCTCCCCTTATTCCAAACACTTTTTATTGCTGGGTTGTAACTTCATACATGTCAGGAACCATGTGCATATCTTGGTTACCACTGGATGTAGTGCCTGGCACTGTTGAGTAGGTGCCCCATAAGTACTAGTTGAATTAGTCCATGCATGGTAAGTCCTGCATATGCCAGGAAGCTACCTTTGATCACTTTGTGGAATAATTTTTCTCCCTGCTCTGACATCTTTCTATAAGGTAGACCAGAGCAATGAGTAAACAATAAGTAAGAAAAAAGAGAAGGACGTCCAAGGTTTCAGTCTAGGAGGACAGTCTTCCTTTTCTCTTCTTTCCCTTCCTTCCTTCCCTCCCTCCTCCATTTCTTTTTCTTCAACAAAGTATACTTGGTTCTAAGCAGTGGGGATGGAGTAGTAAACCAGATAGATAAAATACATACTCATATAGAACTCGTATTCCAGGAAGCTGGAGCTAGCCAGCAAGTGCAGGAGCCATCAGGGGAGACGGCATAGAGAGAGGCGGCTTACAAAATGAGCAAGGTTTGGGTATTAGGAACCAGGGATAAGAGGCCTATGAAGTGGAGCAATAGTAGGAGCGCTCAAATAGAGGTGGGAATAAATACCATGAGTGAGGATGGCTGTGAGACCAGCTGAACTGGCTGGGAGTGGCTTGCCTGTGGAAGTAGCGAGCTACTAAGAGGGAGACACACGCATGAATTAGTCATGGCTCTGGATCACCAAGGGTCCCACGTGGGGGAGGAAACGGGCACGCGAACGACTGTCAGAGAATGTAATCTGTACATTGCAGATTTAGCGGGCTAGATGCGGAAGGCGCTCTGGAGTGTGTGGGGCAGAGGAAGAGGCGGAGGACAACAGCTGGAAGGGGAGGGCGGCCCCAGGTTGGGACAAGCACTCAGTGACCTGAAGACAAAGCAGAGCGGTCATCAGAGGGTTTTGAGCCGGGGAGTGACAGGATCAGGTGGATTCTGGGGAATCATCCACAGTGACTGTGAAGGGCAGAGCCATGGGAACAAGCTGATCACAGGGGCATCACTGAGGCAGTTCATTTGAGGGGTGGGGAAAGCTGCCCAGGGCCGTGACTACAGGACGAAAAGGCAGGGCAGGCTGCGGAAGCATTCACAGCCACAGTGAGAGACCCACCATATGTGGGGGGTGGGGAAGAGGGGTGGGTTTGGGATGACTGCAGCTTTTGGCTTGTGGGATGGAGTGATGAGTGGTGGCTGAAAGCGGGACTAGGAACACTGGCTGCTCTGTCAGTTTTGAGGTAGTGAAGACAGCAGTGATGGGATGTGGTGGACGGGAAGCGAGCAAAGAGCTGCATTTCAGACATGCTGACTTAGAAGTGCCCTCTGGACCTCCCGATGGGAATGGCCCAGGGGTAACTGATGGTGGGATGGAACAGAGACAGGGAAGGCTGTTCACCAGCCCCAGAATGAAACCACTTGTGTAGAAAAGAGAACCACTGCCTCTGCCCTTCAGGAGCCCGAGGAGGAGAGTGCGGAAGGGCAGATGGGGCTCTGTAAGCCATTTCAAGGTGCTGTGCCCATCTTCCGAGCTGCTATGCTGTGACCTCTAATTGGGACCCTCAGTTCTTCTCCTTCTGTCTCTAGACAAAGCCATGTTTTGTATCTGCCTCATCCTGATGTCCCCAACCTCCCAGCACCAATTAATGTATCAGTGGGCCTGGGGAATTTTTACCCAAGATGTTACTTCTGCTGGGAGCATCTGGCAACATCTTTAATTTTATTTGGTTTCTTCTTTTTCTCCCGAGGAACATCCTGAAGGGAGCAGATGGCAATAAGAAAGGGCAGATCGATGCTAAGGAAAGTGGCCTGGTTTGCCCTTGGATTTTCAGACTCTTGTTCTTTGTTCTTGAGAGTAGTTGGTAGAGGTAAGTTTCCAAGGCTAATTATCTGTGTGTCCCAAATATCTCTGGGGGAGTTAGAGCCTATTTGTTTGGCTTGTTTACAGCTGTATTTCCAGACTTTAGTGCAGGACCAAGTTTACCTGCAGATGCTCTAAAAATGAGTTCGTTTATTCAAGACATATTTACTGAGTGCCAACCAGGTGCCAGGCACGTTTCTGGATATTACAGATACAGCACAGAGCAAAATAAAAATAGGAAGCCTTGTACAGCCTATGTTCTAGTCATTTTGTTGATGGGGGACATTGACAATTGAATTTTCTGGTCTCTCCTTTATGCCAGGAAGTGCTGGGGATGTAGTGGTGGTTCTGCCCTCCAGGGGTTAATATTCCAATGATAGCACAGATTCTCACTGGATCTGTACATCAGTTAAGATTCCTTGTTTACAAGCCACAGGAACAGATGCAGGTTACCTTCAGCAAAAGATAATTTATTGGAAGGCTATTAGGGAAGGGGGAAGAGAAGGGAGGCATGGCAGGTTGCCTCATGCCAGAACCATCTCCCCCTTTGCCTTTCTCCTGGGTGACAGATTCTTGAATATGGACATGTGTTGACAAAATTAATTCAAAAAGTAAGAATTGGGCAGATGAAGAATTGATGCTTTTGAACTGTGGTGTTGATATTGCTAAACCTTTGAACTGCTGGTCATGTGAAGGGATAAAATCTCCATTTTATCCAAAGGCTGTTACTTGTAACCGCAAGCAGGCTAACTGAAAAGAAATGGCAGGACAAGGCTTAGAAACAAGCAGCAGCCTAAAAGTTGGGGCAGATCTAGAAGGAGGACACAGAAAAACAGCATTCTCGTGGCCAAAATGAATTACCCATCCACCCAGAATACCTATATGGGCAGGCAAGATTTTCTCTGTTTAGAAATACAGTTGAGGCAGAAAATTGGTTCTGGGAGACAGCATTGAATAGCTGAGAATTAGACTCTATAAGGGGCGTCCCAGGTGGCTCAGCAGTAAAGAATTCACCTGCAATGCAGGAGATGTGAGTTTGATCCCTGTCTCAGAAAATGGCAACCCATTCCAGTAATTTTGCCTGGGAAACCCCATGGACAGAGGAGCCTGAGGGGCTACAGTCCATGGTGTCACAAACACTTGGACATGACTCAGTGACTAAACAGCAAACAAACATACTAAAGTGCTCTGAGTTGCTTTAAGTGACACCTACCCTCTTTGGAGATACCGTGCAGTGAAGTGGGAAGAAAATTGAGCAAGAGGCTTAACTAAAAAAAATTTACATGCAGTGAAACCACACCTCCCTTTGGGGTGTACAAGTTTATGAGTCTGAACACACAAACACCAGTATTGTCAAGATACAGGACAGTTCTCTCTCTGCAGAAATTCCATCACGCTGCCCCATGTGGTAAAATCCTGACCCTCTCCTAATCCCTGGCCACTGCTGATCTGCTCTCCATCTTTATCATTTCGCTTTTCATGGGTCAGGTAAATGGAATCATGGTGTGCAATTCCTTTCAATCAGCACCATGCCTGTGGGAGGCATGTCTTGCAGGCATCAATAGCTTGTTTCTTTGTTGGGTAGTATTCCATGATATGGATGTGCCAATGTTTCTTTGAAAGTGTTAGTCACTCAGTTGTGTTCGATTCTTTGCAAACCCTTGGACTGTAGCCCATCAGGCTCCTCTGTCCATGGAACTCTCCAGGCAAGAACACTGGAGTGGGCAGCCATTCTCTTCTCCAGGGGATCGTCCCAATCCAGGGATTGAACCTGGGTCTCCTGTATTGCAGGCAGGCTCTTTACCATCTGAGCCATCCATTCACCCGTTGGAGAATGTTTAGTTTGTTTCCAGTTTGGAGTGATTATAAACAAAGATATTGTAGACATATTCAGGATTTTGTCTGAGGACAAGCTTTTACTTCGCTGGGTAAATACTTAGGATTGGGATTACTGGGTCATATGATAGGTTTATATTTAACTGCCAAACTATTTTCCAGGATTGGCTGTACCATTGTGCATTCCAGTCAGCAACTATGCATCCTTGGCAGCACTTGGCAATAACAAGATTTGGATTTTTTAAAAAGCTATTCTAATAGGGGTATGGAGGTATTGCACTATGGTTATAATTTGTATTTCCCAACAACTTATGATATCGATTATGTTTTTCTGTGTTCATTGGCTATCCACATCTTTTTTTTGTGAAGTGTCTGTTCAAATACTTTGCCCTCTTTTTGAGTTTTCATTTTCTTATTGTTGAGTTTTAGAGTTCTTTACACATTCTGGAGTCAACACTTACGTAATTTGCAAATATTTTCTCTCAGTCTGTATCTTGTCTTTTCATTTTCTTAATGGTGTCTTTTGCAGAGCAAGAGCTTTTAATTTTAATGAGGCCCAATTTATCTTTTATTATTATTATTATTTTGTAACTTTGGTGATCTTTTTGTATAACCCAAGGTCACAAAAATGTTCTCCTATATATTCCTGTAAAAGTTGTATAGGTTTATATTTTATATTTAGATCTGTGGTCCATTTGAGTTGTCTTCTGTATAAGGTATGAGATATACACTAATGTTCCTCCTTCCCTCTGTCCCTCCCTTCCTTTTTAGTTTTTTTCATTTGTTCTTTCTTTTGGTATATGGATGTTCAGTTGTTCCACATCATTTGTTGAAAAGACTACCCTTCCTTCATTGAACTGCCTTGGCAACTTTGTAAAAAATCAATGGGCTATACTTGTGTGGGTCTATCGCTAGCTCTCCATTCTGTTCCATTTATCTAAGTCTATCTATCTATGTCTATCTAACCTTTGGTCAATAAACACCATACTCTCCTGTTTTCCGTAGTTTTATAAAGTCTTAAAATTGTATAGTATGAATTCTCCATTTGTTTTTCTCTTGTATTAATTGATTACTCTGGCTCCTTTACTTTTTTATATAAATTTTAGAATTAATCTCTCTATAGCCATAGTCCTGGGAATTTTGATTATAATTGCATCAAATATCTAGATCGGTTTGGGAGAGAATTATCAGTTTCTTTTTTTTTTGTTGTTTTTTTTTGTTTTTGGTTTTTTTTTTTGTATTTTTAGTTTTTTATTTTTTAAATTTTAAAATCTTTAATTCTTACATGCATTCCCAAACATGAACCCCCCTCCCACCTCCCTCCCCATAACATCTTTCTGGGTCATCCCCATGCACCAGCCCCAAGCATGCTGCATCCTGCGTCAGACATAGACTGGCGATTCAATTCACATGATAGTATACATGTTAGAATGGCATTCTCCCAAATCATCCCACCCTCTCCCTCTCCCTCTGAGTCCAAAAGTCCGTTATACACATCTGTGTCTCTTTCCCTGTCTTGCATACAGGGTCGTCATTGCCATCTTCCTAAATTCCATATATATGTGTTAGTATACTGTATTGGTGTTTTTCTTTCTGGCTTACTTCACTCTGTATAACCGGCTCCAGTTTCATCCATCTCATCAGAACTGATTTATCAGTTTCTTAAATACGCTGAGTTTTGCATTCATGAGCACAGTATTGTTCACCAATCATTTGGATCTTCTTTGAATTCTTTCATTAGTGTTGTAGTTTTCAGCAGACATATCCTACACACCTCTTTGTTAGATTTATAGCTATTTAGCTACTTCATATTTTTGGAGCTATTGTATATGTTATTGTTTTAATATTTCAGTTTTCAATTGCCTACTTCTGGATTATAGAAATACAGTTGATGCTTTATATGTTCCCCTTGAATCTATCTCATGATCTTGCTAAACTCACTTATTAGTTCTAGTTTTTGTGTTTTACAGATTCCCTTGGAATTTTCTTAGTAGACAATCACACAATCCATGGAGACAGTCTTATTTCTTCCTTTCCAATCTCTATGACCTTTCTTGTTTTGGTTCTTATTGTCTGGGATAGGATAACTAGTATGATATTGAATAGGAGTCATGTGAGTAAATGGATGTTCCTTTCCTTGTTTGCAATTTTCGGATAAAAGCATGCATGTTTTCACCACTGAAACTGATGTTAGTTGTAAGGTTTTGTGGATATTCTTTACCAGGTTAAAGAAGTTCCCTTCTATTCCTGGTTTACTGAAAGTTTTCAGCATGGATGGATATTGGATTTTTAAAATGCTTTTTCTGAGTCAATTGAAATGTTGTTGCTGCTCAGTCACTCAGTCATGTCTGACTGTTTGTGACACCATGGACCCCAAGCATGCCAGGCTTCCCTGTCCATCACCATCTCCTGGAGATTGCTCAAACTCATGTCCATTGAGTCAGTGATGCCTTCCAACCATCTCATTCTCTGTCATCCTCTTCTCCTTCTGCCTTCAACCTTTCCCAGCATTAAAGTCTTTTCTAATGAGTCAGCTCTTTGCATCAGGTGGCCAGAGTATTGGAGCTTCAGCTTCAGCATGAGTCCTTCCAATGAATATTCAGGGTTGATTTCCTTTAGGATTGACTGGTTTGATCTCCTTGTAGTCCAAGGGACTCTCAAGAGTCTTATCCAAAACCACAATTCAAAGGCATCAGTTCTTTGGCACTCAGCTTTCTTTATGGTCCAACTCTCACATCCATATATGACTACTGGAAAAACCATAGCTTTGACTAGTTGGACCTTTGTTGGCAAAGTAATGTCTCTGCTTTTTAATATGCCGTCTAGGTTGGTCATAGCTTTTCTTTCAAGGAGCAAGCATCTTTTAACTTCATGGCTGCAGTCGCCATCTGATTTTGGAGCCCAAGAAGATAAAGGCTCTCGCTTTTCCCATTGTTTCCCCATTTATTAGCCATGAAGGGATGGGACCAGGTACCATAATCTTAGTTTTTTAATGTTGAGTTTTAAGCCAGCTTTTTCACTCTCTTTTTTCACTTTCATCAAGAGGCTCTTAAGTTCCTCTTCACTTTCTGCCAGGAAGGTGGTGTCATCTATGAATGAGGTTACTGATATTTCTCCTGGCAATCTTGATTCCAGCTTGTGCTTCATCCAGCCTGGCATTTCGCATGATGTATTCTATATATAAGTTAAATAAGCAGGCTGACAATATACAGCCTTGACATACCCCTTCCTCAATTTGGAACCAGTCCATTGTTAATGTCATTCTAACTGTTGCTTCTTGACCTGCATACAGGTTTCTCAGGAGGCATGTGAGATGGTCTGGTATTCTCATCTCTTGAAGAATTTTCCACAGTTTGTTGTGATCCGCACAGTCAAAGGCTTTAGCATAATCAATGAAACAGAAGTAGATGTTTTTCTGGAATTCTTTTGCTTTTTCTATGATCCAGTGAATGTTGGCAATTTGATCTCTGGTTCCTCTTCATTTTCTAAATCCAGCTGATACAACTATGTGATATTTCTTCTTTAATATGGTAACATGAAGATTGCAATGATTTTCAGATGTTGAACCAGCTTTGCATTCCTGGGATAAACTGCTTTTGGTTGTGATGTATTCATCTTTTTTTTTTTTTTGTATATTGCTGAATACAAGTTGCTAATATTTTGATGAGGATTTTGTGTCTATATTCATGTGAGGGATCTTGGTCTATAGTTTTTTGTATTATCTTTTCCTACATTTTAGTATTACAGTAATATTGGCCTCATAAAATAACTTGGGAAATGTTCTCCCTTCTGTTCTCTGGGAGAATTTATATAGAATCTTCTTTTTTCTTAGATATAAATTTATTTATTTTAATTGGAGGTTAATTACTTTACAATATTGTATTGGTTTTGCCATACATCAACATGAATCCGCCACAGGTGTACACGTGTTCCCCATCCTGAATCCCCCTTCCTCTTCCCTCCCGGTACCATCCATCTGGGTCATCTCAGTGCACCAGCCCCAAGCATCCAGTATCCTGCATCGAACCTGGACTGGCTATTCATTTCATATATAATATTATACATGTTTCAATGCCATTCTCCCAAATCATCCCACCCTCGCCCTCTCCCACAGAGTCCAAAAGACTGTTCTATACATCTGCGTCTCTTTTGCTGTCTTGCATACAGGGTTATCGTTACCATCTTTCTAAATTCCATATGTGTTATTTATATATGTGTTAGTATACTGTATTGGTGTTTTTTCTTTCTGGCTTGCTTCACTCTGTATAATAGGCTCCAGTTTCATCCACCTCATTAGAACTGATTCAAATGTATTCTTTTTAATGGCTGAGTAAATACTCCATTGTGTATATGTACCACAGCTTTCTTATCCATTCATCTGCTGATGGACACCTAGGTTGCTTTCATGTCCTGGCTATTATAAACAGTGTTGCAATGAACATTGGGGTACACGTGTCTCTTTCAATTCTGGTTTCCTTGGTGTGTATGTCCAGCAGTGGGATTGCTGGGTCATAAGGCAGTTCTATTCCCAGTTTTTTAAGGAATCTCCACACTGTTCTCCATAGTGGCTGTACTAGTTTGCATTCCCACCAACAGTGTAAGAGGATTCCCTTTTCTCCACACCCTCCCCAGCATTTCTTGCCTGTAGATTTTTGGATTGCAGCCATTCTGACTGGCGTGAAATGGTACCTCATTGTGGTTTTGATTTGCATTTCACTGATAATGAGTGATGTTGAGCATCTTTTCATGTGTTTGTTAGCCATCTGTATGTCTTCTTTGGAGAAATGTCTATTTAGTTCTTTGGCCCGTTTTTTGATTGAGTAGTTTATTTTTCTAGAATTGAGCTGCAGGAGTTGCTTGTATATTTTTGAGATTAGTTGTTTGTCAGTTGCTTCATTTGCTATTATTTTCTCCTATTCCGAAGGCTGTCTTTTCACCTTGCTTATAGTTTCCTTTGTTGTGCAGAAGCTTTTAAGTTTAATTAGGTCCCATTTGTTTATTTTTGCTTTTATTTCCAATATTCTGGGAGGTGGATCATGGAGGATCCTGCTGTGATGTATGTCGGAGAGTGTTTTGCCTATGTTCTCCTCTAGGAGTTTTACAGTTTCTGGTCTTACATTTAGATCTTTGATCCATTTTGAGTTTATTTTTGTGTATGGTGTTAGAAAGTGTTCTAGTTTCATTCTTTTACAAGTGGTTGACCAGTTTTCCCAGCACCACTTGTTAAAGGGATTGTCTTTAATCCATTGTATATTCTTTCCTCCTTTGTAAAAGATAAGGTGTCCATAGGTGTGTGGATTTGTCTCTGGGCTTTCTATTTTGTTCCATTGATCTATATTTCTATCTTTGTGCCAGTACCATACTGTCTTGATGACTGTGGCTTTGTAGTAGAGCCTGAAGTTCGGCAGGTTGATTCCTCCAGTTCTATTCTTTTTTCTCAAGATTGCTTTGGCTATTCAAGGTTTTTTGTATTTCCATACAAATTGTGAAATTATTTGTTCTAGCTTCGTGAAAAATACCATTGGTAGCTTGATAGAGATTGCATTGAATCTATAAATTGCTTTGGATAGTATACTCATTTTCACTATATTGATTCTTCTGATCCATGAACATGGTATATTTCTCCATCTGTTGGTGTCCTCTTTGATTTCTTTCACCAGTGTTTTATAGTTTTCTATATATAGGTCTTTTGTTTCTTCAGGTAGATATATTCCTAAGTATTTTATTCTTTTTGTTGTTGAATGGAATTGTTTCTTTAATTTCTCTTTCTATTTTCTCATTATTAGTGTATAGGAATGTAAGGGATTTCTGTGTGTTGATTTTATATCCTGAAACTTTACTATATTCATTGATTAAGCTTTTAATGTTTGTATAGTCTATACTGACAGCCCTTCTTTCATTTCTGATAATGGTGTTTGTGTCTTTTCTATGTCTCTGAGAGTCTGGCTACTGGCTTGTCAATCTTATTGATGTTTGTAGAAAAACAACTTCTGTTTTCATGGACTTTTCTATTTTTAATTTCATTGATTTCCACCCTTACCATTATTTACCATTTCCTTCTACTTGCTTTGGGTTTATCTTTCTCTTTTCCTAGGGTAAAAAATAAGGTTATTATATGAGATCTTTCATTTAAAAAATAAAAGCACTTGCTGTAGTTTCTAAGTACTGCTTTATCTGCATCCCCTAAATTTGATATATTGCATTTTATTTTTGTTCAGTTATTTGTTCGAAATATTTTCTAATTTCCCTTGAGCTTCCTTTTGGTCCTCAAATTATTCAGAAGTGCGTGGTTTAATTTCCAAATATTTGAGTACTTTTTCCAGATATCTTTGTTATTAATTTCCAGTTTAGTTCCAGGGTGCTTAGGATTTGGATCTCATGGGCCTAAAGCTGGAGATAGAAATTGGGGCAACTTTGGGAGGGTATCTTGATAATTGTAGCAAAAGCCTTAGGAATGTTCATATATTTGGACCCAACAGTTCCACTTCTTTGCTCGAATCCTGAGGAAATAATCATGAATGCACACACACATTTGTGCCATCCTCCGAATTTGGAAAAACCGAGATGCCAAACAATAGGGATAGGGGACTGATTAGCTAAAGTGTAGTTATCCAAACAATGAAATGTTATGCAGCCTTTGCAACTTATTCTGAGGAAGAATGTGGAGTGCCATGGGAAGGAATGATGACCTATATTAAGTCCTTCATGTTCTGTCATGCCCCTACTGGAATGTAAGCTCAATGAGACAGCAGACATTGGTTCTTTTTCTTATTCCTCTTTTTACAGTACAGGCACATAGTAATAAGAAATATTTACATAAATAAATTAGTGTGAAAAATTACATTTTATCATTATTGTATTATATAATTATTATAATTTATTGTACATATGTATATAGTATATGTATGTTTGTACATTTCTATGAAATTTGGTCTTCTCTTTTTTTTTTTGAAAAAGATTTTTTTGTTGTGGACCATTTTAAAAGGCTTTATGGAATTTATTACAACATTGCTTCTGCTTTCATGTTTTGTTTTTTGGCCACGAAGCATATGAGATCTTAGCTCCTTGACCAGGGATTGAACCTACACCCCCTTCATTGAATGGCAAAGTCTTTACCACTAGACCACCAGGGAAATCCCTGCTGCCTCTCTTTTGATGTGAGTTGCATTCCTGCTCCTACTCTGCCTTTAAGTTATACGTATTCCTCCCCACACTTTCCGTGTGACTCCAGATCCATTTCACCCAGCTGTTCCTCTTCACCTGTGAAACAATTCCTGTTTGGAGGAAGGATGTTAATAGTGATCAGATATTATAATGATGACCTCACAATTAGTAGCTATAAGTCACCTCATTTTTCTGTGTGGACAAATGTGACTTTCTCCTCAAGGCCCAAGGTGAGTTCATGTCACAGGGAGATCTCGGGGCAGGATATTTTCTCCCAACGACCTTCCCTTCCAGTGCCCTGGGCTAGCAGCCCTGTCCTTCCAGAGATAATGACTCCAGGGCATCTGGGGCCCCTGATTCCACTCGAGGCTGTGCGCCCTGCATCAGAAGTGTCTGGGTTTTCTGCATCGCATGAAATGCCATCGTGGCCTTGCATTCTTACTGGCTCTTACATTTCCCAAATACCAAAAGGCCACAGTCTGCCATAGCAACCAACAGTCTGAGAAATGTAATTGCTTTTTTTAAATAAATGTTGGGCAACCGGGCCACTTGTGCTTTGCCACTCTCTAGCTTTTATAAAACAACACAAAGTACTGCAGGAGACACCCGAAGCCCCTCAGCAGGATCCAGTGAAAATGAAATGGGCGTGGGGGTGACCCAATCAGGGATCGGGTTCTGTCACTGTGTGAATGCAGGCACATGAATGGATCTCTGCGTTCACCTGCCCCACCTGTGAAAGTGGGCATTAAGATGGTATCACAGCTGAAAGGATGGGCCCCTTGTGTCTGGCAGATAGTGAGGGCTCAGTACAGAGGGTTTGTTGTAATTCGACAACTGTGGCTGACAACTGTGCTCCGAATTACCTCTTAAAGGACCCCCTTTCAAGGGAAGAGGAGACCATTGGAATCAAGCTGAGCTCTGCCTAACTCATGCCTACCTCACCTGTTTGGCTTGTTTTCCTTTCACCTGTTCTTCCTTCCCCACTCTCTTGCACATCTCAATGGCCATTGCTGACGGCAGAGATCTGCAGCTTCTCTGGCCTCCTTTTGGGATAAGAGTGTAGGGAGGCATAAGTAGGACTTTTCACCTCCAGGCTTGTTCGGTAGCACCCTTGCCAACCTGAAATTGACCACATGAGTTGGCCCTGGATGTCATGGGAGAACTTAACCTTTAAACAATCCCTTTTCAAGGGAAGAGCATATCCTTGGAATGCTTGGTGAAGTTTCTCTGGAGCTTGGAAGTTGGGAGACCCCTTGACCCTGAAGGGGACTTTCAAAAACTAATTGTCCATGTCCACTTTCCTGGTGGCTCAGATGGTAAAGAATCTGCCTGCAATGCAGGAGACTTGGGTTCAATCCCTGGGTCGGGAAGATTCCCTGGAGAAGAGAATGGCAACTCACTCCAGTATTCTTGCCTGGAGAATCCCATGGACAGAGGAGCCTGGTGGACTGCAGTCCACGGGGTCACAGTCAGACACGACTGATTGACTGGCACTAGAGGCTCAGTGGACAGTATGGACCTTGGGGCCCAAGCCCTTGGCCGGACACCCACCTGGGTGGCGTCCCCACCCCTTCTCCGTGTCTTGGGTCTCCATCCATGACAACACGTGTATCTGTAACACAGGCGTCTGCTTCGTTTCCACCCTCCCACTCAACCAGGAACTTTCTGAGAGCTAGAAACACCAGTCCAATCTGACGTCTCTCTCTTCCCAACTCCAAGTTTAGTAATCAGCCACCGGAAGCACCAGTGGAGGATGAAGTCATTTGAATTGTGAACTGATAGCTGTTTTGTGCAAAGGAAAGTGATGCTCCCACCCACCCACACACACCTGAAGATACCTGTTTTTCCAAGAGAGCGTTGGCTAAGGGCCTTTGTTCTTCAGCTCAGAGCGAGAGAGTGGCATCATATTTGAGTGGCTTGCCCGTTCTCTCTGCCTGCCTCTGAGTGCCTGAGCAAAATGTTCTGCTTTTGATTGTCGCTCTTCAAACAGCATAGTATTGTGCATCTGCCTCTTTTTAATAAAGAAAAACAAGGAGGGGTTTTGTTCATGCAAAATTAACATACATTCAAACTGCGTTTCTTTGATCCAGTCTGGACTCTGATCTGCGCCAGCCTTTTCATTTTCCCACTGAGAATGTACGGCTCAGGAAGGATTAGGGAGGGAGAAAACCGCTTACCACTTCCCATTTGATTAACACAATTTAATGCGGCAATAATGCCGGGGAAGTTCATTACTCGGGAATGGCTCTGATGCGGCTGCCCACGGTGTCTGGGGACTGACTCTTTTTATTTAAAACGCAATCAAGCACCTACGGTGAGATGATCTGTGAAATCCTGCCTAAGCTGGGGAAGGTGGAATTTCCATTTAGTGTAGACAGACAAAAATCCCTTCTGTTTGTATAGCTTTTGATAGTTTTTCATTCCACCTACAAATATTTAATGTGGCTTATTAAGTTCAAGACCCTGGGATGAGAAAAAGAGCAAAGGACCCTACCCTCATGGTGCTTACAGCCTAGAAGAGGGCCTTTAGCCAAAGTGAGTGCACTGGTGAAGAACATCAAAAGAGGATGGGCAGGGATGTGGCAGCAAGTGAGTCAGTAAAATGGCACCTGTCCGTGCAATCAGGGAGGCCCACCTGGAGGAGGTGACATGTGAGCCCAGATCAGAAGCATGAGCAACAGTCGATTCGGAATGGATGACCAAGTGAGGGGCAGAGTTTTTGAGGCTGAGAAACAGCCTGTGTGAAGCTGTGAGGCAGGCAGCAGCCTGACCTGTGAGCAGAGCTCACAGGTGGCCACCATCTGGGCAGAAGGAGGGTAGGAAGTGGATAGGGGGAGTCCATCGATGCATGCCAGCATGCCTGCCTCCAGTTCAGCTACAGCCAGGTATGGAGGGTGGAGGGTCACCCTATGGCCAGATGATTAGAAATCTGTGGTCTCCATCTCTGAGGATCCCCAACCCCTCAGTGGCTTAGAAGGCCCAGGCTTAAGGCCCAACACTGTGTCTCCTCAGATCTGTGCCCTTGGTCATGTCATTTGGCTCACCTTTGCCTTCATTTCTATCTATGGAATGTTGTGGTCACTCTTTGCTTGCCTCACAGCACTATTACGTAAAAGAAATAAAACAGGAGACAAGCAGTTTCAAGACATTCTGGAGAATATTAGAGCCCCTGGCATCAATCATTAATGGGTCAAAATACACAGGACATGACTGGTGAGTTGCACTGAAATTGGGAAGATTCTGTCCAACTTCTAGGAAGGTGTGCAGAGGAACGGTCTCCCTGAAATATTCCTCACGTTAGTCATGAGCGGGTAGGTTATTCCGCAGTAAATACAACCCCAATGTCCCTGACTTAGTATCTAAAAAGTTATTTCTCATTCACATAAAGTCGATTCAGTCCTGGGCAGCTGTCCAGGGCAACTGGCCAGTGTTCTATGAGTTTACGACTCAGGCTGAGGGAGCCTCACCCAAAATTGCAGGGTCATTGTGGAGACAGCACACCAGCTCTTCAGTGCTTCCCCCGGAAGGGACATATGGTACTTCCGCTCTGATTCCAGTGGCCCAAAGAGGTCACGTGGCCATACCTCAGCTCAAGAATATGCAATGCTGCGCTTCTTTGTCCCAATAGCATGTGTCCTGCCTGCCAGCACCCTGCTTCTCCTTAGCTGCTCTCCTGCTTTTGCTCCCAAACATCTTACGACTCACCACATACTTTATCCCTTACGTATATTATTTATCGTACCCCATCCCTAGAATCTGAATGCCACAGGGGCAGGGATCTTGCTCAATTTTATTCTTGATATTTCCCAAATATCCAGAATGGTGCCTGGCATATACAAGGTGCTCAATAAATATTTGCCAAATGTCCAGAGGGACCTCCCAGTAGTGCTTGAGTTCTCCAGTATCTGTGGCGCAGAAAATGGGGAAACTTTTTTCTAAATTATCATGTTCCGTCAGGGGAACTATACTCCTCCAAAAATGTGGTATCTCGTGATCAACATCTCTGCCTATCAGGATGTTAAAGATAAATAAAAATAACAAACTGAGGCTCAGAGAGAGGGAGGGCATTGTTTCAGGGCAGAGGGTGTCACAAAGAACGAGGAAAGCCAGAGGAAACAAGAGGAGGTGGGTGGCAGCCAGGGGCGGGGAGCTGCATTTTCATTCCCTGATCACCCATGAGTGGGAGAGGAGAACCAGCTCTCTTGTGCTTCCTGAATGGCAGTGGCAAAGCCTGTCTTGAGCAAGAACAAATTGTCCTGATCCGTGGATCTGGATCAAAGAATTCAAGGAGAGGCTAGATAGGAGTCCTGGAGAGGGAAATGGCAACCCACTCCTGTATTTTTGCCTGGGAAATCACATGGTCAGAGGAGCCTGGCAGGCTTCAGTCCAGGGGATCACAAAGAATCGGACACGACTTGGTGACTAAACAACAACAAAGAGAGGCATCAGACACGTGGAGCCACTGGGCTTGACTCCATGGCCAAGGGGGAAGAGGCCAGCCTGGAAGGCTGCTAGAGGTTTCCTCCTCACTTTCTGGCTGTGGCAAATGCAGCTTTCTCACCCTGTAAGTACTGTTGCTGGCAACCTTAGGAGTGCACTTTACTTCCCTCTTGCAGGCAGAAGACACAAGACACGTCTGTAATTAGCCTCCACTGTCAGGGAGAAGAAACCCGTGTGAGCCTCTTCTAACTGGCTGAAAGCCTGGCCTGGTCGTAGAGCCACCTGGGTCACGCTGGGTAATGGGGACTCTGCGCTATGCCTGCAGGAAGTTCTATCTGCCAGGCCTCTAATAAACTCTTCACGGCAGCCGCTCACACCTGCGGACCTTTACCGTCTGGGGAGGCCTCCCTGTGTCCCAGCTATTTCTTTACCACCTTGAGAGTTCAAGCAAGAAGGCAGAGATTTGTTGCAATTTGATACACATTAGAGATGCAAAAACACATGACCTGGCCACCATCTCCCTTCAGATGATGGGAAGACTGCTTATGTCTGGTGTTTGCCCTCTTCCTCTCCGGTCTCTCTGCAGCAGTGATTATATCCTCACTTCTTTCTTTCTTTTGATGTTTCGTCTGTGATGGTGGAAGAGAGATGTGGGCTTGTGGTTTTGACTCGGGCAGCACGTGAGGATGTGGTAATAACGAGACGGCTTATGCTGTGTGATGCGCTGCCCTTTCCAGTGGGCCTCCGCGTGTAGGTTTTATCCTCACAGCTTCGGCGCCAGGAAAGCCCGACAAGGAGGATTGTCTTTCTGTTTGCAGATGGAGCTGTTTGAGCTCCAAAAAGGAGCAGGGACTTGCCTCAGGGCCCAGGGTGAGATTCAGATTTAGTGAGAATCCAGTTGGCCTGGATTTTTGTTTTTTAGAGTGTTTGACAAATATTTAGGCAGTTGCTACCATGTGCCAGGAGTTTTTCCAGGGGCTGGTGAGAGAGGCTGATGGAAAGTTGGGTTTCTGCTTTCTGGGTTTACATTCTTGGAATCCATCTGAAAATAGAGGCAGATTTAGAATATTCACATAGTTGGTGCAAAATGGTTGTTTTTTCCTGATTTGACTTTTAAAACAAGGCTTAGGATACAGTGTTCTCACTCTGGGTCTGTCTTTGTCTTTTTCTCCCCCTTCCTCTTCCTATTTTTTTTTTCCTGTTAGTACTTGGGGAGATCCAAGTTCACTGCCATAGCTATCTACTCCTTTTCTTTCTTTCCTAATGATTTCAATAACTTTTGATACAATACACCACAGGCTTTTTCTTGCACAGGAACAAAAGGTGAAATGTTAATATGATTTTATTTGGGCTCAGATTGGATAAGGAAGACCTTTTGTTTCCTACCTTTCATCCTCAAGTCAGCACTCGTTAATTAAATCGAGCCTGTGGAAAGTGACCTTTGGGGAGAGGGGTCTCCTGAGAGCAGAATACGTTTTAATCAAATATGGGCAATAAATAAATAAACTAGAAAGGAGCTATTAGATAAAGAAACACCCCGAACACTTCCGGATAAGAGCCCTTGACAGAGAGGTGATTTGCTTTTTCCTCTGGGTGAAAGTGCACACTTAGAAAACAGGATTTCTTGGACAAGATCATTTACCACCCCCAGCCCAGAAACCCTGAGGATGGGGGAGAACCCTGCTGATTCTGCACTTGCAGACCGCCCCCGTGGGTGTCTGCTATCAGATTGGGAGAGGTTGCCCGATTTCTCTGAGCTTATGCCTCACCTGGCCACGAGGGGGCGTGGACGAGTCGCTTTCTTCTGCGTGGAGAGGCAAACCTGGGAGGCCTCTCACCTCTAGGCCAAGTGTGGCCGGTGACTTGGTCTGCTGGGCTTGGGGGCCCTGAAAGGGGTCTGAATATCTGTCTGCCCGTGGAGGAGGCTGGTTCACCCCAAGTCTGAAAATTCTCTGCCAGGAGCAAGCAGATCCCAGCGGTACATGGAAGAAATGAAGTTGGAAGCATTGTGGTGAGCATCCGTGTGGGCTCCGAAATCTCCGAGACTTACTTGGTGTGCGATTTTAAATGAGCTATTTAGCCTTTGAATCTCAGCTTCCTAACCTATAAAATGGGGATATAGTATTATAGGGCTGTTAAGAGTCAATAAAATTACAGACATAATAAGTTGAGCGTGAACATGACAGGTACTCAATACAGGATGGTTGTTATGATACCTCCGTCTCTCCCCAATCCCTAGCCTGCACCTTTAAATGTGCTGCCTGCAGGGAATCCAGGCTTATCGCACTGCTTCCTCTCCTTTGAGTTTTTTACAGAAAATCATAATGAAATATATGGTAAGTCTTTTAATGGAAATCATCTTTGAGTATAAAATATATGTATTCATGGATTCATGTAACTTTTGCGTGCCTACCATGGGTCAGGTGCTCTGCAAGGTGCTGGACATAGAATGGAGAGCAAAAAAGCAGATCGAGCACATGCTCTCATGGAGTTTCCAGCCCAACCAGTGCTGTCTGATAGAACTTCCTGTGATGATAGAAACGTTCCTCATCTGTGCTGTCCAATATGGTAGCTGCCAGTCACATGTGGCTACTGAGCACTCAAAATGTGGCTAGTGACATGAAGTGGAGATTAAATTCAATGGTATTTAATTTTAATTGATATAAGTTAAAATAGCCATACATAATTAGTGGCTAGACTATTAGCACGGGTCTAGAAGATAAATGTGAAAATGGTTCTCACAGAGTGCAGCACCCAGTCAGTACTCATAACTGCGCATTTCCTTTCCTCCTCTCCACTGCGTGGCCCCTGGTACCCTGTGCGTAACTCTCCTGCTGCTATTACACCTTCTTGTGGATGAGTGAGGTCGTGCAAATAGACTCTAGAAATGCACTACTCTGGTTCGGAGTACTTCATGCCTGCCTGGCAGGATTTTGCACACATCAGGTGAGGCAATGTGGTATGGGGAAGGGAACACGCTTTGTAGCTGAGCGGGAATGGTGGAAATGATGTTAAAGTTTGGCTTCATCACTCACCAGCTGCAGGATGGGAGCAAGTTATTTGACCTCTCTGGGTCTCAGCTTTCACTTTTGTTAATTGGGATGATGATCACTATTCGGGTAGTTGTGAAGACAGATGAGATCACGCAGGAAATGAACCCATGACACAAATAGTCTTCAAAGATGAGAAATCCAATTGGAAGCCAAATAGGGTCAACACATGGTGCTGCGTCTTCTCTGGACATTCCCAGCCTGACAGATATACCCCTTGCAGTGTGACTCCGTCGTCCTGGTCTTGTTGATTGGCAGTGGCCACAGGACTGGAAAAGGTCAGTTTTCATTCCAATCCCAAAGAAAGGCAATGCCAAAGAATGCTCAAACTACTGCACAATTGCACTCATCTCACATGCTAGCAAAGTAATGCTCAAAATTCTCCAAGCCAGGCTTCAGCAATACGTGAATCATGAATTTCTAGATGTTCAAGCTGGATTTATAAAAGACAGAGGAACCAGAGATCAAATTGCCAACATCTGTTGGATCATCAAAAAAGCAAGAGAGTTCCAGAAAAACATATATTTCTGCTTTATTGACTATGCCAAAGCCTTTGACTGTGTGGATCACATGAAACTGTGGAAAATTCTTAAAGAGATGAGAATACCAGACCACCTTACCTTCTTCCTGTATGAAGGTCAAGAAGCAACAGTTAGAACTAGACATAGAACAACAGAGTGGTTCCAAATCAGGAAAGGAGTATGTCAAGGCTGTATATTGTCACCCTGCTTATTTAACTTATATGCAGAATACATCATAAGAAATGCTGGACTGGATGAAGCACAAGCTGGAATCAAAATTGCCAGGAGAAGTATCAATAACCTCAGATATGCAGATGATACCACCCTTATGGAAGAAAGTGAAGAAGAACTAAAGAGCCTCTTGATGAAAGTGAAAGAGGAAGGTGAAAAAGTTGGCTTAAAACTCAACATTCAGAAAACTAAGATCATGGCACCTGGTCCCTTCACTTCATAGCAAATAGATGAGGAAACAATGGAAACAGAGACAGACTTTATTTTTGAGGGGCTCCAAAATCACTGCAGATGGTGATTGCAGCCATGAAATGAAAACATGCTTACTCCTTGGAAGAAAAGTATGACCAACCTAGACAGCATATTAAAAAGCAGAGACATTACTTTGTCAACAAAGGTCCATCTAGTCAAAGCTATGGTTTTTCTAGCAGTTATGTATGGATGTGAGAGTTGAACTATAAAGAAAGCTGAGCGCTGGAGAATTGATGCTTTTTGAACTCTGGTGTTGGAGAAGACTCTTGAGAGTCCCTCGGACAGTAAGGAGATTCAAAGAGTCCATCCTAAAGGAAATCAGTCCTGAATATCATTGGAAGGACTGATGCTGAAGCTGAAACTCCAATATGTTGGCCACCTGATGTGAAGAACAAACTCATTTGAAAAGACCCTGATGCTGGGAAAGATTGAATGTGGGAGGAGAAGGGGATGACAGAGGATGAGATGATTGGATGGAAGATGAGCCAATCATGTTTGTTTCAAGAGATTTAAAATAAGATCTAAGGGGGAAGTTCAGTCCTTCTCTGGTGATGGGAGCCAACAGAAGTGAGGCCCAAACCTATCTGCACCAAGATTCCTGGTCCCCCAGGCAGAGGGACTGATCTACAGCAGGGAAGAATCAAGCCAACACATGTAAAGAGAAACAGACATAAGAAGTGGAGAAAGAGAGAGCTAGAGAGAGCAAGCCAGCCAGCCCTGGGGATATTCTTGCTCTGGTCCAACTGGCCCTGAGAGCCGGCTGAAGCCTTTGAGCTCCTGCTGTTACATGAGGCTACTTCCTCATCCTTCTCAAACGTTCTCCTTCCTGAGAGTCTGTCTGGGCTGGGTTTCTCTCACTCACAACAAAACAAGTTCTAATTAAAACAGTGATCAGTCCAACACTTTCTCTTTCTCCTGCCCATCTGCATGCCATCAGAACTTGGTCTTCAACTTCGCCCTTATCCTCTATTTCCACATCTGCTGTGGGGTAAGGCAGGACTTGGAGGGATTTCGGGGCAGGTGGAATGCTGTGTCCCTGGGAGTTAATTAGTACTGTTGGAGTCCTTTCCGGCAATGTTTATAGATGTTGCCTCAGGACAATTTACTAGCGAAAGAGCAAATGCAGGTGTCTCTGAAGAGGTCCTCTGAGAGGCAGTCCAGCATGTGGAACAGAGGGTGTGCTGATCTGGGAGCCAGGGGACCCAGGTTCAAACCCCTGCCTGGCTGTTCATGAATGTGAACTTGGCAAGTCAAGGCCCAGGCCTCAGTATCCTCATTTGTAAAATGGAGAAGATAACGCATGTCACGCCTGTCTCACCGTGGGGGCGTGTTTGGATGGAGGAGTTCATGAATTCAGCAATCCTTTGTCGAGTTGCTGCCCTGAGTCTGGCAGTGCACATTCATGCGGGGTACTCTGAGAATTGTATACGCCCTCGTCTTTCTTCTTTCCAGCACCCTTGAGGAAGAACCGAGAGGTGTGGGGAAGGAGGGTATTCCTACCTGCCCTTCCTCCAGACCCCTGATGGGCTAAGGAGGCAGTGGATTCGTAGCAGCCTCCTACCTATATGAGAGCTTGGCAATTTTCCCCTGAAACATCACAGCACCTGGACATTTCATGGCTCAGACCTCGGGCTCATGTTAACCTGAGCAACCCAACTGGGGAAGTACCTCCCACCATTCCTTTCTGTTGTGCATCAGGGCCTTTTTCCCTTCCTGAGGATCCAGAATCAGCACGTGTGCCCCTCACACCATCCTGCCAGCTTCCCAGCTGGCCAAAGCCTGGGGGCAACTGTTGCTTTCGGCACTGTGATGTCTTGACTTTACAAATTCACAGTTTCCAGAATCCTTATTTGAGAATTCCTACCCACTGCCTTCCTGTCCCAGACTCAGGTGATGTCATCTGAACTGAGAGCCAGCAGCCCTACCTGAGTTCTGATCCTAGCGGTGCTCTCAGATCTCGGCTAGGTCACATCTCATACTCTTTGCTCCTCGGAGTCCCCATCTATAAAACTGGGATGAAAATACCTGCCCTCCTGACCTCACAGATAGAAAATTAGATTAGAGATTTGAAATACGGAGAAGCACAATGTGACTGTAAGGTACTGGTATCAATTTTTATATAACCTTAAAAATCTTATTACAAAAATGTTATCTGTTCATTGGGGGAAACTTCAAAAATGTAGATAAGAAAATGATGAAAATAAAAATAGCCCATAATCACATCACCTAGAGGGAACTGCTGTAAATAATTTAACAGATATCATGCTAAGATCTACATCTATCTACTTGAAATGGGACAACTCTCTTTGTGCTATTTTGTAGCTTGATTTTTCACATAACACGAATCCTCAGAGGTATGCTTTGCCAGAGATTAAACTTGTGGAATTTCCTCCCTCTATTCAGAACTAGTAGACCACCTTGGAGTTGTCAAAGGTCATATCTTCCATCCTCCAAAGAGTAGATGTAGACAGTTTGGGTTCCTTGGGGAGCCTCCTTCAGGAGGAAAGGCCATGGCCTAGGGTCTGTGGAATGAAGGTTATGCAGTCAGACCATTCGTGCTTTGAGGGTAAAGAGGGAGATGGTCTGTCCCACATGGAAGGATCCCTGGGAGGTAGAGACCGGTGGCTCTGGTCCTAAGAGGTGGTGGGAAATGGGTCCAGGACTGACCCGGGATCCCAGGAGCTGCCCAAGTCTCTGGAGGTGGTGGGCTGGGGAGGAAAATGAGCTGCCCACTTGCACACCCAATTCTAGGGAGCCCTGAGGCCAAGCCTGGCACCCACGGGCTGCTGTTGCTGCCCCTTCCCCAACAAGGATCTAGACTACAGAAAGTCGCAGCAGTCAGCCAGCATCCTGGGTGTGAGCAGCCCTCAAAGTAGTGGGCGACGGTCTACAGCGAAGTGGCCCAATCCACCTCTAGCATTTTCTTAACATGGAGAGCTGGGTGGACCACCTACGATTCCTAGGAAAAACCATGGTTGGAAGAGGCCTTAAGAGAGACATTAACTATTCTAATCATAAAAGTGAAGGATTGAGCAACTAATCAGAAAAGGAAAAGAGATGTCTCTATTTATAGTGGGTTGAATGGTTCTCCCACTATAGTGGGTTGATATGTTCACTTGGGACCCATGAATGCAATCTTACTTGGAAAAAAGGGTTGTTGCAGAAGAAATTAATAAATTATCATGAGGTCATATCATCCTAGATTTAGGATGGGGCCTACATCCAACGACAGGTATCCTTACAAAAGAAGAAGGATATTTGAGACGTAAAGGAGAGGAGAGACTTTCCCTTTATTGACCTCAAATGAGGTCAGCGTGTGCTAAGTCGCTTCAGCTGTGTCCGACTCTTTGCAACTCTATGGACTGCAGCCTGCCAGGCTCCTCTATCCATGGGATTCTCCAGGCAAGAATACTAGAGTGGGTTGCCATGCCCTCCTCCAGGGGATCTTCTTAATCCGGGGTTCGAACCCACATCTCTTATGTCTCCTGGTACCACCTGGGAAGCCCCAGCAGGAAGTGTGGAGTTTGGAAAGTTAGAACCCCAGCATCATGGAACAAGTTCAAGCATGGACATGGAGCTAGAACCCAGCAGGTGTGATAAGTGGTTCAAGAACTGTGGCCCCATCTGTTCAGTTCAGTTCAGTCGCTCAGTCGTGTCCGACTCTTTGCGACCCCATGAATCACAGCACGCCAGGCCTCCCTGTCCATCACCAACTCTCAGAGTTCACTCAGACTCACGTCCATTGAGTCAGTGATGCCATCCAGCCATCTCATCCTCGGTCGTCCGCTTCTCCTCCTGCCCCCAATCCCTCCCAGCATCAGAGTCTTTTCCAATGAGTCAACCCTTCGCATGAGGTGGCCAAAGCACTGCAGTTTCAGCTTTAGCATCATTCCTGCCAAAGAAATCCCAGGGCTGATCTTCTTCAGAATGGACTAGGTGGATCTCCTTGCAGTCCAAGGGACTCTCAAGAGTCTTCTCCAACACCACAGTTCCAAAGCATCAATTCTTCAGCGCTCAGCCTTCTTCACAGTCCAACTCTCACATCCATACATGACCACAGGAAAAACCATAGCCTTGACTAGAAGGACCCTGGTCGGCAAAGTAATGTCTCTGCTTTTGAACATACTATCTTGGTTGGTCATAACTTTTCTTCCAAGGAGTAAGCGTCTTTTAATTTCATGGCTGCAGTCACCATCTGCAGTGATTTTGGAGCCCCCAAAAATAAAGTCTGACACTGTTTCCACTGTTTCCCCATCTATTTGCCATGAAGTGATGGGACCGGATGCCATGATCTTCGTTTTCTGAATGTTGAGCTTTAGGCCAACTTTTTCACTCTCCACTTTCACTTTCACCAAGAGGCTTTTTAGTTCCTCTTCACTTTCTGCCATAAGGGTGGTGTCATCTGCATATCTGAGGTTACTGATATTTCTCCCAATCTATTTTTGTCCAGGCAGCCAGAGTTGTTTTCTCTTGCTTGTAACCAGGTGGAGCTTAACTAGCAGGTTATAGGTACTTAACCAGCAACCTGCAAGTTGCAGGTTATTGCTAGCAGGGAGAACTTAATAGCCACGTGTTCCTCATATAATTCCATGAAGAAAGTTGATAGAAAGTGCAATACCCATTTTACAGATGAGGAAATTGAGGTTTGATGAGATCAAGTCTCCTACTCAAACCTGGTCAGTGGCAGTGCCAGGACCAAAGTCTTTCCCTCTCATTTTACTTCTCACCTGACCTGCTAAGTCCAGAAGACAAAAGAAGTTCTGAACCTCCTGGGCTGGTGATGCTCTCCACTTGGTGCAGAAAAGAAAGTGGAAGATCTATGGACATTCTTTACAGTGAGCCAGAGCGGTGAGTCTGTTTAAGCAAAGTGTCAGTTTGCCCATTACCTTGACGGAAGAGAATTGTGTGTAACAACTTTAAGTTGTTGGAGAGGTGGCAATTGAATGGAAACAACTGGCCTTTTAAATTTCTTCCCAGAATGACTTTGAGCTGAGTCAGGGAGACAGAGAATGTGGCTTTCCCTCTGAACCATCCCCCTTTTCTTCTCCAGTAATTTCTCAAGTGTCAAGATAACACCTGGGAAAGGCTGCTCCCAGGAGGGCTCTCCCCTGTGCTTTCCAGGAGAGGCAGAACTTCAGTACCTGAAATGAGTCTCTTTAGGCATCCCAAAAGTTGGCCATGAAGACACATTGTAGGGGAAGATGCCTGCAAGAACTCTGAAATGGAATAAAAATCTCTTCGAGGTTTAGAAAATAAAAAACGACTGAGACACCGCTCTATTGATTTTCTTTCTCTGATCTCACACCACTGGGTGAATAAATTATTCTTGGAGGTTTTGTACAAATTACTCAATAAAGTCACAAGCAATGTGTCTGGTAAATGTGGTCTGCTCTGATTTCAAGTGCACAAGGCAGCCTGTGGCAGGAAGTGCTAAGGTAGAAGAGATCTTGGTGGGCGCAGAATTCAACTCTGACTTCCTGGTGTGAATAATGGAAGGCAGGGTGACTGGGGGAGGTACCTGGGGTCACAGAGTGAAGTTAGAAAGTGGAGCAGTGACTGCATGATGCTGTCGCCAAATATGAAGGCAGTTAAGATAGGAGCCTCGATAGGTTCCTGTGATGGTTCACTCTGCGTGTCAATGTGACTCGGTCACAGGGTTGGGCACAGACATTTGGCCAAATGTTATTCTGGATGCATCCAACTGTCAGGTGTTTCTGGGTGAGATTAACACTTGAATCAGTGGACTGAGTAAGCAGATGCCTTCCTTAACCTGAGAGGAGCTTCATCCAATCATTTGAAGAACTGGCTGGAACAGTAACGGTGAGAAGAGGAACTCCTGCCTGACTGCTGAGCTGGGACATGGGTCTTTCCCCACCTTTGGACTTGAACTGAAGCACTGGCTCTTCTTGGGTCTCCAGCCTGCTAGAATTTGGAATAGATTGTACACCATCGTCTATCCTACTTCTCAGGCCCTCAGACTCAAACTGGAGCTACATCACAGCGTCATCTGGGTCTCTAGCCTGTGAACTGCCAATTTTGGAGCCTTCTCAGCCTCTATACTTGTGTGAGCCGATTCCTGATAATAAATCTCTTTATAAATACATACATACATATATCCTTTTGGTTCTGTTTCCCTGGAGAACCCTAATACAGCGCCCATGAGTAGGAGAGAAAAAAAGAAAAAGTGATGATTTACCCAAAAGCTTGACATCTGGAAGAGCTAAAAGAAATATTTAGCATCCTTACCTGAATTCACAAATGGATCATTACCAAAGGGCCAAGATTTGTTTTCTCCATGGACTCCCTCTTTTGTCTGTTTTCATGTAGAAGAGCAATTCTAGCTGTTGAAACTGCCATGCTATTTCTTCAGCTACTCAAGAAGCTCTATAGCAGAGGCTGCAGAAAGATCGCTCCAGGCTGCCATTGCCCTCAGAGGTGCTGTTTGGCCCACACTGTGGGTTTTCTTCCCCACATTATATTTTTTGTGGTTCTTTTTAACATATAATGTTTTAAGCATTTTAAAACTTACATTTTAAAAGCCAAGGGATTTTACATAAAAATTCCACTTTTATTGTTTTAAAAACAAAAAGACAAGATTCCACAATGACCACATTCAGCTGTCGTGAAGCAACAGCTGTACTTTCAGTTTTTATGAGTGTCAGAAATCCCCCACAGCCCCCACCATTCCCAAATGTCTCCCCAGTGCTGAAGTTAAGGATCAGCACCATTTGTCATCATGCTGTGCTGCCCAGATCAATTATCAAATAATTCAGAATGTCTTTGAGATAAAGACATTGATTCAATCGATTAACATTTCTTTGCTACTGACTATTCCTAGGAGACTGTTGGGAGGTGGCAATACAAAGTCGGCACGACTTTTGCCCGCAGTGAGAGGCAGTCACAGAGAAAAGGTTTCTATATCCATGTCTCAATTCACATCTCTTATACCCTTATTAAGTATGCAGGTTGCTGGTTTGGCTGAAGCAGGCATATGTATTGAGAGGAGCTAGGGTGGGATTAAGAGTTAAGGCACTATTAGATTGAGGAGCTTCTCAGGTGATTCAGTGGTAAAGAATCTGTCTGCCAATGCAGGAGACATAAGAAACACAAGTTTGATTCCTGGGTCAGGAAGATCCCCTGGAGGAGGTGAAGGAGGAAATGGCAACCCCCTCCAGATTTCTTGCCTGGGAAATCCCATGGACAGCAAGCTACAGTGCATGTAGTCGCAAAGAATCTGACATGGCCGAGCACGGATGCTCACCCACAAGCGGTGTCAATCGAGGTAAGCTGCTGCAAGTGGGAGCTTTAACTGTGGACATGGAAGTATTATGGAATAGTTTCTGAGTGGGAGTATGGCATGATAATAAAAAGAGAAAAATGGTGGCAGAGACCAGTTGTCACCAAGCCACCCCTCTTCTGGATATTCAGACTGCATTTCCCAGCACTCTCTGCAGTTAGACAAGACCATGTGATTGAATTTCAGCCAATGTGAGTGGCAGCGATAGCATTTTTAAACCTGACACTCCTAACTCTCTCAAGTGACAGCTTCCATCTTGTTTCCCCTTTCAGCAGCTGAGTATTGAGATTCTGAAGCTGTAGCCATATCCTGCAAAGATTCTAGATCCCTGAATTCACTGTGTAGAGGGGATACCTGCCTTAGACTGTGATGTGAATAAGAAACAAGTTTTTACTTTGTTAAGCCACTGAGATTTGGGGATTTTATTTGTTATCATTTGCTTAACAGTGGCAACAATAATGACAAGAATAATTTGTTAAGTGCTTACTCTGTGTTAGGCATTGATCTAGGTGCTTTACATACATTATCAAATTAATAAGTCATTGCAATTCTCTAAGATAAGCATTTTTATTAATATTTCCACTTAACAGTGAAGAAATTGAAGTATGGAGAGGTTAAATGACTTGCCCAGGATCATATAGCTACTAATTGGAAATGATGTTTCCAATGCTCGTCTAGAGCAGAGGAGAAGCAGAGGGAGGAGAATTCAAGGAGGTGGAAAACCATTGGGAAAGCAAAGGAAAATGACTTGGAGTTACATGCGGTTCCCTGAGCTGGGGGTGTTTGGAGACTCAGGATGTGATCATAAGATAGCTGCCCACACCCATGACAAAGTCCTGCTTCCAAGGCAGGGAAACTGAGGTGCCAAAGGAGGCACACACTCTTCTAAGCTGTCTTTAGGCTGGAGGACTCTTTAGCATCTCCGAAGAGCCCTTGTTCCTCTTCGGCTTCTAACACAGCCAGCACATAATTCCGATAGAAGCACCTCACAGGAGAAAGTTTCCTGGGCATGGAGACGGCGTTTAGGTGGGAGCATCACATGGGGCCGAGAGGCCTACCTGCTGTGCCTGCTCAGACCAGAAAGGAGAGCGGAGGCTCAGGCAGGGTCCCTGCCCTCGGGAGACTCCAGGGGCTGGGTTCCAGGCGCCCTGCTGGCTTCTCTGTGAAGAGCCGTGACTCAGAGTTCCTTGCATCTGAAGAGGGTTTGCTGCCAGAGGCTGTATCCTCCCCCTCCAACAGGTCACCATGACCCAGACTTTGTGCTGCAGCGTCAGAGGAGGCGGAGGAAGCCTGGAGCCAGCCTTCTCCTGGGGCAGGTGCCCTTCTCTGGCAGCCCTAGAACTCCTCCAAGGGAGCCTGCGTTGGCCCAGGCAGGGGGTACAGCTCCCCACCCCGACCCTAGTATCCTCCATGCCTTGGCATTTAGGACAGCAGCTGACAAGGTTTAGTTGGGCACCTATTTGGGGGTGGCCTCTGCCCTCAGTGCTGGGGAGCGCACACTCGGTCCATAGGTGGACAAGGACTTTTCCTTTCACTCAAGAGATCTTCTTCTCCTGTGAGGAGACTGCTAGAAAGCAAGGAGATGGGCAGTAAGATCCTTTCAGATCTGAGGAACATGGTGGCATGGAACAGGGGTTGAGGATATCAGGGAGCAAATCTCTGAAGAGCTGCATTTGAGTTGAGAACGGTATACTGAGCAACCCCAGGAAGAACAAGAAAAGTGTCCCAGGTACTAGGGACAGCAAGAACAAAGGCCTCTTCTGCTAAGGAATTGGCTGAGAATGAACTTCAAGGGTTTAGGCAACAGCAGGGAGGTCAGAAGGGCTGGAGGGAACTGGAGGAACAGCAGAGGTTGGAGGTCACCAGGGGCCAGACCCCGCAGCTATGTGGGTCACAGGGCAGAAGGGGCACTGGCCTCTCCTTTGGCTCCTCTGAAATCCTTGGGGACCAGGACCGCCCAGTGCAGGTGCCCGGAGAAACTTGCTCCATTGCTAACTTCAGGGGGTTGGGTGAGGGATGCCCGGGAACTTTCTCGGGTGGGGGCAGAACAATGAAGCGGTGAAGGATGGAGAATCTTCAGTGAGCTGTGCCCAAATCTCCGTGGTCAACATTCCGACGATTCAGTCTTGCTGCTGCTGCTGCTGCTGCTAAGTCAGTTTAGTTAGTCATGTCCAACTCTGCGACCACATAGACGGCAGCCCACCAGCCCCCCCCCCATCCCTGGGATTCTCCAAGCAAGAACACTGGAGTGGGTTGCCATTTCCTTCTCCAATGCATGAAAGTGAAAAGTGAAAATGAAGTTGCTCAGTCATGTCCGACTCTTAGTGACCCCATGGACTGCAGCCCACCAGGCTCCTCTGTCCATGGGATTTTCCAGGCAAGTGTCTAGAGTGGGGTGCCATTGCCTTCTCCACATTCAGTCTTGAGTATGTTCCGTAACTTGGGTTCCAGTTTTTTCTCATCTGTAAAAGGAGAATAATTGTATACCCACTCTTCCCAGGCATTGTCAGGGGGCCTAAGTGAATTCTAGCATGGAGTAATACTCCCTAAATATAGTTGTTGGTCATATGTGAGGCTTTCCACATGGTGCTAGTGGTAGAGAACCCACGCGGCAATGCGAGAGACATGAGAGATGAGGGTTTGATCCCTGGGTTGGGAAGATCCCCTGGAGAAGGAAATGGCAACCCCTCCAGTATTCTTTTTTGGAGAATCCCACAGACAGAGGAGCCTGACAGATTACAGTCCATGGGGCCGCAAAGAGTTGAACATGACTGAAGCAACTTAGCATGCATCCCACATTGGTTATATTTAATGGGCTGTGTTAATTATTGAGGGTTTCATAAAAGAGGTAAGTTCTTAATTTCTGTTGTCCTTTTGGAATATCTATAAACAGAATCTGACTGTGTCCCAGTCTCTGTGCTAATAGACCTAATGAAATCCTTGGGACTCAAGGGGTAAGAACTACTCCGATCCCATCTCTCAGATGAAGACATGATATCCAGAGAAGTCAGCTGACTTTCTAAAAGCCCCACAGCTGGCACACGGCAGAGCCAGAATGGAAGACACAGGAGAAGCTGACTCTGGAGTCCAAATTCATGGCCCCTTTGTGCAGAGGTCTCTGTAAAAATTCTCCTCTCCCTTTTTGGAGACTACCCATATGGCACACTTCTCTCCCCAAACCCAGAGATGACACTCAGACATGTATCTCTCCTGCTTCCCTCCTTAAGGATATATGACTGAGTCCACCGTCTCTAAAGCACTGAGGCCATGCACACGTATGATCACTGTCACTGTGACCCCATCTCATCACCCGATGCATCAGCCCAGACTCTGGGGGCTAAGGTATGATAGTCCAGCAGCAGGTCTGGGACTAGCCTGAGCGCCCTGACTTCAGTTCAGCCCTCTTCCAGAACACCATGCTGGGGCTGGAGCGGACACTCCCAGAATCGTTGAATTTGTCTGGATTGAATTGAGATGAGGATGGCTTTCAGATCGGGAAGCAGGGGAATCTACTGAGAGCAATCCTAGACTCTCAGTCCGAGAATCGTCCTTGTCTGCAGGCCTCAGTTCATCAGAAATGGCTTCGCTGTCATGACCGGGCTTGGGTTGAGCCAGGCCTCGGGGAAAACCCAGCCAGGAACTGCAGTGTGGGAGTCCGCTCCACAAACACAAGCCATGACCACATCTCTGGCCTGCCTGCCAAGCCTCCTTCCCTCCCCCTGCCGATGCCTCCCCCAACCCCTCACCTCCAGCACCAGCAGGAACTCTCACTTCTCTCCTGGCCCCCACCTTGCTGCCATCTGCCGGGCTGTGCACCGGCCTCGCTGTGCCTGGGAGTGGGCACCGTGCCATGGCAGCACACGGGCCTGCATGCCGGGTGGCCAGGCGAGCATGTGTGAGCCCCGCGTGTGCTGTGAGGCTGCTGCACGGCCAGGCTCCTTGAGTGGGGGCCATGTGGCATGATTGGCAGGTGGGTTGGGAGAGAGGGCCCGGGAGCGGATGCAGCTGCTTGAGTAGACCCCCAACCTGAGTTGGGAGTGGGAGGCAGAGGGGCTGGGCAATTACAACATGGGCCCTGTGTTGCTGCTGAGTCAGCTTTGGCGGCCCATGGAGGGATGTGGAGCCTCTTTGCAAACCTTGCTTTAGTAACAAAAGTAACAAAGCTCAACCATTCATTGAGCACTTACTGCATATTGGGCACTCTGCCAAGCCCTGTCCTTGATAGATGGCACCAAGAATCTTCGCCATAACACAAGTTCAGGAGGTCTGGGATCATCCTCACTCTACGATGAAGGACACGGCGCCCAGGGAGCAAAGTTGGCAGCCTGAAGTTACGCTGGGCTAAGTGCCAAAACCAGGACTCAGCCCTAAGTCTATTCAACTCCAAACACCCGTTTTGTCTCCTGACAGTGTTGCACCCAGCGCTCCACCATACTCTGGAGGCTCCTGCTGCGTTTTCTGCAGTGGCATCTCTGGAGTACTTCCTGTTTGCTTGAATGGGTTGGATAATGGGGAAGGAGTGAATAACATTGCCAACCTTTCAGCTGATTATTGCCTCATGGGAGAGTTGAAATGAACTAAAAACCAAGCAGAACCACAAAACCAATTGCAAACCTGACTGAAAGAATCATCAGAAGAGCTTTAAAAATGTGTTTCAGACTCATCCTGGCCTCCTAGCCCAAGTCTAGGAGAGGGTGCTGGCATCTGGACTGCTGGAAGGTTCCTGGGTAATTGTGATGGGATGAAGAGTCCATGATGCTCAGACTCAAAGAAAGAAATTATTTTTGGAAGTTGGTGTGGTCAAGGAGGGCTTCCCAGGTGGTGCTAGTGGTAAAGAACCCACCTTCCAATGCAGGAGGCATAAGAGACGAGCATTCAATTCCTGGGTCGGGAAATTCCCCTGGAGGAGGGCATGGAAACCCACCCCAGTATTCTTGGCTGGAGAATCCCATGGACAGAAGAGCCTGGTGGTCCGTAGGGTTGCAAAGAGACATGACACACATAGTCAAGGAAGGCTATCTACAACCTAAATGTCCATCAGCAGAGCAATGGATAAAGAAGACATGGTGCAAAATATACAATGGAATATTACTCATCCATAAAAAGGAACGAAATTGGGTCATTTGTAGAGACTTGATGGATCTAGAAACTGTCACAGAGAGTGAAGTAAGTCAGAAAGAGAAAAAGAGATATTGTCTATTATTAACGCAAATAGGTAGAATCTGGAAAAATAATACAAATGATCTTATTTGCAAAGTAGAAATAGAGACACAGACATAGAGAACGGTGTATGGATACCAAGGGGGAAAGGAGGAAACTGGGATTGATGTATGTATGCTATTGATCCTATATATAAAACAGATAACTACTGAGAACCTACTGTATAGCGCTGCAGTGACCTGAATGGAAGGGAAGACTAAAAAGAGGGGTTACACGTGTATGAAGAGCTGATTCACTTTGCTCTACAGTAGACACCGACACAACCCTGTAAAGGAGCCATACGCCAATAAAAATTAATTTAAAAAGGAAGGCTTCCTGGAGGAGAAGCTCAAGCATTGTGGTGGGGTTTGAGGGGTATTTCATGAAGGGAAGGGGCAGGGACAGAGCGGCGCAGGCCCGGTACCTCCTGCGGGGAGAATGAAGAGGTCTCTTCAGTCAGAGGGCAAAGGTATGGAGTGGAGGCTTAGAGACAGGCCAGGACGCAGGAAGGTGGTCACCGCTGTAGGTGCAGACACCAGCCTGAGCCACCTGTCTATTCACACAACGAACATCTACTGAGTGCTTACTGTGTGCTGGGCACCATCTCACACACTGAACCTGTAGATGAGTCAGATGGGAAGTGACATGTTGGTTGCAAATAAAGACGCGAGAAGACAATGCTGCACGCAGAGCTGAGGGAAGGCCCCTGGAAGGATGAGCAGGGGTGGGGTGAGGAGGGGAAGCCAGCCGTCAGGGAAGAGCGGTGAGGGCGGGGACACAGACGCTTCACCCGGAGGCAGAGTTTGCTGGGAGTATTCCCAGGGCTTCTCAAAGAGCAGAGTGGCGGGAACCAGGGCGAGAGCTGGAGGAGAGGCTGGCAGGTGGGCAGAGCTAGACTCCACCTGCTTTGAAGACCATGGCGGGGAGCATTTAGATGAAAGTTTAAAACCTTGTGCTTTGCCAACTTTTGGACCAGATCATGTCTGCCGACTGAGGCTGTGGGCTGAGGGTGTAGGGACCAGAGATGGGCTGCAGGGACTGGAGCTGGCGAGGGGGGCCTCCTACTCTTCCTCTGAGATGTAAGCACCCTTCCCCCCTTCCTCACCTTCTTCCCAAGCCCCCAGGTTTCCCTCTTTTTCTCCAGTGCTCAGTCTGGAAATCAATCTTGCTAGTCCCCTCCTCGAAACACCCACTCTGTCGACACAGTAATCCACTCCAAGCCCCTGCCCTGGCTCCTGAGTTAGGTGCCATTCAGCCAGGAGACTGTCAGGATGCCCACCCCCGGGCCTGAATCCCTGTCCAGGCCCTTCAGTCACCCTCACCTTGCTCCATGCCTGAGATTCCAGGGAAGACGTGGCTCTGACAGCAGCTTTGTTCCCTAGAAAGGCCACTGTGACTGATTCGTCTCCTTCACACTCACAGTTCACTGTGCAATTGGCCCAGTGCTGCAACAACAAGAAACTTAATGTTTTTAAGTAAAAGTTAATTGATTGAAATTAGGCAGATGGCAACAGCTGCAGAATGGCAAAAAAAAAAAAAAGTACTACTTATTTAATTGATAAAGCTCAAGTTAAATTGGGTATGGCTTTGGAAACCACTTAGTTTGGAATTATGGGAGCTTTGTGTGTATGTGTGGTGTGTGTGTGTGTGTGTGTGTGTGTACCCATGCATATGTGTGAGTGTAGACATGAGAGGTGAGATTCCAGATTTTTCAGCTCTCAGAATCTAGAGGTTCAGCTGGTACAATTGCCAAGCCCGGAAGTAGCCTCTCCATCTGATTCTTCTACCCAGGGATGTGTGGAAATGCTCTTTTCAACAGATTTTCAAATTCTAATTTCTTCCTGAAACATTCAATTCTCTTCCCTGCCTAAGCAGCAATGTCAGTGAGAGGGACCACCAGGAAAGAAGGCCAGGACCCATATCATCACTAAGAGCTTCAAAAGCCAGAACCCTCCTCAACAACTTGGGAAGTTGACATCTGGCCCAAATCTCTCTTGTCACTCTATTTTGGTGACACCACCGAAGAGCCAAACCAGGGGCACAGAGGCTGTGGCTACAGAGTCCAGCATTTCCGCTGTGATGAATGAGAAACAAGTCTTAACAGATATGCCAGAAGTCACGCACGGTCCACGCCTGGAGGTTCTGCGAGTCTCAGCCTGGTCCTAGCCTCTGCAGAAGACAGAGATTTGGAGCTGGAGCTGATAACGACTGACACTGATTGAGTATTTCAGCAAGTTTTAACACATCCCCTCCTTTTGTCTGCATGTAGAAACAAGAAATCACAGAAGCTATTTACATAATGAATCCCTTTTCAAATATTTTCCTTCAATCAAACCAAGGCCATTTCCATAAATATTGAATTAATCACATGTGGTCTCCTTATAAACTCAAGATTTCACTATTTTTCTGGGTCTTTTCATCTCTTTTCCAGCCAATTCCCTTACAAATCCTATGTTACGGGTCTTTTTCTCCTGGTCTTCTTTCTGCCCTTCACATGCATAGGCTTTGAGCCTGCCTTTGAATGGGTCCTCCCTTTGCCCAGAATTTGGAATATTCAGTTTTATGTGATCATTTGACTTCAGCCCAGATTTCAGTTCGTCATAGAGCCTTCCGCCTTAACTAAATCAGAATCTTTTCCCTTCTCGCTGCCTCACCACATAAAGAGTGATATCTTTTTAGCACTGGCCACTGGCCACTACGCAAAATTTCCGTGTTTCTGTTGGTTTCATGTCTACTGCTACCCTGAAACAGGAACCTGAAAACTATGGCCCATGGGATAAATCCGGCCCATGGCCTATTTTCAGTATATCCCAGGAGATAAGAATGTGTTTTACATTTCTTAATGGGAAGGAAAAAAAGAAGAGTGATATTTCATGATGTGAACATTATATAAAATTCAAATTTCAGCTTTCAAAATTAAGGTTTTTTTTTTTTAAATTGAGTATAATTGACATATAATGTGAAATTAGTTTCAGGTGTACCATATAACGATTCTGCATTTTTATATACTGTGAAATGATGGCTCGTTACCATCCTCAAAATTAAAGTTTTATGGGAGCATGGCATGCCTGTTTATTCCTGTACTGCCTGTGGCTGTTTTCACACCAAAATAGCAGAGTTGGATGTTGTGGTAGATACTGCATGGACCACCAAGCCGAAAACACTTACTATCTGACTCTTTAAGTTTGCTGACCTCAGGTCGAGAATGAGCTGCAAGGAAGCATGGGCCCTGTCCATCTTGCTCTCTACTCTCACCAAAGTTCTTGCTCCACAGTATTTGTTAACTGAATTTTCTTTTTTTCATGAATTTTAAAAATTTGTTTATTTTTTAGTTGAAAGATAATTGCTTTCCAGAATTGTGTTATTTTCTGCCAAACATCAGCTCGAATCAGCCATAGGTATACATATGTTGCCTCATGAATTTGCCTTTTCATGGCTGACTCAATGTGTTCTTCAAGATTCAGCTGAGTCCCAACCCTCAGAAGCCCTCCCTGATGAGCTCCCTCATCAGGAGGGATGGGATGAGTCCCTCTCCTGGTGCTCTTGGCATCCTGGGCAGTTGCTGGCATAGCACATGGTCATAACAACAACTGATATTTGTAAGCCTTTGCCATAGGCCTGGGCACCACCATGTCACTGGTTTTGATTGCCTCTTTTCTTTGGTCTTCACACATCCCAGTGATGTAGCTACTCTTATTATACCCATTTTAAAGATGGCAGAGCTGAGGCACAGAGGTTGCTAGACCAAGGATATACAATTTTAGGCAACAAACAGGAACATGAGCTTGGGGAGTCTGACCCCAGAGCCCATTCGTAATGACCACTCTTGTAATTTTGTTCTCTGTCGCCCCACTCATATGCGAGCTCCTTGGGCATAGGAGCTGTGTCTCCCTCCTTTCCGTGTCTCAAGGCTTGATTGAGGAGGTGCCCCAAAATGATGATGCAGTAAACCCATTTGTGCTGCATCAGGGACTCACAGGTTAATTCACCATCCAAGTCCCCATTCTTCCTCTTCCACTCATGCACACTTTGTTCATTCACATCCTTCTTGCCTTGAGAGTAGTCAACAGCCTCACTGGACACATGGGGAAACCAAGGCTCAGAGAAATTAAGAGAAATGCCTCAACCCAGTGAGCGCTTGAGTCAGGGTCAGAACCCAGAAGTCCTGCCTGGAAGTTCCCCCAGACCCAGCTCTTTGATCTGTGGAAGGAGAGATTATCTTTCTGGCAGGCAGATCAAATGCATCCTTAGTCCTGTCTCGTGAGGTTCTCTGTTACCAAGAATTAAAATATGACCAACCTCCAGGCAATTTGCCTATGACGCCCTTGACTGTGATCCTGCCTGACAGGTACTACCCAGGCACATGTTGCAATCAAGTGCCAGGCTGCCTCCCCACCCCGTTCCGCCCCCTCCCTCCCTCTCTCTTTCCGCATACTTGCTCCTGCCTCCAAGGGCATGGCTTCCTGACCAGCCAGCCATGCTCTAAAGCACAAACAGGGTAGGAAATGAAAACCCCGGGAAGAGCAGATGATGCGGGCGGGAGGTGGAGGCACCTCCACTCAGTGCGATCTGCTCGGCTCCCCAGGCTGGCAAGAAAAACTTAAACATTATTTACTCAACCATGTGTGAGTTAAAACCAATATCTGCCTGCCATCTGTTCAGCCGAGTGACCCCTCAGAATTTGACGGCCCCCCATGACGTCAGCATCATTCCTTCTCGCTGCATCCTGGCTCTCTCCCCTCCCCAGGGTCCAGGATGGGAAGAGAAGGCTTCATGGTGGGCAGGGACAACTCCGCACAGCACATCCCAGACATGTGTCCATGGATACTATTGTTAAACCTCCCGGCTTGGTGTTGTGCCTGCTTTTGCCTTATGAGGCTTCTTTCGTGTTTGCTGAGGTTCAGTGGGAACCCCAGATCCTACCTCATCCATTTCCAGTAGCCCTGGCTCTGCTAGCAACTAATGGTGTGAGCTTCAGCAAGTCCTTTCCTAGCACTGAGCCTCCGTTTCTCAACTGAGGGCAGAGCCCAGCTCCTCTTCAAGGTTTGATTGATCCATAACATCTCTCTGGACACCCCTCCTTGTTTTAGTCTCTAAGTCATGTCTGACTTTTTGTGATCTCCATGGACTATAGCCCACCAGCTTCCTCTGTCTGTGAGATTTCCCAAGCAAGAATAGTGGAGTGGGTTGCCATTTCCATTTCCAGGGAATCTTCCTGACCCAAGGATTGAACCCATGTCTCCTGCTTCGCAGGCGGATTCTTTACCACCGAGCCACCAGGGAAGCCTTGGAAATGCCCCATTTCTAAATCAAGACCCTCACACCAGACATTGCCAATTTCTTCTTCTCCAGGAAGGTTCTCTTTCCTGCTGCACCCATTTACCCATATCTGCAGAGGAAGGCTCCCCATCATGATGCCTTCCTGTTACCTGGCAACCATCATCACCGTGCAGGGCTCTGTAAGCCCGCTAGGCCCTGTCTTCCAGCATGCATGTACACACTAACACACAGGGGCTGGTGAGGAAGAGACCTTGGAAGCACAGAAGAAGGCTGTGATGCCTGGACAGGAATCAGGAGGCACAGGCAAAGAGCACTGAATTGAGAATAAGAAAACCTGAGTTCCAGGTTCCCGACACTGAGGCCAGATTGCTGTGTGCCCTTGCAGAGATTCCTCCCCGCTCTGGGCTTCAGTTTCCCCTTTTGTGCAGCAAGAGCTATGCAACTGCCTACCAGCTTCCCAACGCAAGTTCTTTTGCACAAAAAAGAACTGGGCCCTGGCATCTTGGAAAACATGTGGAATATAGCCTCGTAGCTACAGCCTTTATCATAACTCTCTGCATGCAAAGGGGTTAAGGCAGTGGCTGAGGCCAATCAGATAGTGGCCCGTGACCTCCAACTGATGTGTGATAGAAACAGCTTGCCTCTGAGAGCCGGCTGGGCGCATCTCTTCCCAACACCGTGTTCTGCATTGAAAGCTTGAAATTGGCCATGGTGGGAGGGTTTACTCCCTGGAAACTGGCAAATGCTACAAATCAGGGGTTATGGCTCCTTGTTTTTATTAGGAGAGCTGTTGTTACTCATTTATCAGCTCACCTACTGCCTCCAGCCCCTCTAGACAGCCTGCAGTGGGATTTCCCACTAAGGGCAGAACTTCCTTCTCTTCTGACTTTCCTCCAATGGCATCCATGCCCGTGTGTCCTGTGGAGGGTGATCCGCTGCCCACTTTCCTGCCAGGTGGGCTCCCAAGAATGCAAATTCAGGATGAGGAGAGAAGAGGAAGGGAGACGTGGGGTGCCTGTCTCGGCATGCCTGTCTCGGCATGCCTGTCTGTGGCAGCCAGGATGCATAGCACAAAGGCATTTATGTACTACCCGGGAAGACACGTTAATACCAGGGTGTTAAAATATGTAAATAGCATAAACATGTACCACATCCTAATTACTGTTTTGCATTATCAAGTCATTTACTCTTTATGACATTTTACGACTCTTCAGCTGTGTCAGCAAACACTTAGCAGAACCTCCTACCACGGATGAGAAAACACATTTCCCGGGCGCCGGTTACGGAGGAGGGTGGGGTCAGGGAGTCGGGGAGGCAAAACCAAGCCTTCTTGCTCCAGGTGCCCGGGTGGTGGAGGAAGACACCCATTGTCGGAGGTTCTCTTAGTGTGAACAACATATGTTCCTACTTCCTGGCATTTTCCCTGTTGTTCTCTCATCCCGCTTCTCGTGGAGGCAGATTTATACACAGGCTAATGAAAGCTGACATTTCTTATGCTGGTTGCTACACTGGCTGCATTGATTTAGTGCCGCACAGGCGTCAACCAATCGCAAAGCCGGTCTCCTTGAACCCTTCTTTAGAGACACGTCACTCTCACGGTTGGAGGAGCCGCCTGCTCTGTGAAACATAGTGGCTTTCGGGGTATCCAACCTGGGTCCCAGCACTGAATTCTCCTGCCCTCAGGGCTTGCTGTCCAGCTTCGAAGAAAGGAACTTTCTTGTTATCACAGAAGGGTCTGAACTTGATGGCTACTTGGCTCTCTTTAAAGAGTTTGTTTAAACTGGAGGTCTCAGTCTCTGTAGATAAACATTTTAGTTGTCCCTCGCAATGCTAAAAAAAAGGTTTTATTCGCCAGTTTTAAAAAACTGAGACAGTTTATGTAAAAGTTCAGATTTTTGGCTTATCTGAAAAAACTCTGAAAACCTGGCAATGCCTGTCTGATGTTACCATGGGAAAGCCATCAGTTAGAGGTGTGTGGCGATGGGATAACAGGGTGGATAGAAGTAACGCCTCTAGCTTCAGATGGCCTGGTTCAAATCCATGCCACACAGCCTGATTGCTGTGTGACTTCGGGTGGTTTATGTAACTTCTCCGTGCTTCAGTTGCCTTATCTACCATAAAGAGGATAATCCCCACATCAGCCAGTTATGAGCATGGGAAATAGTGTCTGGCACTCATTAAGCGGTATGTAAGGTTGATTTATTATGACCAGTGGCTGCCCTTAGGTAGGGTATGTGCTTCTCCTGTGTTAGACCACAGAAATTTCCTGGGTTAAGACACAAGACACAGTCCAGGGTCTGACAAAGCTACCAGCCAGCAGTGACATTGAGAGTGAGCAGGCGCTATCCACTCACAAAGCCAGAGCAGGAAGAAGGGGAATATTCTAATCCTGCTCCTCACGTTGTCACCGTTAGCAGCCAGGGTCCAGTGTATTCTCCAGATGACAGGTTCACAGAGTGAATGGTTCTGCTTTGGAGATTATTAAAGATCGGTGTTGCTAGCAGGAAGAAGAGAGGTGAATGGAAGCAATTTCCATTAAAATGGAGTTGGGAGACAAAAGGCACACGGAGAACTATTCTGAGCCCAAGGCAGGTGACATGGGATTCAAAATTTAATGAGCCTTAAATGCCATTGGATGAATATAGCCGGAGATGCAGTTACATCACAAAGGGCCCACACAGTTGCACGCTTTCCCATAATATTCAATTTTTAAAAGGCTCCTTGGAACTAACAAGCTAAAACTCAGTCAAATGAGGGAGTCATAACCATTCGCAGGTAAGTGATTTTTCGGCTGCACAGGAAGACCTACCCAGCGGCTGCTGTCACCCTGGGCTTGCGGACACAGGCCTCCGCGCTTGCCTGGATGTCCGTGTGCGGTGGACTGACCATTTGCTGAAGCCCCGTGTCACCTGCCGCCCCTTCCCCATGCCCCCCTCAGGATGCCGCTTCAGCTTCGCAGCGGGTTGGGTTCTGCCGGTTGTAGGTGACAGTTGTGTTCCCTGCAGGGTGCTGCTGAGTGGCTGCTCTCACAGACAGGGCTTGCATTTGTCTAATGCACAAACAGGGGGAACCAAATTCATTTCACAGCTGAGGTTGCTCACCTTGGAAAAGGCCAAGGAGTTTGGGAAAAGTGAAGCCCCTTCAGACCCCTTAGACACCTACCAACTTGGAAGCAAAAGGTCCTGCAGCAGCATGAATTCCTGAGGACCTTTCTGGCTTCCCCTGAGAGTTCCTGGGCAGCTTTCCAGGCGTATTAGTGCCTGTGACACCCAAGGTTGGGTTTTCCTGGGTCGATTACGCGGAGGAGTGATGGAGGCTTGTCATACTCAAACAGTTTCCACACCTCCCTGCCCTACCCATTGGCCGTGACACTCCTAGTCCCCCAAACTTCAGGCGTTCTCGTGCCCCTGCCCTGATCTTTGCCATATCTCTTTGTCAGTACTTACTTAGTCAATTCAAGCACCTATGTTAGCCTCAGCATAAGCAACAATATCTGTGAAATCACAGGTTTGACGTGTGGGCTTTATTTTTTCTACTATACATTCAAATAAACGCATGACTATCAATGTAGAAAATGTTTCTTTGCATATCATCTAACATTACCTTGTGAACAACCAGTAATGAAGGTATGAAACTTCTGCAACACTGCTCTGGAGGCATTGGGAAGAATTTGTTATGGCAGAAAAACTTGGAGGGATTGCGACACAAGGTTGAATTCAGAGCCTGAACGTGAAAGAGGCAACCCCCTCAGATGGGGTTTGGAGATGCATTTTCACCCCAAAAGAGACTTGACCCATCTTTCAAGTGAAGGATAGCCAACATCTTGGATTTAGGAATCCAGACAGGAAAAAATAAAAAGAAAGAAATCCAGGCAGGATAGTGAGGCGTAAAGAAGAATAGGGAGGGGTGGGCTGACAGGTGGGCACTGGCTTTCCTTTGTGGTGGGGTGGGGGCTGTGTTTGACAAAGTGTCCCTCAGGAGGCGGCAAGAAGGAAGGTACATGCTGTTCTGCCGAGCCACTGTCTCTCAACCACAGGACCCAAGGACGAAGGATCTTAAGGCCCATCACAGTTTGGTCAGGCTGCCATGGCAGAGCACCAGAGAGCAGGGGCTTGGGCAAGAGAAACTTACCTTCTCACAGATCTGGAGGCTGGCAGTCGAGATAGCAGCAGGGTTGGTTCCCGCTGAAGCTCCTTTCCTTGGCCTGCAGGCAGCTGCCTTCTCTCTGTGTCTTCCCACGGCTTCCCTCTGGTTTATGTGTGCGTTCAGTTGCTTCGTGTCTGAATCCCTCCGACCTCATGGACTGTAGCCCACCAGGCTCCTCTGTCCATGGGATTCACCAGGCAAGAATATTGGAGTGGGTTGCCAAGCCCTCCTCCAGGGCATCTTCCTGACCCAGGGATTAAACCTGTGTCTCCTGCATCTCCTGCATTGCAGGCGGACTCACTAAGCCACCGCGGAAGCCCCTCTCTCTGGGTTTATCTGTGTACCAATTGCCTCTTCTTATGAAGACACCAGTCATCTTGGGTTGTGTTAGGGCTCAATCCAAAGATCTCATTTAGCTTTAATTATCCTATTGGACATAAGACCTTATGTCCAAATAAGGTCACATGCTGAGTTGCTGAGCATGAAGTCTTCAACATGTGAATCTGGAGGGGACACAACTCAGCATAGCATGGTCTTGGGAATCAAGGACGTGAAGTGATGTGTTAGAGCCTCATTTGGCTGCTTAAAGTAATGGGACTGTTACACAGCCACCTGGGCCCAAGGAGGACAGCAAGCTTTTGGCATCTAGGAACTGCTATTGTCAGCTGTGTGGTTCAGCAAGCCTCAGGGACCCCATGTCTGGAGTCTTCCACACCAGGAGCTGTGGCTCATTTCCTTTGTTTTTCACTACTAGTCTGCTTCTGATCTTCAGCTTCCCTGCTTTCTTTGTGGGTTCTCTTGTCCTTCCGCATGCTAGCAGCCTGTTGGGCAATCCACTGTTTCCTGATTCATATTCCAGACTGGTAGAGTCTGGTCGAGATGACAGCTATACTAGCTTTTTTCTCAAGTTTGACCACTCCATACCTCCCCAGCCCCACGATGAATGGGATTGCCCCAGACACACACGTCATGGTCAGAGCCGTTTCCTCCTGAGAATGATAGTGACTGGCAGACCCCACTGCCGGTGTGAAGGGAATCATCCAGTAGTGTGAACCAAGGTGCTCCCCCTCCCATCAGTATTTCCAATCGTCATCTCATAACCCTCCCCCCTGGGACAGCAGACCGTGGGCCCTCCAGACTTCAGGAGAGGGAGGTCTCGGGAACTCCCCGGCTGTCCAGCGGTTAGGGCTCCATGCTTCCACCGCAGGCTGTGCATGGGTTAGATCCCCCGCTGGGGAACTGAAATTCCACATGCACTGTAGCGCAGCCAAAATTTTTTTTTTTAGAATTAAGAAATAAAAAGCATTTAAAAAGAGAGGATTCTTACCAGAATCAGAGCACGAAGGAATCAGATTCATGGCTAAGGTTCAGGCTTCAAACAAAGATTTAGAAGAATATTTGATGGTTTCAGGCAGGATTTGTTGCCTCAAAGGATGTAAAATTTTTCTAATCAGAGAGAGAGAATTGGACAGAAGTAAAACAGGATAGAAGCTGGTGTCTTCCTAAGAAAAGATTCCCCCATGCCAAGGAACCTAAGACCAGATGGGGCTCAGCCTCCTTCCTCAGATGGGACCTCTCACTCTGAGTGCTCAGAGACCAGCCTAGAGAAGGAGAGCAGAGCTGAAAGCTACAGGCCTGTCCAGGCAAGAAAGGCATGAGGCAGCCTCCCAGCATTTCTTGGGGTTTCAGAGTAAGGATGGACAGCATCTGACCCCCTCCACCACCACCTTGAGAGGAGCACGCAAGCAGCTGAGAGCAGGAGCCAGGCTGGGAGGGGTGCTAAAGGCCAGAGTGAGGGACGCCACAGGCTCAACCTGTGTGTTTTGACAACAGAGAATCAGGGAACATGATACACTACTTTAAAGGACATCAGTGTAGATAAATGACCACAAAGGTCCAGAGCTCCTTCGCCCCAGTCTCTTGGTACCCCACTCCTAGAACTCAGCAACAGTCCAGGGGAAGAGGGAACTGTCACAGCCTGTTTCCACTACCTTAATGAATGGAGGCATAACATGATGATTAAGTTCAGGGTATCAGTTTCCTCTTGCTTCTGTAACAAAGACCACAAATGTAATGGCTTGAAACAACACACATTTATTATGTATTTTATAGCTCTGTGGGTTATGAGTCTGGCATGGCTTCTCACTGGACAAAACCCAAGAGGTCTGTGGAGCTGTCTTCCTTCTGGAGATGCTAGAGGAAGCTCTGTTTCTTTGGATTCTTCAACTTTTGCCAGCTTCCCATGATCCTTGACTTGAGGCCCTCTTCCTCCATCTTCAAAGCCAGCAATGGCAGGCCAAGTCCTCCTCACACTGAATGACTCTGGTCTTCCATAGTCTCATTTTTCTTGCTGCCTCCCTCTTGCACTTTTAAGGGCCCTTGTGATTACACTGGGCCCACCTGCATAATCCAGCATAAAGGTGGCTGACCAGCAATCCTAATTTTGTATGCAATCTTAAGTACCCCTTACCATGTAACCGCAGGTTCTGGAAACTAGGATGTGGATATCTTGGAGGTGCTATTATTCTGCTTGCTGGATTCAGTGATTTGTTGCTGTTCAGTTACTCAGTCATGTCCGACCCTTCACAACCCATGGACTGCAGCACGCAGGCTTCCCTGTCTTTCACGATCTGCTGGAGTTTGCTCAAACTCATGTCCACTGAGTCGGTGATGCCATCCAACCATCTTATCCTCAGTCATCCCCTTTTCCTCCTGCCTTCAATCTTTCCCAACATCAGGATTCAATGAATAGATAAGTAAATATCCTTTTTTTTTTGCTCACCAAACTTGGTGGCCTGAAATTGCAGTCATGACGCTGTTGTGTGTATCTGTGACAAGAGGAGGACAAGAGGAACCTCTAGTTCTGAGGTTAGAGATGAGGAAGCGTCGTGAGATTTCATCCCTGCACCACGCTGCTCTAAGAAACATGCTCCGATGAATAATAGGGCCCAACCTTGGAAAGTGAGACCCTGAACTTGGGAGTCACAAATGCATACAACCTTGCCGTTCAGCCACTAAGTCATGTTTGACTCTGCGACCCAATGGACTGCAGCATGCCAGGCTTCCCTGTCCTTCACTATCTCCCAGAGTTTGCTCAAATTCATGTCCTTTGAGTAAGTGATGCTATCCAACCATCTCATCCTCTGTCATCCCCTTCTTTTCCTTCCCTCAATCTTTCCCAGCATCAGGGTCTTTTCTGACGAGTCAGCTTTTCACATCCGGTGGCCAAAGTATTGGAGCTTCGACTTTAGCATCAGTCCTTCAGTTTTTCCTGAAGTGATGGGACCAGATGCTGTGATCCTAGGATTTTTTTTTTTTTAATGTTGAGTTTTAAGCCAGCTTTTTCACTCTCCTCTTTCACCCTCATCAAAAGGCTCTTTACTTCCTCTTCAGTTTCTGCCGTTAGAGTGGTATCATCTGCATATCTGAGGTTGTCGATATTTCTCCTGGCAATCTTGACTCCAGCTTGTGATTCACCCAGCCCAGCATTTTGCATGACTTACTCTGCATATAAATTAAATAAGCAGGATGATAATATACAGCCTTGATGTATTCCTTTCCCAGTATTGAATAATATATCCAATCTCAGGGCTGTAACAATCTAGGATTGGGAGGGATCAGGGAAGGAATCTGGTCCAGTCTCTCTGGGACAGGAATCTGCTCCATATTCTTGTACTTCCATTTTCACCTCCACCATCGGGTCCAGCACACCATCCATCATTTCCCTCCTTCACCAGCCTCCCAAGTTGGCTGCCTGCTTCCACCCCTTCCCACATGGTCATTTCATCACACAGCACCCAGAGATCTTCTAAAGAGGCAAATCAGATAGAATCACTCCCTATAGCCATTCCTGTTAGGATGCAGTTCAGACTCTGCGCTCCATACCATGGCCCATACAGCCCTATAAAATGACAGCACCTGTCTCTCTGACCTTATCTTCTGCTGCTGCTGCTGCTGCTGCTAAGTCACTTCAGTCGTGTCTGACTCTGTGTGACCCCATAGACGGCAGCCTACCAGGCTCCTCTGTCCATGGGATTTTCCAGGCAAGAGCACTGGAGTGGGGTGCCATTGCCTTCTCCGTATCTTCTGCTGCTCTTCCCCTATTTGTGTTCGAGCAGACTTGGTCCTTCTCTGTTCTTAGGTCATGTTGAGGTGGTCCTCATCCCTGGATATGGAGCACACACATTCCCTTCAACTGGAAGTGTTTTCGCCTGGATCCTTCTGAGGTTTCCTTTCTCACTTCATTCAGGTCTCCTCCTTAGACAGGACTTCCCAGTGTCTTTGGTTTACTCTGTCGTATGTATCACCATGAGTCTTCTTTGCTTTCTCTATATTCTATGGAACAGTGATCCTGATCCCCAACCTTTTTGGGACCAGGTACCAGTTTTGTATAGAACATTTTTTCCGTGGACTGGGGTCAGGAGATGGTTTGGGGATGACTCAAGTACGTTACATTTATTGTGCACTTTATTTCTAGTATTATTACATCAGCCCCCCCCTCTCAGATCATCAGGCATTAGATCCCAGAGGTTGGGGACCCCTGTTAGAATATAAACTTCATGAGGGCTGGAGCTCTGACAACCTTATTTATCACTGTATTCCCAGCATCCAGTATATTACCTGACACATAAAAGATTCTCTGTAAACATTTGTTAAATGAATGATCAAATGAATGAATGCCCAGTAGGCCTCAGGCACCGTTCTGAAAACTCCCATTGCCAGGGACTAGTGCAGTATGTTATTAACAAATTGAACATTTATTTCACTTAGAATTAGGATAACCAGATGATTTATCTATATCAACAGAGAAATATGCAAATTTAGTCCATGGTGTCTTCCCGGAATAGGTGTTGGGAGACACTGGGCCACCCTGAGTTTGGGGAAGACTAATCACGTGTCAAGCACACAGGTGCCCAGAGGGAAGCAGAGATGAACAAGACACGACAAAATCCCTCGAGGAAAATCAGCCTGGTAGGGTGAGAGAGACACATACACACCTTTTTCTGTTTTTCTGACACAAGCAGAATGACATAAAACATGAAATATGGATAAATCTCGGAGGGAACGAACGGACTTTGGCAGCTTTGCTGTCATTGAATTGGTGGCCTGTGTCCCCTGTCAGTTGATTTCAACAGGAGGATATTAATTTTACTGCTTAATTACACCAGAGCAAGCCAGGATTTTTTTTTTTTTTTTTAATGTGAATTCCCCTCTGGGTTCCTGATATTTGCCTTATGTTATTGCCAAGCACTGGAGAGGAGTAACAAACAGAAGAAGGCTCTTAATATTTGGAATTCTCAGCCCTGCTGTGAGTTATTTGCTATTCCATTTGGAGCTGGAGGAAGCAGACCCTTCAGCTGTTCCCAAAACCTGTGAGCTGAGCTCCAGGAACCAGGGAGGTTTGGGCGAGGCCTCCAGAGAGTATCCTAGACTTTGCGAAACAGCAGAAATTTTCTCATCTGAACCTTTCCACCATCCCACGTGAAGGAGATTATGGCTCCACTGTTGTACAAATGAGAAAATTGAGGCACAGATTGGAAATGTGACTTATTTGCCTAGAACCAGACAGAGCAAAAATGGCACTAGAAATCATATATGCAAACTCCAGCCTGACATGTTTGCCACCAAACACAAGTTTTCTGCCAGGATATTTACTTCTGTGCCAAATCACACGACAACACACTGCATCACTTATCCTTTACAAATATCATTTTTTTTTCTATTGACAGCTTCAGGTTAGCATATGTGTTTAATTAACATTTCTAATTAAAACCATAATGTGTAACAATCAGATGTTTTCCAGAAGTTACATTATTCCGTGTCTGAAATGGTGCCAGGTTTGCACAGGCTAGGTAAATTACTTTAATTTTCCTAGTGAGATCTTCTGATAAATTTTTGTAGAATGGAATTCAAGAGACTGGACTTTGTTGTTGCTGCTTGTTGACTTTGTAAAAATAATCTTGTAGAGTCTTTATTCTTCATCACATGTGGACACTGAAGTCTCTGTTCCACTTACTGGTCAGATAATGATTGGGCAGAGATATTCTTAAATGCCTAGAAGCAAACAGTTTTCTAGTCTTTGAAGACAGACTGCATGTGTTGGGGCACGCATTCAGTGATCATCCAGGCAATTCACAACTGTGTTGAAACCTTCACTTCTTGTTTGCACAGTCTCAAGTTCAGCCAGAAGTGAGAGTTTAGGGGTTTTGAGCCATGAGAATTTGTATGGCTTTCTGGATTCTCAGGAAGAGGTTGCTGCTGCTAAGTTGCTTCAGTCGTGTCCGACTCTGTGTGACCCCATAGATGGCAGCCCACCAGGCTCCCCTGTCCCTGGGATTCTCCAGGCAAGAACACTAGAGTGGGTTGCCATTTCCTTCTCCAATCCATGAAAGTGAAAAGTGAAAGTGAAGTCGCTCAGTCATGTCCAACTCTTAGTGACCCTATGGACTGCAGCCCACCAGGCTCCTCCATCCATGGGATTTTCCAGGCAAGAGTACTGGAGTGGGGTGCCATTGCTGTTAGAGCTTTTCAAAAACTTTATTGCCCAAAGCATCTCATTCCCCAGCCTTCCCTCCAAGTTTTATGGTTGGTCTATTGTTTGCCACAAATGTAATTCAATACCTCAGGCAGGAGAAGCCAAAACATTTGCCTGTGAATGTTTGTGAGAATTGCCCCCACGTAGCTGCTTTAGTTCTAGCTGGATACTGAATTAGGCAAGGTACAGGCAAGCCTTTTAAGCTTTTAAGCTGGTTTTCCAGGGAACCACCAGACTGGTCAGAACTAATTGTTAAAATTCTCTCTTTTTTAATTTTATTGAGGTATAGTTGATTTATAGTGTTAATTTCTGCTGTACAACAAAATGATTCAGTTATACATTTATATATTCTTTTTCATATTCTTTTCCATCATGGTTTATCAGAGGATACTGAACATAGTTCCCTGTGCTATACAGTAGAACCTTGTTGGGGGAGAGGGAGAAGGGTCAGAAGTATGCAATTAGCAGCTGCAAATGATTATATACAGGGTAGGTAAACAACAAGATTCTGCTGTAATTGTCATCATTCTTGAAGTTTGTTCTGCTCCTCTGGGCTGTTACTGGGAATATGGGCTGTTATTTTCAAGATTACTGCTGTATTGGAGAGCAGGAAATGAACCAGGGTCAGTTACAACAAGATGGAGCTTTCCTTTTTTATAAATAGTCAGCTACTTTTCTTGATTAAGCTTTCACCTGGTTTTTGTAAGGTTTTGTTTTCCAGTTCAATTGTCAGAAGTTGATTTTGACTAATTTTTTCCAGTTCTTTTATTAGTTTTATGGAGTGGCGTGCTTTTGAAATCCTTATTCCATCATTTTTGCTGCTATCACTACAGTACAGAGATTTTAAAGCAACGTATTTAATGGGTGCATAATACTTATAGTGATTTCCTTAACCCCTATTATATTGATGGGCATTTATCAATTGTTTTCACTAAATCATATATAGTGCTGCAACGTGTGCACTCCCCTTCACTCACATCTAGGCTAGATTCCTAGAGTGAATATGTAGGTGAAAGAATATAAATAGTCAAGATTAATGATATATATTAAGAAAATAATCTCCAAGTTGATCTATTAAAAATAAGACAACTCTAGAACTTCCCTGGAGGTCCAGTGGTTAAAACTTCACACTTCCGCTGCAGGGGTTTTGGGGTCATCTCTGGTCAGGGAACTAAGATCCTCCAGGTTATATGATGTGGCAAAAAATCCCCAAAGACAAAATACAAGGCAACCGGACAAGAAAAGATGCTCGCATCATGAATTATTACAGAAATGTATATCAAAACTACAATGAGGTATTACCTCACATGGTCAGAATGCCCATCATCTAAAGATCTACAAACAATAAATGCTGGAGAGGGTGAGGAGAAAAGGAGTCCTTCTACGCTCGTGATGAGAATGTAAATTGATGCAGCCAGTATGGAGAACAGTATGAAGGTTCCTTAAAAGAGTTGCCATATGATCCAGCAATCCCACTCCTGGGCATATACAGGGAGAAAACTTTAATTCAAAAAGATGCATGTACCCCGCTATTCATAGTAGCACTGTTTACAATAGCCAAGGTATGGAAGCAACATAAATGTTCATCAACAGATAAATGGACAAAGAAGATGTGGGGTATATATATATGCAATAAAATACTATTCAGTCATAAAAAAGAATGACATATTGCCATTTGTAGCAACATGGACCTAGAGATGATCACACTAAGTGAAGTCAGACAGACAGAGAAAGACAAATAGCATATGATATCACTTACCTGGAGCATATAAAAAATGAAATGAATGAACTTACTACAAAACAAACAGACTCACAGATACAGGAAACAAACTTACCCAGTGGGGTAAGGGGTTGGGGAGGGACAAATTAGAAGTTAGGGATTAGCAGATATAGACTACTATTCATAAAATAGATAAACATAAGGTCCTACCATGTAAAACAGGGAACTATAGTTTATATCCTGCATCCATTATGGAAAAGAATTTCCATAATGAAAAAGAATATCTGTACACACACTTATCTATCTATCTATCTATCTATATATAAATACATATAGATATCTGAATCATTTTGTTGTATACCAGAAAAATAATACAACATTGTAAATCAATTATACTTAAAAAAAATTAATAAAAATAAGACAAGAGGCCCCAAATGGACTCACTTATGCTAAATCCATGTCACCAAACCAATAATTTGGCTCTCTCAGAAATAGAATCTTAAACCAGCCAATCAGGAATTAACTGATCAACATTAGTTAGATAATCTACCTGCTAACCCTTTACAAGGCAATAACCTTGCAAAAATCAGTCCATTATTTTTGGCCTAGTACAGCTTGTTTCTTCTCCCTTCTGCTTATAAAATCTCTTGCCTTGTACAGCTCTTCAGAGTTCCTTTCTATCTGCTAGATTAGATGCTGCCTGATTCATGAATTGCTGAATAAAGTCGATAAGATCTTTAAAATTTACTCAGTTGAATTTTGTTTTTTAACAGATTGTATCATTTTTACTTCCACCAGCCATGTTTGAAAGTATTGCTTCACCCTTACCTTATTCCCAGTGAGTATTATATTCAAACCATTTAAGTACAATAGATTGGCAAAAAATAGTACCTCATTGTTTTGTTTTACATGTCTGATTATCAGCAAGGCCAAAATACTTACAGTGTTTATTTGATGTTGTCATTTCTTCTTTGGTGGATTTCTGGTCAATAATGTTTGCTGTGAGGTTTCTGCCTTTTCATTTATTTATAAGAGCTATTTAAATGGTAAGACTATTAGCCCTTAGTTGTAATAATTGTAAATATTTGAAAATACAAGGCTCTAAAAGCACTTCTAATTTCACATATCCTACAAGTTCTCTTTGCCAGCTCTTGTTCACTGTATCATGGTGTATTACTGATGTAACAAATTCCCACAAGCTTAGTGGCTTAAAGCAATACAGATGTATTCTCTCACAGTTATAGGGGTCAAAAGACCTAAAATCAGGTGTCTGCAAGCCAGTCTGGTTTCTCCTTAAGGCTGGGATGGGAGAATCTGTCTTCTTGCCATTTTAGCTTCTAATGGACACCTTATTGGAGAAGGCAATGGCCCCCCACTCCAGTGCTCTTGCCTGGAAAATCCCATGGACAGAGGAGCCTGGTAGGCTGCAGTCCATGGGGTCGTGAAACAACTGAGCGACTTCACTTTCACTTTTCACTTTCATGCATTGGAGAAGGAAATGGTAACCCACTCCAGTGTTCTTGCCTGGAGAGTCCCAGGGAAGGTGGAGCCTGGAGGGCTGCTGTCTATGGGGTCACACAGAGTCGGACAGGACTGAAGCGACTAAGCAGCAGCAGCAGCACACCTTATATTGCTTGGTTTGGGCGTCCCTTTTCCATACGCAAAGCACACGGCTCCAATCTCTGCTCCTGCCATCACATCACCTCTGCTTCTAACTTCTCCTACGTCCCTTTCATAAGCGCAATTGTGATTGCACCAGGTCCACTCAGAAATCCAGGATAATATCCCGAACTCAGCGTTTTTAACTTAATCACATCTGTGAGGTCTCCTTTGTCATATTTTTCAGTTTTATTTTAAATAATTTTTAATTGGAGTATAGTTGCTTACAATGTTGTATTAGTCACTGCTGCTGCTGCTGCTGCTGCTAAGTCACTTCAGTCGTGTCCGACTCTGTGCGACCCCATAGACGGTAGTCACTACTGTACAGCAAAGCAAATCAGCTACGCATATACATATATCCCCTCTCTTTTGGATTTTCTTCCCACTTAGGTCACCAAAGAGCACTGATCAGAGTTCCCTGTACTACACAGAGGGGTCTCATCAGTCATCTATTTTATACAAAGTATCATGTCATATATTTTACAGAATTCTCCAGAGAGACAGAGTGAATGAATGGGGTGTGTAGATAGATAGATACATGATAGACAGATAGATAAAAGGATTTTGGCTCAGGTGATTTTCAGGGCCAGCAAGTCCCAACTTGCCGGATAGGCTGTAATTCTTGAGACCCAAGAAAGAGCTGACGTTTAGTCAGAGTCTGAAGACCGTCTGGAGGTGGGAATTCTTTCCTTTTGAGGGGCCTCAGTCTCTTTCCTAGGTCCCCCAACTGACTGGAGGAGACCCACCCACATTACGAAGGGTCAAAAATCTATTTACCCAAAGTCTACCAATCTAACCATTAATCCATTAAAAGTTATCTTCACTGCAACATTGATACTACTGTTAGGTCAAGCAACTCACTTAACACATAAAATTAATGATCACAGCACATAAAGCTTCAGGGATTAGGTTATGGACATATATGAGGGGCCTCATTCAGCCTATTACAATCTGCTAGGGCTATGGTTTTGAATGCAAAGACAATATTCTCTTTTGAGAAAAAGTAGATATAATTTAGACTAACTACAACATTCCAAAACTCTCCCATTCTCATCAGAATTTTACAGTAACATAAGGGAATTTTCCCATGGTGCCTTTTACCTTCATTACGTGCAGTTTTGAGGAGAATTTCATATCATATTATCCTTAGTAATAAAAAGAAAGATCTGCTTCTCTGATTAAAGCTCTTTTTCCATACTTTTGAAAAAGAAACTCTTTCTCGCTTTCTCTTGAATTGCTATTCTCTCTTGGCAGGAAATATTTTATCAGTTCAGGCTCCTAATTGGATGGAAGCATGGCTAATGCGGTGCTTTTCAGGGGCAGACAGGAGACCTTTAGGTTTGGGGGACTAGAGACACACGTAAGTAGGAATCTGTTCCCTTTGGTCCCTCAAAATATTTGAAAATGACTGAAATGGGAGTAATAGGAGGATTCTCAGAGAATGGTTCCAAGCCGCTAGAACTTCAATCCTGAGCTGCCTATTCCCTCCAAAGACAAACAAAACCAAGACTCAAAGGAGTGACTGCTTGAAAAAAAATCTTGCTCCTATTAACACATAAAATAACATCTATTGCTATTATCTGAATGATTACTTCTGCCTTGCCCCTGAAAATCTTTCGCCAAAGAAATTGTAATCGCAATGGAAATCTTTACTCCTTTCAATATAGCATTTTCTCAAGCCTTGGATTATAGGAGATTTGGTTAGACACCCACACCCGCAATCCACTGCTGAGGATTTGTAACTCATCCCCCAGTTACATGGACTAAGGAGCCCTGATTGGAGGGTATTGTGGACAATTCCCCAGGTGGTAGTCTGTGGAATAAACATAACAACAACTGATGTCTTTTGAAACTTACCTGGTGCCAACCCACCCTGGTGGCTCAGTGATAAAGAATCCGCCTGCCAATGCAGGAGATGCAGGTTCAGTCCCTGGGTCAGGAAGATCCACTGGTGAAGGAAATGGCAACCTGCTCCAGTATTCTTGCCTGGAGAATTCCATGGACAGAGGAACCTGGCAGGCTACAGTTCATGGGATTGCAAAAGAGTCATACACGACTTAGCAACTAAACAACAAGCCCACATGTTGAATGCTTTACAGGCACTGTCTCCGTTCTGCTAGATAATGTCCTTCCCAGGCAGAACCCATTATACAGATGAAGAAACTGAGGCTTAGACACTCATCTAAGTAAGATCTCGTATCACTGGAATTCAGGCCTGTATGATAGCTGAGCCATGTTTAGCCTTATCATGGATTTAACTGTACCTCCCCCCTCCCACCACCAACTCACAAATTACATGTTGAAGTCCTAATCCCAGTATCTCAGGATGTGGTACCTTACAAGTACCTTACTTGGAGATAGGATCTTTAAAGATGTGATTAGTTAAGATGAGGTCTTTCTGAGTAGCGGGGGCTGCCTAAGCCGATGACCGATGTCCTCATAGAAGAGGGAAAGTTGACCCAGAGACAGACACGCATAGAGGGAAGACAATGGGAAGATGCTAGGGGAGGATGGCCACCTACAAGCCAAGGAGAGAGGTCTGGGCAGATGCTCCTCACAGCCCTCAGAGGAAGCAGGCTGCTGACACCCTGGTCTTGGACTTCCGGCCCCTAGAACTGTGAGTCCACATGTTTATGCCATTTACACTACCTGGTCTTTTGTTACAGTGACTTCAGAAAATTAATACAAACTCCTAAACCACGGTATTTTAAATACTGAATCTCTGCATGATGGGGGGTCTCGATTGGTCTCTGGCCCCCAAACATGCAACTCACCATTAGAAGGGTGAAAGTGAGGCAGGAGATAGGTGGGCCCCGGGCACTTACAATCTGCCTCCTGCTCGCTCTCCAAAATAGAAATAACAGAAACAGGGTGAAGAGTCAGGCTTTGTCTCCTGAGGACATCTGATGTTAACAGTCATGGAAGGAACAAAGAGGAGCTAAACCCTGTTTGAGCAAAGGATCACGTATACCTGCTCTTTGAGGCAAGGGAGACACTACATAGAAACAGAAAGGCTTCTCAGGGTTAAAAGGCAGGGATGCAAGGTCATAAGGATTTTTGCTGTCCCCGCCTCCCTAAATGTCCTTTCGCTGAAATTCATCTTGGCTGAGGGGTGCATGCATGCCTAGGGGAAGGTCTTGAGTCAAATTAGTGGGCTGGGTGGATGGTAAAATAAAACAATTGGCCAAAGGGAAGACAAAGACCCTGAAACTTGCCTGGTGGTAAAGGATCTTAAACTTCTCAAAGGCGTAACTCTCCCGCTGTGCCTGCCTGGGTATCTTTCTGCATGGACTCTCCTTTTTCCAACAAATGTTCCACTTTTTTCTTTACCTTCTGCCTCCTCATCAGAGTTTTCTTGTCGAGGCAGGCAAGGCCTGGGGATTTAGGCTCAAGCCACTGGCCTGTATGGCCTAGGAGTTAAGGCTTCTGTTTTTCACCCAGGTGGCCAGAGTCCAATTCCTGGGCAGGAAACTAAGGTCTCACTTAGTTTCATCTCAATGCTTACCTCAAGCTACCAGTCACTGCTGTGTGTCTGAAATCGACAGGAATGGGGTAAGTGCCTGACATGCATCCCTTCACTTCATGCTGGTGCCATCGGATCTTCACACTGCTCTGTCATCCTCTGATTTCGACTGAATTGTGGATGCACAGGGCCACAGCCCAGAGAGGGCAATGACTCACTGCGAGTTGCACAGCGTGCAAGTAGACGTTCCTTGGCTCCCTCTCTCTGCAGTGGCCTCTCTCTTGGGAGGAACAGGGACTCTCCCAAACAATGTGAAAAGCCCTCCCTGACCTCAGGTGGCACGTAAATTCTACAAGGTAAGTCATGGCCTGGAGGGTCCTGGGAGGAGATGCTCTAGGGTCTAAATCCTCAGCATGCATGGTTGCTGCTGCCTAACTATTTCAGCAGGCAGGAATAAAGTCCTAGGGAGAATGAACTGAGATGAGTGAGCTTCGACGGGGCTGGAGGGAGAGAGAAGAGAGGCAGGATCTGCCTGGTTGGAGCATCAACCTGTGTTTCATAGAAGGTCTTTGGTTGAAGGTGAGGAAACAGGAGCAAAGGAGCTGAAAAGCACTGAGGCACACTCACCTACTTCCCAATGTGCCTGAGCAGGTCCTGGCATGGGGTTAATTGCCCACTTTTCCTACCCTGTACCTGGAAACCTTCCCAGTCTGCACATCTGTCAGGGCTGGGCAGCGCCCCTCCCCTGCAGGACACATCCAAGGGAGGGCAGGGGACGGACCAGCAAACTCCCTCTCACCGCTCTCCTGCCGCAACAAACACCTGCCCCCGTCCCCACCCCTCCTTGTGAACCATCTGGCCCAGGACCATCTGGTGGGGCAGTGGGGTGTTCTGAATAGCTCCACAGCCCTTTGTCAGTTTGGATGTTTAACTCTCCACTTGGCTCAGCTAATAGGCTCCCAAACATCCAGGGCTTCCCCATCGAGGCAGGAGGAGCTGGCTCGAGTTTCCCAGGATGAAGGATTTAGGAGAAAAACAAGCTTGTTCAAGCTGGGCCTGCTCTACTTTTCTACAGCAATTTCAGTGTTTTTATACCTTTGTCTTCTCACCGAACCCCTCAAATAGCCCAGCGAGGAAAATGTCATTATCCCCATTTCGTAGATGAGAAAACCGAGGCTCTGAAAGTCACCATGATTAATTAAAGACCTAAAGCTCAAACCCCAGCTCTGAGGGAAGCTTGTCTGGGTACTCTTCTGATGCCTCTGTGAAGAGCCAGCGAGAAATTGCAACAGGAAAGAAGATGCCCTCGCAAGTCTCTCAAAATTCATCACACTGAGGGTACTGAGTTCCAGTTCTTCACAGGGGATGACGGTACTCCAAAAAGAACACCCTGCCCCTCAGGCACTCTCTTCAGCAGGGGGACCCACAGGCACCATTCATCACTGTGTTTACAATGAGGGCTAGCATCTGGAGTTTAAAACTGATTGTTTGCACAGGTCACATCATAGCATATTTTTAATTTTATATTTATTCTTTATCCTTAATTGCATATTTTTAAACAAACCTAGAGCATTGAAAAGAAAAAAAAGCTCTACAATCACCAAAACATGATAAGTGGCATCACTGAAGTGTTGCTCCAACAAGTACTGAGAGATGGAAGCTCTTGTTTTCTGCAGCAACACGCAGCGCCATCCTTGGCATTTGTCCCTTTCATGTATCCAGTGAGCTCACCGAGAGACACGTCATGTGCCCATGGAGACAGGAAGCAGAGGCAGAAGCATGGTCAGCTCCTTCAGATGTCATTGTATTGTTTGAATCCCGTGATGCTCTGGGGAAAAGCTGTGGACCCGGTGCGGTGGAGCCATCCTGAGACGGAAGCACCACGGCCACCGCAGCCCTGCTATGTGCCTGCTGATGCTCTGGTTGCTTCTTACATTATCACCTCCTTCATTCCTTCAGAACCACTGTGATGTCAGTGCCATTGAAGCCGAATCTGGCTTCTGTATCCTGACATCAAATGTCATCTCAGACACGGTTTTGGGTGAAGCAGAAAAGAGTAGCTTTATTTCCTTGTCAGGCAAAGGGCACCCCACAGCAGCTAATGCCCTCAAAACTGTGTGTCCCGACCTGGAGGGGATAGTGAGGAGTTTTATGGTGATGATTCAGAGAGGCCTTATGGAAATTCTTCTGGTTGGTTTGCGGTGAGGTAAGTGGGAGTCAGCATCACCAGCCTTCTGATTCCAACTGTCTGGGGTCTGCTTGCTTGTGGGCAGCACACTGTTAATTTCTCCCACCTGGTAGGGGGTTTCAGTATCTGCAAAACAGCTCAAAGATACTGTTGTGTACATCCCTTGATGCGGAACCAGGACCTTGCCCCAAGGCTGCACTACTGTTTCTCTTGACAGTTCCCCTCTTGTCTCTGCATCCCGTCCCTTCCCTAATTAGCAACTGTTTGAACCTGCTCCTTGGAAATCAAGGAAGGAAGGTCAGGGGGACCCGAACGAAGCCTATTTCCTGTAATAGAAATAGGATCCTGCCCTGTATCACCATCCTAGTCCAAGGTACAGTTGAGGAAAGGGCTGAATCCTCACCTAGAGGTCACGTGTCTGTCTAGTCAGTGATGAGAAAAGGACTTGAGCCTAGGCTGACTCCAGAGCCTGAGCATCTGATTGCTGAGTCATTGAAGAGGCTGGCAGCCAGGAGGTCTCTGCAACTTCAGGTGTGGCTGACAAACGCTCCCTGAGAATGTCCGCAGGTGAAAAGCCTGATTTGGAGGGAAGCCTGTGGTTGTCAGCCACAGCTGGGTGTTAGCATAACCGGGAAAGATTTGCTAAACCTGGTCCTGAAATAGGGCTTCTGATTTTTGTGGGGTGGGGTCTGCCCATTGGAATTTTTAAGATCTTCCTGGGTTGGGGACTGCTGTTCTAAAGGAAGGGAAAGGGTTGGGAGAGCATTCATTTCCCCCATCAGGGGTAGCCCTGCCTCACTTATTACCCATGCAGGTAATCAGCCTTTACTTGAGTGATTTTTATGCCTGGCCTAGCTCTCTGATTTGGGTGTAGACTTTATTTTGGGGGGCTCCAAAATCACTGCAGATGGTGACTGTAGCCATGAAATTAAAAGATGCTTACTCCTTGGAAGAAAAGTTATGACCAACCTAGATAGCATATTCGAAAGCAGAGACATTACTTTGCCAACAAAAGTCCATCTAGTCAAGGCTATGGTTTTTCCAGTGGTAATGTATAGATGGGAGAGTTGGACTGTGAAGAAGGCTGAGTGCCGAAGAATTGATGCTTTTGAACTGTGGTGTTGGAGAAGACTCTTGAGAGTCCCTTGGACTGCAAGGAGAGCCAACCAGTCCATTTTGAAGATCAACCTTGGGATTTCTTTGGCAGGAATGATGCTAAAGCTGAAGCTCCAGTACTTTGGCCACCTCATGTGAAGAGCTGACTCATTGGAAAAGACTCTGATGCTGGGAGGGATTGGGGGCAGGAGGAGAAGGGGACGACAGAGGATGAGATGGCTGGATGACATCACTGACTCGATGGACGTGAGTTTGAGTGAACTCTGGGAGTTGGTGATGGACAGGGAGGCCTGGCATGCTGCGATTCATAGGGTCACAAAGAGTTGGACACGACTGAGCTACTGAACTGAACTGAACTGAGGACTAGGTGACTTCCCTGGTGGCTCAGATGGTAAAGCATCTGCCTGCAATACAGGACACCCAGGTTTGATCCCTGGTTTGGGAAGATCTCCTGGAAAGGGAAATGGCAACCCATTCCAACATTCCTGCCTGGAGAATCCCAGGGACGGAGGAGCCTGGTAGGCTACAGTCTATGGGGTCGCAAAGAGTTGGACACGACTGAGCGACTTCACTTCACTTCAGGACTAGGTGAAGCGGGGCTTCCACTGTGGCTCAGCTGTAAAGAATCCACCTGCAATATAGAAGACATAGGTTCGATCCCTGGGTTGGGAAGATTCGTTGGAGGAAGAACTGGAACCCACTCCAGTGTTCTTGCCTGGAGAATCCCATGGACAGAGGAGCCAGGCAGGCTACAATCCATGGGGTCACAAAGAGCTGGACACGACTGAGTGATGAAACCACCACCACCACCAGTACTTGAGGGAGGACAGGACACAAGGAGGGAGGGGTGCCTGGGGAGGCAGCACAGGGCTGAAATTTAAGAGTTACTGCATGTGCAACAGCCAAGCCTCTCAAGGACGGGGGAAGAAAGAGGCCCCTCCGCCCGCTGTTGGAGCAGAGAGCAGATGTGGAGGATTTAATGGCTTACGAGCTGGGAGCAGCTGCCAGGTGACTTGGCTGAGTTATGGGTCCAGGCTGCTCCTTCCCCGGCCTGGCCCAGTCCTGCCAGGGAGCCGGTTTTGGAGGAGGATGTGAGCCCCTCAGGGCCTTGGAATGCGGTGGGAAAGGAGGTCAGCAGAAACTGCTGAAGGGCGGGGATGGGGCATGGGGAGCCCAGCCCTGGGCTGGTGTCAGTCCCCTGAGATTCCTGGTTCTGACCATTCACTCTGTGAGGCTGGGCAAGACTTTCCCCTTTCTGGCCTCATCCACGAACTGACCAGAGGGACTCTGCCATCATTCCCAGCACTGACCTTCCCCAAAACTCTCAAGGGGAAGCTGGAGGAAGCTGTGGGACTTCCGTCATAGTACTTGCAGGAACAGGCAAGGGCCAGGCTCAGCAGAGAGGACGGTAAAATAGTCACTGTTGCCATCATGCATAGTTATAATTGCTAGGGTTTACTGACCACTTCCTGTGTGCCTGGCGCTGTGCCGAGGGCAGAACAGGTTTTACTTTATTTATTCTTTTCACTCTGCAAGGTACTTAATGTCACTATCCCTATTTTACAGATGAGAATACTGAGGCTTAGGGAGAGGCTACATGGCAGAACTCTGACTCAAACTTGACGTTGCTGGATTTTAGAGCTGAGCTCTTGGCACCCACGGCAGTTCTTCCACGGGTCTTGCACGGTGGTTAAGAGCCCAAACTGGAGACAGTCAGCCGGGGCTCAGATTCTGGCCCTGGCACTTCCTGAAGGAACCCTGTAGATTTCAAGCAGAACTGAGAAAATGTAAATAATTGGTGCTTGATATTATTCAGTTGGTTCCAGGGAATGAAGCTGTTGCATTTGTGGCTCCCAAGCTATCCTCATCCTTGGACAGGACAATATCCAAGTGTTCACTGTGTCCCCAGGGGTGGCCAGAGGCGATCCGATGGGCAGAGAAGAGGGTGGGGGGTCTTTTGCCCGGCAGCTTGTGAGTCCTGAGCGGGAGGGCTGGGACCAGCGGGCCCAGGTGTGTGGAGGATGCACATGGGGCGACCGCAGGAACACAGGAGACCTGCGCTTCTTTGTGCCCCTAAATCAGGCCCTTGCCCCGAGGGTGTCCAGGCCTGTGCTTGTTTGCTGGAGGCACATCCCGGCTTCCTGGAGGGGAGCTGTTGTGGCCCAAGAATGAGTCGATCTGGGGGCTCTGTGGTCTGCAGTTCACTAATACGAAAATAGATCTGTTTCCCAGCCCTTTTATTCCACACACAAAGGGATCACCGGCTGCTCTGGCTTTCTCTTTCCAACAACAATGATGCTATCAATACCCTCCCGGGGACATCTTTATTTGAAGGCTGGGAGGTATGAATTTTATCATTGCAGATAATCCTACCGCTTTACAAAATATTCTAAACAAAGTGAGCCACTCCAGCTGTCTGCTAAGGCTGGTTTTCTAGAATCCGATGGGCTTTTATTTGATGAGTCCTCCTCCTACCCAGCCGCCCCCCCAGCTCTTCTTCACGGGTCTGAATGGCATTTGCCAATGGAGAAAGCCTTTCTGGAAAGTTGTGAAACTTGATTTCAGCCCAGAAATGAGCCCTGTGTGGAAACGATGGTCTTTTTGAATGGCTCTTCTAGGACACAGCCTCGATTTCCGTGTGCTGGAATTTGTGACAAGTAATATCACTTGCCCTGATTGAGTTATAAAATCTGAGGCTCAGAAGGGCCAGACAAATCACCTGGAAACTAAATTCTTATCTAAACTTGCATTTTACAGGTGGGAAAACTGAGGCCCAGAGGGGAAAAAAAATGTGACTTATCTGAAGTCACAAAGCTAGTGGGTGGCAGAGAAAGGTCTGTGCTCAGGCACCTTCCTCTCCAACCCCAGTGTCTCCCAGGCTTGTAACATGTTCTACTGATGGTGCCCAAAGTGGTTCCTGGTGGCATCAAATGACATTAAATCATATTGATTTATTTAGAGGGAAAATTATTCCCTTTCAGCTTTACTTTTACTCTTAATGGTAGCGGGGAGAAAAGCTTAGTTTGGTATCTTCGGCACTTCTGTGACAATATTTCTCTCTCTTCATCACAATTACAGAGCAGACTGCTGTTTGAGACTTGGTAATGATATCTGGTTTGTATTTAATAACATTGTTTTGTTTTCATCACGTTTATTTGTAATGTTACCACCTAATATGGCTCATTTCCCACTGAGGGTTTTTTTTTTTTGAATGACTGTTTTCAAACAACTGTATTTTTCATAAATTAAAAAATAATGTTGTTTAAGCTTTTTAAAGTGAATTCATGTAAGTAATTAACAATGTAGGTGGTCTGTGGTTGTGACAAAGCTCCTAAAGGCAGCAGTGTGAAAGCCTGAAGTTTGGAAACTATTAATAACTATCGCTTTGTACCTGGTACTTCCTATAAATGGCTTGAGGGCTAAAGTCCATTGGAAAGAATTTCAGAAAAGGGTGCTGAACTTGAACTCATTTCTCTTGCCTGCTTAGGTCTCAGCCTTACTGAAGTATTCTATTGGACTTTCCCCCCACCCCTTGTTCCTGACCGTTTTCCTCTAATAGAAGCACGATCTTGCCTACGTAAATGGAGGCTTGTTGATTACAGGGCTGGCCTGAGGGTCCTAGCTCAGCCCCTCCCCTCACTACATCCAAGCCATTGCCTGCCTGCCACTGACTTTGTCTTCAACTGCACTTCAGAAAGCTCAGGCTGAATGACTAACCTATGCACCTTTTACATTTTTGTTTGTTTCCTTGTTCTTTAACTGCGAGGTTGTCATGGGAGTTCCAGGGTCAGGTTGTGGTTGTTCAGTCGCTCAGGTGTGTCCGACTCTTTGTAACCCAATGGACTGCAGCGAGCCAGGCTTCGGCATCCTTCACCATCTCCTGGAGCTTGCTCAAACTCATGTCCATTGAGTTGGTGATGCCATCCAAACGTCTCATCCTCTGTCATCCCCTTCTCCTCCCACCCTCAATCTTTCCCAGCATCAGGATCTTTTCCAATGAGTCGGCTCTTTGCATCAGGGGGCCAAAGTATTGGCTCTTCAGCTTCAGCATCCGTGCTTCCAGTGAATATTCAGGGTTGATTTCCTTTAGAATTGACTGGTTTGATCTCCTTGCTGTGCAAGGGACTCTCAAGAAACAGGTTGGAAGCATTCAAATCCTCTTTCTACTCCTTTTTAGCTATGTGCCCTTGGGCAGGTTTCTTAGTTTCCCTAGGCCTTGGTGTCTATATTTCTAAATAAAGGATGAAGAGGTGAAGCCAAGACCAGGAGTGTTGTGGGCATCTCAGACTCATCCAGGAGATTCAAGTGTCCCCAGGGCACCTGATGAGCTAATCAGCCAGGTGGTGGAGAACCCTGGAAAGCTGGCTGGTTATTCACACAGTGGCTTATTTTGTCACCGCTGCTGTGAACTTCCCTGAGGGTAAGGTCCCCACAGTATATCACAACACTGTGAGTGTCGGGTGAAAGAATTACCTGAGTTGGGTGGGTTCAGACTGGATTGTATGGGAACAAGAGATTCTAATAATCTATCCATTCAGAATTTTCCTTTTCAGCATCTGGCAAGGCTTTCTGTGCACCAGGGCCAGCTCCAATGACAGCTCTACCTGGAAAGGCTCTTGGATCCACTACTTACTATGTGATCTTGAAGAAGTTACTGAATGCCTCTGTGTTTCAGCTTCCTCATCTATTAAAAAAAAAGGGGGTCTAATAATGGGACTTACCTGGTAGAGGGGCTGTGAGGAAAATACAGTGTGGAAAATTCCTTAGGAAAGTGTGAACACAAAGGGTAAGTCAGTACGCTCTGTGCCAGCCACTGTGACCCTGGGCTGGTGCTGGGACGGAGTAGAGTCAAAAGGATGCTGTCCTGCCCTCACGGCAATGACAGTCGAGTAGGGGAAACAGACAGAAAACAAGTACACAAAAGCATGCAGTTAGAACCTGTGGCAAGAGCAGTGCAGGAGCCAGACAGGGTGCTGAGAGACGAAGATGCTGAGGGCTGTCATTATACTCTTCGGTGTTGGCATCAAGTCAGACCTGCCTGGGAAGACTATCTGAATGAGACCTGAAGGGTGAGACTGAACCAGCTACAAAAAGGACTGAGCAGTGATTCAGACCAAGTGAGCAGCCTATGAGGAGACCCTGGGCAGAGAGCCAGGGCAAGGGTGGTGTGCACAAGCTGGAGAGTACTAGGGCCTCTCTCCCTTGAGTATGCAGGAAAGAACATTTTCTAAGGCCACACAAGATGCTCCTTTTTATCTGGGAATGACTCCGTCACATCGACTCAGAAGCACCATAACTGCACCTCTTTGGGAAGGGCGCATTCATTCTGGGCTGTTGTGACCTGTCATTGTTTACCTGCTGTGAGGCTGCAGAGAAGCTTTCTCCATCAGGCAACACTCATAATCCTGCCATTTTGCTAAAGACAAAAAGCAGGCCTGGGATGTTCCTGGTGATCCAGTGGCTAAGACTCCAAGCTCCCAGTGCAGGGGGCCCCAAGTTTAATCCCTGGTCAGGAAACTAGATCCCACATGCCTATTGACTTAAAAAAGTAGTCAACAGCCTGAAAGTTCAGCATTATATTTTATTTGGTGGGAATTTTTAGGATTTCAAGTCTGGGAGACAGCCTCTCAAATGATCTGAGAGAACTGCTCCAAAGGGGCAGGGGGCAGAGCCAGGCTATATAAAAGTTTGCAACAAGGGGCAAGTAGCCTGAGCATCAAAAGATTATTGCTAACGTAGGAAAATCAGGTATCTGAAGAAATTTAGCACTTTTCTATGCTAAATAGCACTTTTTCTATGTTTGGGAAGATACTAGAGTCTGGATTTACCGAAATCATTCCTCTCCTATGCATCTCAGCTACCTGGAGCCAGCATCCTGTGATTTGATTTTTCATTTCCTTAGTTCCTCATTCACCATAGCGAGTGGCAGCAGACTGAACTGTGATTGTTCTTTCTGGGTGTCGCCCAGGCTCAGAAATTCACATTCGGAGGGCTGGAATAACTGATGGCTGTGACATCTTTGTCTATTGATACGGCAGGAAATGCTCCATTTCACATGCCTCAGCTAAAGATCTCCCAGGTCAAAACAAAGATTGAAGATCCCCATGTGCCGCAACTAAGACCTGGCACATCCTAATAAATAAATACATATTAAAAAGAAGAAGAAGAAGAAGCAGGCCCCATGGAGAGAGATGAAGTTACATGAAAAGAGCTGGTCCCAGGGAGACCAAGGTTCTGGGGACCACACAGATGGCCAGGGACAGAGTAAAGGGACAAAACAGAAGATTAAATAGTTAAACCCTCTAGGAGATCATCAGTAAAGAAAGAAGCATGAGAGACCCCTTAAGTTAATGATCACTCCAGAAAGCAAGTTTACTTAACCACAAAACCAAGCAGGCTTGCTTAGCAACAAAACATGCCACAGAAGCATGAGACAGACCCCCAAACAATAAAATAATGGGGGACTAAAACCCACATCCTGCCCAGGGAGCTCGGTAGGTTAATGATTCCTAGGACATGCTCTTTTGCACACACTAAAACAAAAATATGAGGAAAACATGATTAGCATGCTGAAATCTGATATGATTTATTATATTTTAGTATATGTTACTACCTTTTTTTGCTCATATACATATAGATAGATGGATGATGAATAGATAGATACAGAGACAGATACATGCTTTATTACAGGCAGATGACTGCACCACTTCAACCCTAACAGCTTCGTGGAAGATTGCTTGGCTTCTAGTTTGGGTTTGAGCACCACCCTGAAATTCTTATGGATCGAGGCCAGCTGAAGCTATACCTCCACTTGTGTATGAAGTAATGCTCAGGACTCATCCAGAATATGTACTTTACTGGTGTTTTCTTAGTCAGCCCTTATCACACTAAGTATTACAATAGCTCATGTTAAAAATGGGGCAACTGAGGCATAGGAAGTTTGAGTAACCTGACAGGGGTCCAACAGACTGTCAGTGGCAGGGTCACAAGACACATTCTGATGGGTTGGTGGGAAGTAAGCAGGAGTCAGCATCATCAGCTTTCAAGTCCAACTGGTCTGGAATCTACATGCTTGTGGGCAGCCTACCACTGTTAATTGTTAACTTCTCCCAGCCAGAAAGGGTTTCAGTATCTGAAAAACAGCTCAAAGATATTGTTGTGCATACTCATTGATGGACGGGGAAACAGGACCTTGACACAAGCTGCTCTTTTTTTGTTTTTTTTTTTTTTTTGGTAGTTTTTTAAATAATTAATTGGAGGCTAATTGCTTTTATAATGTTGTGTTGGTTTTGTTCTACAAAATTTGTATCAGTCATAACTATATATATTTGTCCCCTCCCTCTTGAGCCTTGCTCCCACCCACCCAACATAGCAGCTTCCCATTAGTTATCTGTTTTACACATAAAAATGTATATGTAAATGTCAATGCTACTTTCTCAATTCATCCAGTCAAAACTACAATGAGATATCACCTCACACCAATCAGAATGTGGGTGTCATCAAAAAATCTACAGACAACAAAATGCTGGAGAGGGTGTGGAGAAAAGGGAACCCTCTTGCACTGTTGGTAGGAATGTAAATTGATACAGCCACTGTGGAAGACTAAACTGGGCTGGAATGAGCAAATTTAATTCAGATGAACATTATATCTACTAATGTGTGAAAGAATCTCTTAGAAGGAATGGAATAGCCCTCACAGTCAACAAAACAGTCCGGAATGCAGTACTTGGTTGAAATCTCAAAAATGACAAAATGATATCTGTTCGGTTCCAAGGCAAACTATTCAATATCACAGGAATCCAAGTCTATGCCCCAATCACTATGGCTGAAGAAGCTGAAGTTGAAAGGTTCTATGATGGTCTATAAGACCTTCTAGAACTATCACACACACACAGAAAAAGATATCCTTTTCATCATAGGGGACTGGAATGCAAAAGTGAGAAGTCAAGAGATACCTGGAGTAACAGGCAAATTTGTCTTTGGAGTACAAAATGAAGCAGGGCAAAGGCTAACAGAGTTTTGTTAAGAGAACACATTGGTCATTGCAAACACCCACTTCCAACAACACAAGACATGACTCTACAAATGGACATCACAGGATCGTCAATACTGAAATCAGATTCTTCACAGCCAAAGATGGAGAAGCTCTATATAGTCAGCAAAAACAAGACCGGGAGCTGACTGTGACTCAGATCATGAACTCCTTCTTGCAAAATTCAGACTTAAACTGAAGAAAGTAGGGGAAACCACTAGATCTTTCAGTTCAGTTCAGTTGCTCAGTCATGTCCAACTCTTTGTGATCCCATGAACCGCAGCACGCCGGCCTCCCTGTCCATCAGGTCCCGGAGTCCACCAAAACCCATGTCCATTGAGTCAGTGATGCCATCCAACCATCTCATCCTCTGTCGTCCCTTTTTCCTCCTGTTTTCATTCTTTCCAAGCATCAGGGTCTCTTCAAATGAGTCAGCTTTTAGCATCAGGTAGCCAAAGTATTGGAGTTCCAGCTTCAAAATCAGTCCTACCAATGAACACCCAGGACTGATCTCCTTTAGGATGGACTGGTTGGATCTCCTTGCAGTCCAAGGGACTTTCAAGAGTCTTCTCCAACACCACAGTTCAAAAGCATCAATTCTTTGGCGCTCAGCTTTCTTCACAGTCCAACTCCTCTCACATTCATACATGACCACTGGAAAAACCATAGCCTTGACTAGATGGACCTTTACTGACAAAGTAATGTCTCTGCTTTTTAATATTCTGTCTAGGTTGGTCATAACTTTCCTTCCAAGGAGTAAGCGTCTTTTAATTTCATGGCTGCAATCACCATCTGCAGTGATTTTGGAGCCCATAAAAATAAAGTCTGACACTGTTTCCACTGTTTCCCCATCTATTTGCCATGAAGTGATGGGACTGGATGCCACGATCTTAGTTTCCTGAATGTTGAGGTTTAAGCCAACTTAAGCTCAGCACCTGTGACAGACGGCACAGAAGCGTGGCCGAGAGGAGCTACCCCGTGTCCAAGGTAAGGAGCGGCCACTGTGCTTTGCTGGAGCAGCTGTGAAGAGATACCCCACGTCCAAGGTAAGAGAAACCCAAGTAAGATGGTAGGCACTGACAGAGGGCATCAGAGAGCAGACAGACTGAAACCACAATCACAGACAACTGGCCAATCTGATCACACGGACCACAGCCTTGTCTAACTCAATGAAACTAAGCCATGCCATGTGGGGCCACCCAAGATGGACGGGTCGTGGTGGAGAGGTCTGACAGAATGTGGTCCACTGGAGAAGGAAATGGCAAACCACTTCAGTATTCTTGCCTTGAGAACCCCATGAACAGCATGAAATCAAACCCCTTACAATTATACAATGGAGATGACAAATAGATTCAAGGGAATAGATCTGATAGATAGAGTCCCTGAAGAACTATGGAAAGAGATTTGTGACATTGTACAGGAGGCAGTGGTCAGGATCATCGCCAAGAAAAAGAATTGCAAAAAGGCAAAATGGTTGTCTGAGGAGGCCTTACAAATAGGAATTCCCTTGTGGCTCAGCTGATAAAGAATCCACCTGCAATGTGGGAGACCTGAATTTGATCCCTGGGTTGGGAAAATCCCCTGGAGAAGGGAAAGGCTACCCACTCCAGTATTCTGGCCTGAAGAACTCCATGGTCTGTGTAGTCCATGGGGTTGCAAAGAATCAGAAATGACTGAATGACTTTCACTTCACTACAAATAGCTGAGAAAAGAGAAGTTAAAGGCAAAGGAGAAAAGGAAATATATTCTCATTTAAATGCAGTGTTCCAAAGAATAGCAAGGAGAGATAAGAAAGCCTTCCTCAGTGATCAATGCAAAGACATAGAGGAAAACAATACAATGGGAAAGACCAGAGATCTCTTCAAGAATATTAGAGATACCAACAAAATATTTCATGCAAAGATGGGCACATTAAGGACAGAAATGGTATGGACCTAACAGAAGCAGAATATATTAAGAAGAGGTGGCAAAAAAAAAAAAAAACAAAAACCCCACGAAAGATCTATACAAAAAAGGTCTTTATGACTCAGATAATCATGATAGCAAGATCACTCACCTAGAGCCAGACATCCTAGAATGTGAAGTCAAGTGGGCCTTAGGAAGCATCACTATGAACAAAGCTAGTGGAGGTGATAGAACTTCAGTTGAGCTATTTCAAATCCTAAAAGATGATGCTGTGAAAGTGCTGCACTCAATATGCCAGCAAATTTGGAAGACTCAACAGTGACAACAGAACTGGAAAAGGTCAGTTATCAATCCAATCCCGAAGAAAGGCAATGCCGAACTGCCGCACAACTGCACTCAATTCACACGCTAGCAAAGAAATGCTAATAATTCTCCAAGTCAGGCTTCAACAGTACATGAACCAAGAACTTCCAGATCTTCAAGCTGGATTTAGAAAAGGCAGAGGAACCAGAGATCAAATTGCCAACATCTGCTGGATCATCAAAAAAGCAAGTGAATTCCAGAAAAGCATCTATTTCTGCTTTATTGAATATGTCAAAGCCTTTGACTGTGTGGATCACAAGCAACTGGAAAATTCTGAAAGAGATGGGAATACCAGACCACCTTACCTGCCTCCTGAGAAACATGTATCCAGATCAAGAAGCAACAGTTAGAACCAGACATGGAACAACAGACTGGTTCCAAATTGGGAAAGGAGTACATCAAGGTTGTATATTGTCACACTGCTCATTCAACTTATATGCAGATGCAAAATGCTGGGCTGGATGCATCACAACCTGGAATCAAGATTGCTAGGATACATATCAATAACCTCAGATATGCAGATGACACCACCCTTACGGCAGAAAGCAAAGAGGAACTAAAGAGCCTCTTGATGAAAGTGAAAGAGGAGAGTGAATAAGCTAGCTTAAAACTCAACATTCAAAAAACTAACATCTTGACATCCAGTCCCATCACTTCATGGAAAATAGATGGGGAAATAATGGAAACAGTGACAGACTTTTCGGGGGGGGGGGGGCTCCAAAATCACCACAGATGGTGACTGCAGCCATGAAATTAAAAGATGCTTGCTTCTTAGAAGAAAAGCTATGACCAACCTAGACAGCATATTAAAAAGCAGAGATATTACTTTGCCAGCAAAAGTCTGTGTAATCAAAGCTATGGTTTTTCCTGTAGTCAGGTGTGGACATAAGAGTTGGACCATATAGAAAACTGAGCACTGAAGAATTAATGCTATTGAACTGTGGTGTTGGAGAAGACTCTTGAGAGTCCTGGGACTGCAAGGAGAGCCAACCAGTCAATCTTAAAGGAAATCAATTGTGAATATTCATTGGAAGGACTGATGCTGAAGCTGAAGCTCCAAATCTTTGGCCACCTGGTATGAAGAGCTGACTCATTGGAAAAGACCCTGATGCTGAAAAAGATTGAAGGCAGGAAGAGAAGGGGACAGAGGATGACATGGTTGGATGGCATCACTGGCTCAATGGATATGAATTTGAGCAAGCTCCGGGAGTTGGTGATAGACAGGGAAGCCTGGTGTACTGCAGTCCATGGGGTCGCAAGGAGTCAGATATGACCGAGTGACTGAACTGACTGACTATGGAGAACTATGGAGATTCTTTAAAAAAAAAACAAACAAATAAACTAGGAATAAAACTACCATATGACCCAGCAATCCCACTACTGGTCATATGTCCTGAGAAAATCACAATTCTAAAATACGCATGGACCACCATGTTCATTGCACCACTAGCAATAGCTAGAACATGGAAGCAACCTAGATGTCCATTGACATATGAATGGATAAAGAAGTTGTGATATAAACACACAATGGATTGTTACTCAGCAGTAAAAAGAAACAAATTTGAGTCAGTTGTAGTGAGGTGGATGAACCGAGGCTGCTGTTGACTTATTTCTCCCTGATCTTGCATCCCCTCTCTTTCTTGTTAGCAGCTGTTTAAATCTGCCCATTTCAACTCAAGGAAGGTCATGGAGGCTAGGGGGAAGGCTCTTTCCTATAATTAAGGAAATAGGGAACACAGAAAGTCTTTGTGCCCAGAAGCCCCACTGGGCCCTGCAGAAAATTGTCTGGGGGCAGGATAAAGCAGGAAAGTGTCTAGAGGAAGTGATGCCAAAAGAGACAGGTGAGGGAGTGGGACCTGTGTGTCCACAGCAGAGGGGAGCTGGCAGGGGAGCTGGCTTGGAAGCTGTCAAGGGCAGATGAGAGGCCCCCTGTCTTTTCCTGGCCTTGTGAAAAGCCAGGAGGATTCTGATCAGAGTTCCACAGTAATGTGCTATTATAAAAAAAAGAATAAATAGTTGAATCTCTGTGAAGTGTCTGGTCATATATTTAACTTTCAATATGTTCTCACTGAAATCTTTTAGGAATTCAGCTTGCCTTCTCTGTATGTGAACCTTAGTACTGTACTTGGCTACTCAATCCTCATCTGCCCAGTGTCCACTGAAACTGTCCTTGGTGGACCCCACCTGGTGGAACCTGCTCAAGAGAAACCTGAGAGGTGCAGTTTCCCCGACTGCCAAGCCTTTCAGTACCATGGACAGCACCTCTCTTTGGCGGCTGGTAATTCCATCTCAGATTTTGATGGCAATGATGCTTGCCTATCTCCACAACTTTGTCAACTGTTAAATTGTGCAGAACCCGCAGGCCAGATATGTAGAGATTCACTCTCCTTCTCCAGTGCTTTCTATGGAAATGCTGCAGGGCATGCCAGGAGCCTTCCTAGAGGTGGTTTGGAGGGAGATGACTTGTCCTCCCATTTGACAACTTAACTCAAATAAAACAGCTGGGCTGACTGACCAGATGCATAGGGAAAGAGCTTGGGAGCTGCCTCTAAGGTTTACAAAGAAATCTCTCAATGCACTCCTTGGCGTTAAAGTGCTGATGCCTCTGTCAGTGGTCAGGTTTCAATGTTGTTGTCCAGTTGCTAAGTCGTGTCCAACTCTGCAACCCCACAGACTGCAGCATGCTAGGCTTCCCTGTCCTTTACTGTCTGACAAGGGTTCATGTTCAAATTCATGTTCATTGAGTCAGTGATGCCATCCAATCATCTTATCCTCCATTGTCCTCTTCTCCTCCTGCCCTCAGTCTTTCCCAGCATCAGGGTCTTTTCTGCTGAGTTGTCTCTTTGCATCAGGTGGCCAAAGTATTGGAGCTTCAGCTTCAGCATCTGCCCTTCCAATGAACATTCAGGGCTGATTTCCTTTAGGATTGACTGATTTGATCTCCTTGCTAATTTCAATAAGCTAATATTTTTTGAGATTCTGGTTTTCAGCTTTTTAATTTTCCTACCACTTTCTAGTGCAACCCCAACTCTCACCATCAGAAACTTTGGTGAATGTTGAGTGTTTCTGCGTTTCTGATTGCTGGAAAAGAACCAACCCAGATTTTAATTTATATTTGGTTGAATTTTCCAACACCAATTCCTTCTCCCAGGATGGTTGGGTATGGGAACACCTGATACTCAGAGGAGAGAAGATCAACCTACCTTTTAGATGGTTCTGTCTCATATTTTGGGTGCCTGGGACCACATCTGAGGACATATACATGTTTCACACAATCTCAAATGTTTGTCAAATAAAATAATTTATTCAACAAATATTTATTGAACACCTAATATGTGTCAAGAAATTTTCTGACCACTAAAGTGGTATATATTCTAGTGAGGCATACAGGCCATAATCAAACTTTTTTAAAAAAATGATCAGACTTCCCTAGTGGTCCAGTGTGTCCAAGACTTCACTCTCCCAATGCAGGGGGTCATGGTTCAGTCCCTGGTTAGGGAACTAGATTCCACACGCCTCAACTAAATATCCTACAGGCTGCAAGGAAGATAGAAGATCCCACATGCTGCAACTAAGACTGAGTACACCCATACAAATAAACAAAGATTTTTAAAAAATTGAATTGATAAGATTACTTCTGAAAGTAAAAGTTACTATGAAGAAAATGAAACAAGACAAAGTATGTGAAAGCTTCTACTAAACAGTCTGACTCACAGTAAATGCCCAGCTTGGGATGAATGAAATCAAACTTTTCAGTTCAAATGTGCATCCTTGTGGCACATGGGAAAGAGAGTGGAATTTGAAATTAAATGGCTTGAATTGGACTCTAGCTCTCTCACTTAGCTCCTATGTGCCTTTCATCAAGTTAATTAACTTCTCTGTGCCAGGTTCAAGGCTGCGACTAGGGTGTGGCAAGAGAGACAGGTGAGAAGCAAAGTTTAAGGAGGAACATGCTATCAGAGTCCTGCAAGTATAGATGGGCACTTGCACAACCCTGAGCGCAGTACTTCCTTAAACTTTGCATCCTGGGTGCCCCTCTTGCCTCACTCCTGTCCTGGCCTTGTCTCCATGTTTAATGTGGGGGAAGTAATTACACCTACTTCCTATAGTTGTTATGCAGAGGTCCCCAACCTTTGGGATCTAATGCCTGATGATCTGAGGTGAGGTTTATGTAATAATAATATAAATAAAATGCACAATGAAATTAATGTGCTTGAATCCTCTCAAAACCTTCCCCCCACCCCTGGTCCATGGAAAAATTGTCTTCCACAAAACTGGTCTTTGGTGCCAAAAAGGTTGGGACTGTTTTTATAAGAATCAACTGAGATATGAGAAGGGAAATGAGACTGTCTTGCAAACTGGCAGCTCCAGTGGCTATGAGAGCAAGGGAACTGCCAGGATCAGGATGTGCCCAAGTAGCAGTTGGGACTCAAATCCAGCCACCTTGTCCCATTTCCCACTGCTGGGACCTAGGGAAAAGGGGGGGGACTTCCATTTGCTGTTTATTCTCATGAGCCCCAAGATGTGTGCTCACCATTGGACTATGTGCTGAGTAAGTTTCAGCATCATGGACAGAGCAAAGCCCAGTGACCACCTATGGAGGAGAGCATGCAGCTGAAACAGAAGGGCTAGCCAACTCAGCACCTCCCATTAGGATCAGGTTTTCAGCCTTCCTCCAAGCAGATCAAGCAAACCATGGAGGGTTGGCCTCCAGGAAGCCAGACCCCTCCCTCCCTAGACTGGGCAGTGAAATCTCCCATGAAGCCACCCTGCCATATACGGTCCAGCGTGGGGTTCCTAATGAAAAATGGCTGGACTATTAGCGCTTTGCAAATTAAGGGTCCTTTCATTTATTACTGTGCTCTGCCAAGGATGAGCATTAATTTTTTTCTCAAAGCAAATTCACAGGAAACAGACAGTTTAGAATTTATGCTTGTAATGATGGCTACATGGGCCATTAAGACCACCTCTAAGTGAGCTTAATTTGTAGCAGATAAATGTATATGTCTACATATTTTTCAACATAGTTTATGGTGCATCTTGCACAGCTGTGCCCAACTGATTAAATCCTCACAAAATTTAAATAGGAAACCCATTACGTAGACAGTATTATAGCCATTCATCATGGAGGCAGTTTCAGGTTAACTCTTTAAGTGCCAAGCTGGGAGGAGGGCCAGGAATTGGGGAGCTTCTTTGGTTGAGAATTCAGGGTCTTCTTGTTCTCCTGACCTCTGTTGCTTCTGCCTTCCTAAATTCTGGGGAAGTTTCTATCCTGCTGGATAGACTCAAGGTGAAGTTTATAGCATGGAAGAAGAGACCCTAAGCTCACCTAGGCAGTTGGACCCTTGCTATCTGGTTGTAATAGTCTTCCCTGCCCCATGGATAGATAACATGATGATCACACAGCCTTGGACAGAGCATCCAGGCCATAGCAGTCCCACCTTGGTTATCTGTACCAGCCACTGAACCTGCCCGAATCTCAGCTGGTAATACAAAAGCAGCAACAGATAGTAGGGGTGCATTAATGACCAGAGCATGAGCTCTGGCCTCAGGTGAACATGGGGTTAAGTTCCAGCTGTGCTGCTGCTGGCAGTGTGCCACTCCCGGGCACCTTATTAGAGAGCTGAGTTGTGCCAAGTGCTTAGCACAGTGCCTGGGACATCATCAATGTTCAATGAACAGAACTTTGTTATTATTGTTGTTACTGTTTGTAGTAGAGACTGTCATTGCCCCCAGTGGCAGCCTCCTTGGTACCCACTATTCCAATACACACCACCTGCAGGCACCTGAAGCTTTTTACCTGAAGAAATTTACACAACTAAATGGTCACTTAGCTCCTTTGTGCCTTTTGTCAAGTTACTTAACTTCTCTGTGCCAAGTCCAAGGCTGGGACTAAGGTGTGGCAAGAGAGACACCTAAGAAGCAAAGTTCCTTCCAAGGCTTGGTAGGAACCCAAGCTTCTCTAAATTCAGGCTCCTTCCATGACTGCATTTTCAGTTTTGAAAGCAGTCATATAGGAAGAATCCTTTTAAAACAATAAATATGTGCCAGAACATTTTCATTAAGATTCTTTAGGTTCTTGCTCTAAATGTATTTTCAGGATGAGGGTTGGTTGGGTGGATCGTTTATAAGAATATAAATGATTAACACTAAATAAAGATACCAGTGTTTCTTGAGCCCTTTCAAGTTGCTTAGATCTGAGTTCAAGTCTGTCCCTAATACTACCTGTGTGCTCTTGGACAGATTCCTTAATGTCTCTGAACCTCAGTTTCCTTCTCTGTAAGATGGACACAGTAGTATGCATATTCCTATAAATATTGTGATAGTAGGATGAAATGACCCATATGAAGCCTACAGGGATTGGCACTGGGGATAGAAAGATGCAAGGACCACTGATGCTGACTTGCTGGCAGCTTGGAATAGACAACAGACTTGAATACAGGGAAGCTTGGATGCCATCAGATGCCTTCAACAATTGAAATATATTCCCATTGTTACAAAAGAGGGTAACGTACCTCTGTTTCTATGAGACTTGATTGTTGGAGAAGGCTTCACATAGGTTGTAATGTCAGAGCCAAGCTGCTTCAGAGGTGGGGAAGAAATGAAGTTTCCAGGCTAACAGAAAAAAAGGAGGGCATCCTGGGACTGGAAGTAATAGGTGCATAGCTGGGCAGAACTGGGAGTCTTTTAGAGCCTTTGGTCTTTCTAAAGCATCTTGCAGGAAAAAAGGAGCATGGAGGTGGGGAGATAGGCAGCCTTGGGACCTTAAAGCTTCTTTCTTGCCGCCATTTGAAGCAGAGACTTTATCCTGAAGTTAACAGGGAGCCTTTGGAAAGTTTTAATCAGGAGTGTGATGGGACCAAATTTGCATTTTAGAAGGATCTCCTTTGCCGCCACTCGGAGAATAGCTTGAAAGGGAGTAGGAATGGTGGCAGGGGGAGCAGTTAGGGAACAATGGCAGGTGTCTCGTTAGCAGCGCAGATGAGGGGCTAGGACAGGGGAATGGGAGTGAGAGGCTCTTCAGAAGCAGAATCATCAGATTTGGTGATGGATTAAAGGTGGGGGTGAGAGAGGTGGCTAGGAGGATGCCGAATCTGCAGCTTTGTGCCAGACAAGGGAAGAGGGGGACCAGGCTGGCTGTGCGGGCAGGGCATGACAACAGGGCCAGCTGGGAGCATGTTTTGTTTTAGGTGCCTTCGGGGTAAATTTGAATTTCTATGTATTGATCTCACTTCTAGCAAGGACCTCTTGGCCCCAAACATACCTCCCAGAAGAAGAGAAATTGATGGATGGGTAATTTGCTCTAAAACCCCAGCTGATGACTGTTGGCACCCAGCAAATCTCCTTCCTGGAAACTGCCTTTCAATACAGTGGGCACTCTGACTGGCTGTTTATTAACTCTGGGGTCACAAGGAAGCAGCATGCTTCAAAATGTGACCAATTAAGAAATAAGCTTAGATGCGGGCCTGTCTCTCTCTCTCTGTGTTTGAAAGGAATCAAGTGAAATGTTCTAAGTGTTCAATTTCACCTGTCAGAGTTACAGTTGTCATTGAAAGATGCCCAGTTCTCAGGATCTGTAGTTTATTAGCACATCACCCCTCTTCTATAGAACTGTGTGATTCTCTCGCTGGACACAAGTCAGGGGGGAAAAGGGAAGCTTTCCTTTCCCTCTCTGATGTTATATATATTTTTTCTATCTTGAATAAATGGGCCCCAGGAGCAGACTCAAGGAAAAGCGCACTAATATTTAGGTACACTGTATGTGCCAAGCATTGTGCTAATAGCTTTATTACAGTTAGGGATGATGAGAGCAACAGTAATTACCATCTTTTGTGCTTATTCTTGGCAACCTACTCCAGTACTCTTGCCTGGAAAATCCCATGGACGGAGGAGCCTGGTAGGCTGCAGTCTACGGGGTCACACAGAGTCGGACATGACTGAAGTGACTTAGCAGCAGCAGCAGTGCTTATTCTTGGTCAGCACTGTGCATTATCTCATTCAATACTTTCAACAACTCTTCCAAGCATATCCTATGATTATTCCCATTTTACAGATGAGAAAACTGAGGTGGGACTGGTTAATAAACAAGTTCAGTAAGTGGCAGAGATGGGATTCAAACCTAGGACCTCTTGACACTGAAGCCATGTCTTGCTGGCTGCACCATGACCATGAGCTCTCTACAAACGTTTGGCTGCCTGAGACCCATGGGTGCCATTGCCCTCACTAGGTACTGACTGAGTGGCAGGAGGGCAGGAGCTATCATGCTGCAGCAAACTGCCCAGCCTCATTAAACATGTCTGCTGGGCTGCTGTGACCCAGGCTCTCTCTGCCATTTCTCTACCTCCTGCCTAACCTGCTGTTTATCTTTCCCCTTTATTCACCTTAGCCCAGTTTCACCTCCTGTCGGAAGGACTCCTGATTAATTTCTTTGCCTGGTCCCTTGGGGCACCTCAGCCCAGACTGGTCAAGTGCAATGTCCATCCACAATGGTCTAATGTGGATTCTTCAGTCCCCATGTCTGTCTATCTGTCTGCCTGTCCTTGAGTAGGCACCCTACTCTTTTAGCCCAGGGCTTACTTATAATATTTTCTCCAGTGGCTAAAATTCATCACAGACAACTAGACATTGCATTATACGGGTATTTTATCTTAGTCAAAACCTGGTTTTTGCCACTTACAGATTGTGTGATCTTTGGTGAGGTAACTGAACTCTTTGTAATCAGTTTTCTCATTTGAAAAATAGGAGTAGTTGTAGCACTGCTCCTCAGAGGATAATTTTGAAGCTTAAATGAGATGATGAGTGGACAGTTCTTAGGATATCACTTGGCACTACATAGGTGCTCAGTAAATGGTAGCTGTTATCATCATCAGGGGGTCAATAAGGAGTATAAGTAACTCTATGTTGATAATAAGAAGAAACACAAGCTGGAATCAAGATTGCAGGGAGAAATATCAATCACTTCAGATATGCAGATGACACCACCCTTATGGCAGAAAGGGAAGAGGAACTAAAAAGCCTCTTGATGAAAGTGAAAGTGGAGAGTGAAAAAGTTGGCCTAAAGCTCAACATTCAGAAGACGAAGATCATGGCATCCTGTCCCATCACTTCATGGCAAATAGATGGGGAAACAGTGGAAACAGTGTCAGACTTTATTTTTGGGGGGCTCCAAAATCACTGCAGATGGTGACTGCAGCCATGAAATTAAAAGACACTTGCTCCTTGGAAGAAAAGTTATGACCAACCTAGACAGCATATTAAAAGCAGAGACATTACTTTGCTGACTAAGGTTCGTCTAGTTAAGGCTATGGTTTTTCCTGCGGTCATGTATGGATGTAAGAGTTGGACTGTGAAGAAGGCTGAGCACCAAAGAATTGATGCTTTTGAACTGTGGTGTTGGAGAAGACTCTTGAGAGTCCCTTGGACTGCAAGGAGATCCAACCAGTCCATTCTGAAGGAGATCAGCCCTGGGATTTCTTTGGCAGGAATGATGCTGAAGCTGAAACTCCAGTACTTTGGCCACCTCATGTGAAGAGTTGACTCATTGGAAAAGACTCTGATGCTGGGAGGGATTGTGGGCAGGAGGAGAAGGGGACGACAGAGGATGAGATGGCTGGATGGCATCACTGACTTGATGGATGTGAGTCTGAGTGAACTCCGGGAGTTGGTGGTGGACAGGGAGGCCTGGCATGCTGCGATTCATGGGGTCACAAGGAGTCGGACACGACTGAGAGAATGAACTGACTAAACTGACTGAACTGACTGACCACCCCTCACAGACGCACCATAGGTAGCAGTTTTTGAAGAGGTTCTCCATTCATCGCCTTTTTTTGACCTACATGACCACATTGAAGAACAGAAAGAGAGAGAGGGCAAGATGGACAGAAGGAGAGAGGAAAGAGTTTATCACCAACTTGTGTGGTTGTCAGGGCTGGAAGGAAACTCAGGGCTCTCCTGGGGTTTATGGATGGGCTCTAGAAGATTTATGAACCTCTAAAACCAAATGTCCATTATTTATGCCTTTACATTTATGTTCTTCTCAGGAAAAGACCCCACTGCTGCATTAGATTCTCAAAGGGGCCCAAAGCTCTCCCAAAGCCTTATAATCATTGATCTAATCCAACTGCAGGCATGCCCTAAAGCCCACGAGTGAGGCACAGTGAGGACCTAGGGTCCTGCTCCCAGGTCAAGGCTCCATGTGCCTCACAGACTCAGCCCCGCCTAGGCAGTGTCAGCGGGGGACAGCGGGACCCTTGATGAGGGCAGCTTGGCTGAGGCCACCAAGGCAGCAGGAGATGAGAACCTTAGGGCAGGGGACCTAGAGCCCATTAGAATCTGCTTGTTGTGTGAGGCGGATGCTAACTGCACCACTAGGGAGTCATTGAGTGACTGCTGGGGCCACAGTGATGAGCTCACTGCAAAAACTCTGGAGCTGCAGGTGACTTTGGGAAAGAAGGGCAAGAGGGCCTGGCCTGGCTCTGGGACTGGGTTGCCAAGCAAAGGCCAGAGCAGCTTTTCTGTCATTTATGTTTATCGTGTGCGTGTGTGTGTGTGTGTGTGTGTGTGTGTGTGTGTGTATTTGGGGAAAGAGAGAGGAGGCGGGTGAGTAGGAAGCATTCATTAAAGACCGCACATACACACACATGTGCACACACACTCACACACATATTCACACTGGAATTTAAACGTTAAGGAATTGAGCTTCTTTCTAAGAAGAGCCTTCTACCTGCCTCCCACCTGAAGAGTCAAATGTGGAGGAAACTGGTTTTGGTTCCTGCAGAAAGGAGCTTCTAGGAGGCCTTGGGAGCGTTTCAAACCCCTTAGGCATTATGGTGATGACCATACAGTAAAAATAACCTTTAAATGCAGACAACCGATTCCCAATGTTCTTGCTCATATATTTTCCCACTTGAAGTCTCAACTCGTGGGGGATGGTACATGTTTAATATTTATACCACATCCGGATACCTGATTTGTTTGCCATTTTAATGTGATTTTTATGATTGTAAACGTGGCAACTAAAAATTAACATGGCTGCAGATTTGAGAAATTGTTTTTGTGTGTAGAACACAAAGGTGTTAAAGATTTGTAACTGGCTATTGATTTGGACCTCATGAAAAAGATTGTGTGCATATATTCAGAAAATTAACACACAAAAGAGTGTGGTATGTTCATGTTTTAATGTTCACATGGCCAAAATTTTAAACAGTGAAAAAGAATGTCAAATCAAAAGTGGACAACTGTTCTCTAGCTTCCTGAGAAAGACTCATTCTCCAGAGGTTTGAGTAGCCTCACTTCATAGTCCCAGGGAGGGTAAGCAGTTACCTTAGAATCACCCCGCTGGACCAAGGCACTAAAACCCCATTCCTGACCATAGGTGCAGCCTGTGGGTGCATTCACAGATTTTTGGGTTAAGTATGAACCAACTGAAACAGTGTGGTCTGGACTCAACCCCAACAAAATACAGATAAAATTCTGTGTGTGCCTGTATGCTTGCACTTTACTGAAGAAATGGCTCACATTACTTTAAAAACCAGATATTTAAGGTAAACCTTAAGCAACCAAGACTGACAACCATAGCATTAGATGTAGTGACTTAGGAAATACAATAGTTGTCACTGTTACAGTTGTCATTCTAAAGAAGGAATTTAATGAGAAATTTTAAGCTGTTTATTATTTTAATTTTGGAGGATATTTTGATGCTTCTAGATAACTCTGGACGAGTAGTTCTTAAGTGTGTTGCCTGGACCCACAGCATTAGCATCTCTTGGAAAGTCCTTAGAAATGCAAATTCTTAGGCCTAACTCCAGAACGACAGGGTGGGAAACTGCAGGGAAAACCCAGTCATCCATGGTCTAATAGGCCCTCCAGGAGAATCTGGTCTTCACTAATGTTTGAAGGCTACTGTTCTAGGTCATCAATTTTGGAAAAATCTGGTTTTCTAGTTTGAAGTGATTCGTCAATGTTTCTAAAAAAACCACCTTGGTATAGGATTCAGTTTGAAAAGTAAGATTTTGTGTAGGATCCAACAAATCAGTGCAGGTGGCTTAAATTTGAGGTCAGTGCTCAAGCTGACTGTGTTCCAGCCGTGCTTCCTTTCCAACCCCTCCTGCAATCGCCAGCCTCCCACATGGCTCAGTGGTAAAAGAATCTGCCTGCAATGGATGTGAATTCCATCCCTGGGTTGGGAAGATTCCCCTGGAGAAGGAATTGGCAACTCACTCCAGTATTCTTGCCTGGAAAATCCTGTGGGCAGAGGAGCCTGGTGGACTACAGTCCATAGGGTCGCCAAGAGTCAGACACCGCTTAGTACTCACACACTGCAGTTACAAATTACCTCTGAAACAAGTGCCCCTGCCCCTCCACCCCATCAGAGCCTTGCTAGGATGTCAGCTAAAGGTGCTCTCAGAAAGCTGCAGAATACAGCCCAGGCATTCTACCAGAGCTGGAGCAGGAGAGCTCAGCAGGAACAAATGCCCTTAAACCACCTCCTAGACAGCCCTGCCTGGCTGTGTTGAGTGTTGCTAGGTTATGAGCTGGTAGAGGATCTGGCAACAGGCTGAGAAGACCTCCCTCTTGCTGCATGGCTGTCATCAGCAGAGCCTTCCAAGTCAATCAGGCTTCTTGCCCAGAGTCTCCTCCTCACATGAATCTTCTCCAGCCCCATCAAGTTCTCCTCTCATTCACTCTTGTCTTCCAAACCTTCTTTGGAGAATCAGCTCAGAGTTTATCTCCTCCAGGAAGCCTTCACAGACTTCTCCAGCCCATCTCCCTTCTCTAAGTGCTTGTTCACATCACCAGTATGTCATGATTCGGGACTTCACTGCTTTCTTTTAATTGTGGATCTGGGTTCATCAGTTTCCATTGGTTGCTTTAGTTCATTCACTCATGCCAACTCAGCCATTCAATCAAACACATTTTGATTGTCTTCAGACCCTGTGCTCAAGACTAGGAATAATTCAGAACCAGCTCCATCTTCCCAGGATCTCCTAGATCAATAAAAATAACAGCAGCTACTACAATACCACAACCTCGCTACGTGCATTAAAGCATTACCTATCTGTTCACATTCTGAAACTGTCTTATTTCCTCATTTGCTTACCTCTTTATTACCATCTCCTCCACCAGAATCCACCTGCAATGCAGGAGATGCCAGTTCAATTCCTCGGTTGGGAGGATCCACTGGAGAAGGGATAGGCTACACACTCCAGTGTTCTTGGGCTTCCCTTGTGGCTCAGCTGATAAAAAATCTGCCTACAATGCGAGAGACCTGGGTTTGATCCCTGGGTTGGGACGATCCCCTGGAAAAGGGAAAGGCTACCCACTCCAGTGTTCTGGCCTGGAGAATCCCATGGACTGTATAGTCCATGGGGTCTCAAAGAGTCGGACATGACTGAGTGACTTTCACTTTCACCGCTAGAAATGAGGCTAACATTGGAGTAGAATTGCTTGGTCACAGAGTAGGTGTAGAGGTAATTTTATAAGAAACTACCCAAGAGTTTTCCAAAGATCTGTGACATTTTGCACACCCACCAGCAAAATATGACAGTTTCCATTGCTTCACATTATTTTCAACATTTTGTGATGACAGGTTTTTAATGTTATAAAATAGTGAGTATGGGGTAGAATCTTATTAGAATCATAATTCGAATTTCCCTGATGACAAATGGTGTTGAACATCCTTTCATGAGCTTATTGGTCATTCTCAGGGTGTTATATTTAACTATTGAGTTCTAGGGAAAAGAACACATTTATAATACAAGTCCTTTGTCAGAAATACAAATAACTTCTCCTAGTATGTGCTTTGCTTTTTCTTTCTCTTTATGATGTATGTAGGTAAACAGACATTTTAAATTTTGATAAGGCCCAATTTGCCAATTTTTTTTTTTAAATCATTTGTGCTTTTAAGGTCCTCTCTGAGAAATCTTTGCCTACCTCAAGGCCTTGAAGATCTTCTCATATGTTTTCTTCTGGAAGCTTAGAGCTTTAGAGGTTGGACATTTACATTTATGCCTTTGATCAAGTATAAATTAAATTTTTGTATGGTATGAGGCATGGTTGAAGTTAAAATTTTCCCATACAGTTATCAACTTGTACCAATACCATTTGTTCAAGTCTTTCTTTTTCCTCATTGATTGTTTTGATAAGTTTATGAAAAATCAGTTAACTGTAGACATGTGGTTCCGTCTCTAAACTCTCAATTCTATTTCGTTGTTCCCTACTCTAGTCTACTACCAATATCGTATTGTTTCTTACTGCAGCTTTTTAGCAATTCTTTAAATCAGGTAGTGTCAGTCCTCCAATTTTTTCTTTTTCTTATTTTAGTACTTAAGACTTTTGCATTGCACAATAATCACATTAGATTTGGTTTTCTATTTGTTTCTGTTTCCCTTCAGTTTGAAGACTTACATATAAATAAAATCTACAGTATATAGTCTTCATGTAAAACTTTTCATTTTTTTTTTCACATAGCTTAAGCTTTTTGAGAGTCATCCACGCTTTTGTATGTATCAAGAGTTTGTTCATTTTTCTTGCTGTGTAGTTTTCTGCTGTGGGAGACATCACTGTATTTTTAGCCATTCTACCACAGTAAAATGGACACCTGGGCTGTTTTCCCGTTTTTGGATATCATGAATAAAGCTGCTTTGAATTTCCTTATACAAGTTTTTCAGTGTGTGTGTATGCGTGTGTGTGTGTATGCACGTCTCTGTGCACACTTTCTTGAGGGTAAATAACCAGAAATAGAATTGTTTGGTCATAGTGTTTGTTTAAATTTGTAAGAAGCTTCCAGCACACTTTTTAAACTGGTTGTGCATTTTATATTCCCACCAGCAATGTTTGAGAGTCCTGATCGTGCTGTATGTTTTCCAGCACTGAGAGCTGTCAATCTTTATTGTATGTATGTTTACATGTTCTGGTTTTAATTTTCATTTCCCTAATGACCAACAATCTTGAATATTTTATGTGCTAATTAGCCAGCTATGTATCTCCTTTTGTGAAATGTCTGTTCAAATATTTTGCTTATTTTAAAAATTTTGGGTTTAAAAAATAACTATTATACACATTCTTTTTATATTTTGGATACCAGTCCTTTGTGAAATATATATATATTTTACTTGTTGGTTATTTCTTTTAAGAATGACATGCCAATTCCAAACTCTGTAAATGTTCCTCCTGACCCAGGTAACTGTAAGTTCATTCTCTAAGTCTGTCTGTTTTGTAAATAAGTTCATTTATATTATTTATTTTTAGATTCCCTATAGAAGCAAAATCATGTGATATTTGTCTTTCTCTGTCTGACTTATTTCACTCAGTATGATAATCTCTAGGCCCATCCATGTTGCTGTGAAGGGCATTATTTCATTCTTTTTAATGGCTGAGTAATAAATGTCTATCAACAGAGAAATGGATAAAGAAGATGTGGTACACATATATAATGTGAAATGCATTTATGAGAACTTTTTCCCCCAGATCTGTGGCTTACCTATCCAATTATTTAATGGTGTATTTTGAAGACAAAATGTTTTAATTTTGATTACATCCACCTTATCATCTTTTTCTTTTCTAATTAGTGTCCTTTGCTGTTGTAAACCACAAAATCTTGGCTTACTCTAAGTGTTTTATTAATAAATCTTCTTTCAGACGTTAGATTTTGCATTTAAATATGGTTCATCTCAAGTGAATTGTTATATATGATATAGGGTCCTTTTCCCCTCATATTGCTAATCCAGTTGTTTCAATACCATTTGCTGACAAGACTTTCTTCCCCACTGAGTAACCTAGACACACTTATCTCGAGGTGGTTGGCTGTATAGGTGGTGCCTGTTCATTGTGAACAGCATTCATTTCAGTCTCTGTTTTTCGCACTGAGTAATTATAATTTCTATTGATCTGTCTTCATGTTTCATGACCCTTTCTTCTGTAGTTGTCAATCTGTTGTTAACCCCATCTGGGGAATTTTTTAAGACAAATACTGTAACTCTCAGTTTTATCATTTCTATCTGACAGTTTTTCATAGTTTCCATTTCTCTGCTGAAATTCATTTCCTTGCTCTTTTATCCATTTGTTCTTTTGAGTGTTTGGATATATTTATAATAATGGTTTGGAGTCTTTTTGTTAATTTCAATACTCCTACCATTTAAGAGTCTGTTTCTATTGATTACCAATTTTCTCTTTCCCAGTTTTGTTGATATATAATTCATATATTACACTGTATAAGTTTAAGGTGTACAACATACTGATATATGTATATATTGAAAAATGACTACCACAAGTTTATTTAGTATCCATCACCCCTCATAGTTAACAAATTCTTTTTTTCTTTTGATGAGAACTTTTGAGGTCTACTCTCAACTTTCAATTATACCATATAGTATTGTTAACTATTTGCCTACCAATTTCTTGATTATGGGTCACAATTTTCCTGCTTCACTTGCCTAGTAATGTATTTTTTTTTAATTTTTATTTTTACTTTATTTTACTTTATAGTACTGTATTGGTTTTGCCATACATTGACATGAATCCACCACGGGTGTACATGAGTTCCCAAACATGAACCCCCCTCCCACCTCCCACCCCATATCATCTCTCTGGATCATCCCCATGCACCAGCCCCAAGCATCCTGAATTCTGCATCAAACATAGACTGACAAGTCCTTTCTTACATGATAGTATACATGTTTCAATACCATTCTCCCAAATCATCCCAAACTCTCCCTTAGAGTCCAAAAGTTCGCTCTACACATCTGTGTCTCTTTTGCTGTCTCGCATACAGGGTCATCATTGCCATCTTCCTAAATTCCATATATATGTGTTAGTATACTGTATTGGTGTTTTTCTTTCTGGCTTACTTCACTCTGTATAATCAGCTCCAGTTTCATCCATCTCATTAGAACTGATTCAAATGTATTCTTTTTAATGGCTGAGTAATATTCCATTGTGTCTATGTACCACAGCTTTCTTATCCATTCATCTGCTGATGGACATCTTGGTTGCTTCCATGTCCTGGCTATTATAAACAGTGCTGTGATGAACATTGGGGTACATCTGTCTCTTTCCATTCTGGTTTCCTCGGTGTGTATGCCCAGAGGTGGGATTGCTGGGTCATAAGGCAGTTCTATTTGCAATTTTTTAAGGAATCTCCACACTGTTCTCCATAGTGGCTGTACTAGTTTGCATTCCCACCAACAGTGCAAGAGGGTTCCCTTTTCTCCACACCCTCTCCAGCATTTCTTGCTTGTAGACTTTTGGATTGCAGCCATTCTGACTGGTGTGAAATGGTACCTCATTGTGGTCTTGATTTGCATTTCACTGATAATGAGTGATGACGAGCATCTTTTCATGTGTTTGTTAGCCACCCGTATGTCTTCTTTGGAGAAATGTCTATTTAGTTCTTTGGCCCATTTTTTGATTGGGTCGTTTATTTTTCTGGAATTGAGCTGCATAAGTTGCTTGTATATTTTTGAGATTAGTTGTTTGTCAGTTGCTTCATTTGCTATTATTTTCTCCCATTCAGAAGGCTGTCTTTTCACCTTGCTTATATTTCCTTTGTTGTGCAGAAGCTTTTAAGTTTGATTAGGTCCCATTTGTTTATTTTTGCTTTTATTTCCAATATTCTGGGAGGTGGGTCATAGAGGATCCTGCTATGATTTATGTCGGAGAGTGTTATGCCTATGTTCTCCTCTAGGAGTTTTATAGTTTCTGGTCTTAAGTTTAGATCTTTAATCCATTTTGAGTTTGTTTTTGTGTGTGGTGTTAGAAAGTGATCTAGTTTCATTCTTTTACAAGTGGTTGACCAGTTTTCCCAGCACCACTTGTTAAAGAGATTGTCTTTACTCCACTGTATATTCTTTCCTCTTTTGTCAAAGATAAGGTGTCCATATGTGTGTGGATTTATCTCTGGGCTTTCTATTTTGTTCCATTGATCTATATTTCTGTCTTTGTGCCAGTACCATACTGTCTTGATGACTGTGGCTTTGTAGTAGAGCCTGAAGTCAGGCAGGTTGATTCCTCCAGTTCTATTCTTCTTTCTCAAGATTGCTTTGACTATTCGAGGTTTTTTGTATTTCCATACAAATCTTGAGATTATTTGTTCTAGTTCTGTGAAAAATACTGTTGGTAGCTTGATAGGGGTTGCATTGAATCTGTAGATTGCTTTGGATAGTATACTCATTTTCACTATATTGATTCTTCTGATCCATGAACATATTTCTCCATCTATTAGTGTCCTCTTTGATTTCTTTCATCAGTGTTTTACAGTTTTCTATATATAGGTCTATACCTAGATATATCTATACCTAGATTCCTAGGTATCTTATTCTTTTCATTGCAATGGTGAATGGAATTGTTTCCTTAATTTCTTTTTCTACTTTCTCATTATTAGTGTATAGGAATGCAAGGGATTACTGTGTTTTGATTTTAAATCCTGCAACTTTACTATATTCATTGATTACCTCTAATAATTTTCTGGTGGAGTCTTTAGGGTGTTCTGTGTAGAGGATCATGTCATCTGCAAACAGTGAAAGTTTTATTTCATTTTATGCTGGATATTGTGGATAATACCTCTTAGGGAAGCTGGATTATACTGTTTTCCTTAAAAACTTGAGTTATTAGGGCTTTCTATGTAGAGGATCATGTCATCTGCAAACAGTGAGAGTTTTACTTTTTCTTTTCCAATTTGGATTCCTTTTATTTCTTTTTCTGCTCTGATTGCTGTGGCCAAAACTTCCAAAACTATGTTGAATAGTAGTGGTGAGAGTGGCCACCCTTGTCTGGTTCCTGACTTTAGGGGAAATGCTTTCAATTTTTCACCATTGAGGATAATGTTTGCTGTGGGTTTGTCATATATAGCTTTTATTATGTTGAGGTATGTTCCTTCTATTCCTGCTTTCTTTAGAGTTTTTATCATAAATGGATGATGAATTTTGTCAAAGGCTTTCTCTGCATCTATTGAGATAATCATATGGTTTTTATTTTTCAATTTGTTAATGTGGTGTATTACATTGATTGATTTGCAGATATTGAAGAATCCTTGCATCCCTGGGATAAAGCCCACTTGGCCATGATGTATGATCTTTTTAATGTGTTGTTTGATTCTGATTGCTAGAATTTTGTTAAAGATTTTTGCATTTGTTAAAGATTTTGCACTATGTTCATCAGTGACATTGGCCTGTAGTTTTCTTTTTTTGTGGCATCTTTGTCAGGTTTTGGTATTAGGGTGATGGTGGCCTCATAGAATGAGTTTGGAAGTTTCCCTTCCTCTGCAATTTTCTGGAAGAGTTTGAGTAGGATAGTGTTAGCTCTTCTCTAAATTTTTGGTAGAATTCAGCTGTGAAGCTGTCTGGACCCGGGCTTTTGTTTGCTGGAGGATTTCTGATTACAGTTTCAATTTCTGTGCTTGTGATGGGTCTGTTAAGATTTTCTATTTCTTCCTGGTTCAGTTTTGGAAAATTGTACTTTTCTAAGAATATGTCCATTTCTTCCAGGTTGTCCATTTTATTGGCATATAATTGCTGACAGTAGTCTCTTACGATCTTTTGTATTTCTGTGTTGTCTGTTGTGATCTCTCCACTTTCATTTCTAATTTTATTGATTTGATTTTTCTCCTTTTGTTTCTTGATGAGTCTGGCTAATGGTTTGTCAATTTTATTTATCCTCTCAAAGAACCAGCTTTTGACTTTGTTGATTTTTGCTATGGTCTCTTTTCTTTCTTTTGCATTTATCTCTGCCCTAATTTTTAAGATTTCTTTCCTTCTACTAACCCTGGGGTTCTCCATTTCTTCCTTTTCTAGTTGCTTTAGGTGTAGAGTTAGGTTATTTATTTGACTTTTTTCTTGTTTCTTTAGGTATGCCTGTATTGCTATGAACCTTCTCATTAGCATTGCTTTTACAGTGTCCCACAGGTTTGGGGTTGTTGTGTTTTCATTTTCATTCATTTTTGTGTATATTTTGATTTCTTTTTTGATTTCTTCTGTGATTTGTTGGTTATTCAGCAGTGTGTTGTTCAGCCTCCATATGTTGGAATTTTTAATAGTTTTTCTCCTGTAATTGAGATCTAATCTCACTGCATTGTGGTCAGAAAAGATGCATGGAATGATTTTAATTTTTTTGAATTTATCAAGGCTAGATTTATGGCCCAGAATAAAACACTTAGGCATATATCTACCTAAGGAAATAAAAGACCTATATATAAAAAACTATAAAACACTGGTGAAAGAAATCAAAGAAGACACCAATAGATGGAGAAATATACTGTGTTCATGAATCAGAAGAATTAATATAGTGAAAATGAGTATACTATCCAAAGCAATCTACAGATTCAATGCAACCCCTATCAAGCTACCAACAGTATTTTTCACAGAACTAGAACAAATAATCTCAAGATTTGTATGGAAATACAAAAAACCTCGAATAGTCAAAGCAATCTTGAGAAAGAAGAATAGAACTGGAGGAATCAACCTGCCTGACTTCAGGCTCTACTACAAAGCCACAGTCATCAAGACAGTATGGTACTGGCACAAAGACAGAAATATAGATCAATGGAACAAAATAGAAAGCCCAGAGATAAATCCACACACATATGGACACCTTATCTTTGACAAAAGAGGAAAGAATATACAGTGGAGTAAAGACAATCTCTTTAACAAGTGGTGCTGGGAAAACTGGTCAACCACTTGTAAAAGAATGAAACTAGATCACTTTCTAACACCACACACAAAAACAAACTCAAAATGGATTAAAGATCTAAACTTAAGACCAGAAACTATAAAACTCCTAGAGGAGAACATAGGCATAACACTCTCCGACATAAATCATAGCAGGATCCTCTATGACCCACCTCCCAGAATATTGGAAATAAAAGCAAAAATAAACAAATGGGACCTAATCAAACTTAAAAGCTTCTGCACAACAAAGGAAATATAAGCAAGGTGAAAAGACAGCCTTCTGAATGGGAGAAAATAATAGCAAATGAAGCAACTGACAAACAACTAATCTCAAAAATATACAAGCAACTTATGCAGCTCAATTCCAGAAAAATAAACGACCCAATCAAAAAATGGGCCAAAGAACTAAATAGACATTTCTCCAAAGAAGACATACGGATGGCTAACAAACACATGAAAAGATGCTCGTCATCACTCATTATCAGAGTAGTGCAAATCAAGACCACAATGAGGTACCATTTCACACCAGTCAGAATGGCTGCAATCCAAAAGTCTACAAGCAAGAAATGCTGGAGAGGGTGTGGAGAAAAGGGAACCCTCTTACACTGTTGGTGGGAATACAAACTAGTACAGCCACTATGGAGAACAGTATGGAGACTCCTTTAAAAACTGGAAATAGAACTGCCATACAACCCAGCAATCCCACCTCTGGGCACACACACCAAGTAAACCAGAATGGAAAGAGACAGATGTACCCCAATGTTCATCACAGCACTGTTTATAATAGCCATGACATGGAAGCAACCTAGATGTCCATCAGCAGATGAATGGATAAGAAAGCTGTGGTACATAGACACAATGGAATATTACTCAGCCATTAAAAAGAATACATTTGAATCAGTTCTAATGAGGTGTATGAAACTGGAGCCTATTATACAGAGTGAAGTAAGCCAGAAAGAAAAACACCAATATAGTATACTAACGTATATATATGGAATTTAGAAAGATGGTACTGGTAACCCTGTATGCGAGACAGCAAAAGAGACACAGATGTATAGAACAGTCTTTTGGACTCTGTGGGAGAGGGAGAGGGTGGGGCTATTTGGGAGAATGGCATTGAAACATGTATATTATCATATGTGAAACGAATTACCAGTCCAGGTTCAATGCATGATACAGAATGCTTGGGGCTGGTGCACTGGGATGACCCAGAGGGATGGTACAGGGAGGGAGGAGGGAAGGGGGTTCAGGATGGGGAACACGTGTATATCTGTGGCGGATTCATGTCGATGTATGGCAAAACCAATACAATATTGTAAAGTAATTAGCCTCCAATTAAAATAAATAAATTTATATTTTTTAAAAACAAAATAAAAAATTAAAATATTGAGTATTGAAGACATTTAAATTACTGGTGAATCCTCTTGATTTTCTTTGGCTTTGCCTTATTTTTTTGTTAGGACCACTCTAATTTCAACTTCATCATTAGTCGTGAGATGGTGCCCTGACTCTAGGGCAGTGTTTCTCAACTGAGGTGCCTTTTTTCCCCAAGGACATTTTGCAATGTCTAGCGACATTCTGAGTTGTCACAAATAGGGTGGATATTATTGGCATCTAATAGGTAGAGGCCAGGATTGGTGTTAAGCATCCTACAGTGCACAGTATAGTTCCCCACAATGAAGGGTTATCTGTTCCAAATGTTGGCACAGTAGTGCCAAGGTTGAGAAACCCTGCTCTAAGGTGTGATCCTTACCCTAGTATATGCCCTTTCTGCAGTCTTAACTGAGATACACACTAGAGCTTCTAGACTTTAGCAAAACTGGAGCTCCCAATCCAGCAGAGCCTCTGGCATTTCCATCTAGCTCTCAGACTCTTAGCAGTTGCTCTCTAACAGGCCTCATCAACTCTTGCTCTGGACTTTGCAAGCCACATTTCAACCAACATGCCGCAAAACATGCCCACATTGACTTCTGGTGTCTTTCCTCTCCACAGTTCTCCTCCCTTAGTGTCTGCTCCTCAAATCCCAGCCAGTTCAGCAGCCCAAACTCCAAACTCTGCTCAGCTCAATCAGATCACTTGGATCTCTTTAGGTGTCCCCTCTCTCTGATTCACTTTGGAAAGAACCACAGGTCAGAAAGTCAGAACAAACACAGTCCTCTTCTTCTTGAATATTTCATTTCTCTTGTGAATCACAATTCTGCACTTTTGTCTGGTGCCAGGAAAGAGTTGCCTCTCTTATTTTATTCATTTCTATTCTGGTGATGGTGAGAATGCTAGTAAGGAATTTTTACAAACACAGCTTCCCTGTGCCTTATACTGGGTGATTGTGACTCATTGGTCCAGGCTGAGACCTGTAAATTTCTATTTTAAAAATCCTAGGAAGATGCTGATTCAACACTTAGCTTGGGACTTATCACTCTAAGCCTCACAGGGGCCATACTAGGGCAGGAAAGACATTTTTCCTCTCTCTAGGATCTCATAGCCTTCCACTTGGCTGAAAGGATTACATTATAAATTTGCTACTTTAAATGTTGCAGGGGAGTGGTCTTTCCACAAGCAATACACTGTGTACACAGTAGCCACATAACCTGAGAGGAGACTTCATCTATAGTTGAGGCATCCTCAGCCCTTCATTCCTCTGGCCCTTCCCTTTCAGGAGCAGATTCCAAGTGCTACATGCCCATTTGTTCTGTGTCTGGGGACCTGGAAGTCTTTGAGGTTCTTCTCCAGATGTGGTTCCTGCAGCTATCAACACTACCCCAAGGGCTCTGGGGACCCAGATCTGAGATAGAGCAGATACTCTAGATTTACTGTTTGCTTGCTTCACAGTTAATGGTAATTTATGAGTTTTAATCATTATGCCACACAGGGGAAATACGACTGGGATTCATTTCAATAAGGAAATCCATCTATTTTTATACCTTGGCCCTTATCTCAGTAGCTTCCTCTCCAAACGATCTGTTCCAGAAGCCTCATTAAATGTTTAGAGAGGAGAAGTTCTCAGACAACCTTTTCTCTTTACCTCAGAGAGGTACCCCTAAGAGCTGAGCTCCAAACTATCCATAAATTCCAACCATAGTGGCTTTCTGTAGCCCTGTATGCCAGAGAACTTTGCAGAATTAATTTGGATTAATGCACTCAATACCAATGCATTACATGAGGACAGTTCAGGATTTTTTTAAACATATTTTAATCACTATTCATGTTCAGTCCTTGTTTTCTTCACTCATTCATCAATCTATTAATTTACTTTTATGTTAAGCCATGTGCACAACCACAAAACAAATATTCATCCTCACTGTATGCTAGGCACTGTGCCTGACTCCAAGAACCTGGAGACTGACAAGCATTCATTTATCCACTCATTTATGCCATAAATGTTTATTGAGCATCTACTATGTGCCAGGTAGCTTGCTTGGCATCAGGGACTCATATGATAAAGAAGGTTATTGTCTTCATAGTTTATTTTGTAAATTGGAGAGGATGCAAATAAGATAATAAGAAAATAAGATCACATTAAAAATACCGAGTGCTATGAAGGAAGTAAGACAAGTCGAAGGAAAAGGGCAATAAAGGAAGACTTCTCTGTGGAGGTTACAGTTGAGCTGAGACCTAGATGACAAGAACCAGCTGTGTGAAGAATTAGATGTAGAATGTTTCAGGAAAAGGAAATTTCAGATGCAAAGCCCCAGATAAGTACAGTGCGGCTAAAACACTGTGGATGTGGGAGAATAATGGCAGATGAAGTTGGGGAGGTTGGCCAGGGTTAGATCACATGGGGCCTTGTACATTTGAGAAGAGTTTTGAATTTTCCACAGAGGAAGTTTATCTTTTCTCCCATGTGTTTGTATGTATGTAGTTTTATCATGATGAACTTATGGGTATTTATTTTATACCAAGAGATATAATCCAGTATTACTTTATTTTGTTGCTAAAATTTGGCCTTTGGGAGCTCTTTCAGTTGGCTTCTAAGTCTGTTTGACATACTCTTTATTATTGTGGGTTTTTTAAGTACTTTCTTACTTTTCAGGATGCTCCAGGCTAGATTCTTTATCCCAAGAACAAAGGAGGGTCATTGGATTTATCCCATCTATCTACATCTGGCCGCCTTATATGATAAGCTTTCTGTGACCGATCCCTTTGAGTCTTTCTTTTCATGATGGCCCCTTCCTCTTCAGTCCAACCAGTCTGCCGTACATTTGTTCACAGGGCAGGCTTTTCCCTAGTCTCTTGCCCTTGAGAAGACTGCATCGTTGTCCTCATCTCTTCAACTCACCCTGTATCCATTCCTTTTGCCACATGAAAGTGCCAGCTCCTTTCAGTAAACAGGTGGAGTATATTTCCACCTTGATGTTGGGCTAAACCATGAGACTTATTTTGGCTAAGAGAATGAGGCAGAAGTGACTGCTAGTTCCAAGCCTAAGTCTTAAGAGGCCTTTTGTTCCGTTGAACTTGTACCATCACTTGGAGAAGGACATGTGTGGGTTAACTATTTATCCCATCCTACAGCTTAGAGTAACCCATTCAAGCTAGCAGAGACCTCAGCTGACCTGTGAACTAAATAAACACTTACTGTTTTGTACCCTAAGAATTGATGATTGTGTGCTACCGAGGTTATTGTTAACCAGCAGGCTGATAATCCGTCAAAGCTTGGGTTTAGTGCCACCACCTCCAGGAAGCCTTCCCTCACATCTAGGAGCTCTACTCATCTTTGCTTTTTTAGTTGTTGTCATGCCTTGTAGACCACTTGAGATATAATTTGTGGAATAAAGATAACAGTAATAGTAATAGTAGTGGTAGTAGTAATAATGGTAAGTACTAAGCACGTGCTAGGCACCGGATGTTTGAACTAGTATATGAACTTGCTCATTTAAATCTCAGAATAATCCTAAGAGATCAGTACTATTATCCAGATTTTACAAATGAAGAAAATGAAACATGGTTAAATTAAAAGATTAATGCAGTTTATCCAAGGCTATGCAGTTAGCAAGCAATCACAATAAACTGTGGAAAATTCTGAAAGAGATGGCAATACCAGACCACCTGACTTGCCTCTTGAGAAATCTGTATGCAGGTCAGGAAGCAGCAGTTAGAACTGGACATGGAACAACAGACTGGTTCCAAATAGGAAAAGGAGTACATCAAGGCTGTATATTGTCACCCTGCTTATTTAACTTATATGCAGAGTACATCATGAAAAACGCTGGACTGGAAGAAACACAAGCTGGAATCAAGATTGCCGGGAGAAATATCAATAACCTCAGATATGCAGATGACACCACCCTTTTGGCAGAAAGTGAAGAGGAACTAAAAAGCCTCTTGATGAAAGTGAAAGTGGAGAGTGAAAAAGTTGGCCTAAAGCTCAACATTCAGAAAGTGAAGATCATGGCATGTGATCCCATCACTTCATGGGAAATAGATGGGGAAACAGTGGAAACAGTGTCAGACTTTATTTTTGGGGGCTCCAAAATCACTGCAGATGGTGACTGCAGCCATGAAATTAAAAGATGCTTACTCCTTGGAAGAAAAGTTATGACCGACCTAAATAGTATATTCAAAAGCAGAGACATTACTTTGCCGACTAAGGTCCGTCTAGTCAAGGCTATGGTTTCTCCAGTGGTCATGTACGGATGTTGAGAGTTGGACTGTGAAGAAGGCTGAGCACTGAGGAATTGATGCTTTTGAACTGTGGTGTTGGAGAAGACTCTTGAGAGTCCCTTGGACTTCAAGGAGATCCAACCAGTCCATTCTGAAGGAGATCAGCCCTGGGATTTCTTTGGAGGGAATAATGCTACAGCTGAAGCTCCAGTACTTTGGCCACCTCATATGAAAAGTTGACTCATTGGAAAAGACTCTGATGCTGGGAGGGATTTGGGGCAGGAGAAGAAGGGGACGACAGAGGATGAGATGTCTGGATGGCATCACAGACTCGATGGACGTGAGTCAGAGTGAACTCCAAGAGTTGGTGATGGACAGGGAGGCCTGGCATGCTGTGATTCATGGGGTGGCAAAGAGTCGGACATGACTGAGCAACTGAACGGAACTGAACTGAAGGCTAGATTTGAACACTGCTTCCTGACTTCAGAGCTTGCCCTCCCCACTTAACCACTGCACTATCTCTTGATTTGTTTTACTGCTTAGGACCTTTAGATTTGAGTTTCTATTTGTTTCTATTTCCCTTCAGTGTGAAGAATTACATATAAATAACATCTATAGCACACAGTCTTCGTGTAAGACTTTGTTTTTGCTTAGCTTCAGCTTTTTGAGAGTCATCTATGTTTTTGTATGTATCAGGAGTTTGTTCATTTTCATTGCTGTGTACTGTTCTATTTTTGGAGATGCCACTGTATTTTTAGCCATTCTACAGTAGCAGAATGGATGGTAGAATGGACACCTGAGTTGCTTTTCATTTTTTGGATATTATGAATACAGTTGCTATGAATTTCCTGTGAACTCTAGCCACAAGCTCCCATGACTAGCATTGCTATAACCACAGGATTACAAGGGAAAGAGCCCCATGATTGGCACTCCATTAGGTCCCTGTACTTGGAGCCAGATCATCTATATCACAGTCTGGAGTGGGGTAGTGGTGGTTCAAGTGGTAGGGAGAAAGGCAATTAAGAGATGCTTATTCACAGATCACCCATGTGGGGAGAGAAAGTCTGAGGAGATCTAAGGAATTTGGAAGGCATCTATATCCATGTGCCTACTGCCATGCCTTAAAGAGCTGAGGATAAGGACGGAATGAGTAGGATTTCCCTAGTGGCTCAGATAGCAAAGAATCTGCCTGCAATGCAGGAGACTGGAGTTTGATCCCTGGGATGGAGAAGGGAATTGCTACCCACTCCAGTATTCTTGCCTTGAGAATTCCATGGACAAAGGAGCCTGGCAGGCTATGGTCCATGGGGTCACAGACAGTCAGACACGACTGATCAAATTTCACTCACTCACTCTCACAGAATGTGTAAAAGACAAGGAAATAGCCTCATAATTGTGCCAAGAGGTGAAGAGAAAGAGACTCAGATGATCAAGCAACTCTCCACAGATTCTTTGAAAGACATTTCGTGATCCACACCCGTGTCTGTATCTCCACTCTTTCCGGTGGCTTCACCTTTACTCCTGGAGGAGGGACCGCAGGAAGGGGGAAGAAGGCAGGTTGCTCTGAGAAGCTCTTTGTGTATGCTGCAGAGATGACTGGCCGTACACGCACGCGCTTGAATGCACATGCACTCCTCCCCCACCCCCGCACCTTGACACACAGCATTGCGCACAGATGCCAGCAGCATCCATGGGAATTCCGAAAGTCATGATGAAGCCATGCCAGCATCTCATCACATCTTAGTTATTGGCAAGGAATCCCAACAGGACAATTAGGATTAATTGAAATCGGCCTGATTGATTGGTCTGTATGAACTTTCATCAGAGCAGCCCTGTGATGTGGGCAGAGGTAAACAGCTGATTTGACTCTAATGGATCCAGGTCTGGCAGAAGAAATGCAAACAGAGGTCAGTTCTCTCAAGTGGGACAGATGTCAGGGTCAAAGTGCCAGTACCCTTCACTTGACCATGGTTTGAGTCTCAGCTGCTATTGGACAGGCCTGGGAGTTCCAAGTAAAGAGCCTTGAGTTTAGAAGTGTCTTGCCTTCCGTGCAGATGTGGTATTGGTGTGGGATCTGTCTCTCTAGTTCCATTTGCCTCTGCCCCTGGCTGGTTCTTGGTCCACTCCCCTACTCCAGACTTGGTTCTTGGTTCTTGAGCAAGTCCAAATTTCTATTTTTTTTTCCTCTGCTCTGACTGTGTAGTCCTCCTGTACCAGTGCTCTCAGAGGTTAAGATGCCCATGAAGAACAATGGGATCATGTTAAAAATCAGATTCTTATTCAGCAGATCTGGGATGGGGCTTGAAATCGTGCATGTGATTATGAGATGCTGGTGTCTGAACCACACTCTGAGAAGCAAAATCCTCGAGCACTTCTCCCCTTTGATTCACACTGATATCAATTTCCACCTAGCAAACTCCTATTCAGTCTCAGAAACCCAGCTTCAACATCACATCTCCCAGGCGATTATTCTGACACCTCTTCCTACTCCAGTGTGCAGATGCCTCACATGGTGGTTACTTTCATTGTGATACTCATCCTGCTCTATGGTCCTTATACTTACTGGCTATATTTTTATCTCTCCCACTTGACTTGTGTCCCTAAGCCACTGGCAGGATTTTATTCACCCCCAGTGCCCAGCAGACGGTCTGGAATGCAATAGGCAGCAATATGTGTTTGCAGAATTAATTTGTATACAGTGGTCAACTTGTCTACACTCTTTCTTCTTTAGTGTCTCTGCATCAGTCTTTCATATCATTAAAGATGGGTTGGGACAGGGGTCACTGAGTCCAAACTAGATTCAGAGTTTCACTATTAATGGAATTATGCACAACTAATTTTTACTTATGCTTAATGCCTTCTAATTAATAATAGCAAATAATAAGTGGTATTTTTTGAACATTTAGTGAAAATCTTGTACCACCAAGCTAAATGTCATATGCATATGATTATGAATCACCTGTGAGGTAAGTATTATCCTTGCCTTACACCCATGGAAACTGGGACTTAAGGAGGCTTTAGATAAGTTGTGCAAGGTCAAACAGCTAGTAAATGGCAGAGTTAGAATTCTATCCCAGACATTCTGAGGCCAGTCTTGACTCTCTTAACTGCTGTATGGTTTTGCCTAGGGCTCCTGGGACAGCTAGAATATGTCCACAATATGCCTCTGGAATGTGCCTTAATGTTTTCTCTCTCTTAAAGCAAGAAAGTATATGGAAGGGAATGTGACCTTCCTGAACTACTGGAGTTCCCAGAAAATCATCACTATCACTGTGGATATTTTGATGCTTTTACTGGATTATCAACACATTTGGGCCATCTCTTTAATGGCCTTGTCAAGACTGTCTTTTGAGTTATGACATTCTCCCTTAGAGATGTTAGTAAAACAAGATTATATATTCTTCAGCTAATATTAATACAAACTGATTATTTTGTCAAACACTATTGCATGTATTTACACTAATATATGTAAAAATTTAACATGTTTTTATTCATTCAATCCTCACAACAATCAAAGAGTAAGCATTAATATCCCCATTTATTCTTATCTCCATAAGAATATCAAGGCGCAAAGTGATTATATACTTTTCCTGCTTTGGCTAAACTGGTGTTTATTAAATAGCCCCTTTGCTTAACCTTCTTTTCATTTCCTTATCAAAAATGGTCAATGACTTCTGAAACTCCTTAGCTTTTCTCTGATCTGCACCTAAATTAAAATTTCAGACTTATTTCTTGCCACTTGTCCCCTTCACATGTCCTTGTTACAGTGTTCTCTCACTATTACCAAGACACACCTCATGGTTTCTGGCCTCTACAGCTTTGTCTTCCTATTCTCTCTGCCTATACCACAATTTAAAAGGCTGAGAGATTTGTAGCACCTAGTTGATAGTTCTCATCATGTACTAGTCATACAGCTGCTTTGGTGGCTCAGTGGTAAAGAATCAATCATAGCCAAACTTACAGCATAATTATGCATGATCTTTTTTTTCTGATCAGACTGTGAAATGAAGCATAGGTCCATGTCTTAGTCCCCTCTGTATCCCTCTCATTATGCACAGCACTGACATATAAGTTTATGGCAGAGAGTATGGATGCTCATCTCTGTCTGTGGGCTTTGCTACACTGCAGACTCCCTTGCAGCTTGCCAGGGTCATGTGACTGCATCTGGGCTAATAGAATGTGGTTAAAGTGATGCAAGTCACTCCCTAGGTGAGCCCTTAAAGTTAGTCCACACAATCCTTCAGTCCTTGCTTTCCCTGCCACCATGGTCTGAGGATCCCTTGTTCTGAAGGCATAGCTACCAGATAGGAATTGCCTGGATCCCAGTGTCACCACCTGGAATGGGGCTGAGAAGCAAAGCCACCCAACCCACACCGGACTTTGAGTGAGAACTAACCCTCTATTGTTTCAAGCCACTGAGATGGGAGAGGCTTCTGCTGCAGAAGGCAGCAGCAACTACTTTACTAATAGAGGTGGTGTGTCATACCAGCCTGTTGAGTGAATTAATGCCCAAGAGACAAACAGGCATATCAGACATGTATTTGGCTAAGTGGTATTACTTTTGATAACATATTTTACTTCTACTCACATATCTGCAGAAAGAGAAGAAAATGCAATATGAAAGCAAAGCACAGAACAAATGTAAGGTGATCTGCTTTATGTTGATATAGGCAGTGCTTACAGTCATTACTTACAAATACATCTCTCTCTTCCTTTTAAAAAATACACTTTACTTATAATCAAGAAAACTAAAAGCAACAGTGAGAAAATATTCAACCATTAAATTGGCAAGATGGCCATTAAATTGGCAAAACTACAAAGTCTTAGACCAAGGATAATGAAAATATATCCTACCTTTTCAAGTATAGAGGATTCCAGGTTTGGATGATTGCCTAATAATTTCATCCTAACTTGAATGTTGCTTGGACCCATTAGCCATGAATTACTTTATGCCTCTGGCGTGTCTGTATTGGTTTGTTTCCTTGCATATATTCATAGGGTGATTCTAGATTTGAGGCTGCAAACCAATACGGGGCTGTGCAAATCCTCTGCTATAAAGTCTGTGAGTCTGTAAATTCTCTGTTCTGCATTTTCCCTTTGGTGCTGGAGAAGAGTATTTAATGTCATTTCTTCCCAGGCTCCACTAAATCCCAATTGGAAATCTCTGGATGATTAGAAATGAGCCTTTCTCTCTGGAATTGCTCCAAGCCTATCTTCAAAGTAGTCATGGCTCATCTTGCAATGCCCCATTACACGTCTCTCCATACCCAGGGAGCAGGTCTTCTTTTAATGTCTTGTTAGTTTGGAAGGAATCAGGAGGAGGGATTCCTGGGGACTGCCTTATTCTGGGCTTCTCCCACCTGATCGGTTCTTAGTTCATGAGTCCTCAGAGGACAGTGCTAGTCCATTAACAATCCATCTGGAATCCAGGAACTGATGAGAACTGTTTTGAATCTGAGCTCCTTGAGTAAAGCACATGGAACATGGATCAGCACAAGGGTGAGGGTGGGGAGAGTGTTGAATGAATGAATGACTACAATGGCATGTCATATCACTTTAATATTTTGCAGCTTATAAGCCAGTTTGGACCTATCCTTTTATTGAATTCTCATGGCCACCACATTCACAGCTAGACTCAAACTTCTTGCCACCATCCTGAAGACCCACCATTGTCTCACCCTGCCCACCTCTTCGACTTTTCTCCTACAACTCTCCTCCTGGCCCACAACTTGACAGTCACCCTGAGAAAGTTCCTGATTCAGCACCTCTGCCTGGAATGCTCTCTCTTAGATGATTTCAGGGTTCACTTCTTGGTTCAACTATTTCTTGTTCAGTGATGCCTCTCCTGTCTATTTTTCTAAAAAAGCACTCTCAACCCTTTTACACACATCACTCCAGCCTACATTTGCTCATCTGTAAAATAGGGCTTATATGAGTACATAACTGTTCTAAGAATCAAATGAAATAATTGACGTAAAATGTTTAACCCAGGGACAATCCATAATGAGTGTTCAATAAATATTTGATACTGTGGATGTTGTTGATATTCTCTTTCCTTCCAACTCTCCTGCTTTGACAGCTTCTACTTTAGTTAAATTAACTCCACAGGAGCCAATGTCAACTTCCAGGTGAGAAGAACCTCCTCTCCCCCCGGTGTTATAAAATGAGAATCTTGAAAGAGGCAAGGAGGCAATCAGGATTGGGAAGACCACCTCCCATATGTTGAAGACACTGTGATTTCCAAAACTGTTCCAATTTTGTCCTCAGTTCCTTACAGCAACGCTTAGAGGATGATTCTTTTGGGGGAAATTATTCTGTCTTAGGGAGAAGGCAATGGCACCCCACTCCAGTACTCTTGCCTGGAAAACCCCTGGCTGGAGGAGCCTGGAAGGCTGCAGTCCATGGGGTTGCTGAGGGTCAGACACGACTGAGCGACTTGACTGTCACTTTTCACTTTCATACATTGGAGAAGGAAATGGCAACCCACTCCAGTGTTCTTGCCTGGAGAATCCCAGGGACGGGGGAGCCTGGTGGGCTGCCGTCTATGGGGTCATACAGAGTCGGACACGACTGAAGTGACTTAGCAGCAGCAGCAGATGACACAAATGAAATCCAGAGAAGGAAAACAATTGGCAAAATTCTCCACAGCCCAGGGAAAGAACAACAGGGAACTCAAACCTCCAAAAGAGATCTGAGTCCCTGAAGAATACTTTCCTAAAAGTCTAATTTTCCTTGGCGTGATTCTCACTCTGCTTTCCCCAGAGCTTACATCTGGGGCAGAGAAAAAGGTGTGTGCTCAGCCAGGTTGGGACACTGGGAGATGCACAGCTCCAAGTTATTCCCAAAGGGCCAAGCACACACTCACACATGCTGCAGACCAACCTGGCTTCATGTCAATATAAACGTATTTAATATTAATATTTTCTTTTCTTTGGAAAACCATGTGTGGTTTTTTTGTTGCTGTTGTTTGTTTGTTTGTTTTTTTACTAACTGTATTGATTGCAGTCATGTTTATCTTGGTGGAAAAGTAATTATCTCACTGGAGTCGTCTGTGTAGAGGTAGTGAGGGGCTGGGGGAAGCCAAGATATTAGCTAGTTTAGGAGCAGGTTTGTCTTTAGGAGCAGCAACATCTCTCACCAAAAATCCTATTTCTGAGCAATGTTAGTTATAAGGCTGGTACTGACATCCTACGGCTTGTTGACCATGCAGAGACCAGCCAGAAGGGTCTGAAGGCACAGCCCAAACCTTTTCCAAAAGGCATCCTGCTCAAGGAGCAGAAAGGAAGCATGGAGATGGAAGCTCACCAGCATGCCATCTTAGATAAGAGGGTAAGGTGGAAATTCCTCATCAGGAGGACTGTTCCCGCCCAGCACCACTGCTTGAGGGTCAAGCTATAGGGAGGAAAAGGGTAGGAAGTTAGACCTCTATGATGCTCCTTAGCCCTGCAATTCTATAAAACTAAGACCCATGATTGTGATTCAGGATTGGCACATACAGCCAAAGACCCAGAGGACCCATTCAGACTGTCCTTATGAAAACTTTAATAAATAAAGAACACTTTATACAATCTGTCTTTAGAATTCCCGGTGTAGCTCTTGGCTTGTCCTTTCTCATACAGAGTCAGCACCCACCTCCTTAGTACTACCCCCATTGTCTACAGACCCATTACGTAGAGAAGTAGAAGCAAGATTCTTCCCTCCATCTGAATATTCTCCTTTGAATATACGATGACAGTGCTCCCATTCTCTCAAGTCCCATTTCTTTCTATTGAGACTTAAAGGATGAAACAGCCACTGCTTCGTCTTTTCAGGCATAAATCCGATGGGTCAGTGTCTTTCCTACCATGTGGTGTCCATAGAAGCATAAGCAGCTATTTCCCTCGTACATTTATTCAGCAAAGATTTGTTGAGCACATACTATGTGCCGGGCACTATGTTGGGACCTACTGCAGAGCAAAGCAGACAGAATCACTGCTGTGGTGGGGTTGCCAGGCAGAAAGAGAACACCCAGAGAATTACCAAATGAATACACTGTTACAACTGCACAATGTGCTCTGAAGGAAGGCTGAACGGGCGTGTGCAGGGTACAACAGAGGGCCTGCCTTGGTCTGGTGGGCAAGGTTCAGAGATTAAATAGAAGATATCCAGGGGAAACGGCAGTGGACGAGGACAATCTCAGGAAAGTCTCCTTCAAGAGATAAGACTGGAGCTATCATGGAAGAGAAAATAAAGCCTTCGTGGTTGCAGCAGACATAGGGTCCTCTCTGTGCAGCTCAGAGGGGTAGTGGCTATGAAAGCAAGAGACAGAACCCAGTTAAATCTGGCTTAAGAATAAAAGAGACAGTAGCAACTCACACAACTGAGAGTCAGGGGATCTAATTTGCGGCTGAACTTGACCAGGCTGTACAGACCAAGCCAGTCGAATGCCTGTCTCTCCAAGCCCTGCTTTCCTTGTCACTGGCTTTGTTCTCATATAGGCTATCCCCAATTGGTAGCAATCTGGAAACTGGCACCTCCGTGCCAACTTCCACTAGCTCACCCACCCCCAAGGAAAGGGCACTTTTTTCATTTTAAATTCCAGGAGTGACTCTCATTAACCTAAATTGGTTGTAGTTGCAACAGTCTAACTGGTCAGTTCCAGCACTAGGGGCATAGGCTTGACCACCCTGAGGGCACAGGCATTGAGAGTGGAGGGAGCGGTTCTCCAAGAGGAAGAGATGGCTGCTGAGTCCACAGAGATGGGAAAGAGGAAGCAAGAACGCTGATGTCCTCTGTCACCTGCTTCTGTGTGCTAAGTGTGATGCTGCTATAGTCAGAGTGGAGATTGGGCAAATCCACATGGCAGCCCTTTTTCCTGTTTTGGAAACCTGAGTCCTTAATGTCCCTACCCCGACATGGTCCTCCATCCCATTTCTTCTGGACGGCAGCGCATGCCTTCTCCCCCTCGAAGGGTTCATTCTGAAGAGTTCTCATCAGAATATCTTCTCACACCAAAGGAACTGTCCATCATGATGGAGTCCCTTGTCACAGGGCAATGGATCGTGGGAGTGCCCACTCTAATAGCCAGTCCCTTGTTCAAGGATATGAGTGGATCCTAATGAGCAATCTTTCTCAAGGGAAAGTTTCTCAAGGGAACTGCAGAGAGAAGACAGATAACAGGCAATAAGGGTGATGACAGAGAATGAATTGCTGGTTTGGAACAAGTGGAAATATTGTTCCAGGTCAAGGTGAAATGGAAGTGTGTGTTATTTGAAAACCGGGTTTTCCCCCTCTGTCTTGCAAAAATGAGTCAGAGAATGAATTAGTACATATAGAAGCAAAGGCTCATAGAAAGTGAAATTTCTTTATGGAGAAAATCTCCTTAAGATGCAGCAGAAAGGGAAGGGTTTTTTTAATTTTAATTTTTAAACTTTTTTTGTATTGCATTATAGCCAATTAACAATTTTATGATAGTTTCAGGTGAACAGCAAAGGGACTCAGCCATATATATACATATGTCCATTCTCTCCCAAACCCTCCTCCCATCCAAACTGCCACATAATATTAAGCAGAGTTTACTGTGCTATACAATAGATCCTTGTTGATTATCCATTTTAAATATAGCAATGTGTACATGTCCATCCAAAATTCCCTAACTATCTCTTCCCTCCATGAAAAAGGAAGGTTTTTTTTTTTTTTTTTTTTTTTTTTTTTTTTAAAGGAACCTCCATACTATTCTTCAGGGCTTCCCAGGTAGCTCAGTGAAGGAAGAACCTGACTGCAATTCAGGAGACATAGGTTGGGAAGATCCCCTGGAGGAGGAAATGGCAACCTACTCCAGTATTCTTGCCTATGAAATTCCCTGGGCAGAGGAACCTGGTGGGCTACAGTCCATGGAGTCTCAAAGAGCTGAACACTACTGAAGCAACTGAGCACGCACGCACGCATACTTTTCTCTACAGTGGCTGTATAAACCTGGAGATTGTCATACAGAGTGAAGTGAGTCAGAAGGAGAAAAGCAAATATCATATAATAACACATATATGTGGAATCTAGAAAAATGGTACAGATGAACTTATTTCTAAAGCAGAAATAGAGACGGAGACATAGAGAATAATGTTATGGTTACCAAGTGAGGGAAAGGGAGGGTAGGACAAATTGAGAGGTGGAAATTGACATGTATCAACTACTATGTGTAAAATAGATAGCTTATGAGATCCTACTGTATAGCACAGGAAATTCTGCTCAATGCCATATGGTGACCTAAATGGAAAGGAAGTCTGTAAAAGAGGGGATAAATATATACATATAACTGATTCACTTTGCTGTGCAGCAGAAAATAACACAATTGTGTAAAACAAGACTACTCCAATATAAGTTTTGAAAATAAGATGTAACACAAAAGAAAGTTGATTTAGTAGGGAAGGAGCAGAAGTTGTCTCCTTGGGATTCTGTTAGTTTTCGTATTCTCTCTGGTTTGAAGTTCTCAGCATCCTCTTTGAGTCCCCTTATGTCTGGAACAGGGGACAGATGTTTTAAGATCAGACAAATTGAGAGCTAAGTCTGGAAGCTGCCATCTACTAGCTGGGTGACCAACCAAACTGCTCAAATCTGTTGATTCTCAGTCTTATTTGTAAAGTAGGGGTTGTAACTCCTAGTTTTTACCATCACAACACTAATGATTGAATGAAATTATCTGTGTAAAATATAAGGCACAAAGTTGGTAACTCTCAGTATATATTACTGAATGGATGGGGGACAATAACTTACATTTTTTCAGCATTAACATTATGCAAAGAGCTTTCACTTATTGTTTTAAAATATAGTGTATTGATAGAAAATTTGGGATATGATAAGTTCAACAGATCAAGAGATGATGGTTGTTGAAAAGATAGTTTGTTACTCACAGTTCACAGGAGATGGGGGCACACCACACCACAGGGGCCACACAAGGAAGCACCAGGGCCGGTTAGGAGGTAGAGGGGGAGGGGGACCCTGTGACCAGAGCCTTCATTGTGGTTTTTCTCAAGAAGGAAAGAGAAAGTCAGGACAAGCAGGTTTAGGATCTGAATGACTTCAGTGGACCCTGGAATATAGGGGCTGTTCTAGTGGTCTGTTGCCTGGCACTCGATGATTAGGGCAGGAGTTTAGCCTGGAGCATGAGAGCTTGGTGAAGGAGCAGATTGAGGGTGTGGTCTCTGGGTAGGTTGGTTTTTATTTGAACAGCACACCCCCAAGAGAGTTGTTTACTACCTCTAGGTATCGGCTGATCCTGGGTGGGGCAGTTCCATGAAAGTCAGCAAGGCTCCTTGTGTCAAAGCATCAGAATATAGCAAATAAAAGACCAGGTCTATGAGGGGTGCATTGTGTTATTTAGATTATTTTACTATTAATTATTATCATTTGACAATTTTATCATAGAAAGTAAAAGCCAGTTCTAGAGCCAGACTGGATTTGAGTTCGGTCATCTTGGCCCACTTACTTTGCCTGTACTCTACTCTATGTCCTCATCTTTGGCTTGGAGATAAAGGCAAAACCTCACAGAACTGTTACAAGGCTTAAAGGAGTTCATAACATAAAGCGATGAGGCAATGCCTGACACATAAGAGTGATTATTTGTACATACTTTGCAGATGGATAAAGTGAGGTTTGGAGGTGATGCGATTTGCTCTGATGGTGTTGGGATTAGAAGGCTGTTATCCTGCCTTCTGAGCCAGAAGCCACAAGCCCCTACATCTCATCTCTAGGAATTTTGTCTCCAAGATACCCTGTGTGAACAGGGGGGTCTCCCCACCCACTGGGTGGCCCAGCTGTCATGCGCTAGGAAAGCAGACATCCTGTATGGTGAGTAGCTGTGTCTGTGGTCATTTTTAACCATTCTGTCACTCTGGTAGCTTAAGTAACACAAGACCTTGGCTCTAATCCAGGATCACTCAGCTGCTAACTCATTGGACCCCCATTGGGGAAGATTCTAACCCTCTCTAGGCCTCAGTTTCCCCAGTAGGACTAGCAGCCTCCAAATGGCCCTTCTGGCTCTCAGCATTAGACGCTGTAAACTAGTTATTCACACCCTCTTTGTCTAAGGTAATAGAGTTGGGTATTTTCCTTTTCTCATAATGGTGGCTCACTTTGTCAGGAGGGTTGAGAGCTGGGCTTGCAGGCTCACAGTTGCCTCAAGGCAGCTGGTCCATTTCTGGGCACCAAGCACTCTGAATTCATCCAGTTAAGCTGCAAAAGCCAAAACACAGACATGACTCTCGGGGGCCCCTTACAAATGGCTGAGCTGTGTAGCTTAATGGAAGTCTTTCCAGGCATCACAAGAATGACTGTGAAAGGCGAAAGCTCTGAGCTATCACAGACCCCTCCCCTTTGACCCATTAGCGAGCCAAATGGGTGTTTTTGGCAATGATTAGACTTAGCTTTGTTAGGTTTTATTGGTTCTCTTTGCTGTTTCTCCCCAAATGGGTCATAATATTGGGTTCTCAGGAGTTTGCATCTCAGGCAAAAATGGATACATGTCAAGTGCAAGAGGGAGACCTAATAAATACTAAATTCATAAAAGGGCTTTACATAAACCCTCAGAAGATGTCTCAGAGAGAAACTGAGAAAGAAATTGCTGAACAGGAAGATGTGAGCTCTCATTGGCTATAAGCTCAAACAATAGACAGGACAATACAGCGGCTACGGAGAGGTGACAAGTTTAGGCAACATCAAATGGGGTACAGTAACCTGTTCAAGGGAGGTCATGGCTCTGCTCTTTTCTGCTTGTCTGTCAGTTAAGAGTCTTTGATAGCAGGTGTATGAAAACTTGACCCAACTGGCTTAAGTAGAGAAAGGGAAAAATGCATTGATGAACTTGTGGCTAAGTCACTTCAGTCATGTCCGACTCTGTGTGACCCCATAGACGGCAGCCCACCAGGCTCCCCCATCCCTGGGATTCTCCAGGCAAGAATACTGGAGTGGGTTGCCATTTCCTTCTCCAATGCATGAAAGTGAAAAGTGAAAGCGAGGTCGCTCAGTCGTGTCCGACTCTCAGCGACCCCATGAACTGCAACCTACCAGGCTCCTCCTTCCATGGGATTTTCCAGGCAAGAGTACAGGAGTGGGGTGCCATTGCCTTCTCCATTGATGAACTTAATTATCCAGAATTAGACTTCAGAAGTTGCTTGATTCAGGGTGCCAATGCCAGGCCTTAATCTTCCATTCTACCTCCCTACCCCCACCCTACTTCACTCGGCTTACTGGAAAGGAGGTCTATTCTCAGGCAAACTCTCCTTCTGTGGTCTTTAGCCGCCTGATGGAAACTCTCAAGTATGAGCTTCTCTGTTTCCAGTTGAATTCAGTGGTAAAGAATGAGAATCTTAACCCAGCATCCCAACCAGAGCCCATCTGCCTCTCATTCAGACTGGATCATGTGATCACGTCTGGACAAATCACAGTAGGGAGACGGGACTCACTGACTGACTTAAACCTCACTGGTCCAGTGATCTGCCTCTCAGCTAGAGGTAGAATCCAGATACTGAAGCACAGGTCAGATGCAAAATGATATTCCACAAATAAGATATTTGCTCCATGTTGGGCTCTATATTTGGCTTCCCAGGTGGTGCTAGTGGTAAAGAACCTGCCTCCCAATGCAGGAAATGTAAGAGATGAGAATTTGATCCCTGGGTGGGGAAGATCCCTTGGAGGAGGGCATGGCAACCAACTCCAGTACCCTTGCCTGGAGAATCCCATGGTTAGAGGAGCCTGGTGGGCTACAGTCCATGGGGTCACAAAGGTCACATGCAACTTAGCATGCACACACACAGGGGCTTTATGTTTAATGGGAGACATGAAGGAAATGAAGCAGATCCAGGAAAAGAGTGAAAAGGGTGATGAAGGAGATTTAAAATCTTGTCACATAGAAGAGAACTGGGAGAAATGGGATTTCTTTCCCCAGAGAAGATAAGGTAATAGGGAATCGTAAACACTGCCACCAAGGGCTTGAAGTGACAGGGAAGACCTTGAGTCACTCTGCTTCCATGGCTGGGGCTGGGGGTGAGGGAAGACCTTATTCACACATACAGATTTTGGCTCCATTCATCACAGGAATCAGGTCACTATAACATCTTGCTCAAATTGCTTCAACAGCCACACAGGGGTTTCTGTTATTACCAACCTGTTCTCCTCCAATTCAGCATCCACTCTATGATCAGAGTAACCCTTTTAAGGGTTAAATCACCCTTAAAGGGTGATTATTATTAACCTTTTAAGGGTTAATAACCCTTTAGGTCTAAATCAACTGTCAATTAAATCTGATGTGGTATATTTATACAGTGGAGTATTACACAGTCATATAAAAGAATGAAATAATGTCATTTGGAGCAACTCCGATGGACCTAGAGATTATCGTATTAAATGAAGTCAGACAAAGTAAGACGCATATAATATGATATGGTTTATGTGTAGAATCTAAAAGAAATGATACAAATATACTTAAATGCAAAACAGAGATGGACCCAAAGGCATAGAAAACAAATGTATGGTTTCCAAAGGGGAAAAGGGAGGAGGGATAAGTTAGGAGGGATTAACATATAGTACATGGAGTCACAAAGAGTTGGACATGACTGAGTGACTAAGCACAACAACAATGGGTAAAATAGATAACCAAAAGGACCTGCTGTACAGCACAATATTTTGTGATAATCTATAAGGCAGCAGTCCCCAACACTTTTGGCATCAGGGAACAGTTTTGTGGAAGACAATTTTTCCATGGATCAGAGTGGGAGATGGTTTTAGGATGATTCAAGAGCATTACATTTGTTGTGCATTTTATTTCTGTTATTATTACATTGTGATGTATAATGAACCGATTATGCAACTCACGATCACTTGCCACTTGATAGGGTTTTCATATTAGTCTGCAAGTGATTGATTTATTGTAGTCTCTGTGCAGTTAAACCTCTCTGCTAATGATAATTTATATTTGCAGCCACTCCCCAAGGCTAGCATCATCACCCCAACTCCCCACCTCAGATCATCAGGCATTAGATTCACTTAAGGAGCTCACAACCTAGATCCCTCGCTAATGAACCGAAGTGGAGTTCTCAGTAGGGTTCACACGCCTATGAGAATCTAATGCTGCTGTTGTTCTGATAGGAGGTGGAGCTCAGATGGGAATGTGAGCAATGGGGAGTGGCTATAAACACAGATGAAGCTTCACCCACTCACTTGTCTGCTGCTCATCTCCTGCTATGTGGCCTAGTTTCTAACTGGTCGTGGATTGGTGCCAGTCCATGGCCTGGGAGTTGGGGACCCCTGCTATAAGGGAAAAGAATCTGAAAGAAAATAGATACGTATGTATAACTGAATCACTTTGTTGTACATCTGAAACTAATAGAACATTGTAAATCAACTATATTTCAATAAGAAAAAGTCTAAACCAATTGCTGTCACTCCCCTGCTTAAAACTTCCAATAGCTCCCTGGTCACAATCAATTAAATCTCCTAAGGTGGGTTTACTTAATCACTCTCTGTTAACCTCTTGGGCTTATCTCAGAGCCTGTTCTTCCTCACTCCTAAAACTCCAAGCACACTCCACACTAGATATTTCTGCCAGACCTTTTCCACCACAGGGCCTTTGCTCTTGTGGTGTGCTCTACCTGCAACAATCTCCTGTCCGGCTCCCACATCACTAGCCATCTCATTAATCATGTCTCAGCTCAAATGCTCACTCTCTACCTGAGGAGGGTTCCCCTGAGCAATCTGTGCTAATTCATCACCCCTCCTCACCGCAGCCAGTCTGTTACCTTTCTCTATTGTACACAATAACAGACACCCCTCACTTTCTACGACTATCCTATTTATACTGTTTTTAAAAATTAAATTATAGACTACCTTCTTCCGTAAGATTGAAACACTCCAAAAACAGGGCTCTCTTGTTCACTACTATATCCCAGATGCCTAGAAGAATAACTGGACTCAGAGACTTTATCACACAAATGCAAATTTGGCCTGATGAAGCAGTGGGTCTCTAACACTTGAGCATATCAGAGCAGACTGAGTGAGTTTGTATCAGAGATGGATTTCTGCATTGCGTGGGGAGCACTTCCCAGAGCTCAATTATGTAAGGAACCTGTGAGGTGCCCACAACAAGTAAATGACAGCAAACTTGGATGTGATTCCTCTGCTTTAGCCACTTGCCAAAAGGAAATTTCTTCCAGTTTCATACCTTTGGCTGTGGGTGTTTTTTAATTAAAGACACTCTTTGAGGAAATGCGCTAATCTCACTAGCACCTGACTTTGTAATTCTCTCTTTCTCACCGTGAAAGGAAGACATATTGGCCGCTCTGGCCCCAACTGAGTTGTTTTCCCAGAGAACTTTCAATCCTTCAATGCACAATAATGAAATATGATACCAAACAGGCCTGTGTCAATAAATCTACAGGAGAAAGGTCAGGTTTACATCACTAGATGGGATTGGCAAATACATTTGTTCCTGCAACGTCTGTGTTTTAAATGCCACCCTCCGATGAACCTGGTGCTGAAGCACACTTTGGAGTTTGATGAGATGTCAGTTTTGCTCAGCCCTGATCAAATAAGATGAATGAAAGTGAAACAAGAACAAAAATATTACTTCTGTCATTTTTATAATGCGTTACAGGAATTGGGTCAGTTGGGGAGATTTCTCTTAAACAAATACCAATCCCTGCACAATGTCACCCATGGGTCTGGTAGCAAGTGGACAATGATCGCTTTTGCATTGAAAAGGGCACACATTTTGATGAGCAAAGACTGGGGCAGCACCCCTGTAATACCACCTTCTCCTTCAGATCTTCAAAACCCACCCATCCTCCTCCATTCCTGCTTCAAATAATGCCATATGAGAATATGGATTTCTTCCTGTACTGAGCAAACATGGTTAAAGAACAGGATGGAATTTCTCCTGCAAGGAAGAATTAAAATCATTAATTGTTCATTTGTTCAACTTAGAACATGTGAACCAAGTTAAACAGAGACTCGGAGTCCTGTCTGACCCAGTCTGAGAGCCACGAGGTAAAAGAACAAGACAAATTATGAGATCTGGGGTGGGAAATCACAAAATAGCAGTTAGTCAAAAGGAGCCAAATGCCAGGAACCAGGAAACGTAGATGAAGCCACAAGAGACAATGAATAGCTGTAGGCACCATGGATGATGGAGACTAGGGGTTGCTGGGGGCCATCTTTGCCTCCCTGTGGGGTAGCCTGCATGAGGCCAGCACAGAGCAAACCAAAGCCAAGAGAGGAATGGAGGTGAAGTCCTACTGACTTCAGCACCTGGATCCAGCCTTGACTCCAGCCCTATGCTCCAGACTTTTCATTTATATGAAGCAATACTTTCCCCTTCATGTTAAAAATTTAAGTTAAAAAAATAAAATGAAGCATGGGTATTCATCTGCCTGATTATGCTGCAAAGGATCCTAGAGCACTACATAGGACCTCACACCACCTATGCTGGAAAGGGAGCTGACTCTCTCTAACCGACATCCCTGGATTGTGCAAAAGTACCCAGGAGAGCCCTACACCTCTGCTTCCATAGGTTCTGTGCACTCCTAGGCTAGACCAACACAGAACCTGGAAGTGACTGCTAACAGCTGGGCCCCAAAGGGACTATTGGGCTGCTCTTATCATCTATATTCAGCTCTTTCCAACTTTTGAAATTCACCAAGAATTACAGTTGAAAGAAAATGATTCCCATGCCTTGTGAGCAGAAAGATCCCCAAACTCTCCCAGGATAATACCTCTCTGAATGATAATACACAATTGGTTGTTTTTCTTCACTATTTGCCTTTCACCTTTCCCAAGTTGATGTTAGATTTATGGAATTTTCTCTTATTTCATTCAACTGATATTAGACCCGAAGGGAAGGGAACATGTGATGCCTTCGATGCTAAGATGTTCAGGAATGCCTGCATCTTCTGAGCTGGTGGGTGGAATAACATGAGATGTTCCAAAATCAAAGAGAGAACAGAGGGGCCATGAACAAAGGTGAGGGGAAAATGTGTTGACTCTCCTGATAATGTTACTCCCACTGCCCAACTTATACTGTGGCTTTCACAGAACTGGCTGAGACTGGAGGTCTGGTTCCTGGGCACATGCAGCAAGTTGACTGAGGAGTACCCTCAAAGAGCAACACATACTGGGGAGTGAAGGCAGTAGGAACAGGTAGAGGATGGAGTTGAATTTCTGTACAGAGCTTTGGAGCTGAGTTGGCTCTTCAGAGTTGTCTCAAGATAAGAGGACTAGGCTGTTAGAGCTGTATCAGAAAGTCATTGGATATAGGCCACACATCCCTTCTCCAGATGGTGTGTGATATTGGGTGAGGGCAACTCCTGGAGAGGAACTCAGCTGATACCATTGGTCTCCAAAATTCCCAGTAGTTGGAGAGTGAGCGCCCAAGTCCTAAAGGGAAAATCTGGTAGTGCACCAAAAAACCCACTACGGACCATTATTCTAGGACCATTGTAACATTTAGATATACTTTATTTATATAACAAGTTCCTGGGACAGTTTCTCCAAGATTCTGATTGGTCTGTTTTTCTGGGGAAATTCACAAGAGGAGGGTTAGTGGCAAGAACTACAATCCTGCAGTTAGAGCTGATTCCAAGGCACAGCTGATCCTCACTCCTTCTCCTCTCCACCCCATCCCAGATTCCCCTCATCCTTGGATTAGCACATCTGCTGGCCTGGTGGCTTACTTGGGTGACCCAGGCCCTCATTCCTGAGGAGTCCCCTATCTTAACCAGGTTAAGGAAGCTGTAGTTCTTCATTTTCCACCAAAACTGAGAAACAAAGTACTGAGACACTCCGATAGATCACTGGGATACCATACAAATTCTTTTTTGCTGCCATTTTTTAATGCCAATGTGACCTCCATCAGACGATCAGGGTCAATATTCCTGCTAGAATGGCCTCCCTTATGTGATTGGTTCTCTCTTTGCTTCGGGCTTCCCTTGTGGCTCAGTTGGTAAAGAATCCAACTGCAATGCAGGAGACCTGAGTTCAATCCCTGGGTCGGGAAGATATGCTGGAGAAGGGATAGACTACCCACCCCAGTATTCTCGGGCTTCCCTTGTGGCTCAGCTGGTAAAGAATCCACCTGCAATGTGGGAGACCTGGATTTGATCCCTGGGTTGGAAAGATCCCCTGGATAAGGGAAAGGCAATTCCAGAATTCACTCCAGTATTCTGGCCTGGAGAATTCCATGGACTATATAGTCTTGGGGTCGCAAAGAGTCGGACAGGACTGAGAGACTTGTACTTTCTTGAGTCCAAAGTGACTAAACACTAGTCATACCTGAAAGTTGAGTGAGCCTCATGCTGTGTCATTTACTGAAAACATTCATTCCCCTTCTCACAACTAGGACCACTAGCCTCACAGAGTGCAGAATCATGGGGATAAGAATACAAATTCCCTCTATGGGTTCAGTTGTGAGGGCACGCCAAGTAGGAAAATTCCTGCTTCTACCCCTTGGTTCCCAGACCCATTGAAAATATAACATCATAGAAAAATGGCCATTGATTCAGGGTGTCTGGTGTGACCTAGAGGATGATGCCTCCATCCTCCCAGGGTAACATCATCAAACTGGTGCCTCAGCTATACCTTCAAAAAGCCTTCCCATGTCTTCCAGATGGTTGCAGTTTTGAAAGGACCAGAAGATCACATGGTCATGGGCTCATACCCATACCTCTTTCGTTATAAAGTGAGTCCTTTATAGGGGTGGTATTTTGGGGAGTAGTGTTATTGGGGATAGTATTATTGGGAGCCCATGTCAATGAGGGCTTCCCAGGAGGCACTAGTGGTAAAGAACCCGCCTGCCAATGCAGGAGACGTAAGAGACGCAGGGTTTGATCCCTGGGTCAGGAAGATCCCCTGGAGAAGGGAGCAGATATCCACTCCAGTATTCCTCCCTGGAGAATCCCATGGACATAGTATCTTGGTGGGCTACGGTCCATGGAGTCACAAAGAGTTGGACACAACTGAAGTGACTTAGCACACACACATGCATGTCAATGAACTAGGCATTCAGCCTCAGATAGAGGTACTGCCTGAGGTCTCAACAGCAGAAATGGCAAACTTCTACCCAGAATATGTGTGAATTCCAGCCAAGAGGAATCAATGTCTCTTCTGGGTAGAAGGGGTCCAAGGAGTCATCTTCCCACTGTTGAAAGGTTGTTTTTCTTAAGGGATGGTGCCATATTAGGAACTCAGTATTGGTCTAGTTGTTAGCAGGTTGACATTTGGCAGTGGCAGCAGGTAGATCAGCCTTGGTGAACGGGAGCCAGGTTGTTGGGTTCATGCATCCCCTCAGTTCACGTACTGCCGTTATGCCTACTCCACCTGTGTGCCTGCTGTGCAGCACTCGGCCAGCTAGTGGCAGAGGCTGAATGATGTCATTGGTTGAGGACAAGACTTTCTGCTGAGTTGATTGTTTAGTAGCTTGTCCGTGATGAATCTCTCTAAGGAGTGTTACTATGAGATAGAAAACCCTGAATCTTTATATTTGCATGTTTATATCCACATGCCTCCTTCTCCAACCAACCTGATCCTGATCTTTCAATTTTTCTCCTCTTAGATGCCTGACCTAGCTCTTTCCCACTGTCCAGCAGCCCACACAATTCATGCCACTTTTCACTCAAAGTGGATAATCCAGTGCAATGTCCAATATTCCACTAATTGGGAGGATTTCTGTCTCATTTCTGTTTCATGTGAACACCACTAAATGGGGCTGTCGTTTATCAGCAATCCATTTTCAGCTCACACTGTCATCCCAGGCTAGTGCATCTATGGGCCGAGCTCAGCGCTTTCTTCCTCTGTCAGCTGGGCATGAGGAATTCCCATGTGGCCATATGCATATGAACTGAGGGAGTGATGCCTGCAATAGGTATGATGATGTGGGAGTTCTGGGTCACACACTTATGCAGCCTGCTTGTGCCTCTGTCCCCGATCATGGCTGGATGTACTTCTTCAGTGAAACAATGGATTGCTCATAGTTGGATGGATGTGACAGAATCCAGGTCACAAAGCTCGTGCCTAGCTCTGTGATCACTTTATATCCCATGGCCATGCTGTCTGTCAGAGGCCTGCAGCATGCCGGAAGTATTCCTTGCATGGTGTATAATTCTCTGCTGCACATGTCGTGGCTTTTCTCTTGAAGCTAAGGTTCTACAGACTTGACATGGGTTCCAGATGGAATCCTGGGAACCACTACAGACACCTCTGATAACTCAGGGTCTGCTGGGTCATATGGCTGTTTGCACCACAGCCTGAACCCACAAGAGCCCTTTCCTGCTCTTGGGCCTACTCAGAATTGGCAGCTTTTCATGTAACCTGATAAATAGATCATGGCGATATTCCTAAGTATAGAATATGTGGCCTCCAGGACCCAAAATGATCAATCAGGATTTGTACTTTCTTGGTGAAAGGAAGTAGGAGATGCAATTTTTTTCTCTTGGGATTGAATGGGATAGGTCAGCATTCTTCCAACCTCTGGATGTCTAAAAAACATCTTCCCTAATATGGTAGGTCTTAAATATTTGTAGGGTTTGTTTCCCACCCTCTTGAGAAGGATGGAGGCATGAACTCATCTGGTATGATTAACATGATGTCACCAATAAAGCGACTGATACAATATCCTGCTGAATGTCTGGATGGTCCATATCCTTTTGAGCTCCATTATAACACAAGATGGGCACATCTTGCCCCAAGCAAGTCTTGCCCCAGGCAAGACTGTAAATGTAAGCTACTTCCTGTCTCAAGAGAATGTCAACTGTTTCTTACACTTTACTCACAGGAATGGAAAAGAATACCTTCTTTCACCAAACACATAGCACCATACCTTGTAACTGAGACTGAGTTACTCTGCTTTGGCAATGATCCCACAGTTAGCACAACAACTTTAATTAGGATTACTACCTACTTGAGTTTACCATTATACATTTTCATCCTCCCAAGTTTTGTCTGGTTTTTATAGGGGCCAAGCCTGTGAATCAAGAATATGATGGAGATGAGTTTTTTGGGCTGTCACTGATTTCTGCCAGTCACCTGGCTTCTGACATTTTTTTAAAAATTAATTTGTGTTTTAGTGAAGGATAATTGCTTTACAGAATTTCGCTGTTTTCTGTCAAACCTCAACATGAATCAGCCATAGGTATACATATTTCTCATCCTTTTTGAACCTCCCTCCCATCTCCCTCCCCATCCCACTCCTCTAGGTTGATACAGAGCCCCTGTTTGAGTTTCCTGAGCCAAACATCAAATTCCGTTTGGCTGTCTATTTTACATATGGTAATGTAAGTTTCCGTGTTACTCTTTCCACACACCTCACCCTCTCCTCCCCTGTCCTTGTGCCCATAAGTCTATTCTCTGTCTGTTTGATTTACCATCCTGGGGAATGGGATGGGGGGCAGTGTCAGGTGCTTCCACCTGGCCTTTCCACTGTGAGGGCTCTTACTGACCATTACCTAACATAACAGCTCTCATTACACATTTGGGAACTGGGGAAATGACTCCTGGATGGGACTGTGGACCTGGTGGATCCAATATAGCCTAAACCTGGGTCACAACTCCAGTGAACTCCAGGTGTCCCACTTTAATAAGACAGTGTGATGGTGCTTTGAGTCCCTGTGGAAGTAATGCTAAAATGGGTAGCCATTCCCTTCTCCAGGTCATCTTTCTGACCCAGAGATCAAACTCAGGTCCCCTTCATTTCAGGCAGACTCTACCATCTCAGCCACCAGGGAAGACTTTTAATTGTATAGGTTGAGCAATATAGTTGTTGACTGTCCATCTGCCTCACCCGTAGAATGCTGAGTTCTATTAGCAATGCCCGTAGCTCTCTGAGAATCAAGTCTCTCAGCTGTCACTCTATTTGATTGTACCTGCCTTGCATCTTACAGGTGAACACTGCCACACCACAGCAGACACTGCCTTCTCTGGTGTCTGAAGATTCTGCCACCCCCATTGCTATCAGGGAGCCCAGTTCTGATACAGCATTTTCCATCACTATGCTGGACTACAGAGGTTAGCCATCACTGTACTACTCAGCAATGTGCATACCCCTCTTACCAGCACAAGCCTTATCATTTTGGCAAACAGTGTTGTCTGCTCTCACCTACCAAGCAGAGCTGGCTAAAGGAATATTTTGGCTTTATCTAATATAGCCACTCTAGGTTGACCGCTTCCCTAAGCCTTTTGATCCCTTCATTCTGAATTGCCTTAGAAATTCTGGCATTTTTATTTACTATTTATCTTTATACTATCCAGGGCTTCCCAGGTGGCACAATGGTAAAGAATCACCTGCCAATGTAGGAGATGCAAGAAATACAGATTTGCTCCCTGGGTCAGGGAGTTTCCTAGAGCAGGCAATGAAAACCCACTCCAGTATTCTTGCCTGGGAAATTCATGGACAGAGGAGCCTGGTGGGCTGCAGATCATGAGGTTGCAAAGTCAGGCATGACTGAGCAACTGAGCATGTATGTTTCTTCTAGCCCTGTCTCCATTCTAACACTGTGTTGCTCTCTTTAATGTGCCCATATTGATAAGTTCTCCCTTATCCAATTGCCTCCTCCATCTAGGATCCTCAGTGTCAGATAGCACTCTCACTATCCTATCTCCTGCCAGGAAATATTTACTAGGTCCTGCAGCTCCTTCTGGTTATAGGTCTGTGCTCTCTTTGTAAGCCCAGTGGTTCCTTTGCTGAGTTAGGTTGTAACTCAGCCCTGGTAATTTGTCTCTTGGCAAGGAGATGAGGTGGAGGTCGAACCTGAGGGGGGCATGTTTTCTTGTGAGGCAGAATCCTCTACATCATCATCAAGCAAGTCAGACCTGCTACACTTTGCCAGGGGCTGAGGGTGAGGTAAGGGAGAAAGGGCAACTTCTTTCATCACAGAATGTTCTAAGGGATCTACGGATTCCAACCTTTGAATATCAGATGTTACCACATCCCACATCTCGGGGTCCCACTCCTTCCTAAGCCTGCCTCTTGCAGAGCTCTTTTGCCTAAATTCAGATACCTGTGAATCTTGATGTTTTGGTAATTAAACGTGTGGCTTGGTCCTTAACTTTTATAGTCTTTGGCTGCAAAGGATGAGAAACTTTCTCAGAAGACACTGTCTGGTTTTCAGTTTAGCCTTTAGTTGGTAATCAGACAGCCTCAGCCATTCGTTGTATTTTTTCCAGTGCATAGATTATCACAACAGCTATCTAATCCCAATCCTTACAGTTAGTACTTCCCTTCCAGTTCTCACAAGTCTGAGATACCGACGCTTCTAGCAGTTTCTCTTCCACCATCATCTTATCCTATAAATGCACTAGCATTCATAAATGCTGTAGCATTCAGTGGGTTATCCATGCTCTGCCCACAAGCAGAGGGGCTTGTATCATTGTCAGCCAGTTAGCAGGCTGACAGACCCCTCCAACCCAGCTCTGCTTCTTCACACGGCTCTTGGCAGCAACTACCTTCGGTTGGGCTTCCAGGGTCACAGACTGAAATGGAAATGTGCCCACAAGTAGTTCATTCAGGAGTATCTTGAGGACCATATCTGCTGGAGAATGACGAATAGGATGGGGTGAAAGGATGGGCTTAAAATGAAAGATCTCACATGTACATTACCATATGTAAAACGGATGATGAGTACAAGTTTGATGCATGAAGCAGGGCACCCAAAGCTGGTGCTCTGGGACAACCCAGAGGGATGGGGTCGGGAGGGAGGCGGGAGGGCAGTTCAGGATGGGGGGACACATGTATATGTGTGGCCAATTCTTGCTGATGTATGGCAAAAACCATCACAATATTTTAAAGTAATTATCCTCCAATTAAACTAATTTTAAAAATAAAATGAAAGATTTCAGCTAAATCCTAGAGGACTTTGGAACTGGGGTCACCCCCCTGTCCCACACTGAGGTACATTTTCTAGGCTACAACCTTGGGTTCGATGGCTCTTTTCATCTGAGGGCAATCCCATATAAACAACTCAGCTGAGATCTGCCTGCCAACAACTCTGCCAACAGCTCGGGCGAATGAGTGTCTTAGCCCTAAGGAAGCAATTTCGGTGACACACCACATCATCCGCTACTGACGGGATTGTCAGATGTTTCATTGAGACATTGTCTTGTTTTCCTTTCTTGCATACATTAAGTCTTATTCAAAGTATCAGTTTGAGGACTGGGCTGAAGACATCCTTGTTCCAGGGCAGTTCACATAGGCCACACAAACTTGATAAGATCTCCTAAGAGTTTGTAAACCAAAACAGTCTGGTTGTTTTTTTTTTTAATATAAATTTATTTATTTTAATTGGAGGTTAATTACTTTACAATATTGTATTGGTTTTGCCATACTTCAACATGAACAAAACCCATTTCTTTCTGGGACACAGTTGGATTACGTGCACCATCTCTGTGCCTGTCAGGCATGGTCTTGCACCAGGCCAATAAGATGTACACAGTGTGAAGCTGGCTACTTGTCCTGGTCCACAAAAACCATTGCAGATACAAGTCTCTCTCTCTTATCCTGTCTTTCAGGACCACAGAGGACAGTAAAGCTATAAGGTAGAAACATTCTGTGCCCCTGGTGACTTTATGAAAGGTCACCAACCAAATACTCATAGTGTGTTATATGATTGAGATATAAAATTCTGTGTTTGGTCACTGAGGTTTTAAAGTTGTTTATTATAACAACTCTCATGCCTGGACTAACACAATAAGTTATCCCAGGAAGCCAAAGCTTTTTAATAAGGATTGTTGTGCTAATAACATAAAACCTAATGGAAAAATAGAAAAAGTTAATCCACATAGAGCTTTATTCTGAACGTTTGGATCTCATTGCCTACCTCTTCAGAGTCTCTTGGTCTCCTTGACTACATTAGGCAACAAAGTGGTATGTAGTCCTGAGTCACACAGTGAGTTCAAATGCCCCTGGGAAAATCACTTCGCTTCTTTGTGCCTTAGTTTTCTCATCAGCACAATGTACATAATATTAGTACCTCCCTCCTAGGGATCCTGTGACATATCAGTGAAGACAGGTAGGCAAAGTGCTGAACACAGTGGCGGACACATCAATAAACACAAAATGCAACTTTCACTGCTGTTGACAACCACCTTCCAGCCTTGGGAAAGGCTGTGAGGTCAGAGTGGATCTTTATACCCATGTCACAGGTTGGGAATTCGGGTCTATAAAGTTTTCAAAGACCCCTATAAGAAAAAAAAAAGCCCAAGCTGGACCTCATATCTTGCAATTCCTGGTTCCTTAATATTCTCTGCATCACAGTCACCATCCCTCTATGTCTCGGCCAGTTGTTTTCATTCACGATGCTCACAGTCCCCCAGAGGCAGAATCACTGCTTTGTGGTAACATGTCTTTTTGGAGGAAGGTTGCCGTTGAGCTGAGAGCTTTTCCTGCTCAGGTGCTATGTCACCATGAAGCCTGCAGCAGAAGTGTGCTCATCGCGGACAGCACCTCCCTTACCCCGCTCCCCATCATTCCTCCTCCTCCCAGAAGCCAGTTCTGCACAGAAGCCAGGGCACCTCCTTAGTACCTGTTCCAGGAACCAGTGCTGGATTCACAGAGGAAGACTCTCCCTGAGATCACACTCAAACCATAGTGCTTACTGTACCATAATATCTCCCCAGACGACAACATTAGAGACAGGGTGGTATAGCAGGAGGGGAATGGATTTTCAGGTTCTTTCAGGTGCATATCACATAAACCCAAGTCAGATTAATGTAAATGTGATCCCTCTCGATGGATAGATAGATAAATAGACATATACATAGATATATAGACATAGACATAGATACATACACTCACTGGTGCTATGGTTTAAATGTCTGTGTTCCTCTCCTCTTCCAAATTCTTACACTGAGCATCTAATGCCCCACATGATGGTGTTAGCTCCTGGGGCTTCAGTCATGAAAGGGATCAGTGCTTTATAAAAGAGGCTTCAGAGAGAGCCCTAGCCCCTTTCCCCATGTGAGGACGCAGTGAGGAGGCACAAGCTATGAATCAGGAAGTGGGCTAGACAGTGAATTTGTTGGCACTTTGATCTTGGACTTCCAGCCTCCAGAACTGTGAGATATAAATATCTGTTGTCTATGAGCCACCCAGTCTCTGGTATTTTGCTATAACAGCATGAGCAGGTAACTGGTTGAAATCTCTGCTGGATCCCGGGAGCTCAAATGGTTCCTCCTCCGTTTCTTCCTTTAGAAGGGGAGGTTGTCTGTTTTCAGTAATTTCAATCAAAGTCCCATAACTGAATCTTACTGCCTCCAATCAGATCATGTGGTCTTCCCGGAGCCAATCACCACAGTTAGGTGTGTGGTGTTTCCATTGGCCGGGCCTGGGTCACAAGCTCCCCTCTGGGACTGGAGTAAAGTTAGATACATTCTGAAGCAGATGGACTGACAATGGGAGAGGTGTGGTTCTGTAAAGGAGGGCTAGGAGGAGTGTTGCTGGAAGGAAGAGAAGAAACTGGCCAGGCATGAAAAAATAGATGTTCATTACATCTGGGGTTTGTCCATTATGTCTGGAGTCTGGTATTCAGTCCTACCTTTAATCACTTCTAGGGACTCAAGCAAGTTATTATTATTTGTTTTTGCTGTTTATTGAAGGCTGAACTTTAGCTCCTAAATCATAAGCTTCTGTACTTTTAGTTACTTCCTAGCCTTGTATTACCCATTGCAAAGTTCAGAAGTAACTGAACTTTGCAATGGGGTGCAATTGTTGTGTTCTTACTGTAGGGTGGAAAATAGAGTAATCAAGTTTCTAAACTACCTCACATCAGGTGGTATCATGTAACTTTTTCTATTTCTCTTTCATCTTAGGAAATACCTCCTCTTTAAATATCAGAGCTGGTGTCGGTTTTATATTTGCTTTGGGTAACTGTCCCCATGGGGCTTCAGCTGGGTTTCTGTTTTAGAACTAGCAGTACTGCCTTAGAAAGCATGATCTTTTTGACAAAAAATATTCTGTATGCTTCTAAAATTCAGGCAAGCTGTTTAGATAAGAGAAGATTATTAAAAGGTATGGATCTTTATTGTTAATATTTTTTACTACATAATAAAAATGATAGTAAGAATAATCACTTATCATTTCTTGAGCATTTCCTAGGTGCCAAATATTATACTGAACATTTTACATGCATGATCTCTTTTTATTCTTTCAAGTCCAGGCTCTTGTCTCTTCCTCCCTTCCCCTCTCCCCATCAAAACCATTCAATTCTTTTCTACCAGCAACTCTATCTTTTCCAATATATAACCCACTCTCTTCTTTGTCTTCTCTATTTTTCTTCCAGATTTATCCATTGCTTCCAGTAAGCTCACAACAAACCCCAGTTGATACCTGGATAACACATACTTTTTCTTTTGAAAACCGGAGGTCCGGGGAATAAACCAAATCCATTGCTCCTCGGGCCACTGGTAACTCTCCTCAGACACCAAAACACTGTGCTATTTGCAGGGACAGGGCAGAAAAATCCAGCACATGGTCATGTCAGTACCCTTGAGTAAAGACAGCAGGGCTGCGGAAGTGTGAGGCTGTGCCAACCTCTGGGAGTAACCCTTCCCATGCTGTGTGTCCATGGAGCTGGGCAGGGCCAGTAGTCAAATGAGATCCCTGTCCATGGGAGAGCAGACTCTCCAAGGAATGCCAGAGGGATCTTCTGGGCTTAAAACTAACAAACAAGTTTGAAGAAAATAATTTAGCTAGATGTCCTCAGTGCCCGACATTAATATGTTTGTATTTGTATGCCAGCAGGCCCTTAATAAACACATTCTCTTTTGTCCCTGGAAATAGTCTGTAAATAAATAACAAGATACCCCACTTTTGCTGACTAATCATTTTTGCCTTCTTTCTCGGTGCCAGTTGCACTTTATAAATGACTTTCATTTATAGTGCATTATGTTTCCTCGTATTGCTTGCCTCTAAATCCCCATGCAATATTTTGTGTCTTTTCCCATGATACTTTAAGGGTCTTTAACCTTTTCAGAGGAGTGTGTGCATGTGCAAATGTGCGTTTGTATGGTGAGTATATGTGTGGGTTTCATAACATCACCTACTTATCCTATTCTATCATTTCTAAATAGATCGACTGAAGTATGTAATTTTTGCTAAGTGCCTTATAATTGTTATGTTTCCATTAATATCAGTTATATTTGCTTTGTGTAAATTGGCCTCTGGATGACTGAGGCTAGAGCAAATTGATCCCTTTGGTGTGAATGTGGAAGCAGAGACTGAGGTGGGGCTGGGAAAAATCCACGGCTGAAGCCAAAGCAGACGTTGTTGATCAGATTTGTCATTCATGTCAGGGTAATTCTCTTTGAAAACTCATTTGAAGTTTTCCCCAGAAAACACCAAAGTGCACTGTTCGACATAAGGCAAAACAAGAACTGCTGTTTGTTGAGCACATACTGTATGCAGAGTCCTCTGCTAGCACAGTATCATTAATCCCCACAAAGACACTCTAGCAGGCAGCTATTATTGTTATTCCCGTTTGATAGACGGGAAAACTGAAGTCTAGAGAAGTGGAATCTTTTCCCAAGATAACACAAATAGTTTTAAAAGCCTTTCAATCTGATGCCAAAACTTGCTTCTGAAGCAAGTCTGGCCAGTATAGCCAGAATCTGATTTCTAGACTGTGGGAGAGTAAGAATTTTGCAAACAGTTCCAGCAACATAGGCTCTTTACTTCTGGCTTGGTGCTAGGCTGCCCACAAATTCACCAGTGGTGTACTGGTGCTTCTTCTGTGGTGGGTCTGAGCAGGGCAGTGAGGCCATGGAGCTAAATGCAACTGGCCCTGGCTTCCAAGAGCTTCACAGTGAACTTCTAGATAAGCCAACAAATACCCCCTCCACATTGCAAGGTGGGGGTCCATTCATTCATTCATGCAGCAAATATATATTAAACTCTGTGCAGGCACTAATGTGAACACTGAGACTACAAGACAGACAATAGCTCTGAGTGGATGCTAAAGAAACGTTGTGATGTTATGGACTCTAGCCCACCAGACTCCTCTGTCCATGAGATTTCCCAGGCAAGAATACTGGAGTGAGTTGCCATTTCCTTCTCCAGGGGATCTTGCCAACCCAGGGATCAAACCTTTCTCCTGCATCTCCTGCACTGGCAGCTGGATTCTTTACTGCTGAGCCACCAGGGAAGCCCTATCCAATAATAAAGGAACTTTGCTTTACTTTTCTATCATGGATGTAACCCATTACCACAAATGTAGGGGCTTAAAACAACATTCATTTGTTATCCCACAGAACTGTAGGTCAGAAGTGCAAGTAAAAAGCAAGGTATCACAAAGTCAAAATCAAGGTGTCAGCTAGCTAGGTTCTTACCCAGAGGCTCTGGTAAGAACCTTCTTGCAAACTCACTGAGGTTGTTGACATAATCCCATTCCTTATGGTTGCAGGACTGCAGTGTCTGTCTGTGTCCTTGCTGACTGCTAGTTGGGGACCACACTGTTAGTTTCTCAAGTCTGCCCACATTTCTTCTCTCAGGCTTTCTCTCAGATTCTTGAGCTTTGAATCTCTTTGACTGGCTCTTCTGCCCTTACTCTCTGCTATTACAGGCTCATGTGATTTATATTGAGTCCATGTGGAAAATCCAAGGTAATCTCTTTATTTTAAGGCCTAGTGGCTCAGATGGCAAAGAATCTGCCTACAATGCAGGAGACCGGAGCTTGATCCCTTCGTTGGGAAGATCCCCTGGAGAAAGGATTGGCTAGCCACTCCAGTATTCTTGCCTGGAGAATTTCAGGGCCCAAAGAGCCCAGAGGACTATAGTCCATAGGGTTGCAAAGAGTTGGACACAACTGAGTGACTAACACTTGTATTATAAGCACGATGTTCATAAGCATGATACCAGGGCACAAAAGTAGCCAAAATCCTGCCTGATACAGACTCTTATAGAAAAGATAATATCACAGTCATTCATCCAGGAAATGCTGTGTACCCATTATATTCCAGGTACTGACCTCAGTTCTGATTATATAACAGGGAGCAAATAAATAGTAACCTCTAAGCTCCAATCTCTTAAAGCTTACATTTGAATAGGAAAAGATGCCAACAAAGAGTATAAATAATAAAATATGTACTATGTGAGGTATTGCCATGTGCTATCAGATCAGTTCAGTCGTTCAGTTGTGTCCAGTGCTTTGCAACTCCGTGGACTTCAGGCTTCCCTGTCCATCACCAACTCTTAGATCTTGTTCAAATTCATGTCCATCAAGTTGATGATGCCATCTAACCATTTCATCCTCTGTCACCCCCTTCTCCTCCTGCCCTCAATCTTCCCCAGGATCAGAGTCTTTTCCAGTCAGTCAATTCTTCGCATCAGGTGGTCAAAGAATTGAAGTTTCACCTTCAGCATTAGTCCTTCCAATAAATATTCAGGACTGATTTCCTTTAGGATTGAGTGGTTGGATCTCCTTGCAGTCCAAGAGACTCTCAAGAGTCTTCTCCAACACCACAGTTCAAAAGCATCAATTCTTTGACACTCAGCTTTCTTTATAGTCCAACCCTCTCATCCATACATGACTACTGGAAAAACCATAGCTTTGACTAGATGGACCTTTGTTGGCAAAGTAATGTCTCTGCTTTTTACTTTGCTGTCTAGGTTGGTCATTGCTTTTCTTCCAAGAGGTAAGTGTCTTTTCATTTCATGACTGCAGTCATCATCTGCAGTGATTTTGGAGCCCAGGAAAATAAAGTCTGTCACTGTTTCCACTGTTTCCCCATCTATTTGCCATGAACTGATGGAACCAGATGCCATGATCTTAGTTTTCTGAATGATGAGTTTTAAGTTAGCTTTTTCACTCTCCTCTTTCACTTTCATCAAGAGGCTCTTTCGTTCTTCCTCACTTTCTGCCATAAGGGTGGTGTCATCTGCATACCTGAGGTTATTGATATTCCCCCCGGCAATCCTGACTCTAGCCTGTGCTTCCTCTAGCCTGCATTTCTCATGATGTACTCTGCATACAAGTTAAATAAGCAGGGTGAAAATAAACAGCCTGATGTACTCCTTTCCTGACTTGGAACCAGTCTGTTGTTCCATGTCCGGTTCTAACTGCTGTTTCTTGACCAACATACAGATTTCTTAGTATGCAGGTAAGGTGGTGTGGTATTCCCATCTCTTGAAGAATTTTCCAGTTTGTTGTGATCCACACAGTCAAAGGCTTTGGCATAGTCAATAAAGCAGAAATAGATGTTTTTCTGGAACTCTCTGTTTTTTTCGATGATTTAAAAGATGTTGGCAATTTGATCTCTGGTCCCTTTGCCTTTTTTAAATCCAGCTTGAACATCTGGAAGTTCACGGTTCATGTACGGTTAAAGCCTGGCTTGGAGAATTTTGAACATTACTTTGCTAGCGTGTGAGATGAGTGCGATTGTGTGGTAGTTTGAGCATTCTTTGGCATTGCCTCTCTTTGGGATTAGAATGAAAACTAACCTTTTCTAGTCCTGTGGCCACTGCTGAGTTTTCCAAATTTGCTGGCATATTGAGTGCAGCACTTTCACAGCATCATCTTTCAGGATTTGAAACAGCTCAACTGGAATTCCATCACCTCCACTAGCTTTGTTTGCAGTGATGCTTCCTATGGCCCACTTGACTTCATATCCCAGAATGTCTGGCTCTAGGTGAGTGATCACACCATCATGGTTATGCAGGTCAAAATAATCTTTCTTGTATAGTTCTTCTGTATATTCTTGCCACCTCTTCTTAATACCTTCTGCTTCTGTTAGGTCCATACCATTTCTGTCCTTTCATGGAGACACCATGAACAATACGAAAAGGCTATATCCTATGAACAAAAGCAAATCAGAGAGGAGCATAGGATGGCATTGGTGAGATGTGGTTGCAGTTTGAATAAGATGGTCAGGGAAGGGATCATGCAGAAACTGACTTGTGGGCAGAGAACTGAAAAAAGGAAGAGAGCAAACTAAGCACATAACTGAGAAAGACGTTTCTAGAAATAAATACCAGTAAATACAATCATGCTGAAATGGGTGTGTGTGTTCAAGGAATAGCAAGGAAGGCTGTGTAGCTGAAACAGTGAGGGGAAGAGTGGGCTAAGAAGGGATCACAGAGATAACAAGAGCCAGGATAATGAGTCCTCCTGATCCTTAGGTTATAACTAAAAGTGATGGGAAGTGCAGTATGGAGAGGGAGGTGGGGATTTAATATCTGTGATCAAGGACAGAGCATTTACCCTCTATTTCTGCTTAATAAAGTAGCAGGTTAAAACCACAAATGTTTGTTTGCTCAGTTTCTATAGGTCAGGAATCTGGAAGTGATTTATCTGGGGTGAGTCTGACCCAAGATCTCTCATGGGCTGGAATCAAGCTGTCAAATAGGACTGTAGTCATCTGAAGCTTGACTGGGGGAAGCTGGGGGATTTGCTCCCAAGCCCACTCACACAGCAACTGGCTGAAAACTTCAACTCCTGCTTGGTAGGTCTCTCCACAGGGTAGTGGGAACAGCCTCTCGGCATGGCATCTGGATTCCCCCAGAGCAAGTGATCTGAGAGAGAGAGAGGGCCGCCACACTGCCTTCTATTATCTAGGCTTGAACACACACAAGTACACCACACACACACACACCGTCTCACCTTATTCTATTCTTTTTTTTTTTTTTTTAGTTTTAGTTTTTTATTTTTTACATTTTAAAATCTTTAATTCTTACATGCATTCCCAAACATGAACCCCCCTCCAGGACATGGAAACAACCTTATTCTATTCTTTAAATACAAGGCACCAAGTCCAGACCCCACTCACTCAATGGAAAGGGACTACGTTGTGAATACCAAGAGGAGGATATCATTGGGGCAAATCTTGGAGGCTGGGTACCAGAGATGGCTTGTCAAAAAAAAATAATAATGATATTTGATCTGAGAGCTCAGTGATGGGAGCAGATGAGGGAGAAAGGGCCTCAAGCAGACTTTGGTTCTGTTGATTCTAACAAATCCCAGACTGGCGATGCATCTTCTGCCTCTTCTGACGTTTCCCTTCTTATTCCCCCACTTTGTTTCCAGTCAGGCCACTGATGCTCAGACTTGGAGTCACATGCCCCAGGGTATTTCTGACCCCTGTTCTTTATTTAGTCTGTTCTTCCACTCAGGGGGCCACTGCCCTCTTCCCCACTTCCCAAAACACTGACCACACTTCAAGGGCTACTTGAGTCACTGCCTTCTCTCAAAAGCTTCCTCTGATGCTCTAGTCCATTCTGTCCCCTTTCTCTGATCACATAAATGCCTTGCGAATGTCGCATAGAAGATACAGCTGAATAGCAATGTCTGTTCCCTTTCTGTTTGCTGCTTACATCTCCAATTCCATTGTAAACTCTCAGAGGGCAGGGGAACTTTTTTTTTTTAACCTGCTATTTCTAAAGCCTCTTGACCCAGTCAGAGTTCTGGTAGTAAAGATCGGAGTCGGTAACTTGAGGGGTATTAATAAAAGGACTAGTTTACAAGGTTTAGAGAAAGTACCATGGGGTGGCAGAGTATCTAAAGCCAGGATCAGCAGGGAACTGTCCACTTGGCCTGGATCTGAAGGAGGAAGGGGAGAAATGGTGTCCCAAACTAGAGAGAGGAGCGCAGGGAAAGAACCACTTGGCAGGAACTCTGATCTGAAGAGCCTAGCCCACAGTGACCTGATGGGGAGAGAAGTGAGGGAGTGGGGAAGATAGTACACCGCCTTCTTCCTCCATCTACCCCAGCATCTCCACTGGAAGCCCCTATCAGCCAAAGAATATGAAGACAAGCAATGCAGTTCTTACAGGGCACATGAGACATGGAACAGAGCAGGGAAGGGAGGGAGGAATCTCAAGAAACTAATTGGACTTCATTCTGCTTCTACTGCAGAACCAGAGATTTCTGCAAGCTTCGAAGTATGGCTGAAAAAAAAAAAAAAAGGAAATTCAGCTGGCTGCCTAGTGGTTAAGATTATGGGCTTTGTCTGCTGTGGTCCAGCTTGGAACCCAGAGAGATCCTCAGAGAAGTGAGATCCTGCAAGCCTCACAGTGAGGCCAACAAAGATAACAACATAGAGAAGAGAGTGGGCGCCCCCTGGCACAAAGCCCCAGAGCCAGGTCCAGATCTGGGCTGGCAAATACAGTCTAACCTTCCAGGGCTTTGCCTGATGACCTTCTGGAAACTGCTTGTTTCCCCACTGCCTCCTCCCAGCCACACCCCCCTTCAGAGGACATCTGCCTCATCTGTAACCCCCTTCCTCCATGCTGGTTCCCTTTCTGCCAAGAGATGCACATCTGAACCACTGACTTTCTGATGGAAATACCCTAGGAAAGCAAACTGTATTAGTGGTGAAGTAGACCTTTCCCGTGTTCATGGGGCGGTAACAGTGGAAGTACCATCCTCAACTCCCCATCCGCGAGGAGAGTAGGTGACTCCATGACTGCGGAATCCTTTGGAAGGGGAGGAGCACTGGCCTTCATGATAATAGATCTGCTCTTCCATCTGGTCTACTTACAATGCTGAGGATTCACAAAGCCACTGTTGAAGTTTAAGCAAAACTACAATAAGATGTCACCTCACACCAGACAGAATGGCCATCATCAAAAAGTCTTGGACATAATCACGCTGCTATGTTTAAAATGGATAGCAAACAAAGACCTATTGTGTAGCGCATGGAACTTTGCTCAGTGTTATGTGGCAGTCTGGATGGGAGGGGAGTTTGGAGGAGAATGGATACATGTATATATGTGGCCTCCCTTCACTGTAAACCTGAAACTAACATAACATTGTTAATTGGCTATATTCCAACACAAAATAGAAGAATTTTTTTTTAAGTCTACAAATAATAAATGCTGGAGAATATGTGGAGAAAAGGAACCCTCCTACACTATTAGTGGGGATGTAAATTGGTAAAGCCACTATGGAGAATAGTATGGAGGTTCCTTAAGATTCTAAAAATAGAGCTACCATGTGATCCAACAATCCCACTTCTGGGCATATATCCAGAGAAAACCACATTTCAAAAGGATACATGTACCTTAGTGTTCATTGCAGCACTCTTTACAATAACCTAACCAGGGAAGCAACCTAAATATCCATCGACAGATGAATGGATAAAGAGGTTGCGGTACGTGCATGCAATGGAATACTATTCAGTCATTAAAAAGAATGAAATAATGCCATTTGCAGTAATATGGTGGACCTGGAAATTATCATCCTAAGTGAAGTAAGTCAGACAGAGAAAGACAAGTATCAAATGATACTGCTTATATGTGGAATCTGAAAATAATCATACAAATGAACTTATTTACAAAACTGGAACAGACTTACAGACTTAGAAAACAAACTTATGGTTACCAAAGGAGAAAGGTTGGGGAAGGATAAATTGGGAGTTTGGGATTAACATATACATACTACTATATATATAATAGATAACCAGAAGGACCTAATGTATAGGACGGGAAATTCTGCTCAGTATTCTGTAACAACCTAAATGGGAGAAGAATTTGGAAAAAGATGGAGGACTTGGAAACAGCTGCTTTGGCAGGACATGGCCATTTCAGTGATCACAGACCAAACAGAGGCCTCTAGATGCAACCCTGAGATTGGAATGCTGCCAGGATGGGTCCGCTTCCAAGAAGAATAGCTGCAGACCCCAGACTGTCTCCTGGCCAGTGCAAGCAGAGAGCAACTGACAGGAGCCTAGAGACCATCTTCCCAATTGCTGGGCTTGGGTCCAAAGATAGGGCTGCTCCATGGTGTAGTTTTTACCATAGCCTACAGGGAAATGAGAAAAATGACAACAAGTTAGAGTTTGTTTATTTTTAATGACTAAAATAATTCAATTTAAAGAGTTGTTTTAAATTTCATATTCCCATTGATATTATTCCTTCTCTCTTTATCTGATATGGAAATGCCTTTTCTTTAACAAGAGTTGGTAATAGTAGACAGTTGTTGTTTAGTCATTAAATCATGTCCAACTCTTTGCCACCCCATGGACTATAGCCCACCAGTCTCCTTTGTCCATGGGATTTCCTTGGCAAGTATACTGGAGTGGGTTTCCATTTCTTTCTCTGAGTAGTAGACAGTGGGGTTTTATAAAAACATATTACTAATGTTCTAATTTGAACCCCCACCCCCGAACATGAAAAAATATTACAGATCTTTGGAATTGCCAAAGATCTATAGCTTTTCTTTTTCAAAGCTATGTTTTTTCCAATAGTCACGTAAGGATGTAAGAGTTGGACTATAAAGAAAGTTGAGCACTGAAGAATTGATGCTTTTGAACTGTGGTGTTGGAGAAGACTCTTGAGAGTCCCTTGGACAGCAAGGAGATCAAACCAGTCAATCTTAAAGGAAATCAGTCCTGAATATTTATCGGAAGGACTGATGATGAAGCTGAATCTCCAATACTTTGGCCACCTGATACACAGAAGCAACTCATTGGAAAAGACCCTGATGCTGGGAAAGATTGAAGGCAGGAGGAAAAGCGGACAACAGAGGATGAGATGGTTGGATGGCATCACCGACTCAATGGACATGAGTTTGAGCAAGCTCAGGAGTTGGAGATGGAAAGGGAACCCTGGCATGTGGCAGTCCATGGGGTCACAAAGAGTCGGACATGACTGAGCGATCAAAATGAACTGAACTGAACTGAACTGAACTTGGAATCCCCAAGACTGGGAACCCTTGATCAAGTGATGAGACAAAGTGCCCATGTTCAGTTGGGGAAGATGAGATTTTTTGGACTTAAAACAGGTCCTGGAATGCTGGTTGAAAACTCTGCCTTTGAACAGCCTTGCTGCTTTTATTTATCCTCACCATGTGGTAACTTGGCCATGGTAAGGTCAGTGGTGGCCTCCTCCATGTAAGTCAGCCCCTCCAGGCAATCTGGGCAGCATAACATAACCCTTTCACACATATAAGTTTCAGCCATTTCCCCTCTAACTCTCATTTTCCTTTGACTTTGCAGGGATTCAGATGATACCCACAACTTTTCCTCCCATTTTTAAGATCCATGTTTTACTCCCTAAGAAGACAAATTCAAGATTTGAAGTTGAGTGGGCATGGCCATTTAGTATTTTGTCACTGGCAAATGATCTAAACTCTCTGATTCTCCATTTTCCCAATAATTTACTTTCTCTCCACCAGACTAAATCCCCATGTGGGCAGGGACCATGTTGGTCACGTTTGCAATTGTATCTGCAGCATCTAACCATGTCTGGCATATACTTATCACATAGAAAATATGTAATCATTGAATCTCATTCTATAAGGGTTTTAAGGCTGCATTTTTTTGTCTGTGGGATGTGGGTGATAATGATGCCTCCCATATAAGATTCTAGTAAGGCTTTGCAAAGTCTTGGCAAAAAGACAAAATTGCAGACACCAGGGATCATGACAGGGATAATTTCAACCTAACCAGGGAATAAGCTTTTCTGAGACCAAGTCTTGGGAGGTATCAGCTGAGCAGTAGAATTCATGGAAATCCAGAAAGGCCCAGGGATGGCCCTACAGAGGCTCCCAGAGTGGCTCTCCTAGAAAATAAATTAAAGGGCATGGACTGAGCACAACCTGGCTCTCTCAGACCCAAGCTGCCTTACACAGGTGTCTTTCCTATCAGGAGACACTTTCACAAAGTTGGTATTTGTGTCACACAGGGAGATTTCAAAATGCTGTTATTTGAAAACATGAATGTGTAATGTCTCCCTGGAAATCTACACCTTCTCAGTGAAAGATACAAGTGCAGTCCGAGACAGACATGTTTAATTAGTGTGCAAACTTGACATTTCCAGTGTTTGGACTAGACAGAGGAAAAGCCAAGAGCAAACCAAGATCTTTTTTCTTCATCCCCTCCCCCTTAGCTTGCTGACAGAGAATAATTTATTTGGTTGGAAGAAAAATGAATGTCTTTACAATAACAAGAAAGAAAAAAAATCAGAAGATCCAAGGGTGGGTTTTAAATAATTGTCACTATTAAATATGAATCTCCTGCGTCTTCATTCCTGCTGTCCTTGGATCTCTGCTTGATTCAGTGGCATATCTCCTCCCCTAGTCACTTAGGTGCTGGGCCCCAGAGACAACTTCACACTGCTCTTTCCATCATCCCCCACATCTGAGATCTGCAACTCCATTTTTAAAATATCTAACAGACCTGAGTCCTTCTTGTCTTTCTCATGTCCATGATTGATTGCAACAGTTTTCTAACGGGTCCTTTCTTCTCCCTTCTCCTTTCTGCCCACCCTAAGCTACCCCACATTTCTGCCAGAGCAAGCTTTGTAGAGCATGCCTCCATTCCCTTCCCTTTATCAAAATTGTCAGTAGTTGCTCATTTATTCAACCTTTCACATGCCAGGCACTGGGCATCAATGGTGACTGAGGTTTCCTTAAGATGAAACCCAAACCTCTAAGCTGGTATTTTGTCAGACCCTGATATGCCCGTCTTGGTTTACCCCTTCCGGTACCCTCCTACTTTACATTCTAGACTTGTCCACCATCTACAATTTCCCCCACACTCTGTACATCCCACGTTCAGGTGTATCTTGATTGAGAAACTTCTGCGCACAGTGTTGGACACTTATCCACTTTGTCTTTTATTACCAACACACTATTTACAATAAGGCCAGGGTTCTCATTATTTACAATAAGGCCGTGGATAATGCCTTTGCTTATACAGATTCCCCAACCACAATGCTCTTATCCCCTCAAGCTCCCTTATTCTTTTTTTTAAATGAATTTCTAAATTTTCTAAAATACATATTTATATATGTAAACAAAAGCTTTTCCACTATGTTTGACAAAGTCTTGAGGAAGAACAACAACAAAGAGACAGAGACATTGAAAGACATAAGCTAAATGAAATGGAAGCACTAACTATGAACTAGAAAAAGTGAAACAGACTAGATAAAAGGAAAAGGCCATCATACATACATAGTCCAGCTGTTTTTAAACAAAACTGCTCATTAGAAACACATCTGGATCTTTGGAGAAGAATAGCAATACCTGGGAGAAGGAAAAGGCAGTCCACTCCAGTATTCTTGCCTGGAGAATCCCATGGACAGAAGAGCCTGGCAAGCCATGGTCCATAGGGTCGCAGAGGGTTGGACACAACTGAAGCCATGAAGCACACACTCATGCAGCAACACCTGGGCATTTGCATTATTCAAAAAATTCCAGAATAACTCTGTCATGCATCTGGATTTTAAAAAGGGATTACAAATTTTTCTATTAAACTGTAATTTTAGTGATACAGAGTTCTATTCTTTTCTGTTGACCAATCATGATACAATGGTATTAAGCAAATAATAGTTGCATAATCGCAGTAGTAAAAGATGTTTATCGTGTTTTCATTATCGATAGCCAGACAAAAAATAAAAGATAATTATAATTGCAAGCCATAGTGTAAACATGATTAACCTAACAATGTAAAATAATACATACAATTTGGAGAGTTAAGTAGAGTGTTGTGGTAAGAGGAAGCACATACACGTGAGTGTTCTCATCTGCACAGCCAATCCATGGCTTCGGTTGGTGTATTTAATCCATTTACATTTAAGGTAATTATAGATATATATGATCCTATTATTACTATATTATATATATATATATATATATATATATATATATATGATCCTATTATTAAACAAAAGTTCATTGTTTGGGGATTATTTTGTGTAGGTCTTTTCCCTCACTTCTGTTTCCTGCCTAGAGAAGTTTCTCTAATATTTGTCATGAAGCTGGTTTGGTGGTGCTGAATTCTCTTAACTTTTGCTTGTCTGGAAAGCTTTTGATTTCTCCATCAAATCTGAACAAGAGTTTTGCTGGGTAGAGTATTCTTGGTTGTAGTTTCTGCCCTTTCATCACTCTAAATATATCATGCCGTTCCCTTCTGGCTTGTAGAGTTTCTGTTGGAAATCAGCTGATAACCTTATGGGAGTTCCCTTGTATGATATTTGCCATTTTTCTCTCTTGTTGCTTCTAATATTTTATCTTCATCTTTAATTTTCATCATTTTGATTACCATATGTTTTGGTGTATTCCTCCTTGGGTTTATCCTGCCTGGGACTGTCTGCATTTCCTGGACTTGGTTGACTATTTCTTTTCCCATGTTAGGGAAGTTTTCAGAAATTATTTCTTTAGATATCTTCTTGGGTCTTTTCTGTCTTCTTCTTCTGAGACCCTTATAATGTGAATGTTGGTGCATTTAATGTTGTCCCAGAAGCTTCTTAGGTTGTCTTCATTTTTTTTCATTCTTTTTTTTCTTTCTAGATTCTGTTCTGTGGCAATGATGTCCACCATTCCGTCTTCCAGGTCACTTATCCATTATTCTGGTATTGGTTCCTTCTAGTGTATTGCTCATCTGTTTGTTCTTTAGTTCTTCTAGGTCTTTAGTAAACATTTCTTGCATCTTCTCAATCTTTGCCTCCATTCTTTTTCTGAGATCCTGGATCATCTTTGCTATCATTATTCTGAATTCTTTTTCTGGGAGATTGCCTATCTCCACTTCATTTGGTTGTTATTCTGGAGTTTTAACTTGCCTCTTTATCTGGGACAGAGCCCTACACGTTTTTCCTCCTGGTTAACTTTCTGTGAGGTGGTTTTGGTTCCAGCCACTGTGGAATTGTGGCTCTACTTGCTTTCTCTGTCTTCCAAACTCCCTTATTCTTTAATGGCCAAGTTAAATGTCACACCTGATAACTCATGACTGGTATTAATATCATCCGTCTTTAAGTTATTGCAGCACTCCCTTAAAATTCCTTTATACTACCTGAAACACTTTGCCATGTATGGCAGATATTTCTGATGGCAGAAATTGATCATTGAGGGAACATATCAGCCACACCCAATAAGGGGGAAAACACTCCAAGAAGAGGGAAACTTATTGATTACACAAAGGATGTAAGAATAGAAAAATCAGGCAAAGGATGGCAAGCTAGCCAAAGATTAATGATAGTAAGAAGCTGCTACTACCACAAGACTGGGAGGACAGTGGGGGAGGTGGGGTTACTGGACCCTCGGTGACTCTGCAGAAGCTGGAAATGTAGCAGATCATTCAGTGAAAGCATGAGTTTCAGAGGAAATACAGTCATTAACAGGAATGTTGCTAACAGCAGTAGAAGGGACATAGCCTGGCTCTTCTCTTCCTCTGATCATTTGACTCCATCAATGTCATCTGGCTCAACAAGCACTGCCTTTGTGGAGCCCCGGGGGAGGTCAGCTGGCTTGAGAACCTGGGTTGCCCTGCCCTGCAGAGCAGGGCAAGGATGGAATAGCATAGCTCCAATCCAATACCTATTACTTCTAAAAGTAGCACACTTTATTAAAATGACAGCATGATCCATTAGCTCACTTCCAATATGAAAAACCTTACGTAACACTTTTAAGAAAATGCAAGCACCTAGGCATAGCTTATTTCTCTCACTGGTCCTCTGTTACTAGCAGTTCTTCCCCTAAATCCAGTCTCTTTGAGTCTGCATGGAGAGAAACCACTTTGACATTTTCAAGGCATTCCTCGCCAAGCTCAGCTCTAGTTCTTGGGAGTGGCATCCTTTGCCCTAGTGAGATGCAAGTTCATCATTCTCCACCACTGCTCCTGGACCTTAGAGGCTGACATTTGCCTCCTGGTCCCTCACCTGGCTCTAAGCTCTCAGGCGTCTCATGGTGGGCTGCTCGGGGCTGGGAGGAAGCGCTCTTCTAGTGGCTGCAGAGTGTAAAACTGAGGCTATATGATCTCAGGTTTGTGTTCAAATCCACCTTCCTATCCTTTCTGGTTATTAACATTGAACTCTGACTTGATCTCTTGAAAGTCACAGCTTCCTCATCTGAAGCATGTTGACAATAGTAGCACCTGCCTCATAGGGTTATCATGAAGGTTAACTAAAATGATTCATTGAGAACACTTGGTACAGTGCCAAGACTATGATATATTTAGTACCTATGAACTATTACTGTTTTCTCTCAAAGGAAACACATCATGGAAGACAATGGATGGTATAGGTGTGGCAGTCAGCTCTGGGTCCTCAACAACTTGATTGTTTAATCAAGTAAACAATCTTCTGGTAATCATGTTTTATGTCACTTAGTCTAGCTAAGTTCCCATTCTTTGGAATCATAGTCTTGGAATATCACATCTGATAGAGGCCTAAAGATTGCCTAGTTCTCTCTCACTACATGGAGAGAAACTAAATCTCAGAGTGAGTAAATTATACTTTGTGAAGTGCCTGTGTATGGGTATATGCATCCCTAAAGAAGCAGCAAGGAGAAAATATACAAATATCTATAAACCTACCACTCAGAGATAACTCAGCTATCATTTTTACATATGACTAGTCTCCTCTTTGTAAATGTATTACTTAAAAAGAAAAATAGAATTACAGTGTACTCATTGTTTTTAAAGATTTATTTATTTATTTTTGGCTGTGCTGTGTCTTAATTGCTGTGCCTGGACTTTTTCGAGTTGTGGTGAGTCGGGGCTACTCTTTGTTGCTATGTGTGGGCTTCGCATTGTGGTAGCAATGTTGTGGAGCACTGGCTTAGTTTTCCTGCTGCACTTGGGATCTTCCCAGACCAGGAATCAAACCCATGTTCCCTGCACCAGTAGGTGGATTCCTAACCACTACCAGGGGAGCCTAATGACTATTAAAGTAATTAAAGTTATCCTTTTTCCCCCCAAGTCATACCATCTTCAACATCTTTCCATGTCAGTGTATACCCTTTTAATGGCTGCATTGGTGTACTATATATGCTGTATACATTTATATGCTTCAGTTTACTTCAGCAAATTTCACTTTTAAAGATTTCTTTCTGTGGACATTTGGGATGTTTCCAATTTTTCACCACTATAGACAATGTCTCCCAAATGCTTCTGAAGATGACCAAACACCTCCTTTTCCCTGAGCATGTTAAACACATGGGCTAAAATGGATTTTTGATTTTAGGATTGAATTTTCAAGCAAACTTTGTGGTTTCTTTATGAGCTGCCTGCACACAGCAAAGAGTTTTCCTAGCTGCTGTTATTTTATTCCATCCCTGCAGCAAGGCCAGGAGGTCAGAGTCTGCAGGTCAACTTGCGAAGTTTCTGTGAGCAAATCTGAAGTGTAGGTTTAGGACCTGCTGACTTTTTTGGCCTTTGACCAGATGGAATCTATCCAGGTGTGTCCTTCAGTTGTGGGTCAGTGTTAGAGGTGCAGAAGCCTTTTCCATAGTGCCACAAATGCCTTATTAAAAATGATGCATGATGTCCCAAGCTGGTTCTAGGATGTATGATGACATCTTCTGCTTTTCTAAGACCTTTTAGTGTTATTGGAGACTTCTGAAATGTGATCTCTTGAACTGAGAGCACTTCTGATTCATTGACAATGCTAAAGATTTTGACTGGGTGAATCACAAAAAACTGTGGAAAATTCTACAAGAGATGGGAATACCAGTCCATCTTCCTTGTCTCCTAAGAAGGCTGTATGCAGGAAAAGAAGCAACAGTTGGAACCGGACATGGAGCAACAGACTAGTTCAAAATTAGGAAAGGAGTGCATCAAGGCTGTATATTGTCACCCTGTTTATTTAACTTATATCCAGAGTACATTATGAGAAATACCAGGCTGGATAACTCACAAGCTGGAATCAAGACTGTGGGAGAAATATCAACAGCCACAGTTATGCAGATGATACCACTTTAATGGCAGAAAGTCAAGAGGAACTGAAGAGCCTCTTGATGAGGGTGAAAGGGGAGAGTGAAAAAGCTGGCTTAAAACTCAACATTCAAAAAACTAAGATCATGGCATCCAGTCCCCTCACATCATGGTAAATAGATGGGGTAAAGTGGAAATGATGGCAGATTTTATTTTCTTGAGCTCGAAAATCACTTCAATGACTGCAGCCACAAAATTAAGACATTTGCTCCTTGCAAGAACATCTAGGACAAACCTAGAGAGCATATTAAAAAGCAGAGACATCACTTTGCCAACAAAGATCAGTATAGTCAAAGCTATAGTTTTTCCAGTAGTTGTGTACAGATATGAGAGTTGGATCATAGAGAAGTCTAAATACTGAAGAACTGAAGCTTTCAAACTGTGGTGCTGGAGAAGACTTGAGAGTCCCTTGGACAGCAAGGAGATCAAACCAGTCAATCCTAAAGGAAATCAATCCTGAATATTCATTGGAAAGACTGATACTGAAGCTGAAACTCCAATACTTTGGCCACCTGATATGAAAAGCCCACTCATTGGAAAAGAATATGGTTCTGGGAAAGACTGAAGGCAGGAGGAGAAGGGGGTGACAGAAGATGAAATGGTTGGATGGCATCTCTGACTCAGTGGATGAGTTTGAGCAAAATCTGGGAGATGGTAAAGGACAGGAAGCCTAGTGTCCTGCAGTTCATGGGGTCTCAAAGAGTCAGATATGACTTAGTGACTAAACAACAACAGCTCTCATGCTGATCTCTTGGACTGAGAGCAGCCCCTTGGAGAACAGATCAAACTCTGCAGACTAGAAAGAATTTAGAAGCCAGTGGCTAATAATGCTCTTTGTTGTTGCTATGTTGCTAAGTCACTTCAGTCATGTCTGACTCTGTGTGACCCCATAGATGTCAGCCCACCAGGCTCCCCCATCCCTGGGATTCTCCAGGCAAGAACACTAGAGTGGGTTGCCATTTCCTTCTCCAACGTATGAAAGTGAAAAGTGAAAGGGAAGTCGCTCAGTCGTGTCTGACTCTTAGCGACCCCATGAACTGCAGCCTACCGGGCTCCTCCGTCCATGGGATTTTCCAGGCAGGAGTACTGGAGTGGCCATAGCCTTCTCCAATAATGCTCTTTGGATGAGTCCAGTGATGTGTCAGTCTCTGATCTGGGAATTTTTGTGTAATCATCATAGAAGACCAACTTCCTAGAGATAATTATCGGGTTCTGGAAGGATCTCTCACCCTGAGATTAATTCTTCAAAAACCTGTGACGGTACCTACAACTCAAATCCAACAAGGTAGTGGCATTAGACATTTGTCAATTCATCTGATAAAATCCACAGATCCCAAGGAAAAGTGACATAGTAGTCTGTGAATAGCTGGTAACGCTCCACTAATATTTCTTTTTGCAAAGTATCCTGTATTAGGTTTATCCTGTATTAGTTTGCTATGGCTGCCATAACAAAGTACCATTGACTTAAACAACAGAAACTTATTTTCTTATGATTTCAGAGGCTGAAAGTCCAAGATCAAGGTGTTGACAGGGTTGGTTTCTTCTGAGGACCATGAGGAAAGGTCTAGGCTCTCTACTTGACTTATAGATGGCCATCTTTTGCCTATGTCTTCACACGGTCTTGTCTTTATATGTGTGTGTGTCCAAATTCCCTCCTCTTCTCAGGACACCATTCCTATTAGATTAGGGCCCACACTAATGACATTATTTCAGTTTTGTTATCTCTTTAAAGGCCCTAACTACAAACTCAGCCACATTCTGAGGTACTAGGGATTAAGAGTTCAATATATGAATTTGGGAAGGATGCAATTCAGCCTCTAACAGAGTCTAACTACATAAATTTACACAGAATGATCTAAAAAAAAATTGTTGCACAGAAAAGGCAAGTTGCAAAATGATACATTCTATGTGCTATCATTTAGAAAAAAAAATTTGAAGCATATATATTAATGTCATACCTTTGTTTATGAATTCATAAATAATAGAGGCATGGACAGAAAGGATAAACAAAAACTCTATAACAACTGTTCTCCCTGAGGAAGGAGAGAGAGATGGACTCATGAAGGTTTCAAAAGGTAAATTTGACTGTGTCTATAATGTATTTTAGAGCATTTACGACAAAATATCAATATTTGTTCATTCTGGGGGTGATCGCACATATGTTAAGCAGAATATTTTGTCTTATTCTGCATTTCTTATATTTTCTGTTTTAAAAGTGGAGAAAAGAGGACATTGAGGAAAGTCTTGTTCTACTTTGGCTCGCCAGTGTCTTGGGGGTGTGTGTGATAAGTTTACTCTAGTTTCTTCCTTAAGGTTGGTAGAATATGTGACCCTCAAGTGTGTGAATACTTCATGAAAAAGGCTCTTATCATTAAGGGTCTAGTCCTTCAGAACATGACCACATAGGCCTCTAAAATAGAACTGTAGAAATCAGCAGGATGGAGCCTGATCCCTTTGCAGCCTCCACACAGAAAGATGGCTAAGAGCTCTTCACACCCTTTTTACTTTCCCAATATAGCTTCCTCCTCCTTCCATCTCAAGTCCTCCGAACCCCCAACTCCTTCCTCTCCTCTGTGTGTACCAAGTGCCTGTGAAGTGTTTACCAGCCTCAGGTGGGAAGAAGCCTCCCTGCCCCAAAGATTTCAGAAGGGAGCAATGGAATAGCCTGCATCCCGGAAGCTGCCAGGGAGGATAACTTTCCAGTTCTGTGAAAGGGAAAAAGTCATCATACCTAACATTCTTAGGTAAACATTTGGGAAATACAAAATTTCATAAGTACTGTCTTCTCCCCATGTTCTCTGTTTTTGTATTTCTGGGTCATGCTGAGTTCAAGGGAGATTTTGTGTGGTAGCCTAGTGATGAGGAGCTTCTGAATAAAGTGTGGCTTTGGGGGGTAGGGGCTGGGGAGAGAGGTTCTAGGTTGCTTGATTTGGAGATGGCCATATCTTGACATTTGTAGCCATAGTGTTAAAATGTATAGTGTCCCAAAGAACCAATCCTTCCTCGGTCCCAGCTGCCACAGCCTCACCCAAGCTCTGAGGGGTCCTGCAATGCAACTCAGCCACCAGCCTCATCCCCTTAGAAAGCCAGTGAAATCTTTGTGCTTCTCCCATGACTAGAGTCAAGAAGGCTGGAGAAATGCTGATGGCAAACCGCTCATCGCTTACACAGTTCCCTCTACTCGTCCAGGCTACAGACTGTGAGGAACTATATTGTTTCATCTCCACACTGAACATGAAGCTTTTTCTTAGGGGGCCTGCAGTATTTTCCAAACTGAATCCATAGAAATAAAAAACAAGTTCTCCAGTTCAAAAATTTTCTCTAACATGGTGAGGAATGAAGATTAGAGTCTGAGTTAGCTAGGCCTATCTATTGGTTGATAAATAGGGCAGCTCTTGAAATTTAGAATGTGTGTTTCCTCTTGACAACTATGGTCTTTAAAATGTTATCTTTCAGACTCAAAGCTAACCAGGAAAACAAGAAGTACAGGAAATGAATATGCATCAGAAACTACTATTGCTATAATGCATCCAAGAACATCTTGGAGAGTAGGGACTCAGCACAATCTAAGTGAAGAGCCAGTGGTCACATCAATGCTTGTTAAACTGAAGGAAAAAAAAGATAAAGGATATTCCACTCCACCTCACTCACCTCCTGCCCTCTGCCATACCAGTTTCACCAGAAGTATACCAGATGGCTGAAGTATCAGTCCAAAATTCTACCTTATTGTCTACTCAAGTCTAAATAAATTATCTTGGGTTCTTTCCTCTATGCCTCTCCCTCATTCACCTAACAGAAATTTGGCCAAGTGCTTTAAAATGTCACACCTGAAGTTAGCTCAGCTTGAAAAGTTTAAAAACAGTCAACTCAAGGAACAAAGGTGTTTACCAGAAACACACACTGTTAACAGTTCCTCCTAGACACATTTCAAGTTCACACAGGGTGACAGAGTTTATATATGAACATGGACCCTGCCACTTCCTTCTCCTTCTCTCTGCCAGTCTTCAACATCAAAAATCCTTTTTTCTTGGGCAAGTCAGTTATGCTCCAGTCCTAGGAAGATGAGCATGAGATAAGTTTCTCTTCTTGCACCTGAATCCTTGACCCTTTGTCAAAATCTGATTGCTTCCATCTCTTTCATTATTGATGATATAAAAAACTACAAGTTTTGTCCTAACACCTATTATGCTATACTACAATCTTTGATTGTTTTGCTTATAGACAGGCAGTGTAGTAGTTAAAAGCAAAGGGTTTGGAATAGGATTGCTTGAGTTCAGACTCCTGGCTCTGATACTTGCTAGGTGTGTGAATTGAGGCAAGAAATTAACCTCTCTTTTCCCTGGTTGCCTAATCTACAGAATAGGAATAATAATAGTTCTTTCCATAGGGTTATGATAAGAAGTAAATGAATTTATATATGTAAACCCTTGGAATAGCACTTGATAGGCAGCACACTTTATGTAAGTGTTTACTAATACTAATATTTTTCTGGATCCTTTTCCTAATTGCAGGTACTCTAATGGGTTGATGACTTCAGAACCATGGACAGGGCCTGACACAGACTAAAAAGCTTAGTTATAATTTTTGAGCCCCCCCCCTTTTTTTAATGCTTAATTCATTTATTTGACTGTGTCAGGTTTTAGTTGCACCACATGGGGATCCTCATTGCATCATGCAAGATCTTTCATTGCAGCATATCAACACTAGTTGTTGCACGCAGGCTCAGAGAATGAAGCCTCAGTTGCTCTGCAGCTTGTGGGATTTTAGTTCTCTGACTAGGATCAAATCCACATCCTCTGCATTTCAAGGTGGATTCTTAACTACTGGACCACCAGGCAAGTCCCAAAACCCTTTAAAATGACATGTTTAGCATAAATAGGTTTTGGGTAAACAATTGAAAGAGCATAGTTTCACCTTTTCAGGGTCATCTCTGCACCCAGCACTCCTACCATCTGTCCTCAAGTGCACTTACTTTCTGCTCACCCTTTCTCTGACTATTCCCAGTACCAATCATATGAACCAAATCCTGGTCATCATTTTGGATTTATCTAGAATGGTAGTACTAGATTGGGCATGGAGAGGCATTTTCACAGCCTGGAGATGCTGATGTTTATGTATGCTCAGAAGGCTCCATCTCATGAGACCTTCCTAGGCAATCCAATCTAAATGACAACATTTCTTACTCCTCTTCCATGCTTTAATCTTTCTCCTTAGCATTTGTTGCTATTTAACTTTTTTTTAATTTTACTTGCTTCTCTTTCTTATGATCTGCCTTTGCCACTGGAATGTAAACTCCATGAGGGGAGGCATATTTATCTTTTATTTACCTCTGTATCCTTAGATTCTAGAGCAATGCCTGATACATAATAGGGTTTGATAAATATTTTTGAATGATTACATACACACATGTTTTTAGTAACATAATTCATACAAGGCAAATTGGAAGTGGTCAAACAGGAGATGGCAAGAGTGAACATCGACATTTTAAGAATCTGAGAACTAAAATGGACTGGAATGGGTGAATTTAACTCATATGACCATTATATCATGGTACATCATGAGAAATGCTGGGCTGGATGAAACACAAGCTGGAATCAAGATTGCCTGGGGAAATATCAATAACCTCAGACATGCATATGACACCAGACTTATGGTAGAAAGCGAAGAAGAACTGAAGAACCTCTTGATGAAAGTGAAAGAGGAGAGTGAAAAAGTTCACCTAAAACTCAACATTCAGAAAACTAAGATTATGGCATCTGGTCCCATCACTTCATGGCAAATAGATAGGGAAACAGTGAAAACAGTGACCTACTTTATTTTGGGGGGCTCCAAAATCACTGCAGATGGTGACTGAGGTCATGAAATGAAAAGACGCTTTCCCCTTGGAAGAAAAGCTATGACCAACCTAGACAGCATATTAAAAACCAGAGACATTACTTTGCCAACAAAGGTCCATCTAGTCAAAGCTATGGTTTGCCCAGTAGTCATGTATGCATGTGAGAGTTGTACTATAAAGAAAGCTGAGCATCAAAGAATTGATGCTTTCGAACCATAGTTCTGGAGAAGACTCTTGAGAATCCCTTGGACTACAAGGGGATCCAACCAATCCATTCTAAAGGAAATCAGTCCTGAATATTTATTGGAAGGACTGATGCTAAAGCTGAAACTCGAACACTTCGGCCACCTGATGCGAAGAACTGACTCCTTGGAAAAGACTCTGATGCTGGGAAAGATTGAAAGCAAGATGAGAAGTGGACAACAGAGGATGGGATGGTTGGATGGCCTCATCAACTCGATGGATATGAGTTTGAGTAAGCTCTGGGAGTTGATGATGGTCAGGGAAGCCTGACGTGCTGCAGTCCATGGGGTCGCAAAGAGTTGGACCCAGCTGAGCAACTGAAATGAACTGAACTGAATTCATACAAACCTCCTGAGCTAGAGATATAATTTTGTCTTAATGCATACACCTAGTTAACTGCCCTCCTCCAAGTCATAGCATGCAACCTTAAAGTAGATCAAGACTGCCAACCTGTTGTCACTGGGATAACAGAGAGATGATCTCAGTAAGGTCTCAAGGCAGGAGGAAAACATTCACTTGACATTTAACAGTCCATTGAAACAGCGACCTGATGCAGAGAGTCAGTGCATTCCAGCAGCTGCCTGCTTCCTTGCCAGTAAATGTTTTCCTTGGTTCTGTGTTCAGATGTGCCCCTATAACAGAACATGGCAGACTCTGAGGGAAACATTAGCTTTCAAGTCCAGGCCCACCCACACCTTTATCAAGACAGGTAAGGAGAGACACTGTGAGACTCTAACTGGCTGGCATAAGGGAACTCTTGTTTGTTAAGCCCCTACTATGTTTCAGGTGCTCTACCAAGGATCTTACAAAAATGATACCACTTAATCCTCAAATACTCCATGGAGCAATAAGCATCCTGAGTACTAATTCATAAGTAAGAAAACAGTGAAAAAATTTTTAAAAAGAAAGAAAGAAAACAGTGACTCAGGCCCATTAAGTTACTTGTCAAGGCCCCAGAGCAGGTCAGTTACAAACCCAGGGTTTTAATTCAAGCCCAAGGCTTTTCTACTACATCACATTTTCCTCCTCTGAGTGTGAGGTACTGTGGCTGCCTGTTCTCATAGGGCCAAGGATCAGGTTAATTACTTCTACTCACAACACACTGGTCACAAATAGTCAACAGACTACACCCAATCAAAAGGGACTCACGAAGTGAAATAGCACCATGTCCCAGAAACAGGGAAAAATAAAAATATTTTGCAAACAGCATCAGTCTCTAAAGCACTAGCAGCTCAGCAAACCTGGGGTGTGGACTGTGCCCTTCATGGCTGAGAATGGATTTCCCACTGATTTGTTCAAAGCAAATAAAGGGTAGACATAGTTCCTGCACTCAGGCATCTGTGGGCTTTCCATCTACTAAATGTGTTTGAATTTCCACCTACTAAATATATTTTAATTTTATAACAGGGATTTAGGCTCAGTCAACACTTCCATGGATGGATTATTACAATCTAGCACAGCCTGAGCTACAAGCTAACAAAAAGCCATGCTTCATATCACAAGAGTGAGCCTAGACATCTTCATTTACTAGTAATACCACTCTCCAAAAATGGACAGACAAGGAGCTTGGAGTGGTTATGAATTTTCCTGTGTTTGATTAAAACCCCATTTTCAGTGCTGAGGTCAAGAGAGTCCCTGCTGCAGCCTTAGAAGCAATAACCGGCTGCCTGCAATGAATGACAGCAATCGGGCCTGAGGCCGAGGAATGGCGGCCATGTGGGGATGAGGTCACAATGATCCAGCCTCTTATGTAACAATTCAGCAGTCACTGAAAACCTGCTTTGTGTGTTAATATTTGACCACACCTCAAGAAGAAGGGTAGAGAAGCTGTGGAAATAGAGAACAGAGACCCAGTGGAACAGAGCTGGGCTGCAGCAGCTCTGTGGAGGAGCCACTGTGCCCTGGAGCAGGAAGTTGAAATGAAACCTGAGATGAGCCTGGTAGACGGCTCATGGCCAGAAGGGCCCAGAGACCACTTGCTTCTCTCATCCAAAGGGCCAGTAGAGTGGGGGTGGGGTGGAGCTGTTCCCTCATTCTCTGTGACATTTGGAGGGTGAGCTCTGTTCCACGTGATTAGCCTGTGGCAAGCAGGCGGTGACATGACACTCTGCTCCATCCCCCAGCCCATAAAGCCTGCCCTGCCGCACAGTGAAAATTACAGCTTATATTACAGAGCGCGTGTTGGGGAAGTAGCCGGAGGTTGCTGAAACCATCAGAGTTCAGGTATCTTTATTGCGAACTGTGAAATGAAACTGTGTTACCCATGTGCCCACATTTGAACGAGAAATCTTTCCTCCCCAAACAAACAAAAAAAAAAACAATAACTGGAGCTCTGATTTTTCTTCTTTTCTGTAAAATTATTGTAGCAAGCTGTAGCCAGGAATCTAGTACTTTTTTTTTTTTTTCACTTAAGAGAGCAAGTTTTCCCCAGAATAAAGTGGCAGGCACTCTAAGGCCCATAGGAAGGAAGGCCATCATTGCCAGAGCAGGCCTCTAGGGTAGCAGCTTCAGGAAGGGTTTCTGGAAGTAAACCAGAAGGTTTACCAGAGTGATACCAGGAAGGATGCTTCTTAGTCTCTCAGTCATGTCCGACTCTTTGTGATCCTATGGACTGTAGCCTGACAGGCTCCTCTGTCCATGGAATTCTCCAGGCAAGAATACTAAAGTGGGGTGCTTAGGGGGACAATATGGAGACCCAGGGGTCAGGACTCAGAATCCCCACTCAGTGCTACCTGCAGCACGTCTACTTTAGTTATTTAAAATATTGGGGGAGGGGGGACCTTCTCTGGTGATACAGTGGCTAAGACTCTGCACACTCCCAATGCAGGGGGCCAGGGTTTGATCCCTAGTCAGAGAACTAGATCCCACATGCTGCAAATAAAGATCCTGTGTGCCACAACTAAGACCTGGAATAGCCAAATAAATAAAAGAAATAAATATTTTAAAATATATAAAATAATAAAAATAAAATAGGTCTGACTATGATTTTGTTAGAATTATTTTTGTTTGTTTTTCACAGTTTTTTTCCTTTTAAAAATTTATTTATTTTTAATTTAAATTTATTTATTGTTTTCATTCAGGAAAACCCTGGTAAAGAATCTGCCTGCAATGCAGTAGACACAGGAGATGTGGGTTCAGTCCCTGGATCAGAAAGATCTCCTGGAGAAGGAAATGACAACCCATTCCAGTATTCTTGCTGGGATCTCATGCGCAGAGAAGCCTCATAGATTACAGTCTGTGGGGTCGCAAAGAGCCAGACATGACTGAGCACACGCACAAACTATGGTAGACAATATCAGAAAAATAATTGTCTCTGAAGGGCAGTGGCAGAAATTATCTGCGAAAGGACATGAAATACCCCATATCGTAACAGGGGTTTGGGTTACGTGGGTGAAGGTATTTGTCAAAACTCATCCAGTAATACATGTAAGATTTATGCATTTCACTCTGTAAATTTTATCTCGAAAGAAAAAACCATAAACAAATATTGAACTCCAGTTGATAATATGCATGTTGCAGTATTTAGGAGAGAATGTACTGATGCTTGCAATTTACATTAATGCCCCCAAAACAAAGCCAGGTTGCTGGATGGAGAGTGGAATGGATAGGCAGATAGACATGTAATATAATAAAACAAGTAAAGTGTCTGGTAGAATCTAGATCATGGGTATGCTGATGTTTACTGAAAATTCTTTGGATTTTTCTGTATGTTTGAAAATATTCATAATAAAATACTGAGGAAAGGGTTACTTTGTAAAAACGAACATTTTGCAAACTTTGCTGATTCGAATCCCCTGGAATATTGCTTTTAAAAGTGAAATTTCTAGGAAATTTTCTTAGAGATTCAGCTTCAGTAGAGCTGGGGTGGAGCCTCTGCTCTGTGCATTTTTAAGCAGCCCTCTCAGGTGGGCCTGATGATGGGGCATGTTTGAGGAAGTTAACTTACCCCTGTGAAATTGATACTGGTTGTGGGAAAAAAAAATATGACCAATGGAATGTTGAGTCACCAGCCCCTGGCTACCTCAATCAGACTAGAAACCTCACATTTATTAGGATAATTATGAAGTGCGATGAATTTGGAAAAGCACCAATTTTGGAAACCTCTGCTCAAAGAGAAAAGAATATCTCAACGAAACTCTGGCTGGACCTGTTCCTAAAATTCCCTCCAAATGTATGATTAAGTTGTAAGTTAGGGGGATGAAATGGCCAGTCAATTGACTACCCTTTTCCTGTGGAGCTGAGACTCTCATTGCAGGGGGATATCTCTGGCTTTCTCTTGGGTCCTCCAAAGCCCTTAAGGAATGAAAGCCAGCCTGAAGAAGGAGAGAATTACACCTCATGCCTTCACCACCCACAGAACACTGATTAACACTAACAGCGCACGTCTGCTTGCACTCCATAGGGTATTACCCTACGGCCGGGCTGGAGGGGAGGCTGAGGCACAAAAAAGAGTGTGACTCAGCAGCTGCCCTCAGACAGGGTCTGATCCAGCTGGGGGAGCTAGACTAGCACAGATGAACCAGGGAGTGGGCAGGGCCCCCAGGTCAGTGCTGGATGGGTCCTGATGAGAGGAGAGCTGGTGAGTGCTGGCACAAGCAGGGCAGCCTCCTGGAGAGTGCGAGACTCCACGTGCACTCAGAGAACTGGGGAAAGTTGCTTTACAGGAAGGAGAGCAAGCATGTGAAGTCACTCAGTCATGTCCGACTCTTTGCAACCCCCCATGGACTGTAGCCTAGTAGCAGAAAATCAAAGGAGTCTGTGCTGCTTGGTAGCATGATGTCAGTCTGAGCACATAAAAAGCAGACGTTTCTGTTAGCAGTGTATGTTAATACAGAGTGAAGTGTCAAAAATAAGGAAGGAAAAAAACACAAAGCAGCTCTCCTCTTGGAGGAGAAGGAGGAAGAAACAAAAAGCGGGGGGTGGAGGCGGGGCTAAACTGTACTAGCTTATTTCCGAAGAGATGAAGAAACAAAGAATGAAAAAGAAAGATAGACTCACTTTGATCTTCATTTGATAATCTCCTATTGACGCACTTAACAGGTGATCTTCAAATCCCCGATTTTGATGAAGCCTGCCAAGACGTGGCAGGGAACTGCAGCAAACAGCTCTGTGATGCCCACAACCAGCCTGGTGATGTCATTAGCAGCCTCTCAGGGTTCAGCACCCCAACTGCACCACTGTCCCTTTCTTCTCTGCATCAAAATTAATGTGAAAGATGCTGTTATATCTGTTTGCATGAGCTCTGAATGATAAAAATTAAGGTCCAAACTTAGCCCCTACTTTCAGGGTTGGCTTCTCTCACCAAGATGGTGGGTTCTAGAGCATAAGGCGAAAATCAAGTCAGCCCAAATTGCTCTTCAGCGTGGCTTAAAATCACCAGTTAAGTCCAGTATTCAGTGCCATGTGGGAGCAGCTCAAAGTAGAGACTTGCACATCTCAGGCTGTATTTATGAACAATTTGTTCTTTCTTTCTTTATTTCTTTTACTTTATTTTACTTTACTGTATTGGTTTTGCCATACATCAACAAGAATCCGCCACAGGTTTACATGAGTTCCCAATCCTGAACCCCCCTCCTACCTCCGTCCCCATCAAAAACTGGGCCAAAGAACTAAACAGACATTTCTCCAAAGAAGACATATAGATGGCTAACAAACACATGAAAAGATGCTCAACATCACTCATTATCAGAGAAATGCAAATCAAATGAGGTACCACAATGAGGTACCATTTCACACCAATTTGTCCTTTAAAAATGGAAACCCACCAACAGTGGCAAGTGGTATTTGAATGATTGCAGGCTTCTCATTCCAGTCTTACTCCTAAGCAAAATCACTAGAATCGCTTCAATAGCCTTTTTTAAAAAAATATTTTTTTCTAGCAACGTCTGGATAGTCTCCTTAACATAGAGGAGATTCACATAAGTCGTGGCTTCACTGCTTCCCTGAACTAAGTGTAAATGAACAGGAAACTTCTGAAAATAATGGCGACGACCCAACTCCTCCCACCCCAACAGGCATGACATACAATGTTAGCTTTTGTGCTGCATCTGACGTTCGAGAGAGCGGCTGTGTATCCAACACCAGCGTTAAGGGGCAACTACTAAGCACATAGATATTCCAATCACTGGTCCTACTGGGAGAAGGGGTGTGAGTAGTAACTGCTGAAACCTGAGAGGCAGCGGGGGTGTGGGAGATGCGGAGTCTGCGCTGAAAGTGCCCTGCCTTCATGGCCCGGTCAGCTAGAAGGCAGGAAAAGGAAATGGATTGGGCTTCCTCACGCCTGCCCCTCTGGATTCCTGCTCACCCTCACTCAGCATCTCCTTAGACCAAAAACTCCAAGCTGGTGGCCCACAAGTGCTTTTTTGGTTTTTGAAAATTTCACTACATTTACATCATCATTCCCATTCCAGTCTTCTCTTGAAGCATCAGGGGGCCTAACAGCTCTGGGCCTGCCTCACCTTAGCAACAAGGTGCTGAAACTGTGTAATAGCACCTCTTTCTCTGAAAGAACACTCTTTGATTCAGAAAAGAATCCACTCATCCAGATAAACTTGTCTTTTTTTTTTTTTTTTTTTTGGTTTTTCAATTTGGGTAGTTTCTTTTGCTTCCCCGGTGGCACTAGTGTTAAAGAACCCACCTGCCAATGCAGGAGACCTAAGAGATGAGGGTTCGATCCCTGGGTCGGGAAGATCCCCTGGAGGAGGGCATGGCAGCCCACTCCAGTATTCTTCCCTGGAGGATCCCATGGACAGAGGAGCCTGGCGGTCTAAGAGTTGGGCACGACTGAAGTGACTTGGCACGCACGCACATAGTTTCTTTACAGTGTGTTAGTTTCTGCTCCACAACAAAGCGAATCAGGTGTATATATATACATACGTCATCTTCCTCTTGGACTTCCCTCCCACCTCCACCCCTCCATCCCAACCCTCTAGGTCACCACAGAGCGCTGAGCTGAGTTCCCTGTGCCGTACAGCAGGTTCCCACTAGCTATCCATTGTACTTGTTTTTATTGCCAACTTGCCACTGATGGCCTGGCCTAGGAGATCCTACTCTCTGCCTTGGTGGTCAAAGAGTTGGTGGGCATGTGGGCAGAGATAAGTGGTTCTTGGATACACTCTCTTGGTAGTTCTGCCCCCAAACAGATACTGAGCCAGTTCCCTGGGGCGGGGGCAGGCAGGTGGGGAAGGCTAATCTCAGATCTGACCTGTGACATCACACCAGCCATCAGGGAGTGCTGGCTGTGCAGGTTTCTGCTAATGAAAGTGGAGTATAACCCTCAGTCCCAGCGGCTGAGACTGACGCTCTGCTTCACAGAGGAAACTGACAAAGGTAAAGACACAGCACCCCTCAACTGGGGAAAGGAGACAGATGCCACGCAACACCTCGTGCTTTCCCTGCAAGACTGAGCTTCCTGCGAGGCAGGCATGCTTCTGGGCAGGCAAAGCTTTCCCAAACTCGAGGCGGATGGAGGTGAGGATCACTGAAACGGAACTGTTGAACAAGAGCATTTGCAAATAGTTTAGCAACTGCCTAGTTCTCCCTTCTCCCACATCTACCTACAATTTTAATTTTCTCATTAGTACTTTAGAATTGTTCTGTAAACAGCACAGCTCCTGATTGACTTCTGCACTGAGACACAATTCAGTGGACGGAGGTTTAAAAAAGCACTTGTTTCTCTAGTTTTCAACAGGGATAAGAATGATATGCTTCCCCCTGCTATAGCACTCTACGCTTCCCAGAACGCTTTCATGTCTGTTGGATTTATTTCTCAGACTGTGGGGAGGGTGGGGAGCTGCATAGGAGCTGTGGAAATTGAGGCACAGGTAAGTTGAGTGACAGGACAAAGGTCACACTGCTAGTGAGACCAGGATTCAGGGTCTTCTCTTGGTTGTCTGTTTTCCTTGCAGATTTCAAAACAAGCAGATTAATGAGGCTTGGTTGCCATGGGTACAGTGGATGCTTCCCCCACTCAGTGCTTGTGCTGTGACAGATTTTACCTGTGGCTGCAAACAGCCCCCGCCTGGAATGAATTCCAGCCAGTGGTAACCCTTGGGGCCTGTGGGATGCCTGGAGGGGCCCTGAATGAGCTGTCACTGGCCCCCCTCCCTTGCACACTGACAGAGGCTCCTAACCCCTCCCTACTGTGACATTTCTCAGCATCAGAACTCAAGCAGACAAGCTCCGCTGGGCCAAGACAGTTTGGGCAATCAAAGTCTGCGGCTGTGATGGAGGCCTGGCATTTAAGTCTATTGATCAATGACAGAAGTAAAACACAAGGCGAAAAATGCACCAGGAGATCTTATTGTCAGAGCCAAATAGAGGCTTCTCCTCTCTGTTTTGAAGGCAGCTGAAAAGAGAGAGAGAGAAGGAGGAGGAGGAAAAATAACCACAAAGCCAGGGAAAGTGGCACTTGAAGATTTTGATTGGTTTTTAAAGGTTTGAGGCAAGGGATTTTAAGAGCAAAGGGCTCACCCGAGGGCATGGTGGGGGGCAGTCACGGGGGAAGTTCTTGATTTTCCGATGGAGCTGTTTGTTTTCAGCAGTTCCAAATGGTGTGGCTGCACACCCTTAGGTGACAACTCTCTGCCCTAAGTGCAAGACAGGCCACATGCCTTCCTGAATGCTATAGAAGTGACCCAGTTGTAGGTTTTCTCAGTCTCCGTAAGTGCCAGCCCAAAAGAAAAGCTCAGGCTCTGTCCACCTTGCAGGAGAGAAGAAAAGGGCATCTGTCCAAAAAGGGAAAGAAAGGGACAGAGGAAGCAGGGACTCAACACAGGGAGATGGAGAGGCAGGATCCCTGTTTTGTTGTGTGTCCTGGGTATAGTCAGTCCTCCTCTCTGAGCCTCAGCCTACTCTCTCCTAAAAAAGAAGGAGACAAACGTAATGCCCTTGAAGATTCCTTCTGATCCCATGAAACAACTTCAATAATTTATCAGCCTGCAGAGCCCAGGCTGGAGCAGCAGAGAGCCAGGCTGCGCCTGGCAAGTGCAAGAGTGAGCCTTGGGAGTGAGGGAGCCCAGGCAGCTCACTAAAGCCCCTCAAAGTTTAGCGAGATTCAGGCACCACCTCCCCGCCCCTGTGGCTCTGCAGCGCTCCTGTGTGGGACCCAGGAAGATGCATTTTTTATGACTTGGCCATTCTAGGTAATTCTGATGCCAGGAAGCTGCGTCCCACACGTTGAGTGACCCGGACATGGTTGCTAAGGACATGAGCTCGGGATTCGGAAAGCTGGGCCTGGTCTCATTTCTGTCACTCTCCAGCTATGTCCTTGGGTTTAGTTTCTTAATCTCTCTGAGCCCCAGTTTCTTCATTTGTATGATGGGGATGGCAATACCCACCTACAGCGTGATTGTGGAAATTAAACGAGCTAAGATGTTCAAAGCCCTTAGTTAAGAATCACATGTTGTCAGTTCTCGGTAGTTGATGCCACTCTTATTATTGTCATAATTGTGATGATTATTGGGGGGTTTATGCAGGGAGGAGGTCACCTGGCAGATCTGATATAAGGACTTAGTCTAAGTGTAAAAATTGTCCAGTAGTCCATAGCCATTTTTATAAAAACACAAGAAATTCTTGAAGATGTGTGACTCAAATTTCTTTCAGGACAATTTAAGATCTTTTATTTTTACCCGCCCAATCCTACTTCTGGCCTGTTTTTGAAAGTTCGCATTCAGACATTCTGGCTTAAGGGAAGGAATTCCGAAGAGTCCCACCCACCAGAGGAAATGCTCTTTACCTCTTCTCTCACCACATGAACCCATTCATCTCCAGACACTCTGGCTCAAACCTGTCTTTGGTCTTGGGGAATGCAGTAGATCAGCTCTTTCCTGGGATGAGGCTGAAGGTCAGAAGGGAGAGAGCAGAAGTGGGTGGTGAAGTCCTTTAGACGTTGAGTGGGTGTCCCAAACTCAAAAGTTTACAGAGCCCGGGCAGTTATTGTTGATGTCTGAAGCAGCCCTGGAGAGGGAAACGAACAGCCAGAGAGTGGTAACTCCTTATAAAAGGAGGAGTGCCTACTCAGTATAGCCAACTGTGACATGCAGGGGGAGACTCTGGGTTTCCAGAGATGATTTTTTGAAAGAAGATATAAATTCATATTTTTATATGTGAAATCTCCTTATTTGTAAATGTTGTCAATTAAGTTTGGTGGCGGTTGTTCTTGCCTGGAGAATCCCAGGGATGGGGGAGCCTGGTAGGCTTCCGTCGATGGGGTCACACAGAGTCGGACACGACTGAAGTGACTTAGCAGCAGCAGCAGCAGTTGTTGTTCAGTCACTGAGTCATGTCCAACTCTTTGAGACCCATGTACTGGAGCACACCAAGCTTCCCTGTCCTTCACTGTCTCCTAGAATTTGCTCAGACTCATGTCTGTTGAGTCAGTGATGCCATCCAAGCACCTGTCCTCTGCCAACCCCTTCTTCTCCTGCCTTCAATCTTTCCCAGCATCAGGGTCTTTTCCAAGGAGTCAGTTCTTGCATTAGGTATCCAAAGTATTGGAGCTTCAGCTTCAGCATCAGTCTTTCCAATGAGTATTCAGGATTGATTTCCTTTAGGATTGACTGGTTTGATCCCCTTGCAGTCCAAGGGATGCTCAAGAGTCTTCTCCAACACCACAGTTCAAGAGCATCAATTATTCAATGCTCAGCTTTCTTTATAGTCCAACTCTCACATCCATATATGATTACTAGAAAAACCATGGCTTTGACCAGATGGACCTTTGTTGGCAAAGTGATATCTCTGCTTTCTAATACACCATCTAGGTTTGTCACAGATTTTCTTCCAAGGAGCAAGTGTCTTTTAATTTCATGGCTGCAGTCATCATTTGCAGTGATTTTGAAGCCCACGAAAATAAATTCTGTCACTGTTTTTAGTGTTTTCCCATCTATTTGCCATCATCAACAGGCTCTTCAATCAATTAAATGAAAGTTAAAGTGAAAGCTGCTCAGTCGTGTCCAACTCTTTGCAACCCCATGGACTATACAGTCCATGGAATTCTCCAGGCCAGAATACTGGGGTGGGTAGCCTTTCCCTTCTCCAGGGATCTTCCCAACCCAGGGATTGAACCCAGGTCTCCTGCATTGCAGGCGGATTCTTTACCAACTGAGCCACAAGGGAAGCCCAGTCAATTAATTATTTCTTTCTAAAATACATGTCAAAGATCTGGAAATCTCTACCTCCTTCAGAAAGACTTCTCTTCATTTAGATAACCATGATTTCCCCTCCTTCCCGCCTTCTGGCACCTGCCCTCCCCTCAGACCTCTGTATTTGACCCACCCTAGTTCCTCATCTTATCTTGTTTGAGTGATTTCCTGTGTTTTCTAGGAAGCTTGGACTTTGCTACCAGAGAGCCCTATGTTTGAATCCCAGCTCTATTAATCACTAGTCTCACGGACTTGTCCGTGTCTCAGTTTCCTCACCAGAAAATGGGGATCCTTGTAGAGTATATGCCATCATGCTGACCTAAGGGTTCCAGCACAGGGCTTCTCCATCACAAATGCTCCCCAAGAGGCTGCTCTTGGAGTACAGGGACTGTACCTCCATCTCCCCAGCACTGCACAGGGTCAGCACAAGATAGCATTGGTGACTTGATTCTTTGTTAAATAGTGGGATGTTTTTTAAAAAGACCTTTTTTTTTTTTTTTGGAGCAAGTTTATGTTCATAGCAAAATGGAGAGGAATAGAATTCCTATATACTCCTTGCCCCCATTCATGTATAGCTTCCTCCTTTATCCACATCCCCCATTAGAGAGGTATGTTTATTACAATTGATGAACCTACACTGATGCATTATTATCACCCAAACTCCATAGCTTATATTATGCTTCACCCTTTGTGTTGTGCATTCTGTGGGTTTGGATATATAAATAATAACACGTAACAACTATTGTGTGGCTTCCCTTGTGGCTCAGATGGTAAACAGTGCCTGCAATGCAGGAGACCCAGGTTCAATCCCTGGGTTGGGAAGATGCCCTGGAGTGGTAACCCACACAGTATTCTTGCCTGGAAAATCCCATGGACAGAGGAGCCTGGCACCCTACAGGCCATGGGGTCACAAAGAGTCTGGACACGACTGAGCAACTTTGACACACTTAAATGATCATTGTAGTATCATACAGTGAGGTTTCATTGCCCCTCAAATCCTCTGTGACCCACTTATTCATCCACCCCTCCCCTTTCCTTTTTATCCCTGACCGTCACTGATCTTCTTACTGTCTCCATAGTTTTACATTTTCCAAAGCACCGTAGAGCTGGAATCATACAGTATCTTTTCAGATTGGCTTCTTTCACTTAGTAACATGCATTTAAATTTCCTTCATGTCTTTTCATGGCTTAATAACTCATTTCTTTCAAGTGTTAAATAATATTCCATTGTCTGAATGTACCACAGCTTTTTATCCATTCACCTACTAAAGGACATCCTGGCTGCTTCCTAGTTTTGGCAGTTATGAATAAAGCTGCTATAAACATCTGTGTGTAGGCTTTAACCTGGTCATAAATTTTCAATGACTTTGAGTAATTACAAAGAAATGCGATCACTGAATTTTGTGGTAAAAGTATGTTTCATTTTTTAAGAAACCACCAAATTTTCTCCCAGAGTGTCTGTACCATTTTACATTCCTACCAGCAATGGATAAGAGTTTCTCTTGTTCCTCATTGCTGTCATTAGCTGGTGTTGCCTGTGTTCTGGATTTTCACTGTCTTAATAGATATGCAGTCACATTTTGTTGCTGTTTTAATTTGCATTTTTCTCCTGACTTATGATGTGGATCATCTCCAATGCTTATTTCTCATCATCTTCTTTGATTAGGTATCTGTTAAGGTCTTTGGCTCATTTTTAAAATCAGGCTGCTTATATTCTTACTATTGAGTTCCAAGAATTCTTTGTATGTTTAGGAAAACAGTCCTGCATCAGATGTCTTTTGCAAACATTTTTCCCCTATCTATAGCTTGTCTTTTCATGTTGTTGACAGTGCAGAGCAGAAAATTTTAACTGTAATGAAGTCCAGCTTATGAATTCTTTCCTTTATGGATCATGCCTTTGGTGTCGTATCTAAAAAGTCATCACCAAATTTAAAGTCATCGAGATTTTTCTCCCGTTATTTTCTAGGAGCTTTGTAGTTTTGCATTTTATACTTGGGTGTGTGGTCCATTTTGATTTAATTTTTGTGAAGGGTATAAAGTCTGTATCTAGAATCTTCTTTTTTTGCATGTATAATAGATGTCCAATTGTCCAGTATGGGGATTTTGGATACTGTACTATGCAACTCATTACATATAAAGAAATGGAGCACTCCTCTCTGATCAGAAATACTAGAAGTGCAGGGAATGTGGGTTTTCGCAGCACTGACAGCCCATGATATGAGCTCTGGTTGCCTTAGCATCCTTTGGAAAAAATAAGAAGAGTCAGAAATGACCTCAAGACTGTATCTTTGCACATCGTGTATGTTCATAAGGTAACATAGGAAAGCACTGGAAATTTTAGTTCTAACCAATCAAGGAAGGATTCCCAGGACATTCCCTTCAAAGGCAAATGGGCTTCTACTGATGGTTCGCTGCTTCTGTAGCCTTTGATTTAAAGATATTGGGAATTTACCTCTTAAAGATGTGCAAGTCAAGCAAGCATGCAGAAAAGTTTTTTTGCAAGAGATTGCAAGCAAACATTAAACATTTGACTAAAACAGACCAGAGAAGGCACATAAAATCAGAATTGCAGATTTTGCAAGACTCCTTCCCTTAACGATCCAACCAATGACTGGGGAAAAGAGTACCACTGGAAGAACGTAACTGTGATTATGCGTGCCTAATGAAATGCAGAATTAAATCAAATATCCAGATAATTCATATCTGCTATCACAGAACTGGGTTGGTAGAAGAGATTGGGAAAGAAACATAACTTTAGGAGAAAGGAGACAAGAGTTTTGAGATTCAACACTGCATGAGCATGTCTTTGGTCAGATGAGTATTTACGCATTGGACGTTCAAAGTTAGGCTTACTGTTTGGGTATATTAAAGGGATAACAGTCCCTATAGATGAAAACATGGCTCTAAACAGAGCCTCTGGACAGCTTTAACCTAAGTCTGTGCTGCTATTCAAAACGTGGGTTTCATGACGGTTCTTCAGATTCAATCAGTACATGATCTACTGGTCACACCTGGTTCCCAGGACCCGATTTGCTTCAACACATCGTGCCATGTGTTTGATCAGCAAAGATTTTCTGTTTGTAGTCCATTTGTCTCAGAGAAAGGGTTGGCTCAGTCCAGCAGTCCTAGCCTTATCTCTGGGAACTGCCTTTCTTCTACAGGGATTATCCTCAGGCGATATGTTCAGAATATATGAACCTGCCCTTAGGTTCCAGAGAAGGCAATGGCACCCCACTCCAGTACTCTTGCCTGGAAAATCCCATGGACAGAGGAGCCTGGAAGGTTGCAGTCCATGGGGTCCCTGAGCGTCGGACACGACTGAGCGACTTCACTTTCACTTTTCACTTTCGCGTATTGGAGAAGGAAATGGCAACCTACTCCAGTGTTCTTGCCTGGAGAATCCCAGAGACGGGGGAGTCTGGTGGGCTGCCGTCTGCGGGGTCGCACAGAGTTGGACACTACTGAAGCGACTTAGCAGCAGCAGCCCTTGGGTTCAGCTGATTGGGCCAAGGGGACACTGGACCAAAATAAGCCAAACTTTCTGTCCTAAAATATTCTAATAATGAGATAGGAAGTATGGATAATAAACTTACCCATGTCAATAGCAACTTGCTACAGAGATGATCTGTATATTGGCCAGAGTTCCTTTGTTACCAGCCAAAAAACTGACTTTGCTCATTTATTGTAATGAATATTTATTAGAATATGGATAACTTGGAGAATTATTGGGAAAGCTAAAAATCCTGAAAATCAGAGAACCAAGACAACCCTGAGACTTTAATAAATGGTAATTTCAGGAGTCATTTTACTGGGAAAACAGACTGCTCCTTGTACTACAACCAGAATAGATGAGTTTCAACAGTTTCCTGGGAGCAAACATCTAATTGGCCTGTCTTGGATTCTGTGGCTTCCTAATTCACTAGGGCAGTATGCACTAAGTCACTTCAGTTGTTTCCGACTCCTTGCAACCCTATGGACATGTAGCCTGCCAGGCTCCTCTGTCCATGGGATTTTCCAGGCAAGAATACTGGAGTTGGTTGCCATGCCCTTCTCTAAGGGATCTTCCCAACCCAGGGATTGAACCCAGATCTCTGAAGTCTCTGCATTGATAGGCAGGTTCTTTACCACTAGCATCACCTGGGAAGCCCAGGTAGGATCCCAATTTATAATTCCACCAGGCTGTACTCAAAAGAGAAATTATGCTTTTTCAAAAGGAAATTGGAGTAATGGTGGAAAGAGAGATGAATGTTGAACAGTCAAAACCAACAACATTCAGTGTCAACAAAGATGTCCTGCTCCACCTTGTTCTAGAGATGAGACTATTCTGTCTTTCTAGGATTCCATAAGAAGACCCACTATCCTTTCAGCAAATTCCTTTTTCTGTTTAAGCCAGCTTGAGTGGTTTACATTACTTTCAATCGAAAGAGTCTTAACTGAGACCCTGCTCCTCTCCTGCAAGAAATGAACCTCAGCTTTGGGCCTCGTGTGAAAGAGACCTGTGTATTGATTGGGGACCTGTGTATTGACCCATAAGAAATCAGTGATCAGAAATAGTGTTAACCAAATGAGCTGTGCATGGTGGCCTCAGACCAGTGTCCCCACTCTGTTCATTTCTAATCACTGAGACTTTCCATGCCCAGCATGCCCTCTTCTCCAGCTCCTGAGTAGATAATAGACCAATTTTTAAATACAACAAGGGGTGTGATGTTGGAAATGCTCTCACAGAAAACCAACCAAGCCGTGGAGCCATGGTAACAATGCAGATGCGTGCTTTATTACCTTGAACCCTAAAGGAGAGAATATGCTTATTGAATCCCATGGCTCCCAGGCTAGTCAAAGACAAATATCTCAGGGCAAGGATACTCTGCAGTTCATTTTCCTTGGAGAAAGAAAAGGAATTTCTCTCTATTAAACTGAGTGAATGGGCAGGGCAGCTCTCTGGACCACAGAAATAGGGGGAGGGTTCTATAAAGATTTCAGAATTCCTTTCTACAGAGATGCTCTTGCTTGAAAGAATAATAATATAATAGTAGCAGCAAGAGTAATAGTAATATTCAATGCTTTAAGCAGTTGCTATCTTAGCAGCATCGTACTAAGTGCTCAAGATTAGTCTTTTCCCCCTAATGGAGTTGTTGTCTATGTCTTCAAAAAGAAAAACAATCATGTAATGTGAGTAGATTCCCTACCACACAACTCTGATGACTTTGTCTGAATCTCTTCTTGGTCCCAGCATTTTCTCTGTGTTTTGTGATTATTCAGGTCAATTCAAAATGTATTCACTGGCCTAGTGTTGGAAAACTATAATGGAGGAAGTGCATAAAGGAGAGAAATAGGCATGTGCCTGCCCTCAAGGAGCTCACAGATGAATGGAAAAGACCAAGAAAAAAAAGCTAATAGGTAAGTCACAATACATTACAGATTCCCATTTATGTCTTTTCCAGTTCTCTGGCTATAGAGAGCAGGTACAAATGAGAAAACACTTCCTTATGGTGTGGGAAGGGCAGGGAAGAAAATAACATTAAACTTGCTTGAGGGCTGAAAAGTAGTCTGGGTGTTGCTGTGCATGTGTGCTAAATTGCTTCAGTCATGTCCAACTCTTTGTGACCCCATGTACTGGGGCCCACCAGGCTCCTCTGTCCATGGGATTCTCCAGATAAGAATACTGGAGTGGTTTGCCATGCCCTTCTCCAGAGGATCTTCCCCATCCAGGGAATGAATTGGCATCTTCTGCATTACAGGTAGATTCTCTACTGCTGAGCCACTTGGGAAGCCCCTGCAAGTTGGGTGAAGTGGTTATTACCTCTCCTGGTCTTTCTTGAGGATCCAAGACATTTCATCCAACTTGAAACCCTCTCTCATGCTCATCAATCTCACATCCTGGACAGGGCATTGAACCTAGTAGGTGCTCAATAAAGCACCTGGTAGGCACTTGAACTGTTCAAAGAATGTCAGGTCCACAAGTCAGACTCTTCTCCATTGTTTTAAAAATAAAATTCAACAAGTTGTGTTTTGCTCTGAAAGGTATAGACTGGCATGTTTAAGATAGAGTGTAAATCATTCTAAGTTTGGACTGTGTGAAAGACTCTGAGATTCCTTCCTTTTTGGGAGGAGGGAGAGAAAGGGGATATATATAGATTGATGCAATTAATGATGGAATTTTCTTAAGTGAGGCTAAACTTAAAACATTACAATCTTCTTGCTCATCCTCTGGGAGTATAGGCTTCCAAGATCCTATGTTTGTTAAGCATTCTGACCTCTTGACCTCATCTCCACCACTTTTTTCCTGCTTTCCACATGGCCACATGGGCCTCCCTAAGGCTCCTCACAGAAGGATAAGCATTCCTTATCTGGATTTGCTGCCATTAGTCAGACACGTCTCTAAAAAGCAAAGTAACATGGAATGGCAATAGGATGCCAGATGTTGCCCTCTCCTAGCTGAGTGTTCTTGGGCAGTAATGCCCTTGGATTGGGGCTCAGTTTCCTCATTGGATAAATAGGAACAGTAGGTCCTGACCACATACTTCACTGAGCTCTTAAGAGGGCTAACTGAGATACTACGTATGAGAATGTTTTGAACATTTTCTATATTTTTTCAAATTAAAAATTTTCATGTTTTCTTTTCCATTTTATTTACTTTTAAATTGGAGTACAAATGGTTTACAATATTGTGTTAGTTTCTGTTTTATGACAACGTGAATTGACCAAACTGAGCTGAACTGATACATATATCCCCTCCCCCTTGAGCCTATGTTTGATCCCACCCCTCTAGGCCATCACAGAGTGCTGAGTTGAGCTCCTTGTACTATACAGCAGCTTCCCAGTAGCTGTCTGTTTTACACACTCTGCTGTTGTTCACCTGCTCAGTCATGTCTGGCTCTTTACATGGACTGCAGTATGCCCGGCTTCCCTGACCTTCAATGTCTCTCAGAGTTTGCTCAAACTCATGTCCATTGAGTTGGGGATGCCTTCCAACCATTTCATCCTCTATCACCGCTTCTCCTCCTGCCCTCAATTTTCCCAGCATCAGAGGTTTGTTCAATGAGTCAACTCTTCACATCAGGTGGTCAACGTATTGGAGTTTCAGCTTCAGCATCAGTCCTTCCAATGAATATTCAGGGTTGATTTCCTTTAGGATTGACTGGTTTGATCTCCTTGATGTCCAAGGGACATCAGGAGTCTTCTCCAACACCACAGTTCAAAAGCATCAATTCTTTGGCACTTGGCTTTCTTTATGAACCAACTCTCACACCCATACGTGACTACTGGAAAAAACCATAGCTTTGACTGTACAGACCTTTGTCAGCAAAATGATGTCTCAGCTTTTTAATATGCTGTCTAAATTCATCATAGCTTTTCTTCCAAGGAGCAAGCATCTTTCATGGCTGCAGTCACCATCCACAGTGATTCTGGAGCCCAAGAAAATAGTTTGTCACTGCTTCCACTTTTTCCCCATCTATTTGCCATGAAGCGATGAGATTGGATACCACGATCTGAGGTTTTTAAACGCTGAGTTTTAAACCAATTTTTTCACTCTCCTCTTTCACTGTCATCAAGAGGCTCTTTAGTTCCTCTTCGTTTTCTGCCATTAGGGGTGATGTCATCTCCATATTTAAGGTTATTGATTTTATACATGATAGTGTATATATGTCAACACTATTCTCTCAATTCATCCCACTCTCTCTTTCCCCCACTGTGTCCAAAAGTCTGTTCTCTACTTATGCATCTCTGTTCCTGCCCTGCAGATAGGTTCATCAGTACCATTTTTCTAGATTTCATATATATGTATTAATATATGATACTTGTTTTTCATTTTGTACATTTTAAATTAATTATTGTCCTAATACTGTCTTGTCTGGGTTAATTTATAAGGTTAGAGACCTTCAGAAGCTCAGGTGGAGGACTGAGAATATTAACAGTACAGGATGAGAGAGTGATTTGAAAAGAGTAGGAGAGAGGCTAGGTCTCTACCTATAGCTCATAACCAGAGAAGAGGGGTTCACAGTTGGACCCTAGAATTTTAAAATAGTATAAAGAGTATATGTAAATGTGAAGATATGCATTTTCTCCGAGTTGTGGAGCCTCAGCTTTCATCAGATTCTAAGATGTCTATTATTTACAATGTTGAAGATTTGTTGGTTTGTGATAGTGGGAGGCACATTTTGAAAAAGCACAACTCATTGAATGGTATTAGTAAAGCAAAAGCAACTTTTAAAAATACATTTAAATTTTTTGAATTAAAAAGATTTATTGAGATACAATTGAAACATAGCAGTGCATAAGTTTAAGGTATACAGCATAATGATTTGACTTACCTACACACAAAATGATGATCACAGTAAGTTTGGTGAACACTCATCATATCACATAGATAGAGCATTTTCAATACAGAAAAAATATTTTTCTTTGTAATGAGACCTCTTAGGATTTATTCTCTTAACAGCTCTCCTATAAAACATACAGCAGTATTATTTATCTTTATCATGTTGTACACTACATACCACGTACTTATTTATCTTACTGCTGGAAGTTTTACCTTTTAACTGCCTTCATTCAGCTACCCCATCCTCCTCATCCCCTGCCTCTGGTAACCAAAAATGTGATCTCTTTTTATACACGTTTGAATTTCTTTTGAAGTATAATTGATCTGCAACATTGTGTTAGTTCCTATTATACCACACACTAATTTGATATTTCTATACATTTTAAAACGATCACCATGATGAGTCTAGTTTTGATCTGTTACTATACGATGATATTACATAATTACTGACTATACTCCTCACACTGTGTATTTTATGTCCATGCCTCATGTATTAGCAAAAGTAAATTTGAGCAGGAATGAGGGGAAGAAGGATGCTCTCATCAAACTGGCTCTATCATTATTTTGCCTGAACCATCATTAGTTTGCCTGAACCCGGTAATATTTTATTCTTGGATCAATTAGCTTCTGTTGTATAACAAATCACCTCAAATGTTAATTGCTTAAAACAATAAGCATTTACTTAACATGTGATCCTATTGGTCAGCAGTTTGGACCGGAAAGCTAGGTGCTTCCTCTGATCTCAGCTGGTCTCACTCTGGAATCACCAGCTAGCTGTCAGGCTGTCTGGGAACTGACTGACCTAGGGTGGCCATAGGTGGGTGGCTCGTAGCTTGTTCACATGGCCGCTGGGCAGGAATCTAACAGAGCACGCGGAAGCCACGTGGGGCCCTGGCTCAGAACCAGCTACCATGACTTCTGTTGCATTGTATGAGTCTAATTTAGTCACCCAGCAATCCCATATTCAAAGGAAGGGTTCCTGATCTTGATGGAATGGGATATAAATCCATTTTGAAACATTGATTGGGCTTGCCTGGTAGCTCAGATGGTAAAGAATCTGCCTGCAATGCAGGAGACCCAGGTTCAGTCCCTGGGTTGGGAAGATCCCCTGGAGAAGGGAATGACTACCCACTCCAGTATTCTTGCCTGGAGAATCCCATGGACAGAGGAGCCTGGCAGGCTACAGTCCATGGGGTCATATAGAGTCAGACAGGACTGAACGACCGACACTGCAGCGTGGATAGATGGAGGTATGAAGGACTGTGGCTCTTTTGGGGGCAATCAACCACCACTCCTAACCCCATTAGCCAATTTTGGTCCCTTTTATTAACAGATATGCTGATATTCTTAATGTTATACCAGTTATTTTGACAAAAAGAAAAACCTTAGGTAGAAATTGCATATGGCATAAGGGGTCCAGAGACAGGTAATTTATCCAAGGTCATAGAGCAAGTGAGCAGAGCAGCCAGGCCAAGTACTTCCTACATCACTTCTGTTCCGTTCTCAGCCACTTTGCACCACACTTCATTCAGTCACAGGTTGTTTCCTAAGCCTTCAGGACTTCTACAAGCAAGAATCTACATCTGCACTTCTCAAAGTGTTTGCGATGAAGGGCCAGTTTCCATTGCGGTTGCTTTTTGTTGGTTTTATTTCTAATCCATCATGGACTTTCACTAGTATGAAGCTCCTGCCAGGAACAACTCATCATGTCAAGCTGACAGCGTTCAAACTGCTTTAGACTCTACTGAGTGAAGTGAGGCCCCCGATCACACACTTGGCTGTCAAGGCCGTGTCAAAACTTCACTTTCACTTTTCACTTTCATGCACTGGAGAAGGAAATGGCAACCCACTCTGGTATTCTTGCCTGAAGACTCCCAGGGACAGGAGCCTAGTGGGCCACCACCTATGGGGTCACACGAAGTTGGACACGACTGATGTGACTTAGCAGCAGCAGCAGCATGTCAAATTGCTGCCACATTTTTTGTTTGTTTACTTTTAATTAATATGTTTATTTTTAATTGGAGGATAATTGCCTTACAATGGACTGTTTCTTTCTGCCATAGACCGGCGCAAATCAGTCATAACTGTGCTATATTCTCTCCCTCTTGAGCCTTCCTCTCACTCACCCCATCTCACTCCTCTAGGTCATCACAGAGTGCCAGTCTGGGCTGCCTGTGTTATCCAGCAGGTTCCCACTAGATAACTCTTTTACACACGGTAGTATATGTATGTCAATGCTAATCTCAATTTGTCCGACCCTTTCCTTTCCCCTGCTGTGTCCACAAGTCTATGAAATGCTTGCTCTTGCTTTCTGAAATTCTCTTCTTGCAGATGGGTAACAAACATTTGGCAGAGTGATGTCACGCCTTGAACAGCATTGCTCTGCATCCATTGTCTGACCTTATCTTCATCATGTCCCAAAGAGGTAGGAAAACTGGGATTCTGTGGTCCACTTGAATCAGATATGAAAAACTGTCCTAGAAAAGCAAAGGATTTATCGAAGGTCCCCCAGGGCCCTGGACACCCTGTCCAGTACTCTTCTCTTCTTGCACCATATTCCTCTGCCTCCCTAAATTACATTTTAAAACAAGCAAACATGCTTAAAGAAATCAGCTTTCTCTTCACATCCAAAGTCCTAAGCTTACCCTGAGTTACTGAGGCTGATAAACGTTTACCTTTTACATTGGGGATTTATGTATTATTTACATAATCAGATGCCCTCCCCCCCATGCTCAGAGAAATTAACTCAAAATGCAGTTAGATGATAATTCACATTTAAACACTTAATGGGCTCTTCATCACTTCCCTAAGTGTGTGTGGGTCCTAGGGTGGTGATGAGGAGTTTTCTCCCCAGTGCTTCACAAAGCAAAGTTGCCGAGGCAGCAGAACCACAGGCTCTGCTTACATGCAGAGTAAATAATTCTCCTTGGGCTGACACGGGCAAAGTCAGAGAATGGGAAGTGCAGGAGGGCAGCAGGCCTGCCACTTGAAGATGTCTCGGTCCCATTTCTGCCATTTTGGAGTGTTGCGTAGATGGGGCACAGAGCATTCACTAGCCCCATGGGCCCTCCGGGTGGCTCAGGGAGCACACCTGCTCCTGCTTCTCCTTTCCTATTCCATATTTTAGCCAAAGAGGAGAAGCCTTTGGGGCGGAGATCCTGTCTGTGTGCCTCGGGTCCTAGAAACTATATGACTCTGGTCTTAGAGGGGGAAAAGTCTTTACAGGGGCCCCTGAGTCCTCTTTGGGGCTTAGGCTCTGTGGTCCTGAGTGTAGCCTTTCACTTTGACTTAGCAGACCTTGGAGAAGGAAATGGCAACCCACTCCAGTATTCTTGCCTTGAGAATCCTGTGGACAGAGGATCCTGGTGGGCTGCAGTCCATGGGGTCGCACAGAGTCGGACACGACTGAAGCGACTTAGCATGCATACATGCCTTGGAGAGGGAAATAGCAACCCACCCCAGTATTCTTGCCTGGAGAATCCCAGGGACAGAGGAGCCTGATGGGCTGCCATCTATGGGGTCACCCAGAGTCAGGCATGATATGATCCTCAGACTCTTGTGCAAGTTTCTGGAGGGGTCCAGACAAATAGGGCCCCAGGATTTTACATGTCACTAGTTAAGTCTCAGGAGTGTCAGACTGACATTAAGATACAAGCAGATTTCTTGGATCTGAGAGTTCATCAAGGGAGCCTGGACCCTTAGGATCCTAGAAGTCCAAGTCTAGTGGGGGAGGATTCTTCACACATCATTTAATCCAGAGTTTGCTAACTGTACTCTGTATCCTCACTGTTTTATATATTTTCTTTGAACAAAAGGTTCAATATCTTTAAGGGGTGGGAAGCCAAAAGAAATCACTGAGTTAGCCCTACCCCTTCATTTCTAAATACAGAAACTGAGGCTCAGCATGGAGTGTAATATGAGACAGAAGTGCTGATGGTTTTTCCTTCTGGCCAGGACTTCATCTACCACCCTCTTCTGACACTCCAGTTCCTCTGTTTCCAAAGCTTTTCCCACACTCAGTCGGAAAATGGACCTGTTTAAATTGGCAGAGGCCCCCTAACACTTTGGAGAGCCCTCTTTGCTGTCTCAAGGTCTTACACATTCCCTCTGTCCCAAACGCTCCTGCAGACGCTCACTCAGCTGGTGCACTAGTGGCAGTGAGATCTTCTTGATCTAATGTGACCTCAGAGAGTAGTTTTTTACTCCCTTCCCCTTACAAAATGCATTCTTTCCCATCCCACAAACATGTGCTAGGTACCTCCTTCCACATATCGATGCTTTATTTTCTTAAAGGTTTTATTAGCAACTAAACTTGTATATTTATTCATGAGATTAGGTAATACTTATCTCTCTTAACAGAATGTAAAGTCATGAGATCAGGCACTTTCTCTCAACTATCATTTTATCCTCAAGTCCTGGTTTACTGCCTGTCCCATAGTAATTAATCTTTGAATGAATGAAAGTCTATCTTCATTTTGTATACCAAGGTACAAGACCTTCAGAGTAATATCAATTTACTCCAGTGTTCAGTGGTATTTGTCACCACAAATTGCCCCTGATCACACTCGTCGCATGCATTTATGAAGGCATCTATGTGAATCCCTCGTCTCTAAGATGCTCACAGCTGAGCTCTCTGGAAATATCTCATCTGATATGATGGCCATAGGAAAAGCATCCAAACCTACTTGGCCTTGGTTTCCTGGGTAACCAAGGTTGTGTGCATAGCTACACATGACCAAGCAGGACTCTCCCAGGGATATAAGCATTGAAGACTCAGATACTAGCTGCTTGTTTTTTGCTCTCTCAAGGAACCATTGCCTGAGGCCAACAACCAGTTCAGTGGCTTCATCTCTGGGGCCAGATTCAAACTCTTAGGGGACAAAGTGACCAACACAAGTACAACTTTTACATCCAACTTCAAAGAATGCTCAAGCTCCAGTCTGTGCAAGATGGAGCGGTATGTTTATTCATGTTTTCTTGCATACATGCTGTGCTATTGAAACCAGACAAAAATTAAATAGCACATTCTTCTACACATGGACAAGTCATGTCTAGTATTTTAAACTAAATACATCCCCTTTCGCTTTGCCTTTCTTTTTGCTCAAGAGGATAGACAAGGCCATGACCACAATTCCCTTTACCCCATTAGCCTAATAACTGATGTCACCAAAGTCTCAAGTTATACCAATACAGAACTTCGTGAGGTATAAAAGTTGCACACTGGAGGATTATGGGAAGAATAGGCTTATTGTGACTGGTCAGGTGCTTCCCTGGTAGCTTGGATGGTAAAGAATATGCCTGCATGGTAAAGAATATGCCTGCAGTGTAGGAGACCTGGGTTCAGTCCCTTGGAGGGGGGATGGTCCTGAAGAAGAGAATGGCTACCCACTGCAGTATTTTGCCTGGAGAGTTCCACGGACAGAGGAGTCAGGGCGGGCTACATACAGTCCATGGGGTCACAAAGATTCAGACACGATTGAGTAACTACGTTTTCGCTTTTTACTATGATTGGCCAACATAGTACATCTCTTAATTAATTAGTAGCTGTCATTTAAAAATCAAGAGTTTCTCATAGAAATCCAGATTTCCAGATCCTGTTTAAAAATTGGAAGATTTGAGGAGGACAAGATGGTGGAGGAGTAGGTGGATGTGGAGTGCGTCTCTCTCCACAGATACATCAGAAATACTCCTTCAGACACACAAGTGCATGCAGAACACCAGCTAAGAGTGGACAGGAGTACCTGACCAGCTGAAAAGAATATATAGAACCACAGATAACTCAGTAGGACAAAGAAACTAGGGGGAAAACAGGAGTGTTAGTAGGACTTGACCTGCCCTTGGTGGGTGGGGGAACTGAAGCGGGAGTCCGATCCTCACATTCGGGTAATTGTCAGAGTCAGAGGAGAAACGTTTAAGGCTGAGAGTGAAACAGCTGATCTGTGACAGCCTAAATGGAATGAGAATCAGACAGGCCTTGATGCAGCCATACATACCCTGGACAGGGACACCGGTCCCCTGGAAGGTGCAGTGGCTGAGAACTGGAGTTTAGGGGTTGTGGAGCAATCCCAGGGCAAGGGCTGCTGTTGACTGTGGAGAGACAGGTCAAGGGGATGTGAGGGAGGACACTGTGGTGGGAAATGCTTGTGGAGGAAAGCTGGGCAGCCATGGAAGCAAGGCAGTAACGCTGAGTCATGCGTAGCAGGTGGAGCCATCGCCATAGCCTCTCTCCCCGCATGCCAGCATCAGCAGCTGAACAGTAGAGAGGCTGGCCCATCATACACCTGACACATTGAACTACAGAGTAGGACCCCATCCACGGTGCCCCTTTAAGTGCCTGACATGCCAATCTACCGAGTAGGACCCCTGCTGGGGGGGCCTCTCTATGTGCCTGAATGAGCAAAGCTTTGAAGAATGACTGGTCAAAGAGGCCTTCTGATCACCAGCTACAAGAGGCTCAAAAAAAGACTCTAATAGGGCCATAACTCCTGTGGCAGAGGCAGTCCATGTCCCTGCACACTTGGCGCCACCAGGGTCCGCACTAGTCAAGCAGTTGCACCACCTTCATGTGCAACTCTGAGCCTTTGGAATGGGAGCACTGACTCCAAGATCCTAGGCTACCAGAGAACTAATTCCAATACTTTGGCCACCAGCTGTGAAGAACTGACTCATTAGAAAAGACCCGATGCTAGGAAAGATTGAAGGTAAGAAGAGAAGGGGATGACAGAAGATGAGATGGATGGCATTGTTGGTTAGATGGACACGAGTTTGAGCAAGCTCCAGGAATTGATGAAGGACAGGGAAGCCTGCTATGCTGTAGCCCATGGCGTCACAAAGAGTCAGACACGACTGAGCAACTGAAATGAACTGAACTGAACTGAACACTGCTGCTGCTAAGTCGCTTCAGTCTTGTCCGACTCTGTGTGACCCCATAGACAGCAGCCCACCAGGCTCTCCTGTCCCCGGAATTCTCCAGGCAAGAACACTGGAGTGGGTTGCCATTTCCTTCTCCAATGCATGAAAGTGAATAGTGAAAGTGAAGTGCAGCCTACCAGGCTCCCCCGTCCATGGGATTTTCCAGGCAAGAGTACTGGAGTGGGGTGCCATTGCCTTCTCTGGAACTGAACCCTAGGGAGTATCAAATAGTGAGAACTCACACAAAGGATAACCACTTGAATACAAGAGCCAGCATCACCCAACCACCAGTAGCACCCTGTGTAGGACTCCTCATCTAAACAAACAAACACAAAAATACAAACCAAATCATCAGCAGACAGGACTACCACCTCACTCAGCCTTGCCCATCAGAGGAAAAACAAACAAACAAAACTCAGCACAAATCTCACCCTGTACAAAGCTTACACAAACCACTGGACCAAACTTAGGAGGGCAGAAATCAAAAGGAAGAAAGAAATCAACCTTGAGGCCTGGGAAAAGGAGACCTCTAACACAATAAGTTTAAAAAAATAATGAAAAGGCAGAGAAATACTACACAAATGAAGGAACAAATTAGAAATACAGAAGTCCAAATAAATTGAGAAGAAATAAGCAAACTACCTGAAAAAGAATTCAGAATAATGATAATAAAGATGATAAAAAAAAATACCTTGAAAACAAAATGGAGAAAATGCAAGAACCAATTAACAAAGACCTAGAAGAATTAAAGAATAAACATTCAGAGACAAACAACACAATTACTGAAATTAAAAATACTCTAGAAGGAATCAATAGCAGACTATCTAAAGCAGTGAGCTGGAAGATAAAATGGCAGAAATAACTTCTGAAGAGCAAAATAAAGTAAAAAGAATGAAAAGAACTGAGGATAGTCTCAGAGACCTCTGGGAAAATATCAAATGCACCAACATTCAAATTATAGGAGTCCCAGAAGAAGAAGGGAGAAAGAAAGGGCATGAGAAAATTTTTGAAGTGATTGTAGTTGAAAATTTCCCCAATATGGAAAAGGAAATAGTCAGTCAAGTCCAAGAGACACAAAGAGTCCCATACAGGATAAACCCAAGGAGAAACACATCCAGACACATACCAATCAAACTAACAAAGACTAAACACAAAGAAAGAATATTAAAAGCAGCAAGGGAGAAGCAACAAGTAACATACAAGAGAAACACCATATGCTTAACAGCTGATCTTTCAGCAGAAGCTCTGCAGGCCAGAGGAAATGGCAAGATATATTTAAAGTACTAAAAGGGAAAAAACTGCAACCAAGATTATTCTACCTGACAAGGATCTACTTCAAAATTCATGGAGAAATCAAAAGCTTTTCAGATAAGCAAAAGAGAAATTTAGTATCAAAAAAGACAATTCAGTATCATCAAATCAGCTTTACAACAAATGTTAAAGGACTTATATAGTCAAGAAATACAAAAGCAGAAAAAAGATCTACAAAATCAACCCTAAACAATTAAGAAAATGGCAATAGGAAAAATTAATTTAAATGTAAATGGATTAAATACTCCAACCAAAGACACAGACTGGCTGAATGGAATACAAAAACAAGACCCATATATATGCCGTCTACAAGAAACCAACTTCAGACCTAAAGATACATACAGACTGAAAGTGAGAGGATGGAAAAATATATTCCATGCAAATAGGGAGCAAAAGAAAGCTGGAGTAGCAATCCTCATATCAGACAAAAGAGACGTTAAAATAAAGATCACAGGAGATAAGGAAGAATACTACATAATGATAAAGGGATCGATCCAAGAGGAAGACATAACAATTGTAAATATCTAAGCACCCAACATAGGAGCACCTCAATACATAAGAAAAACACTAACAGACATAAAAGGAGAAATTGACAGTAACACAATAATAGTAGGAAACTTTCACATCCTACTCTTCCCAATGGGTAGGTCATCAAAACAGAAAATTAATAAGGAAACACAAGTCTTAAATGATACATTAGATGAGATGGATCTCATTGATATCTTCAGGACATTCCATCCAAATGCAGAAGAGTACACCTTCTTCTCAAGTGCACATGGACATTCTCCAGGATACACCATCTTGGGTCACAAATCAAGCCTCAGTGAATTTAAGAAAATTGAAATCATATCAGTAAATTTATATTCAAAAAAATAGAAATAAATCATATCAAGCATCTTCTCCAATCACAATGCTATGAGATTAGATAAGGAAAAAATGGTAAGAAACACAAACGTATGGAGATTAAACAACACGTTTCTAAATAGCCAACAGGTTACTGAAGAAATAAAAAGGGAAATCAAAAAAATTCTAGAATCAAATGACAATGAAAACACAACAACTCAGAACCTATGGGATGCAGCAAAAGAAGTTCGGAGGGAAGTTTATAGCAACACAGTCCTACCTCAAGAAACAAGAAAAATATCGAACAGACAACCTAACTTCACACCTAAAACAACAGGGAAAAGAAGAACAAACCCCCCCAAAATTAGTAGAAGGAAAGAAATCATAAAGATCAGAGCAGAAATAGATGAAAAAGAAATGAAAGAAACAATAGTAAAGATTAATAAAACTAAAAGCTGGTTCTTTGAGAAGATAAACAAAGTTGACAAACCTTTAGGCACACTCATCAAAAAAAAAAAGAGAGAAAAGAATCAAATCAACATAATTAGAAATGGAAAAGGAGAGGTTACAAGAGACAATGCAGGAATACAAAGGATTGTAAGAGACTATTATGAACGACTATAGGCCAATAAAGGAGAAGGCAATGGCACCCCACTCCAGTACTCTTGCCTGGAAAATCCCATGGGTGGAGGAGCCTGGTGGGCTGCAGTCCATGGGGTCGCTGAGGGTGGGACAGGACTAAGCGACTTCACTTCCACTTTTCACATTCATGCATTGGAGAAGGAAATGGCAATCCACTCCAGTGTTCTTGCCAGGAGAATCACAGGGATGGGGGAGCCTGGTGGGCTGCCATCTACAGGGTTGCACAGAGTTGGACACAACTGAAGCGACTTAGCAGTAGCAGTATGCAATAGAATGGATAACCTTAGAAAAGTTCAATCTTCTAAGACTGAACCAGGAAGAAATAGAAATTATGAACAACCCAATTGCAAACACTGAAATTGAAGCTGTGTTCAAAAATCTCCCAAAAAACAAGCCTAGGACCAGATGGCTTCACAGGTGAATTATATCAACCATTTAGAGAAGAGCTGATGCCTATGCTTAGAAAATTGCAGAGGAAGGAACATTTCCAAAATCATTCTACAAGGCCACCAACACCCTGATCCCAAAACCAGACAAAGACAACACAAGAAAAGAAAACTACAGGCCAATATCACTGATAAACAAAGAAGCAAAAATCCTCAACAAAATTTAGCAAACAGAATTCAGCAACACATCAAAAAGCTCATACACCATAATCAAATTGGGTTTATTCCAGGGATGCAAGGATTCTCCAATATACACAAATCAATCAATGTGATATACCATATTAACAAATTGAAAGATAAAAACCATATGATAATCTCAATAGATGCAGAAAAAGCCTTTGACAAAATTTAGAAACCATTTATGATTAAAACTCTTCCAAAAAAATGTGCATTAAGGAACCTACCTCAACATAGTAAAGGCCATATATTGTAAGCCTATAGCAAACATTATTCTTAATAGTGAAAAACTGAAAATATTCCCCCTAAGATCAGGAAAAGTACAAGGGCATCCACTTTCACCACTGTTATTCAACATAGTTCTGGAAGTCCTAGATACAGCAATCAGAGAAGAAAAAGATATGAAAGGAATCCAGTTTAGAAAAGAAGAAGTAAAGCTGTCACTGTTTGCAGATGACATGATACCGTACATAGAAAACCCTAAAGATAGTATCAGAAAATTACTAGAGCTAATCAGTGAATTTAGCAAAGTTGCAGGATACAAAATCAATACACAAAAATCACTTGCATTTCTATACACTAACAATGAAAAATCAGAAAGAGCAATTAAGGAATCAACCCCATTCACCATTGCAACAAAAGAATTAAATATCTAGGAATAAACTTACCTGAGGAGTCAAAAGAACTGCACATAGAAAATTATGAGACACTAATGAAAGAAATCAAAGATGACATAAACAGATGGAGAGATTTTCCATGTTTCTGGGTAGAAAGAATCAATATTATGAAAATGAATATACTACCAAATGCAATCTACAGGTTCAATGTGATCCCTATCAAATTACCTATGACATTTTTCACAGAACTAGAACAAAAAATTTCACAATTCATATGGAAACACAAAAGACCCAGAATAGCCAAAATAGTCTTGAGAAAGAAGAATGGAGCTGGAGGAATCAACCTTCCTGACTTCAGATTATACCACAGAGCTACAGTCATCAAGACAATATGGTACTAGCACAGAAACAGAAACACAGACCAATGGAATAAGACAGGAAGCCCAGAGATAAACCTATGCACCTATGGGTACCTTATATTTGACAAAGGAGGCAAGAATATACAATGGGGCAAAGACAGCCTCTTCAATAAATCGTGCTGGGGAAACTGGACAGCTACATGTAAAAGAATGAAATTAGAACACTTCCTAACACTATACACAAAGATAAAATCAAAATGCATTAAAGACCTAAATGTAAGACCAGAAACTATAAAACTCTTAGAGGAAAACACAGGCAGAACACTTGACAACGTAAATCAAAGCAAGATCCTCTATGACCCATCCCCTAGAGTAACAGAAATAAAAACAAGAGTAAACAAGTGGGACATGATTAAACTTAAGAGGTTTTGCACAGCAAAGGAAACTGTAAGCAAGGTGAAAAGACAACCCTCTGAAAGGGAGAAAAAAAGATAATAGCAAATGAAACAACTGACAAAGGATTAATTTCTAAAATATACAAGCAGCTCATACAACTCAATACCAGAAAAACAAACAACCCAATCAAAAAGTGGGAAAAAGACCTAAACAGACATTTCTCCGAAGAAGACACACAGATAGCTAACAGACACATGAAAAGATGCTCAGCGTCACTCATTACTAGAGAAATGCAAATCAAAACTACCATGAGCTCTCATTTCACACCAGTCAGAATGGCCATCATCAAAAAGTCTACAAACAATAAATGCTGGAGAGGGTGTGGAGAAAAGGGAATGCTCTTGCACTTGTTGGTGGGAATGTAAATTGATACATTCATTCTGGAATACAGTATAGACAGTCTTTAAAAAACTAGGAATAAAACCACCATATGACCCAGCAATCCCATTCCTAGGCATACACCCTGAGGAAACCAAAACTGAAAAAGACACATGTATCCTGTCGCTTGTTGCAGCACTATTTACAACAGCTAGAACATGGAAGCAACCTAGATGTCCATCGACAGATGAATGGATACAGAAGTTGTGGTACATATACACAATGGAATATTACTCAGCCATAAAAAGGAATGCATTTGAGTCAGTCTTAATGAGGTGGATGTACCTAGAACCTATCACACAGAGTGAAGTAAGTCAGAAAGAGAAAGATAAATATCATATTCTGATGTATATATACATTTTTTTAAGAAAAATGGTACTGAAGAATTTATTTACAGGGCAGCAATGGAGAAACAGACATAGAGAATAGACTTATGGACATGGGGAGAGGGGAGAAGAGAGTGAGATGTATAGAAAGAGTAACATGGAAACTTACATATGTAAAATAGATAGCCAATGGGAAACTGCTCTGTGGCTCAGGAAACTCAAACAGGGGCTCTTTATCTACCTAGAGGGGTGGGATAGGGAGGGAGATGGGAGGGAGGTTCAAAAGGGAGGGGATATATATATACCTATGGCTGATTCATGTTGAGGTTTGACAGAAAAACGACAAAATTCTGTAAAGCAATTATCTTTCAATGAAGAATTTATTAATTAAAAAAAAATAGGAAGCTCTGAGACTTCCATGGTGGTCCAGTGGTTAAGAATTTGCCTGCCAGTGCAGGGGACACTGGTTCAGTCCTGGGTTCGGGAAGATTCCACATGCTGCAGGGTAACTAAGCCTGTGCATCTCAACTACTGAACCTGCCCACTTAGAGTCAGTCTATGCTCCACAATAAGAAAAGCCACTGCAATGAGAAATCCATGGGCACCACAATGAAGAGTAGCCCCTGCTCATTGCAGCTGAAGAAAGCCCACAGGCAGTAGCAAAGACCCAATGTGGCCAAATAAATGAATCAAATAAAACTCTATTTAACTTTTAAAAAATGGAAGATCTGGCAACATCAAGTTGATGTCATAGCTTGGTTGGCCTAGAAAGTAGGCACTGAGACAAAGTTTTGGGTATAGGTAGTTTTTGTGGAAATCAATCCCAGAAATCAATAGTAAGGGAGCAGGAAGATAAAATGGACAAGGATTAAAAGCTGACAAAAGAATTAACTATTGCTGGAAGAAACAGAGGCTTGATTGCACTGGAATTTCTAGGATATAGGCAGAAAGCTTTCCAAAATTAATGACCTGAAAGACCAGAGGCTGTGATATTTATGCCCCAGTGCCCCTCTCCCTGAGAGATATTAACTTCCTAACACTTCTGCATACATTGCAAACCAAGCCAGGTTTGTTGATAGGCTGTTTTGACTGCCATAACTGGAAAAGATTGTAGCTATAAAAAGAAAGACATGGAGTACAAGTTTGAGGTGAGATGCTGTCCTTGGTGAGTCGGAAATATCCACCACAGTTGCAGTTTAAATCAGAAGCAGAACATGGGGATGTGTCAAAGTACCAAAAGAGCGTATGCTACCATCTACTCCTTGGACCTATTAGATGCACTAGCTAATAACTATAGTTCCTCCAAGTATGCAACATTTCTTTTGATATATATCTTGGTTAGAAGATGGAGTGTTTTATTTACATTTGTCTTTTTCTGCTTTGATGGTTCTTATTCTATAGGTCAGGAGCTGATGTGAGAGTTATATCAACAGTTAAGTATATCCACCCCACTTATATGTTCCAGGACTAGGTAGATTCATGAACCCCCTGGATCTGCTGTTAGATGGACTTGGGTCAGGATTTTATTTGCTATCAGTTCTTCTAAACTTGTTCTAACCGAGGGACCATGATTATATTTTGATCATAGCATCACTGTGGTCTCTGACTTCATATGCAATAGCCCTAGTACATTCTGGGTATACCTATTTTCTCTGTTAATACTCACTCTCATAAATTGCTTCAAATTCTTTAGGGAAGGATTAAGACAACATTTTAAATAAACAAAATATTATAAATGTTATTGTAGTGGCATTTCAGTGTCTTTCTTCATGAGGAACCAGTCTCCCTTCTGCCAATAGGCCCTGAATCTGAAAACTGATCATGTCTAAAAATTGAATGAGGAATAGTAGTTTTCCATTGCTATTACTGATGTCAGCCTTTGCTTATCAATTCTCAATTATTTCCCATTATGCAAATCAAGCAATACCCTAGTAAGCTGCTCAGATAACTCACCCCTAAGGGTGTCATCATCTATTAACAATTCTGACAGATCCTTGTGAGTCAAAGAACTCTGGTTGCCATCTTAGCTTTGGTACCAACTGTGACCACCTTTCCTCTGATACAAAGTACTTCCAGCTGGCTTCTGAAATTCTAGAGCCCTGTTCCACCACAGTGTCTCTTGCTGTCTTTCAGCAGTCAAATACCACTGAATTTTTCAGTCATGCTGAAATATACCCCTCAGTGGTATATTCCTAATTGTCCAATGGAAGGTAGGCCTTCTGAGCCCTCCCAGGGAAACAGTTAGGTAGTGGGCGTTTGGTGGTACCCCATTCCCACATTTTTACTGCCCTAAACTTTACTACTCATTTTTCAATGCTTTGCCATACCCAACTCATTTACTATAGTCCATCATCATTCAGAAGCTTTAAATAATTATTCCAGAAGATTGCCACCAGACTGGCTCCAGGTGTCCTCACCAGAATGCTAAGTTTTAAGTCACAGGAGAGTGCTCCCATATCAATAAATTCATCCACATATAGCTTTGCATTCTGTTCCACCTGGTCCAACTCCATCAAGATCTTCTCTCCTGAATATTTTCCAGCTTCATACTGGTGCATATAAACCATACTCCTAAACTGTTTTTAGTGAGTTTTTTCTTTTTATTCTCTGGAAAGTGGTTTTATTTCACTTTACCTATGTTGAGACCTATTATTGGTCTAGTTACTGGTATGGAAGCAATACCAGGAGGTAGGAGTAGATCAGTTGGAAAGTGGCATTATTTTGAGAAACATCCACCTAGGAAATGTCTGCTGGAGAGAGAAAGCTATTCTCTAAGAAGAGAAAAGAGGCTTGTCTATTGCCCAAAAGTGTTCAGGGAAATCAAGGAGTTCAAGTCTAGACCCATCTACCCAAGGGTCCCAAGTCCATGTTTCAGGGCCCCACTCCCTCTCTAACATAGTCCTGTTAGTATAGGAGATCTGTTAAATGTATGCATTCTATCTCCAGTCGTAGGAGACAAGAGGCACTTTAAAACTGCCATGGAGACTTTTGCAATATAAAGGAATTATATTAAAAAAATCTTTTCCAAGCACAAGAAGGGTTCAATTCCACTCTAATCTCTGGAAAGCATAAAGAAAAATCTCCTAGAATTATTCACCAGAAAAATGAGAGGATAGAGCATTTATCCACAAGCTCCCATCACCCATTCATTGAGAGTTGGCCCCCTGGGATGTAACTTGCCCACATTTTGAACTTAACTTGTATACAAACCAGTATGTCCCACAGCATTAGGACAGATCTTGAGGCAGAAAGACAGGGTGTTGTTGTCCTATAATGACTTAGAGCTCACATGAATCTGTACCCCCTATAGCTGAAATACTATAGGAGTTGGGCTATGAGGATGTAGCATGGTATCTTCATCTACCTTTAAAACATCAGTCTCCAACTTTTTTTGGCACCAAGGGCTGGTTTTGTGGAAGACACTTTTTCCACAGACCAGGGAGGCCAGGGGGATGATTTCAGGATGATTCTCATAAGGAGCATGCAACCCAGACTCCTCGCATTCACAGTAGGGCTCATGCTCCTGTGAGAATCTAATGCCACCGCTGATCTGACAGGAAACAGCTCAGGTGGTAATGTGAGCAATGGGGAGCAGCTGTAAATACAGGTAAAGCTTGGCTCACTTGCCTGCTGCTGTGACCCAGTTCCTAATAGGCCACGGATTGGTATTGGCCCATGGCCCAGGGATTGGACATCCCTGCTTTAAAGACATCTTCTAATGTCTAAGTTTTCATGTGGCAACAGTTATCTGGAGATAAGAAGTGAACTCAATATGTTTTCTATATGTACTCTGTATGTACCCTACATGTACTTGTATAATCTCCAAATTATCTTGGTTTCCTGGCCAGCTTTACTAGTTCAGAAAATCTTACCTTACCTCTATAGACATTAGATTTTTAAACCCTGAATTAGAATAGTCAAAGAACATAAACATTTAAAGGAACGAAGAGATGACCTGAATCAATACCATTATTGTATGAGTGAGAAAACAGGTCCATCAAAACGTAATTGTTATGGAAGCAATAGAATTTAGATATTCTAGTCTTGCTCTCCCTCCTTATTTGCCTCTCTCTACACCCCAAGCCCTACTATTCTTCTCATGAGAGGGTATAAATGACTCCATGAATCCCATAACTGTTTTTGGAAACAAATTTACATTCCCCAGCCCAGACTTCTGGTTTTCTTCCAGAACAATTGCCCCCTAAATGACCTTCACTTTGATGTTGCACAGTTACTTCAAACTCAAAGATATCCCAAAGTGAATAATCTTTTCCAAAAAATCTACATCTCCTACTGAACTTCTGTTAATTCTATATTCTTCCTTTTCTCATACCCTGTTGCTCATATCTATTTTGAGTTTGATATTGGCTTTTATCATCTTCTACTTTAACTGCTGCAATCATCTTATAACTGGCATTTTTGAATTTAGTCTCTTCCTTTTAATCCATCCTCCATAACAGGATAAGAGTGATACTTATCAACTGCAAAATGGAAAAAAAATATTACTACTCTTCTTAAATTTCAGTGGCTCACTATCACACATATCACACAAATATTGAGACCCTATGTTTTCTCTTGCTAGGTGTTATGTTTACAGTGGCTAACAACAAAAACATGTCTCCATAGTCATGGAGCTTTGAATGTCATGGAGCTTTGAAAAGCTTTATCTTCCTGAATGTGGTGCACAGATCCATCCGTGTTCTACTTTCTGCTCATTTCCTGAAATTATTGCTTGAAACACTTCCACCTCTGCAAACAATTCTAGCCATATTGACTTGCAGTTCCCTAAAGGAACAAAACCCCATGAGAAAAGGGACTGTTTTTATTAATCTTGCCAGCATGTAGCACAGTGACAGGCACTTACTAGGAATCCAGTGAAGGTTCTTGAATAAACGAACTGTAGACAGTCACAGAGGTAAAAGTAGAACAAGGTAAGCAAGTCACCTAGACACTCCTTCATGGAGTGTGCCCTAGATGTCTTGTTTATTTCATCCTAATCTGACCTTGACAGCCATTAGCAGCCAGGGGTTGCAGGAAGGGGTGTGGGGATGGGTGGGTGAGTTGTGTGAACTGTCCAGGGTGCTGGACAGAGGATAAAGTCTTCTGCGGGCTGTTCAAGGTTCTGTTTAGAAACTGCATATCTCTGGCTTCCTTTGCCTATTGCAGACCCAGTTTTCCATAGATCTTTGCTTGAGGATCAAAGTGGCTGAGGTATGTGGCACACCACAGGGTCCAGGCTGCACTCCAAAAGGCACCAAGGAGACCAGACTGAATATGCCTCTGACATTTGGCTTCTGAAAAACAGATGCTGTGTATGCTCAGGTGCTGGGAGAAGCTTGAAAAACACTCGCCCCCAACTCCTAAAAAAAGTGTTCTCCAAATTGCCTGTATCAAAAACATATAGGAATTTTCAGATAGTTTAGGGATATCTTTCTTTCAATCCTGAGAGCTAGCAGCTATTTAAAGAGTTAGTCTGAATCTATCCAACACACCTAATGACTAAGTCAAAATCTCAGTAAACACCTGAATGGTCTTTACTTATGATGCCAAAAATTTGGAAAGACTAAAATTTCCCCACTATATTTTACCCTACACGGCACAACTTCTCCAAATATAGACCTGAGTTAAAGGAAGAAGTATGGGTTCCTCTGTGACAGCCTGCATTTAGACAAATGTTTGACTTTCCTTAAAAACTATTTTCTGTGGTTTTTTATTATTTAAATGAACGAACTAAATATGTGAAGTAGTGCATTGGTTTTGGTTGACCTTTAAAATTGTCTCTTGAAATGTACACAAAGACTCAGTTTGGTGGGAAATGTCACACACTAGGTACACAGAATCCTAAAATGACAGACCTTGAAGATGGAGCTTACCTAGTCTCACTTCAGTTCAGTTCAGTCCCTCATTCGTGTCCAACTCTTTGTGACCCCATGGACTGCAGCACACCTGGCTTCCCTGTCCATCAGCAACTCCTGGAGCTTACTCAAAGTCTTGTCCATCAAGTTGGTGGTACTATCCAACCATCTCATCCTTTGTTGTCTCCTTCTCCTCCACCTTCAATTCATCCCAGCATCAGGGTCTTTTCCAAGGAGTCAGTTCTTCACATCAGGTGGCCAAATTACTGGAGCTTCAGCTTCAGCATCAGTCCTTCCAATGAATATTAAGGACTGATTTCCTTTAGGATTGACTGGTTTGATCTCCTCGCAGTCCCAGGGACTCTCAAGAGTCTTCTCCAACACCACAATTCAAAAGCATCAATTCTTCAATACTCAGCTTTCTTTATAGTCCAACTCTCTAACATTCATACATGACTACTGGGAAAACCAAAGCTTTGACTAGACAGACCTTTGTTGGCAAAGTAATGTCTCTGCTTTTTAATATGCTGTCTAGGTTGGTCCTAGCTTTTCTTCCGAGGAGCAAGCATCTTTTAATTTTATGGCTGCAGTCACTATCTGCAGTGATTTTAGAGCCCCCAAAATCTATCTGTCATGAAGTGGTGAGACCAGATGCCATGATCTTAGTTTTCTGAATGTTGAGTTTTAAGCCAACTTTTTCACTCTCCTCTTTCACTTTCACAAACAGGTTCTTCTCTTTGTGCCATAAGAGTGGTGTCATCTGCATATCTGAGGTTATCGATATTTCTCCTGGCAATCTTGATTCCAGCTTGTGCTTCATCCAGTCCAGCATTTTTTCATGCTGTACCCTGCATATAAGTTAAATAAGAAACAGAGTGACAATATACAGCCTTGAGTACTCCTTTCCTGATTTGGAACCAATCTTGTGTTCCTTGTCTAGTTTTAATTGTTGCTTCCTGACCTGCATACAGATTTCTCAGGAGGCAGGTAACGTAGTCTGGTATTCCCATCTCTTGAAGAATTTTCCAGTTTGTTGTGATCCACACAAAGGCTTTGGTGTAGTCAATAAAGCAGAAGTAGATGTTTTTCTGGAACTCTCTTGCTTTCTCTATGATCCAACGGATGTCTAACCTTTAAACTTAACGAAGAAACTGAAATAAATCAAGCAACGTCATGCAATGAGCTAGTGGCAGAGCTAGGATCAGGATTCAGATTTTCCAACAACAAAATAAATATTCTGTCCTCCATCACTACACATGGAAATTCATCATTCCCACAAGTTCTGGTCACCTGGTACTGGAATTTCTAAGGAGAACATATAAGGGAGAAAAGATAACAATAAGCAATAACAATACTTACCATACTCCAGACACTGTTCCTTGAACTATATATTATTATTACTGTCATCATTTTGTTTGGTTTTTATTGCTGCCAAAATTATCATCATCATCGCTTTTTAGAATGAAGAAATCAAGCCTTAGGAGATTAGGTAATTAACTCAAGCTTACAGGGATAGTAAGTGACTGAACAGGGATTTGAATTTAGATTGGGCTCCCTCTTTACCAGCACACTATGCCACCTTCCTATTTTCTTCTTTAGCTTGCTTTCTTTGAAAATATTTAGTTTTATATTCATCTACATGAAATGCAGTAAATCTCTGGTGATGACAGTGTTTAACATTTCTAACCAGATGCAGCTGAGCAGATCAATGCATGAGGTAAATCACAAAATACAGAATGAACTTAACGGGCAAGTTGTTTAGATGTCTTATTATCTGTAATTACATAAACTCAGTAGAATTCAAATGAATGTTGCTCACATAACCACACCTGGCTAAATAATGTCTGCTATTATTATTAACAAAATAATAAACAAATGTCTGTTATTTGCCAGCTAATTTATAGCCCTAACTTCACGTAATCCTCAAAATGACCTTGTGATATGGGTACTGTGTGTGTGTGTGCTTAGTTGCTCGGTCATGTCCAACTCTTTGCAACAGAGGACCGCCAGGCTCCTCTGTCCATGGGGATTCTCCAGCTAAGAATATTGGAGTGGATTGCCATGCCCTGTTCCAGGGGATCTTCCCAACCCAGGGATTGAACCCAGGTCTTCCACTTTGCAGATGGATTCTTTACCATCTGAGACACAGGGAAGCCCATGAATACTGGAGTGGGTAGCCTATCCATTCTCCAGGGGATCTTTCCAATCCAGGAATCAAACCAGGATCTCCCCATTACAGGTGGATTCTTTACCAGCTGAGCTACCAGGGAAGCCCATGATATAGGTATTAGTGATTCCATCTTATGGATGAAGAGACCAAGGTCCAAACAATTTAGATTGCTTGTCCACCTTTTAATGTCATTTTGGCTGACTTTGATGTTTCCAGGACTTGGCCTCCTCCAAATGACAAACCACTTCCCGGTGGGGCTGCATCCCACATCCTGCCAGGGCAGCAAGTGCCTGGCTTAGTTTGTTTTATTTTTGTTCCAGTGTGTTTCAATGATACTGTGATCGTTGCTCAGCAGAATTGGATGGCTTACACATTGCCAAGCACATCTCTCATTATCCACTGCTGAGCATGTGCTCATGTGGCTCTCTTGTCCTGGAAAGACCTTCTTTTCATCTCCAAATACTCAAATCTCCACAATTAAGGCTCAAATGGTAACTCCTCCATGTTACCCTCCCTGACTTCAGCTCCAGAGAAATAATTTCTGCTTCCCCCTAATGCCCATAGAATCTCATCTAAATGATTCATTACTTCATTTACTTGTTAATTTACTCATTGGGCAAAGAAGACTACACTCAACTAGACATTGTACTTAAAAACTGGGTTGGTTAAACGAACATGTCATGAATTGAAACATCTTATCGCATTTGCTACATTTGTACCTTTTGTTCTGCTGATTAACATTCATTGTGATTCCATCCCAATCCAAGCTAAATGATTTAAGGACAAAAAACATATCTCAGTCATCATATTAGAAACTCAGATGCTTTGGAGAGTGCTTCATGTGTATGAGATAGGACAATAAACATTTTTTAAAGAAATATACATTATTTGAAAAAACCAAAATGTTGGTTAATTTGATAATTTTCATAAATCACCAAATTATTTTTTAAATAGCAAGTGGTCTAATCACATACAAAATAACCTGGCAATGATGTCATCAAAACACACAAACACACAAAATGCTTCACCTTTTGCTTTTTTCTTCTTTCAAAAATGTTTTATGTTTCTCTACATGGCCTGCCCCAAATCTCTAACTAAAAATGCCTATTAAGGAAATTGGTGCTGGAGGAAAACTACAAAATAGGGGGATAATCTAATGACAGTTCAGGAAGCCCTCATCACACTGTTGAGCCCATTGGCATGCTGACCCCTCTCTGAGAGTTTGCCCAACAAGGAAGTTGACATCTGAAACTCCTCCCAGCCTGACTTCAGTTATTAGAGCCTGGGACACTTGGCTCTGTGCAAGTCTTTTTTTTCCCCCATAACGTGGTTCTCTGGCACAAGGCAGGCTCTTCTCCTCAGCTGGTGACTTCACTCTCTGCCACCTCTGAGCTCACCACCTGCAACTAGAATCTATGAAACTCAGTGGGGATAAAGTTCTGTTTTATAATTATTGCTGGAACATTTTTTTTCTCTTCAAAAAAAAATTTCTTCTGTAATTTTAAAGAATCCTCAGCCATATGCAAAGTAAACAACCTCCAGTTCAGTTCAGTTCAGGTCAGTTGCTCAGTTGTGTCTGACTCTTTGCGAACCCATGAACCACAGCACACCAGGCCTCCCTGTCCATCACCATCTCCCGGAGTTCACTCAGACTCACATCCATCGAGTTGGTGATGCCATCCAGCCATCTCACCCTCGGTTGCCACCTTCTCCTCCTGCCCCTAATCCCTCCCAGCGTCAGAGTCTTTTCCAATGAGTCAACTCTTCACATGAGGTAGCCAAACTACTGGAGCTTCAGCTTTAGCATCATTCCTTCCAAAGAAATCCCAGGGTTGATTCTTTCAGAATGGACCGGTTGGATCTTGCAGTCCAAGGGACTCTCAAGAGTCTTCTCCAATACCACAGTTCAAAAGCATCAATTCTTCTGTGCTCAGCCTTCTTCACAGTCCAACTCTCACATCCATACATGACCACAGGAAAAACCATAGCCTTGACTAGATGCACCTTAGTCAGCAAAGTAATGTCTCTGCTTTTGAATACACTATCTAGGTTGGTCATAACTTTTCTTCCAAGGAGTAAGCGTCTTTTAATTTCATGGCTGCAATCACCATCTGCAGTGATTTTGGAGCCCCCAAAAATAAAATCTGACACTGTTTCTACTGTTTCCCCGTCTATTTCCCATGAAGTGATGGGACCAGATGCCATGATCTTCATTTTCTGAATGTTGAGCTTTAAGCCAACTTTTTCACTCTCCTCTTTCACTTTCATCAAGAGGCTTTTTAGCTCCTCTTCACTTTCTGCCATAAGGGTGGTGTCATCTGCATATCTGAGGTTATTGATATTTCTCCTGGCAATCTTGATTCCAGCTTGTGCTTCATCTAGCCCAGCGTTTCTCTTGATGTACTCTGCATATAAGTTAAATAAGCAGGGTGACAATATACAGCCTTGACGTACTCCTTTTCCTATTTGGAACCAGTCTGTTGTTCCATGTCCAGTTCTAACTGTTGCTTCCTGACCTGCATACAGATTTCTCAAGAGGCAGGTTAGGTGGTCTGGTATTCCCACCTCTTTCAGAATTTTCCACAATTTATTGTGACCCACACAGTCAAAGGCTTTGGCATAGTCAACAAAGCAGAAATAGATGTTTTTCTGGAACTCTCTTGCTTTTTCCATGATCCAGCGGATGTTGGCAATTTGATCTCTGGTTCCTCTGCCTTTGCTAAAACCAGCTTGAACATCAGGGAGTTCACGGTTCATGTATTGCTGAAGCCTGGCTTGGAGAATTTTGAGCATTACTTTACTAGCATGTGAGATGAGTGCAATTGTGCAGCAGTTGGAGCATTCTTTTGCATTGCCTTTCTTTGGAACTGGAATGAAAACTGAACTTTTCCAGTCCTGTGGCCACTGCTGAGTTTTCCAAGTTTACTGGCATATTGAGTGCAGCACTTTCACAGCATCATCTTTCAGGATTTGAAACAGCTCAACTGTAATGCCATCACTTCCACTAGCTTTGTTCGTAGTGATGCTTTCTAAGGCCCACTTGACTTCACATTCCAAGATGTCTGGCTCTAGATTAGTGATCACATCATCATGATTATCTGGGTCATGAAGATCTTTTTTGTACAGTTCTTCTGTGTATTCTTGCCACCTCTTCTTAATATCTTCTGCTTCTGTTAGGTCCAGATCATTTGTGTCCTTTATCAAGCCCATCTTTGCATGAAATATTCCCTTGGTATCTCTAATTTTCTTTAGAGATCTCTAGTCCTTCCCACTCTGTTGTTTTCCTCTATTTCTTTGCATTGATCGCTGAAGAAGGCTTTCTTATCTCTCCTTGCTATTCTTTGGAATTCTGCATTCAGATGCTTATATCTTTCCTTTTCTCCTTTGTTTTTCACCTCTCTTCTTTTCACAGCTATTTGTAAGGCCTCCCCAGACAGCCATTTTGCTTTTTTGCATTTCTTTTCCATGGGGATGGTCTTGATCCCTGTCTCCTGTACAATGTCACGAACCTCAGTCCGTAGTTCATCAGGCACTCTATCTATCAGATCTAGGCCCTTAAATCTATTTCTCACTTCCACTGTATAATCATAAGGGATTTGATTTAGGTCATACCTGAATGGTCTGACGGTTTTCCCTATTTTCTTCAATTTCAGTCTGAATTTGTTAATAAGGTGTTCATGATCTGAGCCACAGTCAGCTCCTGGTCTTGTTTTTGTTGACTGTATAGAGCTTCTCCATCTTTGGCTGCAAAGAATATAATCAGTCTGATTTTGGTGTTGACCATCTGGTGATGTCCATGTGTAGAGTCTTCTCTTGTGTTGTTGGAAGAGGGTGTTTGCTATAACCTGTGCATTCTCTTGGCAAAACTCTATTAGTCTTTGCCCTGCTTCATTCCGCATTCCAAGGCCAAATTTGCCTGTTACTCCAGGTGTTTCTTGACTTCCTACTTTTACATTCCAGTCCCCTATAATGAAAAGGACATCTTTTTTGGGTGTTACTTCTAAAAGGTCTTTTAGGTCTTCATAAAACCATTCAACTTCAGCTTCTTCAGCGTTACTGGTTGGGGCATAGACTTGGATAACTGTGATATTGAATGGTTTGCCTTGGAGACGAACAGAGGTCATTCTGTCGTTTTTGAGATTGCATCCAAGCACTGCATTTCGGACTCTTTTGTTGACCATGATGGCTACTCCATTTCTTCTGAGGGATTCCTGTCCGCAGTAGTAGATATAATGGTCATCTGAGTTAAATTCACACATTCCAGTCCATTTTAGTTCACTGATTCCTAGAATGTCGACTTTCACCCTTGCCGTCTCTTGTTTGACCACTTCCAATTTGCCTTAATTCATGGACCTGACATTCCAGGTTCCTGTGCAATATTGCTCTTTACAGCATCGGATCTTGCTTCTATCACCAGTCATATCCACAGCTGGGTATTGTTTTTACTTTGGCTCCATCCCTTCATTCTTTCTGGAGTTATTTCTCCAGTGATCTCCAGTAGCATATTGGGCACCTAATGACCTGGGGAGTTCCTCTTTCAGTATCCTATCATTTTGCCTTTTCATACTGTTCATGGGGTTCTCGAGGCAAGAATACTGAAGTGGTTTGCCATTCCCTTCTCCAGTGGACCACATTCTGTCAGACCTCTCCACCATGACCCTCCCGTCTTGGGTTGCTCTGCAGGCATGGCTTGGTTTCATTGAGTTAGACAAGGCTGTGGTCCTAGTGTGATTAGTGACTAGTTTTCTGTGAGTATGGTTTCAGTGTGTCTGCCCTCTGATGCCCTCTTGCCACACCTACCATCTTACTTGGGTTTCTCTTACCTTGGCGTGGGGTATCTCTTCACGGCTGCTCCAGCAAAGCACAGCTGCTGCTCCTTACCTTGGACGAGGGGTATCTCCTTAGTGTCGCTGTTCCTGACCTTCAACGTGGGATAGCTCCTCTAGGCCCTCCTGTGCCTGTGCAGCCACCACTCCTCGGGTTGCTCCTCCCGGCCCCAGGCCCTGGCCTCGGGCGTGGATGGCTCCTCCCAGCTGCCGCCCTTGGCCTCGGGCTCAGGGTGGCTCCTCAGGGTCACTGTCCCTGGCCTCGGGCACGAGGTGGCTTCTCCTGGCCACCCCTGACATCAATATTAAAAGTTCCAGGTGACTCTAGTGCTGCCAACTAGAGGATTTAGGGAAATGTGGGGTTGACTCTCAATGGCCACTGGATGCAGAGCCCATTTCTTACCCTGAAGGTGAAAGTGAAAGTTACCCAGTCGTGTCTGACTCTTTGTGACCCCGTGGACTGTCTCCAGGCTGGAATACTAGAGTGGGTAGCCTTTCCCTCCTCCAGGGGATCTTCCAAACCCAGGGATCAAACCCAGGTCTCCCGCATTGCAGATGGATTCTTTACCAGCTGAGCCACAAGGGAAGCCCGTTTCTTACCCAGAGAATCCCTGTAATCTACAATCTCAAACTCTTAGTGGTCTTTCTGACCATATTGTCTATCCACAGAATGAAAATTTCAGTTCACTTCCAACCTTCAGGGTAGATTATCTCCAAACCTGCTTCTCAAAATTCTGTCCTCTTCTTTCTGCAATTGGCTGCAGTAGTGTGTGTGTGTGTGTGTGTGTGTGTGTGTGTTGCTGCAGGGCGGGGGGAGATGGGGGGCAGGTAGTGGGGCGCGTCTCTTCAGGGTAGGTCCTGAATTGGCTGTGCACATCAGAATATCCTCTGTGTTCACTAAATTAAAACCTCCAAAGGAAAGACATAAAAGGAACAGCTCAAAGGAGAGGGCAGAACATTTCCGAGACACCAAGGAAGTCTTTCAAAGTGTTCAATTTCAATGAAGTGTGTTTTATTTTTATGATACAAGCCTTTTCCCCATTCTTTCTCAAATATGTGTTTTAAAATTCACTAGTAAGAGAGTTTGAGAATCAACTGGTAAAAAAGCTTTCCAAAGACTGATCAGTTTGTTGAATTTATCTATCAACTACCTAGGAAAATACACCTAAGAGAAGTCCTTCTTCCACCTTGACACTGAAAGATCCGCGCATAAATAAAACATCTGTAAACCTCTTACCTGATTCTTTGCCCCACTGGAGCCACAGAGCTGCGTTGTTATGGTAATGCAGCAAGATGGGGGGCACAATACATTTTCTGTCTTTATTATAATCTTCTCTGCTATAGAAAGCTCTCTGGTACAAGGCCACAATATTTACTCTCATTTTATAAACTATCGTTACAGTAACATCTTTATTCCACCTGAAGGACTCAAGGCCATGGTGAATGGGTTCCCATCGGGGGGGAGGGTAGGCCTCACTGAATGGAGTCTTGTATAAATTCCAGCTGTGATCATCTCCTCCATTCTGATGAGAGCAGTCACGTGGCTCCAGGTTTACAGCAATGTTATCTGTGCTCAGGGAAGCAGGAGACACCTCCATGGTTTTGCCTTTGCCTTGACATGGGAAATGTGAAGAACCCAGGAAAACAACCAGACTGCAATTTGACTGCTCCAGCTGAAAACACACAGGAAACAAAATAGTTGGAATGTTGTAATCAACGAAACAAAGAGAAAAATACGTCTATAAGAGATGGATGAACACACTGTGTGAGTTAATAAGCAATGCTGTGGGGATCTAAAACATTAATCCAGTTTTTTCACAATGATAAAAATATTGTGTGTGTGTGTTGAGGCACATTTTTCCCTTAGAAAATGTCTGTTTTGAAATATTTGTTGAGTCCTTTTTATGTATCTAGCCACATAAATTTCCCATGGAGTAGTTAATACAGACTTCCCTGATGGCTCCGTTGGTAAAGAATCCGCCTGCAATGCGGGAGACCTGGGTTCAGTCCCTGGATTGGGAAGATCCCCTAGAGGAGGGCATGGCACGGCACCTCACTCCAGTATTGTTGCCTGGAGAATCCCATGGACAGAGGAGCCTGGCGGGCTGCAGTCCATGGGGTCACAAGGAGTCGGACACAACTAAAGCAACTGAGCACAAACACAGTTAATGTGGAGCTTAGCTTTCAATTATGTGATTTGAATCCTGACTTGCTGTGTTGCTTCTCTGAGCTTGTTTCTTTCTTTATAATAAAGAACTAATAATAATTTCAGTGTTTAACATTATTGTAAGATTTACATCCTTGACACAAGTCAAAGTATCTATAGACATAAGTTCAAATCCTGGTTCATTTGTTACTGTGTGACCTCAAATAAGGTGTTTAACTCTTTGGACCTTATTTCTTGGTCTGTAAAATGGATAAGGTATAGGAACAAAAAATAGAAGTAGAGAGGTTCTGGTTTGGGTAAGAGGGACAAAGCAGGGTCCACTCTGTATTGTCCATTGAAAGTAATTGCAAACCTATATAGAATGAATGGATCAGCTATTAATATCTAAAGATGATGAAGAGTTAACAGTAGCAGGCAGATTATGATTTTCTTCCTTCTGATTCTGCACACCTGAGCTCAAACTAAGCCCCAAATCCTGTAACTTCACACTAGATAACGAGCAGAAAGAGCTTCAAGAGAAGTCATTTATTTTTCATCCAGAGAATGAGAGGGAGGGCATCTACAGAACAAAAAGAGTAAATCCCCTGGGTTTTGTTGTTGTTGTTATTGTTGTTGTGGTGGTGTGTGTGTGTTTCTTTTCCTTTTATTCCAGCTCCCAGGCAATCCCCAGTCCCAAAGCTTAATTTCACAGTGGCTTGTTGGCAGATGGGCAGGGGCAGGGCAGAAACGGCAGTGGCTGTAGCGGCTGCCAGCTGGATACCTGAAATTCCCAGGAAGAGGAAACATTCTTTCTAACCAAAGAAATTATGTGAACTAGGAAATGGAAGGAAATCTCTATCTTCCTCCACTTGATCTCAGAGATGGATCTACCTGCAGGAATGGTGCAGCAGACTCAGGAGACTAAGACTCACCTTTTTAGCCCTCTGGCTAAAACTAAGCCCCAAATCTTGTAACTTCTCACTAGGTGGGAGCAGAAATAGCTCTAAGAGAAGTCATTTATTTCTCATTCAAAGAATGAGAAGGAGAGTATCTACAGAACAGAGGAGGACCAAGAAGAAGGGATTCTGAGATCCAAGGTGTCAGAATGAAGAATAGACGCAGTTTGAGAAAGATGTCATAAAGTCATATACAAACTTCAGGGCTCACCCACAAGCCATGTATGCTGGGACCTGATCCTGAACAGTATGTTAGAGGCTTTCAGGACTAAACAAAGAGTCGATCATTACCCAGAGTGGCATACATAGGCAACAAATCTGAATAACACTGCAATGGTTTGAAACTAAACTGACATGGGAACCACAGTCCATTAAAAGTTGATGTGACCTGAACTGAGTTGATTGTTTTGCTAAAGCAAAGCATTTATAGTATTAAAACAAAATCCGAAGTCATATCACATGATACTCAAAATGTATAGGATACAATGCAAAATTATTTGACATATGAAAAAATCTCAACAATTTGCAAAGGAAAATAAAATCAATAAACAATCACTCAGATAACCAAGATGTTGAAATTATCAAATAGACTTAAAGAAGCTATCTATAATCATATTCCAAAACATAAGGGCAAATACTCTTGAAATATAGGAAATACAGAAAGAAACAGAAGCTATAAAAATAATCAAATAAGAATATTAGATATAAAAAACATGCCAAAATAAAATTTTTAGTTGATTGGCTCAACAGCAAAATGTAGATTTCGGAAGAGTCAGTAAATTCAGTTTAAAGTAGCCAATCTGAATAAAAAAAGAGAAAGAATGAAAGGAAAAAAGGGGGAACAGAGCCTCAGAAAACTATGTGACAATATCAAAAGGGTTTAACATTTGTGTTGTTAGAGCATCAGATGAGAGGAGAATGAATGTGGTGCAGAAAAAATGTTTGAAGCAATAATGTCTAAGAATTTCCCAATTTGGTGAGAGGCATAAACTTGTGTATTCAAAAAAGCCTCTGTGAATCCTAAATAGGAAAAACTCACAGAAACACACACAGAGATACACCATAATTAAACTGGTGAAAACCAGAGAGAAAGAAAAAAATTTTGAAAGCAGCTAGAGAGAAAAAACATTACACAATTCAAATTATTGATGACTTCCCATCATGAATCATGGAAGCTTTAAAGTAATTGGGTTTTTTAAAAGTGCTAACAGTGCTCTTGCCTGGAAAATCCCAGGGACGGAGGAGCCTGGTGGGCTGCAGTCCATGGGGTTGTGAAGAGTCGAACCCGACTGAGTGATTTCACTTTCACTTTTCACTTTCATGCATTGGAGAAGGAAATGGCAACCCACTCCAGTGTTCTTGCCTGGAGAATCCCGGGGACGGGGGAGTCTGGTGGGCTGCCATCTCTGGGGTCGCACAGAGTCGGACACGACTGAAGCGACTTAGCAGCAGCAGCAGCAACAGTAAAAACAAACAAAACAAACACAAATATCCACCATGTTGACCCAAAGTGTTACAGCAAATAACTTTCAAGAGTGAAGTTGAGGAACTTCCCTGGTGATCCAGTGGCTATGATCCCAACTCAAGGGGTCTGGGTTCAATCCCTGGTTGGGGAACTAGATCCCACATACAGCAACAAAGTTCGCATGCTGCAACTCAAGATCAGGCATGCCACCAAGAATATTGAAGATACCGCATGCACAACCAAGTGCAGCCAAATAAATAAATATTTTTTAAAAGAATGAAGTTGAAATGAAACTATTTTCAGTTAAAGGAAAACAAAAAGAATTCTGACCAGCAAAACAAATACAATATTGTAAAGTAATTAACCTCCAATTAAAATAAATAATTTTTTAAAAAAAGAAAGACATAAATCTTAGAACCAAAATGGAAAGCAAATGATAAGTTTAAAAAATAAATATAAAAGAAATTTCTTAAAACAGAAGAGAAATACTAACATAAAGCTTACAGTGTTGTGAATAAAGGAAAGGCAACAGAAATGATAATATTTGGGTATATTTAATAGATTATTTTTCTCATCCCAAGTTTTAAAAATACAGGTGACCCTGTAAAGGTATATTTTTCTTCTTGGATATCTTTTGCTGGTTTTGGATTTAGAGGAATTGGTCCATTATATCTAGGATAGCAAAGTTATGTGCATAACTTTGGTGTCTCTAGGGCTTATGATGTTAACCCTTTCTCATTCCTTTTACAGGTGCTTTGTATCTTCTCTTTATCTTTTTCAGTCTGGTTAGAAGTTTTCAACAAATAATGATAGAACAATTGAAGATCTAAAGCAGAGATATTACTTTGCCGACTAAGCTCCGTCTAGTCAAGGCTATGGTTTTTCCAGTAGTCATGTATGGATGTGAGAGTTGGACTGTGAAGAAGGCTGAGCACCGAAGAATTGATGCTTTTGAACCATGATGTTGGAAAAGACTGTTGAGAGTCCCTTGGACTGCAAGGAGATCCAATCAGTCCATTCTGAAGGAGATCAGTCCTGAGTGTTCTTTCGAAGGAATGATGCTAAAGCTGAAACTCCAGTACTTTGGCCACCTCATGCAAAGAGTTGACTCATTGGAAAAGACTCTGATGCTGGGAGGGATTGGGGGCAGGAGGAGAAGGGGACGACAGAGGATGAGATGGCTGGATGGCATCACTGACTCAATGGACGTGAGTCTGAGTGAACTCTGGGAGTTGGTGATGGACAGGGAGGCCTGGAGTGCTGCTATTCATGGAGTCGCAAAGAGTCGGACACGACTGAGCAACCGAACTGAACTGAACTGAACTGAAATCAAAAAATTAACCTTGATTCATATAGCTCACCCTATACAAAATTAATTCATATATTTAAATGTAAAACTATAAAACTTATAGAAAATAGGGAAAATCTATGATCTTGTGCTAGATAAAATATTCTTAGATATGGAACCAAATGCACGATTCTTAGAAGAAAAAAATTGGTAAGTTGGATGCATCAAAATAAAAAACACTAAATAAAAATAAAAAGTGAAAGTTACTCAGTTGTGTCCAACTCTTTGTGACCCCATGGACTATACTATTACCTTGCGAAAGACATTATTAAGAGAATAAACTCAAGCTACAAATTGGGAGAAAATATTTGCAAGTAGTAACATAGTCAACAAAGGACTTACATCTCGACTATATAAAGAGCTCTTAAGATTTAACAATAAGAAACTGATTTAATAAAGATTTGAAGAATTCCTTTTTCTATGAAAATACATTGATAGCAAAATAAGTGTGTGAAAAGATACTCAACATCATTAAGTAAGCTGACTATATCAAGCATTGATTACAACAGAGAGGAACTGGAACTCTCACGCATTGCTGCTGGGAATGCAAACTAATACAGGTATAGTCCATTCTGGAAAAAGGACAGTATCTTCTAAAGTTAAACATATCCTTACTCTGACCCAGAAAGTCACTCCTATATATTTATTTGGGAAATATGAAAATATTTTCCTACATTTATACCAATGTTTATAAATTTACTCATAAAAACTAAAAACTAGAAACAACCCAAATGTCCATTGACAGGTGAATCAGTTCAGATCAGTTCAGTTGCTCAGGCGTATCCGATTCTTTGTGACCCCGTAGATTGCAGCATGCCAGGCCTCCCTGTCCATCACCAACTCCCAGAGGTTTTTCAGACTCATGTCCATTAAGTCAGTGATGCCATCCAACCATCTCACCCTCTGTTATCCCCTTCTCCCACCTTCAATCTTTTCCAGCATCAGGGTTTTTTCCAAGGAGTCAGTTCTTCGCATCAGGTGGCCAAAGTATTGGGAGTTTCAGCTTCAATGTCAGTTCTTCCAATGAATATTCAGGACTGATTTCTTTTAGGATGGACTGGTTGGATCTCCTTGCAGTCCAAGGGGCTCTCAAGGGTCTTCTCCAACACCACAATTCAAAAGCATCATTTCCTCAGTGCTGAGCTTTCTTTATAGTCCAAATCTCACATCCATACACGACTACTGGAAAAACCACAGCTTTAACTAGATGGACTTTTGTTGGCAAAGTAATGTCTCTGCTTTTGAATATGCTATCTAGGTTGGTCATAACTTTCCTTCTAAGGAGCAAGCGTCTTTTAATTTTATGGCTGCAGTCACCATCTGTAGTGATTTTGGAACCCCAAAAAATAAAGTCTCTCACTATTTCCACTGTTTCCCCATCAATTTGCCATGAAGTGATGGGACCAGTTGCCATGATCTTAGTTTTCTGAATGTTGAGTCTTAAGCTAGCTTTTTCACTCTCCTCTTTCACTTTCATCAAGAGGCTTTTTAGTTTCTCTTTGCTTTCTGCCATAAGGGTGGTGTCATCTGCATATCTGAGGTTATTGATATTTCTCCCAGCAATCTTGATTCCATCTTGTGCTTCAACCAGCCCAGCATTTCTCATGATGTACTCTGCATATAAGTTAAATAAGCAGGGTGACTATATACAGTCTTGATGTACTCTTTTCCCTATTTGGAACCACTCTGTTTTTCCATGTACAATTCTAACTTTGCTTCCTGACCTACTTACAGATTTCTCAGGAGACAGGTAAAGTGGTCTGGTATTCCCATCTCTTGAAGAATTTTCCACAGTTTGTTGTGATCTACACAGTCGAAGTCTTTGGCATAGTTAATAAAGCAGAAATGGATGTTTTCTGGAACTCTCTTGCTTTTTGATGATCCAATGGATGTTGGCAACTTAATCTCTAGCTCCTTTGCCTTTTCTAAATCCAGATTGAACATCTGGAAGTTCTTGGTTCATGTATTGTTGAAGCCTGGCTTGTAGAATTTTGAGCATTAGTTTGTTAGTGTGTGAGATGATTGCAATTGTGCAGTAGTTTGAACATTCTTTGACATTGCCTTTCTTTGGGATTGGAATGAAAGCTGACCCCATCCAATCCTGTGGCCACTGATGAGTTTTCCAAATTTGCTGACATATTGAGTGCAGCACTTTCACAGCATCATCTTTTAGGATTTGAAATAGCTCAACTAGAATAGATAACTGGAATAGACAGGTGAATAGATAAACAAATTGTGTACATTCATACAATGGATTACTACTCAGCAATCAAAAGGAATGAACTATTGATGTACACGACAACATGGATGAATCTCAAAGGCATTATGCTGAGTGAAAAAGCCAGTCCCAAAGGTTATATGCTGTGTGACTCCATTTATGTAACATTCTGCTACAGGAAAGTTATAGGGACATAGGATGGCCCCGTAGTTTCTAGATATTTGAAGTAGGAGAGACTGTGACTACAAAGGAAACAGCCTAGGAGTTTTGTAGCTTGTTGATACCGCTCTGTGTCCTGATAATGGAGGTAGTGCCTTGAACCTACACTCTTGTTAAAACTCCTGGAACTATTCACCAAAAAATAATTAATTTTACTATTTCTAAATTTTAAAGAAATTGAACAATTTTTTAAAGTACAGGGGAAAACTTTCCAGGTTGGCACATAGCACTTGGCTTCATGGCAGAGGTGAGATTTGCCTAGATAGTGAAGAAGAATGAGCAGGACAGGAATATACAAGAATAAAGACTTTCTGGTTGAGTGATTTTCATGAAAAGCAGTGAGGCCAGACATGATATATTTGCTGGACAAGAGAGTAAAAATACCTTGGCTATTATAGAAAATGGTAGCTGGGGAAAATAAAGTTGTGGACTAGAATTTTAAAGTAATTCAGAAGCCAGATTAAAGAACAGAAACAGAAGACACTATATTGGACCCCCTGATTCCCGAGATTTTCCCCCTAGGACCCAGAAGATGGATAAAAATGCACAATATTCTCTAGTTTGCATGACCAAATTTGATACAATAGCCCTCCAAATCACTAAAATAATTAGTGATTTCAAGAAATATAAAATGAAACTCAGTGATGAACACTCACTGCAGGCCATCACATAGTTTGAAAGATTCTAGATTATTCAGTTATTCAGAATGTCCTACACACACACACTCTTTTATTCAATCCATACATGAAGGCATCTTGGAATTTTAGTGACAGAGGTGTTATAGGGATAACCTTGAGTCTAACATGGGTTATACGAAGATAATTAATTCACAAACTTCATACTTTAATTTGACTTTTTTAGTAATGTTACTTGCAAGACCATATTAGGTTATTGAAACCTTTGTATTCCTTTCAGCCGGAACTGAGAAAATGTAGCTTTGTCCCCAATGTCCACATGGAGCTGATTCTATTAATCAACTCTGCTGGAATTAAGTGGTGAATAAAGTAGATGAGGAGTTTCCCTGGTGGCTCAGATGGTAAAGAATCCGCCTGCAATACAGGAGACTTGGGTTCGATCCCTGGGTTGGGAAGATCCCCTGGATGAGGGCATGGCAACCCCCTCCAGTATTCTGCCTGGAGAATCCCCATGGACAGAGGAGCCTGGCAGACTACAGTCCATGGGGGTCGCAAAGAGTCAGACATGACTGAGCAACTAAGCACAGTACAAAGTAGATGCGGTGCCAATCCTCATGAAGCTCTAAGTCTAGCGAATTTGAGAGAAAGATATGCTAACGCCCATGAGCCATGGTTGAAGAAGGACAGCAAGGTTAGTGGATTCAGAGGGAAACAGAGAAAGAAGATTATGTCATTAGAAGGAAATTTGTAAGTGAATGGGGATATTAGTCGAGGCTCTCTTTGGCTGCAAATTACAGAAACACAACTCAAGTTGGGTTATGCAAAAGGAGGACATCACTGGCTCATGTAACTGAAAGTTCAGGGCTGTAGAATGTTACTCAATATACTTCATCAGCCACCTAGCTTATGTCTCCACCCCACTTTCCTCTGTGTGACTATCTTCAGACTTCATGCTTACCTCCCGACAACAAGAGAACTTGCCAACATTTCCAGAAACCATAGGGCTGATCTTCATGCCCACATCTCTGGACAAATTCCAGGAGCACGGAGGTCATGGTGGCCTGAATGGCCAGACCAGGCCATGTGTCCCCTCCCAGGCCCAGAAGTTGCATTCTGTGAGTGCTCAGTCATGACCGACTCTTTGCCACCCCATGTACTGCAGCCTGCCGGGCTCCTCTATCCATGGAATTTTCCAGGCAAGAACACTGGAGTGGGTTGCCCTTTCCTACTCCAGGGGATCTTCCTTACCCAGCGATCGAACCTGAGTCCCTTGCATCTCATGCACTGGCAGGTGAATTCTTGACCACTGCACTACCTTAGGAGCCCAGAAGCTAGAGTCATATATCAATCAAAATCAAGATTTTGTATTTGATTGAAGAAGAAATGACTGACAGCAGGCAGTGCAATGGAAATAGAGTTCTTCTCGAATGGAGTTGATATGGAAGGTAACCTCAGCTCATTTCAGATCCACTAAAAATACTCCAGAAAGACCCTAAACATCTATTTCAGAAACCACCTTGCACAGGTGTTCCTATTATGGAAACTTTTTACTCTCGCATTTATCCCAGACTGTAACTCACTTCAGAGTTTCAGTCTTTACTGTTGGGTCTCAGAACTTCAGAGTTAAGATCTTTACTGGGTGATGATTGGAAAGGAGGGTCATGGTCCAGAGAAAATGCTCATGAATTTGGAGACAGATGATTTACACATGAATCCTGAGTATCCTCACTTCCCTGACACTCAGCCCCTCACTATGAAAATGCAATTGGTGTGAGAATTGAATGAGATAATAGGTGAAAAAGCGCTTTAGTGTTTCAAGTAAAATTTGAATGGCAGACATTCTTCTTGGTGGCTTCTTATAAGTTGGTTTTGCATTACTAGCTCTATTAAACACTCCTGAAGGAAAGAGAATGATATCTCATCCTGTTTGGTATTCCAAAAGGCCAACCACAAGCCTGGAAAAATAGTAGTATCTTCCTAATTTCTTATCAAGTAGCTCAGTGAGTAGGTGAAGGAAGGAATGAATGACTTTGGGCTTAGATTCCAATACAAATTCCTTAGAATGATTTGTTTTATCATGATCAATTTTTTTTAACATCAGTAGGTAAAGATAAAAGCCTGATTCTCTGATCTCTGAAAATATTGTGTGCAGTTCTGGGCATACCTTTAAAAGACATAAAGAAGCTGGAGGAAGTGAGGAGGACGACATCGAAAATGATCAAGGAGGTGGGGGCAGGAATGTCATCCAAGGATAGATCAAAATGGGCTGCTTTGTTCTGGAAATATAAAGGCTGAGAAAGAAATGATCAAAGTTTTTGAAATCCTGGGAGGTGGGGAGAGGGATGGGTTGGAGATTTACCCAGCCCCCAATGTCTTTAATACCTACATCACACACAGAGTGGTGGGGTCAACCCAATGTGGTATTTCTCATGATTTTAAGATGGTCTGTAGATTAAGGCTCACTTTTGAATGAACCATTTTCAAATTCACATCAAGAATGAAGTCATTTAAGCTACTTGGGTTCCCAGAATTCATGGAAGATGAGCCTGAAGACTTGCTTGTTCTAAAAGCAATTCATCTAGAAATGTGGAACTTCTGCAGACGAGTTGATGGAGATGGCCAATCAGGAAAGAAAAACTATTAGCATCCTAAAATTGTAGATTGTCAGTGAACAAACACAAAGTTACGAACTTTCACAAAGAAGTAGGGAGCTGCCCTTACAGACTTCTCTGGCTGAACTGTAGGCCCCATTTCTTTAGAGAGCCTTCTAATGCCATAAAGTTTACCTACTCTGTGCTGAAGAGCAAGTACAGGGCTCTGATATCAGAATAGACTTGAACTACTGTTCATGACTACAGTAAGTAGGTGTCATTTTGTTGCAAGTGATTTATGATCAAATTCAAATTGCCTTCGACACAGAAAGAATTTTGGGTTCAAGTTCATTTAATCATAAAGACTAAGCAAGGATTAAACAATATCATTAAATTAAAATGCAACTCTTGGGACTTCCCTGGTGGTTCAGTAGCTAAGACTTTGAGCTCCCATTACAGAGGACCTGGGTCTGATCCCTGGTCAGGGAATAAACCCCACATACCACAACTAAGACCCAGGACATCCAAATAAGTAAATAAAGATAAATATTTAAAAGTACATTTAAAAAAACACAACTCTCTCTGCCTTACTCTCTCCCTCCCTCTTTTTAACTCCCATCTTGAGCTAAGCTCTGACTGATGGTTGCTTTTATGTGTCAACTTGACTGGGCTAAGGGATGCCCAAACAGCTAATAAAACATTATTCTGGGTATGTCTGTGAGGGTATTTCCAGAAGATATTAGCATGTGAATTGGTGGACTGAGTAAAGCAGATGATCCTTCCCAATATAAGTGGGCATCATCCAGTCCACCGAGGGCCCAAATAGAACAAAAAGGTGAAAGGGCAAATTCAGTCTCTGCCTGAGTTGAGACATTCATCTACTCCTGCCCTCAGAAATCAGCACTCCTGGTTCCCAGGCTTTCAGACTCAGTTCAGGACACACACCACCAGCCTCTGATTTCCAGGCCTTTGGACCACTGATTTTTCTGGCTCTCCATCTTGCAGATGGCAGATCGTGAGTCTTCTTGGCTGTGAGCCACCCCTTGGGAGAGCAAAGCAGTAAATTCCCAAGGAGGTTGCAGCTATAAGCCAATGCAGATGACATTTAGAGGCTCCATAATGATGTGAGCCAGCTCCTATGACAAATTTCCTCTGATATGTCTATATCTATATACATGTATGCTTGCTCAGTTACTTCAGTCGTGTCCAACTCTTTGCAACCCTATGGACTGTAGCCCACAAGGGTCCTCTGTCCATGGGATTCTCGAGGCAAGAATACTGGAGTGGGTTCCCATGCCCTCCTCCAGGAGATTTTTGCAACCCAGGGATTGAACCAATGTCTCCTACATCTCCTGCATTGCAGGTGGAGTCTTTACTGCTGCAACACTGGGGAAGCCCCCTATATCTATATATCTGTATCTATATCTGTATCTCCTATTGGTTCTGTTTCTCTGGAGAACCATGTCTAATACACTCTCCCTTCTTCTTGGTTTAGTCCACAGAGGCTCCTGGATTGCTCATATATAGCCTAGCAACTGCAACAAAATTAGAGCATCTACTTTCCAGCAACTCTAATAAAAGTCCTGGGGTTGAATAACCACGAGATCAACTATGTCCATCATTGCGGTCAAGAGGAAGAAAAAAGGTGACTGGCCAGACCTGAGTTACAAGCTTATCCTTGAAACCAAGACAGTGTTGCCACCCAATTTTAATCATGTGGGCTGAGAGGGGAGATCCCAAGAGAAAGTCAAAACTTGTGGGAGGATGAAGAGAAAATGAAATTAAGACGGGGAAACAGCAGAGGTGCATTTCAGTTGGTGAGCATGCCCAGCATCTCCTCTGAGAAGCATTCTGTCAAGTTCCTGTACACATCCTACAAGTCATGTTCAAGGGATACCTCCCCCAAGAACCTGCTCCATCACCACCCTTCAGGGATCCCTCCTTTCTCTGAATCCCAATAGCAACCCTTTTGGCAGCCTGTCATTTCTCTGTCAGGAAGGTTCTCTGGGACAGAGACTGTACATCACTCCTCTTATACATCCAAAGAAATGTTAACCAGAACAAACCAGGTCACACAATGTATATCTGGAAAATCAGACTGTTTTTAAAGAGAGAGGTAGATTTCAACTCAAACTAGGGACAGGCTTTCTAAAAAGTAGAGCTTCTCAGCAAGTTTAAGAGTGGCTTGCTGCAGTGAGAGGATGAAGCAGCAGGGATGGACCTCTCTGGTTAGAGGCAGTGTGGGGTACTTAGGCATCAGGTGACTAATAAAACTTGGTGAATTTTTTTTTGTACTATTCTACCATGCCTTTTAAAAAATTTTTAATTGGCAGATAATTGCTTTGCAATATCGTACTAATTTCTGCTATACATCAACATGAGTCAGTCATAGGTACATATATGTCCCCTCCCTCTTGAGCCTCCTTTGCACCTCCCACCCTATCCTATCCCACCCTTCTAGGTTGTCACAGAGCACCAGGTTTGAGCTCCCGGTGTCATAAAGCAAATTCCCATTGGCTGTCTACTTTATATATGGCAATGAACATGTTTCAACGTTACTCTTTCAATTTGTCCCTCCCTCTCCTTTCTCCTCTGTGCCCACAGGTCTGTTCTCCATGTCAGCATCTCCATTGCTGCCCTGCAAATAGGTTCACCAGTACCGTCTTTCCAGATTCCATATATATGTGTTACTGTATAATATTTCTTTTTCCCTTTCTGACTTATTTCACTCTGTATGATAGGCTCTAGGTTCATCCACCCCATTAGAACTGACTCACGTGCATTCCTTTTTATCGCTGAGTAATATCCCATTGTATGTATGTACCAGTTCTTTATCCATTCATGTCTATGGACATCTAAGTTGCCTCCCTGTCCTAGCTATTGGCAATGGCGCTGCAGTGAACACTGTGGTGCATGCATCTTTTCCAGTTCTGGGTTCTTCAGGGTATATGCCCAGTAGCGCGATTGTTGGGTCATAGGAAAGTTTTATTCCTAGTTTTTTAAGGAATCTCTTAATGTTCTCCATGGTGCCTGTATCAATCTACATTTCTATCAACAGTACAAGAGGGTTCCCCTTCCTCCACACCCCCTCCAAAATTTATTGTTTGTAGAGTTTTTGATAATGGCCATTCTGACCCATGAGGTGATACCTCATTGTTGTTTTGATTTGCATTTCTCTATGGGGAAACAGTGGAAACAGTGTCAGACTTTATTTTGAGGGGGTTCCTAAATCACTGCAGTTGGTGACTGCAGCCATGAAATTAAAAGACACTTACTCCTTGGAAGAAAACTTATGACCAACCTAGATAGCAGATTCAAAAGCAGAGACATTACTTTGCCAACAAAGGTCCGGCTAGTCAAGGCTATGGTTTTTCCAGTGGTCATGTATAGATGTAAGAGTTGGACTGTGAAGAAGGCTGAGTGCCGAAGAATTGATGCTTTTGAACTGTGGTGTTGGAGAAGACTCTTGAGAGTTGCTTGGCCTACAAGGAGATCCAACCAGTCCATTCTAAAGATCAGTCCTGGGTGTTCTTGGGAAGGACTGATGGTAAAGCTGAAACTCCAGTACTTTGGCCACCTCATGTGAAGAGTTGACTCATTGGAAAAGACTCTGATGCTGGGAGGGATTAGGGGCAGGAGGAGAAGGGGACGACAGAGGATGAGATGGCTGGATGGCATCACAGACTCGATGGACGTGAGTGTGAGTGAACTCCGCGAGTTGGTGATGGACAGGGAGGCCTGGCGTGCTGTGATTCACGGGGTCGCAAAGAGTGGGACACGACTGAGCAACTGAACTGAACTGAATGTTCAGCATCTTTTCATGTATCTGTTTGCCATCTGTATGCTTTCTTTGGAGGAATGTTTGGTTAGGTCTTCTGCCTGCTTTTCGATTGAGTTGTTTGTTTTTCTGGTATTGAGTTATATGAACTACTTGTATATTTTGAAGATTAATCCTTTGTCAGTTGATTTGTTTGTTATTAGTTTTCTCCCATTCTGAGGGTTTTCTTTTTACATTAGCTATAGTTTCATTTACTGTGCAAAAAATTTTAAGTTTAACTAGGTCTAACTTCCTTGTTTCTGTTTTGATTATTCTAGGAGGTGGGTTACAGAGGATCTTGCTGTGATTTATGTCAAGGAGTGTGCTTTCTGTGTTATCCTCTAGGAGCCTTATAGTTTCTGGTCTTACCTTTAAGTCTTTAATCTATTTTAAGGTTATTTTTGTGTATGGTAGGGTTTTGTTTTAAACTTGGTCCCATGGGAACAAAGGTCCATTGTGGTCAGAGGTTGATCAGAGAGTGCTCTTGGAAGAATAACGTGTAGGAAAGTATGGAAAGTGTATTGAAGAGAGGGAAGTGATGCTTCAGCTGAGGATTCAGCTAATCCTAATTCTGGAACTGGGATGGTTCTTCAGAGTTGTTCCAGTTGAGACAAGATGTTGGCATTTTGCATCAGGCAGTCAGTGGCTGTGGGTTGCCTCCTGGGAGAGCAAAGTTAGTTCTTCATTCCACAGGAAAACTACCAGTAAGAGTTGCACCTATGAGCTGGTGAAGCTGGCATTCCCAGAAACTGGTAGATGGATATGTTGACCTGAAGAGGGAATGTGGATGGAGCATCCAGTACCCATTTGTGTCCCATCTAGCCTAAAATGTTGTGAGATGTCCACTTGTTTTTAAGTCTTAGCATGAGTTATTTGGCATTGTCTATCTCCAAGCTTTTCCTGCCAAATCTTACTACCAGGTGTAAGCACAGTCTAGCTGCATGATCAGTTGCTCAGATCAGAGTGGGAAAAATAAGAAAATAGTGAAAGTGGCTCAGAATTGTCTGACTCTTTGTGACCCCATGGACTATACAGTCCATGGAATTCTCCAGGCCAGAATACTGAAGTGGGTAGCCTTTCCCTTCTCCGGGAGATCTTCCCAACCCAGGGATCAAACTGAGGTTTCCCGCATTGAGGGCAGATTATTTACCAGCTGAGCCACAAAGGGAAGCCCAAGTACACTGGAGTGGGAAGCCTATATTCTCCAGCGGATCTTCCTAACCCAAGGGTCAGACTGGAGTCTCCTGCATGGCAGGCAAATTCTTTACCAACTTAGCCATCAGCGAAGCCTTGAGAAAATAAAGAGAAAACAAATAAAAACTGATCACATTCCCTAGAAGAGTCATTTCCACTGAAAATGACTTCTCCCTATCTGACTTAAGTTTCTTCTATCGTTTTCCCCTCTCTCTCTACCATCACCATCTAGCATTGAACTGGGCAAAATGTAACTATCAGAACAACTTTTTAAACAGTAAGAGTCTTTGCTACAAACAACAACTTGGTGACTGTCAGAACCATTGTCCAGCCAGAGAGTTCATGGTATCATACCATCTGACACTCATTTGTGTGGGGTACTGGTAAATGTTCTTCAGCAACGCGTTTTTCGAGGTGGAGGGCTTGTGTGTGGTGTTTACCTATTTCTGTCAGTGAATACTCTCACTATGCCTAATCTCAAGCTACCAATGTGGTCTCACAGAACACAAAATTGGGAGAATTCTACACAGTCATCTCTCACAGCTGAGACTAGCACACCTACTAGTTGTAATTAGCTTAAGGGTCAAATTCACCATCTAACTGGGTTGAAATACTGTGGTCCAATTTTAAAGGCTCCTTAAATCCATAACTGAGAGATGCATTAGAAAAAAAAAAGGCCTAGAAAAAAAGAATTGATTGGCCTTGGGATGGAGACAAAGTCATAGTTTTATTGAAGTAGAGTTGATTTACAATATTACGTAAATTTCAGGTGTGCAATATAGTGATTCATGATTTTTTTAAAATTATACTCCCAAGTTATTACAAAGTATTGACTATATTCCCTGTGCAGCATAAAGTATCTTTGTACCTTATTTACTTTATACATAGTAGTTTTACCTCCTAATCTTCTACCTCTAAATTGTCCTGCCCCTCTTCCCACTTGTAACCACTAGTTTGTTCTCTATATCTATCTGTTTATTTTTTATTGTATTCACTAGTTTCAGTTTATTTGCCCTTATCTAATTTATTTTATTAAGCATTAATATCCTCCAGGCTGCTGCTGCAAGTGGCAAAAATTTCATTTTTGTGGCTAAGCAATATTCCATCGTGTATGGATATGAGTGCTGGACTCAGAAAGCTGAGTGCCATAGAACTGATGCTTTTGAATTGTTGTATTGGAAAAGACTCTTGAAAGTCCCTTGGACTTCAAGGAGATCCAACCAGTCCATCTTAAAGGAAATCAGTTCTGAATATTCATTAGAAGGACTGATGTTGAAGCTGAAACTCTAATACTTTGGCCACCTGATGCTAAGAACTGACTCATTTGAAAAGACCCTGATTCTGGGAAAGATTGAAGGTGGGAGAAGGGGACAACAGAGGATGAGATGGTTGGATAACATCACTGACTCAATGGACATGAGTTTGAGTAAACTCCGAGAGTTGGTGATGGACAGGGAGGCCTGGCGTGCTGCAGTCCATGGGGTCACAAATAGTCGGACACGACTGAGTGACTGAACTGAACTGAATATTCCATCGTATATATAAACAGCTTCTTTTTTATCCACTGATCTGTTTGATGGACACTTAGGTAGCTTCCATATCTTGGCAATTATAAATAATTCTGCTTTGACATGGATGGACCTAAAGAATCTCATACTGAGTAGAGTGAGTCAGAGGAGAAATACTGTATGATATTCCATTATATGCAGAATCTAAAGAGAAGTAAATAAGCTTATTTACAAAACAGAAAGAGATTCATAGACTTAGAAAATGAATTTATGGTTGCCGAGGGGAAAGGACAGTTAGGGAGTCTGGGATGGTCATGTACACACCACTATATTTTAGATAGACGACCAACAAACACCTACTGTACAGCACATGGAACTCTGCCCAGTGTTACGTGGCAGCCTGGATGGGAGGGGAGGTTGGCAAAGAATGGATATGTTCTATATGTATGGCTGAACCCCCTCACTGTTCACCTGAAACTATCACAACATTGTTAATCAGCTATACCCCAATGCAAAATAAAAAGTTTAAAGGAGAAGAAAAATAAAATAAATTCAGATACAGGAAAAATGTAAATAATGCTGCTTTGAACATTGGGAAGCTTGTCTTTTTGAATTGGTGCTTTCATATTTGGGGGTAAATGTCTAGGAGTGGAACTGCTGGATCATATAGTAGTTCTAATTTTGTATTTTTAAGGAACATCCATGCTGTTTCCACAGTGGCTTCGCCAGTTAACATTCTTATCAACAGTATATAAGGATTCCTTTTCTCCAAGTCCTTACCAACATTTGTTATTTGTTGCCTCTTTGATAGTAGCCACTTTGACAGATGTGAAGTGACATCTCACTGTGGTTTTAATCTGCATTTCTCTGATGATTAGTGATGTTAAGCATCTTGTGTGCCTGTTGGCCATCTCTAGTCTTTCTGGGAAAGTATTCAGATCTTCTACTCCTTTTTAATTGGATTATTTGTTGTTTGATATGGGCTTCTTTGGTGGCTCAGTCAGTAAAGAATCTGCCTCCAATGCAGGAGACGTGGGTTCAATCCCTGGTCTGGGAAGATCCCCTGGAGAAGGAAATGGCAACCTACTCTAGTATTCTTGCCTGGAGAATCCCATGGACAGAGGAGTACGGCGGGCTGCAGTCCAGGGGACTGCACACAGATTTGGGCACAACTGAGCACATCCCATATATTGAGATTTATGAGCTGTTTATATATTTTAACTCATCATCATATATCCCATTCAATAGGTTGTCTTTTTGTTTTGTCAATGTTTCTCTTTGCTGTGAAAAAGAGTTTAAGTTTAATCATGTCCTATTTGTTTATTTCTGCTTTGTTTCCTTTGCCTTAGGAGACAGATCCAAAACGTATTGCTATAATTTATGTCAGAGTGTTCTGCCCATGTTTTTTTTCTAGGAGCTTTATGGTGTCCAGTCTTACATTTAGGCCTTTAATCCAGTTTGAGCTTACTTTTGTATACGATGTGAGAAAATATTCTAATTTCCTTCTTTTACGTGTAGCTCTCCGGGTTTCCCACCACCATTTTTTAAAGACTGCCTTTTTCTATTATTTATTCGTGCCTTCTGCGTTGTAGGCTAATTGACCATCAGTGTGTGGGTTTATTCCTCGGCTCTCTATTCTGTTATCCTGCTCTATGTGTCCGTTTTTCTGCCCAGGTCATATTGTTTGATAACTATAGCATTGCAGTACAGTATTTTGTCAGGGTACATGACACCTCTAGTTCTTCCTCAAGATTATTTCAGTTATTCAGGGGCTTTTGTGTTTCCATACAAATTTTAAAACTATTTGTTCTATTTCTGTGAAAAATACCATTGATATTTTGGTATGGATTGCACTGAATTTGTAGCTTGCCTTGAGTAGGATGATAATTTTAACAATGTCAGTTATTCCAGTCCAGGAACAGAGTACATCTTTCCATCTCTTCGTTTCAACTTCAGTCTCTTTCATCAGTGTCTTACAGTATCCAAGAACAGGTCTTTTAATTTAGTTAGATTTATTCCTAGGTATATTTTATTTTTTTTATGTGATTGTAAATGGGATTATCTCCTTAATTTCTCTTTCTGAGAGTTCATTGTTACTGTACAGAAATACAACACATTCAGTTCAGTTCAGTGGAGGAGCTCAATGTGTCCCACTCTTTGTGACCCCATGGACTGTAGCACACCAAGCTTCCCTGTCCTTCACCATCTCACAGAGCTTGCTCAAACTCACATCGATCGAGTTGGTGATGCCATTCAGCCATCTCATCCTCTGTCATCCCCTTCTCCTCCTGCCTTCAATCTTTCCCAGCATCAGGGTCTTTTCCAATGAGTCAGTTCTTTACATTAGGTGGCCATAGTATTGGAGCTTCAGCTTCAGCTGAACAAAATTCTTCAAGTTGTGGAAAATTCTTCAAGAGATAGGAATACCAGATCACTTTACCTGCCTCCTGAGAAATCTGTATGCAGGTCAAGAAGCAACAGTTGGAAATGGATGTGGAACAATAGACTGGTTCCAAATCAGTCTTCCAAAGAATAGCCAGGACTGATGTCCTTTAGGATTGACTAGTTTGATCTTCTCATAGTCCAAAAGACTCTCAAGAGTCTTCTCCAACACCACAGTTCAAAACATCACTTCTTTGGTGCTCTCAGCTTTCCTTATAGTCTAACTCTCACATCCATACATGACTACAGGAAAAACCAGAGGTTTGACTATATGGACCTTTTTGGCAAAGTAATGTCTCTGCTTTTTAATATGCTGTCTAGGTTGGTCATAGCTTTTCTTCCAAAGAACAAGCATCTTTTAACTTCATGGCTAAAGTCAGCCTCTGCAGTGATTTTGGAGCCCCCCAAAATAACGTCTCTCTCTGTTCCCATTGTTTCTCCATCTATTTGCCATGAAGTGACGTGACTGGATGCCATGATCTTAGTTTTTTGAATGTTGAGTTTTAAGCCAATTTTTTCACTCTCCTCTTCTACTTTCATCAGGAGGCTCTTTAGTTCTTCTTCTCTTTCTGCTATAAAGATGGTGTCATCAGCAAATCTGAGGTTATTGATATTTTTCCCAGCAATCTTGATTCCAGCTTGTGCTTCACCCAGCCCAGCATTTCACATGATGTACTCTGCATATAAGTTAAATAAGCAGGGTGACAATATACAGCCTTGAGGTACTCCTTTCCCAATTTGGAACCAGTCTATTGTTCCATGTCCACTTCCAACTGTTGCTTCTTGACCTGCATACAGATTTCTCAGGAGGTAGGTAAAGTGATCTGGTATTCCCATCTCAAAGCTGTGGTACATATACACAATGGAGTATTACTCAGCCGTTAAAAAGAATACATTTGAATCAGTTCTGATGAGATGGGTGAAACTAGAGCTGATTATACAGAGTGAAGTAAGCCAGAAAGAAAAACAGCAATACAGTATACTAACGCATATATATGGAATTTAGAAAGATGGCAATGACGACCCTGTATGCAGGACAACAAAAAAGACATAGATGTGTATAGCAGACTTTTGGACTCAGAGGGAGAGAGAGAGGGTGGGATGATTTGGGAGAGTGGCATTGGAGCATGTATACTATCATGTAAGAATCGAATTGCCAGTCTATGTCCGACGCAGGATGCAGCATGCTTGGGGCTGGTGCACGGGGATGACCCAGGGGGATGTTGTGGGGAGGGAGGTGGGAGGGAGATTCATGTTTGGGAGCGCATGTACACCCGTGGTGGATTCAGGTCGATGTGTGGCGGAACCAATGCAGTATTGTGGGGTAGAATAGAGTAAAAATGAAAAAAAAAATTTTTTTTTAAAGAATTTTCCACAGTTTGTTGTGATCCACACAGTCAAAGGCTTTGGCGTAGTCAACAAACAGAAGTTTGTCTTGAACAGAAGTTTGTCTGGAACTCGCTTGCTCTTTCAACAATCCAACAGATGTTGGCAATTTGATTTCTTGTTCCTCTGCCTTTTCTAAAACCAGCTTGAACATCTGGAAGTTCACAGTTTACATAGTGTTGAATCCTGGCTTGGAGAATTTTGAGCATTACTTTGTTAGTGTGTGAGATGAGTGCAATCGTGTGGTAGTTTGAGCATTCTTTGGCATTGCCTTTCTTCAGGATTGGAATGAAAACTGACCTTATCCAATCCTGTGGCCACTGCTGACTTTTCCAAATTTGCTGGCAAATTGAGTGCAGCACTTTAACAGCATCATCTTTTTAGGATTTGAAATAGCTCAAATGGAATTTCGTCACCTCCACTAGCTTTGTTGATAGTGATGCTTCCTAAGGCCTACTTGACTTCACACTCCAGAATGTCTGGCTGTAGGTGAGTGATCAGGCCACCATGGTTATCTGGGTCATGAAGATCTTTTTTGTATAGTTCTTCTGTGTATTCTTGCCACCTCTTCTTAATATCTTCTACTTCTGTTAGGTCCATACCATTTCCTTTATTGTGTCCATATTTGCATGAAATGTTCCCGTGGTATCTCTGCTTTTCTTGAAGAGATCTCTAGTCTTTCCCATTCTATTGTTTTCCTCTATTTCTTTGCATTGATCACTGAGGAAGGCTTTCTTATCTCTTCTTGCTAGTCTTTGGAACTCTGCCTTCAAATGGGTGTATCTTTCCTTTTCTCCTTTTCCTTTCACTTCTCCTCTTTTCTCAGCTATTTGTAATGCTGCCTCAGAAAACCACTTTGCCTTTTTCATTTCTTTTTCTTATAGATGGTCTTGATCACTGCCTCCTGTACAATGTCACAGACTTCTGTCCATAGTTCTTCAGGCACTCTGTCTATCAGATCTAATCCCTTGCATCTATTTGTCACTTTCATTGTATAATTGTAAGGGATTTTATTTAGGTCATACAAGAATGATTTAGTGATTTTCCTCACTTTCTTCAGTTTAAGTCTGATTTTTTCAATAGGGAGCTCATGACCTGACCCATAGTCAGCTCCCAGTCTTGCTTTGGCTGACTGTTTAGAGCTTCTTTGGGGGCAAAGAACATAATCAATCTGATTTTGGTATTGGCCATCTGGTGATGTCCATGTGTAGAGTCTTCTCTTGTGATGTTCGAAGAGGGTATTTTCCATGACCAGTGTGTTCTCTTGGCAAAACTCTGTTAGTCTTTGCTTTGCTTCTTTTTGTACTCCAAGGCCAAACTTGCCTGTTATTCCAGGTATCTCTTGACTTCCTACTTTTGCATTCCAGTCCCCTGTAATGAAAAGGACATCTTTTGGGGGTGTTAGCTCTAGAAGGTCTTGTAGGTCTTTATAGAACCATTCAACTTCAGCTTGTTTGGCACTAGGTATTGGGGCATAGACTTGGATTACCGTGATATTGAATGGTTTGCCTTGGACAGGAACAGATATCATTCTGTCATTTTTGAGATTGCACCTGAGTACTGCATTTTGGACTCTTTTGTTGACTGTGAGGGCTACTCCATTTCTTCTAAGGGATTCTTGCCCACATTAGTATATATAATGGTCATCTGAATTAAATTCACTCATTCCAGTCCATTTTAGTTCACTGATTTCTAAACTCTCGACGTTCACTCTTGCCATCTCCTGTTTGACCACTTCCAATTTCCCTTGATTCATGGACCTAACATTCCAGGTTCCCATGCAATGTTGGACTTTACTTCCATCACCAGTCATATCAACAACTGGGCATTGTTTTTGCTTTGGTTCTGTCTCTTCATTATTTCTGGAGTTATTTCTCCACTCTTCTCCATTAGCATATTGGGCACCTACTGACTTGGACAGTTCATCTTTCAGTGTCATATCTTTGTGCCTTTTCATACTGTTTCATGCTGTTCGGAGTAGAAGGGTGTGCACTCATCTTCTCCTGAGAGAAGTCCAAAATTACAACTCGCTGCTGAACAACCATCAACAGGAGAATGTTGGATCCCACCAGAAAAAGATACCCATGTCCGAGGGCAAAAGAGAAGCCCCAGCAAGACAATAGGAGGGGCAAAATTGTGTTTAGAATCAAGCCCCATCCCCACCAGAGATACTTAGAGGGCTCAAGCAAAACCTGTGTGCACCAGGAGACCCCACAGACTGAGCCAGACCTGCCTTTGAGTGTCTGAGTGACTCCTGTATGGGTCAGCAGTGGCCTGCCACAGGAGCATTGGCTCTGGGTGCGACAGACTGGGGTGTGGCATTAGCCCTCCTGGAGGTGGTTGCCATTAACCCCACCATAGAGCCTCCAGAACTTATACAGGACAGGGGAAATGGACTCTTGGAGGGCGCAAAGAAAACCTTGTGCACACTAGGACCCAGCTAAAAGAAGCAGTGACTCCACAAGAAACTGACCCAGACTTGCCTGTTGGTGTCCTGGAGTCTCTCGTTGTAGGTGTGTGTCAGTGGTGGCCTGCTGCAGGGTCAGGGGCACAGAGTGGGGCAGTGTGTGCATGGGACCTTATGAAAGAGGTTGCCATTTACTTCACACCTCCACCATAGTTTGGTCTCAGGTCAAACAACAGGGAGGGAACACAGCCCCACCCGTCAACATAAAATTGTATTAAAGATTTACTGAGCATGGCCCTACCCATCAGAACAAGACCCAGTTTCCCCCACATTCAGTCTCTCCCATCAGGAAGCTTCCATAAACCTCTTGTCCTTATCTGTCAAAGGGCAGACAGAATGTAAACCACAATCACAGAAAACTAATCAAAATGATCACATGGACAATAGCCTTGTCTAACTCATTGAAACTATGAGAGATATGTTGTGTGGGGCCACGCAAGACAGATGGGTCATGGTGGAGAGTTCTGACAAACTGGTCCACAGGAGAAGGGAATGACAAACCCCTTCAGTATTCTTGCCTTGAGAACCCCATGAACAGTACAACAGATTACTGTGTGTTGATTTTGTATCTTGCAACTTAACCAAATTCACTGATGAGCTCAAGTAGTTTTCTGGTAGCATCTTTAGGATTTTCTATATAGAGTATGATGTCATCTGCCAATAGTGACCATTTTACTTTCTCCTTCCTTTCAAATTTGGGCTCCTTTTATTTCTTTTTCTTATCTTATTGCTGTGGCTGGGACTTCCAATATTATGTTGAATAAAAGTGGAGAGAGTAGGCATCCTTGTTTTGTTTCTGATCTTAACAGAAATGCTTTCAGCTTTTCATCATTGAATATGATGCTAGCTGGGCTTATCATACATGGCCTTCATAATGTTGAAGTATGTTCCTGCTCTACCTGTTTTCTGGAGAGTTTTTATCATAAATAGATGTTGAATTTTGTCAAATTTATAGAAATTTGTCAAATTTTCTATGTCCATTGGGATTTGCCTTTTATTCTTCACTTTGTCAATGCCGTTTATTACATTGAATGATTTGTGGGTATTGAACCACCCTCACATTCCTGAAGTAAATCCCACTTGATCATGGGGTATCATTCTTTTAATATATTGTTGGATTCAGTTTGCTAATATTTTGTTGAAAATTTTTGCATCTGTATTCATCAGTGATAATTTTACCTATAATTTTCTTTTTTGTGTAATATCTTTGTCTCTCAAAGTCATATTTTAGAGTTAATTTTCCAAGCCCCAGCTACTCAATACATCTTCCATTACAGTGATGGGTATATGCGCAAATTCAGTTCAGTTCAGTTTAGTCATTATGCCCAACTCTTTGCAACAATATAATGGTGCACATATTGAGTGCAGCATATTCAATATTCATTCAATATACTACACTCAGTATGTGCAGATTATCTTCATGAAAATACTCATCAGATAATATATGCTCAGTCCTTGGCTGAGGTCACATGGGTCTATAGAAGCCACTTGCTACTCTCTCTCAGGTATCTACTCCCACTCCTCTCTGAACTTGACTTTCCTCTTCTGATCTCTTATCTTGCTCACTTCCGTCCTATCATTTCTTACTTCTTAACGTGTTTCTTTACATTGATGTTCAAACTTGACTATCTATTTTATTGTTAATCACATTATTTTTCCTAGACCTTTTATGTCTCTCCTGGTTCTATACACTGCTCTTAGCAGCCAGCGACTTGGTCCTTTGTTTATTCATTCAAAGGACAATCCAAACAATACCAGAAGAACGCCTGGCTCAGCCCCTTCTACCAGGGCATGTTTGATGAGCCTTCAGAAGGGGCAATACAGATGTGCTCTGTGATGTCTGTCTTACTCCATTCTGGCTACTGTAACAAATACCATAGGCTCAATGACTTATAAACAACAGTAATTTATTTCTCACAGTTCTGGAAGCTGTAAGCCAAAGCTCAAGATGCCAACATGATTGAGGGAGAGTGCTTTATACAGATCACAGAATTTTTAGCCCTCACATGATGGAAAAGGCTAAGGATCTCTGAGGGAGTATTAATCCCATTCATGAAGTTCCCATCTGCATGATGTAATCACTTCCCCAAATCCCCACCTACTAATATCATTAATTTTAGGGTTAGGATTTTAACATAGAATTTTGAGTGCATACGTATATTCAGACCATAGCATTACACTTCTGCTCACCCCCAAACTTATGTCCTCATATGCAAACTACATTTGTTGCATCCAAAGAGGGATGCATGCCCCAAAAGATTTAACTCATTCCAGTATCAACTTAAACATGTAAAGTCCAAAGTCTCATCTGTTTTGAACGTGGGTGAGACTCAGAGTATGTTCTTCTTGCCCCAAAGGTGAGGCAAGTCCTTCTCCAGATGCGAACTTGATGATGTGACATCAAACAATTGAGCTTCCAAAACTCAGTGGCAGGACAGGCATAGGACAAATATTCCCAATCCATAGAAGGAGAAATAGGAGAGAAGGAAAGAGGACAGGTACCAAGCAAGTCCAAAATCCAACAATGTAAACAGCAGTGTTATTTTAAGAAGGCTAGGATGTGTCGTTACCTTTAATACTCTTCAATAGGAAACCCTTCTCAACTCCCCACCCAGGCTTATCTCACCTTCTTGAAAGCCCTGGGCACAAATTGGAATAGATATGTCTCTGCTCACATATCTCTGCTGCCCTTTGAAGAGAAAGAAGGGCTTCACTTGCTCCTCACCTCATGTGTCCAACAGTCCTGAGTACCAGGCTGAGAATATGTTAGGTACTGCCTTCAAGTTTGCTGAATTTATGTAACCATGCTTCTGAGCAGGAAAAATGGTGTTTGATGAGTTTCTGGAAACTAAGTGATCTTTCGAGGTGTAGTTGACCATCCAGAGAAGAAGATAGAAGGAACACCTGCCCAATACATTTCATGATGAGAACTCTTCCTCCCAGATGCAGGCTCCTGCAGAGAGAGTAGGGCAGTCTTCCAGCAGAAAGCTCACATTCATTCATCTCCAAACCATCAAGAGCCAAATGGTGACCCTGATTCTGTCCTTCAAGGCCTTTCAGGATTGTTCACTGCAATCTTCTCTCCCAGCGCAGCCAGACATCTCTGCCTCTGGGTATTGTCTGGATTTTTCCTGAAGGCCAGGAGAATAGCCAGAATCCCCAAGGGATTTTCCCTTTTATTCTATCATTGTCATAGACAAACACATTCTTTGTCTTTTTGTGAGTTGGTCTTTGTTGTTGTTGGATTTGTTTCTTCTCCCATTTGACTATTGTGACTTGAATATGAAACACATAAGAAACATGTCATCTCAGCCACAGGCTGTCACCAGCACAAATGCTGCTGTTTTGGATACAGGCTAGAAAAGTCCCCAGAGGAAAGGTTGGAAGGCTTTAAGAGAGTGATTCAGGAGGGATTGGAGAGAGAACCCCAAGCAGTTTCAAACTGTTTGCATCTTCTTAGGTAAGAGACTGCAGACTAGAGGCCTGCATACTGGATCTAGCCTTCTGTAAATGTTTGACTCACTTCTTCAGTGTTTTTACTTTATTAATTAAAACACATAAAACTGAATTTAAATAAATTAAACTGAATTTCTTACCAACATTTAAAAATAAAGATTGCAAATACATACCCAATATTTCACTTTCTCTTGGAAAGTCACATCTAGAGATATGGCATGTACATCCCCTCAAACTAAGACACTGCCACCCCCTTTAGAAGGGGCATGAGCTTTTAGCTTCACTACTGGCCTACCTTACCCATTAGCAACTGCCATATATTTTTAGGCTTGTCACTCTTGCTCTGGATCCTACATTGCACCTGGTCCCAGCTTCAGCCCCTTCTTTTCCTCACAATGCATAGTTTTCCCCTTCCTCATTTCTGATATCTTTTTCTGCCTCTCTACCCCACTGCCATCAGGTCAAAGCAGCCTATTTGTGAGCTAGGCATAGTCAGCTAGATCGCTCCACTGGATATCCTGCCATCTCTCCAAATAGCACAAGCTGAGTGGAACTCATCATTTTCCACAACCAGCCTTGTCCTTCTCCACTGCCTCCATCATTCCAGACTCAAATCTAGGAAGTCATCTTTATTCCTCCTCCTGGATCTATTGGCAGATTTGTAACTTCTATCTTTGCCAAGATAATCGCGATGGTGTGATCACTCACCTAGAGCCAGACATCCTGGAATGTGAAGTCAAGTGGGCCTTAGAAAACATCACTACGAACAAAGCTAGTGGAGGTGATGGAATTCCAGTTGAGCTATTTCAAATCCTGAAAGACGATGCTGTGAAAATGCTGTACTCAATATGCCAGCAAATTTGGAAAATTCAGCAGTGCCACAGGACTGGAAAAGGTCAGTTTTCATTCCAATCCCAAAGAAAAGCAATGCCAAAGAATGCTCAGACTACCACACAATTGCACTCATCTCACACGCTAGTAAAGTAATGCTCAAAATTCTCCAAGCCAGGCTTCAGCAATATGTGAACTGCAAAATTCCAGATGTTCAAGCTGGTTTTAGAAAAGGCAGAGGAACCAGAGATCAAGTTGCCAACATCTGCTGGACTACGGAAAAGCAAGAGAGTTCCAGAAAAACATCTATTTCTGCTTTATTGACTATGCCAAAGCCTTTGACTGTGTGGATCACAATAAACTGTGGAAAATTCTGAGAGAGATGGGAATAGCACACCACCTGACCTGCCTCTTGAGAAATCTGTACACAGGTCAGGAAGCAACAGTTAGAACTGGACATGGAACAACAGACTGGTTCCAAATGGGAAAAGGAGTACATCAAGGCTGTATAATGTCACCCTGCTTATTTAACTTATATACAGAGTACATCGTGAGAAATGCTGGGCTGGAAGAAACACAAGCTGGAATCAAGATTGCCGGGAGAAATATCAATAACCTCAGATATGCAGATGACACCACCCTTAAGGCAGAAAGTGAAGAGGAACTAAAAAGCCTCTTGATGAAAGTGAAAAGAGGAGAGTGAAAAAGCTGGCCTAAAGCTCAACATTCAGAAAACTAAGATCATGGCATCCAGTCCCATCACTTCATGGCAAATAGATGGGGAAACAGTGGAAACAGTGGCAGACTTTATTTTGGGGGGCTCCAAAATCACTGCAGATGGTGATTGCAGCCATGAAATTAAAAGACGCTTACTCCTTGGGAGAAAAGTTATGACCAACCTAGACAGCATATTCAAAAGCAGAGACATTACTTCGCCAACAAAGGTCTGGCTAGTCAAGGCTATGGTTTCTCCAGTGGTCATGTATGGATGTGAGAGTTGGACTGTGAAGAAGGCTGAGCACTGAAGAATTGATGCTTTTGAACTGTGGTATTGGAGAAGACTCTTGAGAGTCCCTTGGACTACAAGGAGACCCAACCAGTCCATTCTGAAGGAGATCAACCCTGGGATTTCTTTGGAAGGAATGATGCTAAAGCTGAAACTCCAGTAGTTTGGCCACCTCATGCGAAGAGTTGACTCATTGGAAAATACTTTGATGCTGGGAGGGATTAGGGGCAGGAGGAAAAGGGGATGACAGAGGATGAGATGGCTGGATGGCATCACTGACTCGATGGACGTGAGTCTGAGTGAACTCCGGGAGTTGGTGATGGACAGGGAGGCCTGGTATGCTGCAGTTCATGGGGTTTCAAAGAGTCGGACATGACTGAGCAACTGAACTGAACTGACTGATTTTTGCTCAGTGTCTCCCACTGACCCCACTCCCTCGATCCTTCATGAAATTCTCATTATCTCTGAACCAGACTCCAGGCTTGGTCTCCTAACTGTTGCTCAGTTGCCAGCTGTATCTGACTCTTCAAAACACCATGGACTGTTCTACTCGATATCATTTCCCTCTTCTTTTCAACTTACCCTGTGTGCAACTGCTGACAGTCATTCTATAATCATGGCTTGGCTCATATGACTTTCCAACTGACAAGCTTTAGATGACAGCCCACTAGGTGCAGAAATAGTTGGATTCCTTAAGAAGGGATTCAGGCCTCTTTTGAGTTTTTACCCAGTCATTTTAAGCTTTATAACTGCTAGAAAGGGAAATTCAGAAACAACTGAGCTATGAAGTAAGTCAGACTTGAAGTGAAATTCCAACTCCACCCCTCAACCTGGTTCTCATCTATAATAAGGGGTTATAGTCTTCTAGGTTAATGGCACCTCACTTTATCTCTTCCTATTAGAAACCTACCCATCTTCAAGACCCAGATTGAATGCATGTTACTTTGAAGCTGTCTCTCCTTGGGCTTTCTTATTCATATCAATTCTTTTATTGAAACAAAGCTTGTTTCTCTAGAATAGGAGACAGTAAGCTCTTTCTGTAAAATCTTTCTAGCTTTGTGAGTCATGCACTCTCTGTCTTAGCTACTTAGTTCTGCTGTTGAAATACAACATCAGCTACAGTGATTTTATAAATGAAAGAGTAGGGCTGTATGCCAATAAAACTTAATTGTGAGCACTGAAATTTGAATTTCATGCAGTGTTCACCCGTCACACAATATTATTCTTCTTTTGATTTTTTCAACCAGTTAAAAGAGGTTCATGGGCCATATAAAAACAAGTTGGCAGTGGGCCAGGTTGGGTCTGTGGGTCTTAGTTTGCCAACTCCTAATCTTGTTTGAAAATTATTTATATTCCCTCCATTCCTCTCCTTCTCTCTCTTTCTATCTCACCTCTCCCTCCTTCCTTTATTAGATTCTGAGCTCATCAAGAATAGACATATATTCACCTCTCCATCACTCATGTCTGGCATGGGAAAACCTTTCTAGGGCACTTAACCCCTCTGCCCTAGGACACTACTGCCAATTTCAGGGTAGTTCTCAGATTTTGCCATTGCCATCATGGCTTGGATTCACAGGAGGTACAAATGCCAACAGATAAGGCATGTTTTCAGGAAATTTCATTTTCTCATTAACACCAAAATTAGGAAAGAACATTGCCAAGCATTTTGAGAGTTGGAGAAAAGGTTTCTCTAAATCCTTCAGATGACAAAATTTGTGTAGACTCCAAAGTCCTAATGCCGCATTTCTAAACTGCTGTCCAGCCCACGGCCTGGAAAATCTTTGTTATAGATCCTGCTTTCTCTCCAGCTCTGTCTGCAGTCCTGAATGGGTAAGGATCGTCATCCTATTTTTATAGCTGGGGAATCACTGCTGAGAGAGGTTAAATAACTTTCTCTGAGGCTCAGCATGCCAAGGAGAGGAAGAAAGTTGTCTATGCAATTTTTTCTCTCCTAGGGCTAAAGAGTTAGAAGTTCATCTAAGACTGCAAGCAGTTAAGCTGAGCTTCATTTGCTGAGTCTGGGACAGACAGCCTGCTCTGTTGGGGGTGTTTTTATCATAAATTCTTCTCCACCCTGAGGTTACATTTGGCGTTTCCCTTGGTCTTCAGAACATATACTTGCCAGGCTGGCCAAAAATTTCAGAAAAAAAATGTCAAACCATCTCTGCACTGTGATTGGCTTCCATGGTAGAAATATATCTTTTTCCATTCCCAGCATCCACCTTCTCTCTTCTGGTGACAAAACCTCAATTTTCCTCTGGAAAACAACCCCTTCTTCATATTTTGCCCATTGGTCCATGTGAAGTCTCATCTCCCACCTTCAAAGGGGATCCATGACCCAGTCCTTACCAATAAGACTATTCCCCATGGGCCCAGGGATCAATTTGGGAATGGAGACACGACTCAAGTCAGATAACTCAGCTAAGATTCTAGGGGCTCTTTGGGAGTCACTGGCATGGAGAGACACTTTGCCCTCTGGTTGCTTAGCTAGGAGAGCATAAGCCTAGTGTTTCTGGGGGCCATCTGGTACGAAGTGCTTGCATTAGAGTAAAGCTGACACTGAAGAGGGCCAAGCTTCAGGGTGGAGAGAGGAAGGGTCAGGCTCATGACATGACCTGTGTTTCAGCATCCATTCATGCTTAAAGTCTAACTCTCTGCCTCTTGTCATACTAAATCTTTTTTTGGGTTCCTCAGCTTGAGAAGATTTTGAAGCCTCATAACCCTCCTTTTATCCCAAGTCTGTTCCCCTCATTCCCACTCCCTGCTCATGAGATACCTATGTCTGGAATTCCCCCTAAGAATGCTTTCAAATCCAGTTCAGACTTCAAGGCCCAGATCAAGACCCATGAAGTTTTTCCAAGCCCCTCACACCATGGATCCCGCAAGGATCTGTGTTCCTCTGAACTGCTACATCCACTGGGGAAGTATTTATACATGGGTATGAACAGAGGTGGATGACTAGAATATCTTTTGCGAATAGAAATAATAGGACTTGTTGATGGTTTTGATGATGGATTATACAAATATGTGACTGTTTTTCATGAAGCCAAAGTTTTTTGAGCTTGTCATGTCCATTTTACCATCTGCTCCTATCATTTTCCTCTATTTAAATCACTATATAAGCAGATGCATGATATATATTAAGGATATCTCAATTCCATTCTCATTAGCTTACGATAATTTCACACAGTTTTTCTTTATATAAGATGATAGTAGCAGAAATACTAATGCCTCCATTTTTCATCTGTAACAATAATAAAAATATTTTAAAATTCGCTAATATTGAATAGTAAATGACCTAAGATACCAGTTGTGGATGTGACTGGTGATGGAAGAAAAGTCCAATGCTATAAAGAACAATATTGCATAGGAACCTGAAATGTTAGGTCCATGAATCAAGGGAAATTCGAAGTGGTCAAACAGGAGATGGCAAGAGTGAACATCGGCATTCTGAGGAATCAGTGAACTAAAATGGACTGGAATGGGCAAATTTAATTCAGATGACCATTATATATACTAATGTGGGCAAGAATCCCTTAGAAGAAATGGAGCAGCCCTCACAGTCAACAAAAGAGTCCAAAATGCAGTACTTGGATGCAATCTCAAAAATGACAGAATGATATCTGTTTCACTCCAAGGCAAACCATTCAATATCACAGTAATCCAAGTCTATGCCCCAATACCTAATGCCAAAGAAGCTGAAGCTGAATAGTTCTCTGAAGACCTACAAGACTTTCTAGAACTAACACCAAAAAAAGAGGATGTCCTTTTCACCACAGAAGATTAGAATGCAAATGTAGGATGTCAAGAGATACCTGGAATAATAAACAAGTTTGGCCTCGGAGTACAAAATGAAACAAGGCAGAGGTTAACAGACTTTTGCCAAGAGAACACAATGGTCATAGCAAAAACCCTCTTCCAACAACACAAGAGAAGACTCTACACACGGACATCACCAGGTGGTCAATACTGAAATCAGATTGGTTATATTCTTTGCAGCCAAAGATGAAGCTCTATACAGTCAGCAAAAACAAGACTGAGAGCTGACTGTGGCTCAGATCATGAACTCCTTATTGCCAAAATCAGACTTAAATTGAAGAAAGTAGGGAAAACCACTAGACTATTCAGGTATGACCTAAATCAAGTTCCTTATGATTATATAGTTGAAGTGACAAATAGATTCAAGAGATTAGATCTGATAGACAAACTCCCTGAAGAACTATGGACAGAGGTTCATGGCTTGGAAAAGGAGGCAGTGATCAAGATCCTCTTCAAGAAAAAGGAATGCAAAAAGGCAAAATGGTTGTTGAAGGAGACATTACAAATAGCTGAGAAGAGAGGAAAAAGGCAAAGGAGAAAAGGAAAGATATACCCATTTGATTGCAGAGTTCCAGAGAATAGCAAGGAGAGATAAGAAAGCCTTCCTCAGTGATCCATGCAAAGAAATAGGGGAAAACAATAGAATGGGAAAGACTAGAGATTTCTTCAAGAAAAACAGAGATACCAAGGGAAATTTTCTTGCAAAGATGGGCATAATAAAGGACAGAAATGGTATGGACCTAACAGAAGCAGAAGATATTAAGAAGAGGTGGCAAGAATACACAGAAGAACTATACACAAAAGATCTTTATGACCCAGATAACCATGGTGGTGTGATCACTCACCTACAGCCAGACATTCTGGGATGAGAAGTCAAGTGGGCCTTAGGAAGCATCACTATGAACAAAGCTAGTGGAGGTGATAGAATTCCATTTGAACTACTTCAAATCTTAAAAGATGATGCTATTAAAGTGTTACATTCAACATGTCAGCAAATTTGGAAAACTCATCAGTGGCCACAGGACTGGAAAAGGTCAGTTTTCATTCCAATCCCAAAGAAAGGCAATGCCAAAGAATGCTCAAACTACCACACAATTGTGGTAGTTTGATTACACACTAATAAAGTAATGGTCAAAATTCTCCAAGCCAGGCATCAATAGTACATGAACCAAGAACTTCCAGATGTTCAAGCTGGTTTTAGAAAAGGCAGAGGAACCAGAGACCAAATTGCCAACATCCATGGATCATCAAAAAAGCAAGAGAGTTCTAGAAAAATATTCACTTCTGCTTTGTGCTAAAGCCTTTAACTATGTGGATCACAACAAACTGTGGAAAATTCTTCAAGAGATGGGAATATCAGATCACTTTACCTGCCTCCTGAGAAATCTGTATGCAGGTCAAGAAGCAACAGTTGGAAGTGGACATGGAACAATAGACTGGTTCCACATTGGAAAAAGAGTACATTAAGGCTGTATATTGTCACCCTGCTTATATAACTTATATGCAGGATACAGCATTCAAAATGCTGGACTAGGTGAAGCACAAATTGGAATCAAGATTGGTGGGAGAAACATCAATAACCTCAGATATGCAGATGACACCACCCTTATGGCAGAAAGAGAAGAACTAAAAAGCCTCTTGATGAAAGTGAAAGAGGAGAGTGAAAAAGTTGGCTTAAAAGTCAACATTCAAAAAACTAAGATCATGGCATCTGGTCCTGTCACTTCATGGCAAATAAATGGGGAACAATGGAAATAGTGACAGACTGTATTTTGAGGGCTCCAAAATCACTGCAGGTGGTGATTTCAGCCATGAAATTAAAAGACTCTTGTTCCTTGAAAGAAAAGCTATGACCAACCTAGACGGGATATTAAAAAGCAGAGACATTACTTTGCCAACAAATGTCCATCCTACCAAAGCTATGATTTTTCCTATAATTATATATGGATGTGTGTGTATCAGTCACTCAGTCATGTCTGACTCTTTTGAGACCCCATGGGCTGTAGCCCACCAGGCTCCTCTGTCCATGGGATTTTCCAGGGAAGAACACTGAGTGGGTGCCAATTCCTTCTCCAGGGGTATGGATGTGAAAGTTGGAGTATAAAGAAAGCTGAGCACCCAAGAATTGATGCTTTTGAACTGTGGTGTTGGAGAAGACTCTTGAGAGTTCCTTGGACTGCAAGGAGATCAAACCAGTCAATCCTAACGGAAATCAGTCCTGAATATTCATTGGAAGGACTGATGCTGAAGCTGAAACTCCAATACTTTGGCCACCTAATGTGAAGAACTGACTCATTGGAAAAGACCTTGATGCTGGAAAAGATTGAAGCCAGGAAGAGAAGGGGACGACAGAAGATGAGATGGTTGGATGGAATCACCAACTCGATGGACATGTGTTTGAGCAAGCTCTGGGAGTTGGTGATAGACAGGGAAGCCTGGCGTGCTGCAGTCCGTGGGGTTGCAAAGAGATGAACATGACTCAGTGACTCAACCGAACTGAAGATACATTGTGTGTGTGCGGGCGGGTTGAGCAGTGAGAGGTTTTGGCAGCCATGGCTCCGAACGTGCCTGCGGCCGAACCGGTCCCAGAGTCTCCTAAAGGCATCCGGGCCGTGCTCCTAGGGCCGCCCGGAGCCGGCAAGGGTACCCAGGCACCCAAATTGGCTGAAAACTTCTGTGTCTGCCATTTGGCTACCGGAGACATGCTGAGGGCCATGGTGGCTTCCGGCTCAGAGCTGGGAAAGAAGCTGAAGGCGACTATGGATGCTGGGAAGCTGGTGAGTGATGAAATGGTCGTGGAGCTCATTGAAAAGAATTTGGAGACCCCTCCATGCAAAAATGGTTTTCTTCTAGATGGCTTCCCTCGGACCGTGAGGCAGGCAGAAATGCTTGATGACCTCATGAAGAAGAGGAAAGAGAAGCTTGATTCTGTGATTGAATTCAGCATCCCAGACTCTCTGCTCATCCGGAGAATCACAGGAAGACTGATTCACCCCCCGAGTGGCCGCTCCTACCACGAGGAGTTCAACCCCCCAAAGGAATCCATGAAAGATGATGTCACTGGGGAACCCTTGATCCGCCGATCAGATGATAATGAGAAGGCCTTGAAAATCCGCCTGAAGGCCTACCACACTCAAACCACCCCGCTGGTGGAGTACTACAGTAAACGAGGGATCCACTCCGCCATCGATGCATCCCAGACCCCTGACGTCGTGTTTGCAAGCATCCTAGCAGCATTCTCCAAAGCCACATCCTAGTAACAGAAGGCCAGGCGAGACTGCACCACTACTCATCACCCCACGGCATGATCCCTGCTCTTAGGTGCTGGGCAGAGGGAGGGGCGGTCAGGGTAAGGATGGGGAGGGAGGAGTGGTGAGGGCCCAAGAGGGGGAGAGGAGCTGTGTTGCTGTGAAGCAATTTCTTTTACATGGAATAGGACTCTTAAAAGTATAAGCAAAGGGAAAAATTAATTTTTTAAAACACTTGATTGGAGGGTATAAATAGAAACAAAGAGATGCAGTACTATTTCTAAGGAATCATGTTTTCATTTACTTTGCACTGGTGACAACTGGACAGGTCTCAGTGCCCTGAGACCTCAGCTTTTATCAGAACCTCATGCCAGCCCAGGAATGCAGGAAATCACACTGTTGTCCTGTCTGTCCCATAGCTTGAAACAGGGTAGGAGTTGATTATTAATCCTGGTTACCCATACCATGAAATCAGAACGTCATCTCCACACATGAAAGAGACATGGAGTGTGTTCCTGGGGGCAGCATCTCAACAAATCCGGCTTACTGGAGTCATGGGGTGGGCTGGTGTCCCTCCCTTCATACTCACCACTGATTTACCAGCTCACCTGCCCTCATGGGTGAGCCCTCGGCAGCCACCCACTGTACGCCACAGTCCTGCACTCTTGCCTTCCTCCATCCACATCATGTGAAAGGACTCTTTTTAATGAATGAGCAAGTGTCCTAAGCAACATTATCCAAAGACTGTCCTTTCCATCCTCAAATCCTATGACTGGGATCACTCTACAACACTGTGATGTATTATTTTCAATGAGGTGCCTTTCTTAACTGTCCAAATGCTGCCTTGTTTGGCCCCTAAATAAAGTGTGTTAAAAGTTTGAAAAAAAAAAAAAAAGATACATTGTGTGTTTAGAATTGTGTGCATGTTAAGTTGCTTCAGTTGTGGTCAGCTCTTTGCAACCCTATGGACTGCAGCCTAGCAGGCTCCCTGGATTCTCTAGACAAGAATATTGGAGTAGGCTGCCATGTCCTTCTCCAGGGATCTTAATTGCAGGTGGATTCTTTACTGCTGAGCCACTGGAGAAGCCCCAGAATAGTGCCTGCTGCTACTGCTCCTAAGTCGCCTCAGTCATGTCCGACTCTGTGCGACCTCATAGATGGCAGCCCACCAGGCTCCCCTGTCCCTGGGACTCTCCAGGCAAGAACACTGGAGTGGGTTGCCATTTCCTTCTCCAATGCATGAAAGTGAAAAGTGAAAGTGAAGTCGCTCAGTCACGTCCGACTCTTCACGACCCCATGGACTGCAGCCTTTCAGGCTCCTCTGTCCATGGGATTTTCCAGAAAACAGTACTGGAGTGGGTTGCCATTGCTTTCTCCGAGAATAGTGCCTAGCACATAGTAAATGTTCAGTAAATGCTGAGTGTCTGACACAACTGTCCATTTTATTACTAGTAGTACTGATACTACTGGGTACTGAATCATATACAGAAGTTATCTTAATGATCCAGAATATGATCATGTTAAATCTTTTAGATTCCCTTCAAAATGGGAACACAAAATTTTAAAGAAATCAACATCCGGAGAATACAGGAATACCAGTCAGATACCAGTCAAAGTAGAAAGTTTGTGCCAGTAATATGCTGACCCAAGGTGATCTTGGGAAAGAGTGACTAGACTACAGAAGGAAGCAGGAAGTCAGAAGGTTTAATTGGGAAAAGGTTTGGTGGTGGCAGGAACCTGAGACAGTGAGAAATGGTACCTTTTCTTGATCTCAGACGGACTTGATAGCTGACTACAGCCCCAGAAAATGTTATTAGAACTGCAGCACCAGTGGAGTTCAAATGCATTTTTAATATCTTCTAAATGCTTAATTTGGTTTTGCTGGAGATGTGTTTCATCATTCCCTCCTGTCCCTTAATTAAGCTAATGACTTTATTTCTTTTCTCCTTTCTGATCAGCTCATAACGCATTTCCCAGGCTGGCCTCCCTCCTCGTGCCTGTCGTTTTTGATCTGGTTATTAGCTTTCATGCTCACATTATTTTCCATGTGTTTGAATGTTACTGACTGAGACTGGTCGATTCAGGAAGCTCTAGGACTGGAGGGACCTGAGCTGGCACAGTCCCACCCACTCTTACAAAGAACGAAATTTGTTATGTGTGCTACCACCTAATAATTTACTCAACAGTTGCATATTATCTCAATCTATCCTTGAGAGAAAGCACTGAGGCAGGCATTGTTAACTCTACCATTCTACAGATCAGGAGTGTGAAAGCCAGGAAAGCTAACCACTGACTCAGGTCAAATAGCATGAAGGCATCAGAGGGGAGATGTCCTGCTCCCCAGGTAATGCCCTTGTTCTTCTTTCTACCCCATTCTGCTTACCCCACATCCTCCATCAAGACCACTCTGCTTCTCTGGGCACTTCAAGGTACACCTCAGGGCATTTCAGCCTGGCAAATGTGAACCACCCAGGATGCTTCTCGAGGGTCAGAGAAGAGTCGTGCTCTGAGTAGGATGCCATCACTGTGTTCGCTTGTCTCCATGGATAGCTGCACTTTATCCATGATGGGTCAGTTAAAGGAAGCTCTGAGGATGCCCTGATTTTCAAAAATGACTTTGTGGAAATTATCTGCAAATTCTCCTAGCCTGACTCAGAAACTCCTTTTGGACTGGGTGAATGAAATGGGAAGAGTACTCCCTCCAGAGAGAGCTAGACCCTCACCACTAAGAATTCCTGGAAATAAGAACTTATTTACTTTGGAGGAAATGTATGTTTCAGAGCCATGGGAAAACTCAACAATGAACTAAAGGATGACACAAAAATCTATAAGGTCGCTTTAACATATATTCTGTGGGCTGCGTTAGTGAAATCAAATCACTGTACAGTAAGGCGCTGATGGACAAATGACTTGTCCAAGATCACTTATCGAGTTAGAGATGGCTGTTTGTACAGGAATCGTATGCATAAAGAGTAAGCAACTTTTTAGACTAAAAGAGATGGCTTGTAAAGTGGTGAGAAGAATTAGGATGTTCTCAGATAACTTATATCCTTCCCCCATTATAAGAATTGCCAAAGAGACGATGTTACCATCCAGGCAGGACAGAACTATTCTGTTTGCTTGGGTATCTTTGCACTTGATCAAAACTGAATTACTTGCAAAACACCATTTTCCCTACTACATAGGGGAATCTGAAAGATTCCTAGGAGACACTGGCTATAAGAATCTCTGGTATAATTATCTAAGACGGAACAGGAGTCTGGAAGTGTATCTGTTTGTTGCACCAGATAAAAGTCCAGGGTAAGTGTGCTCTTGTGGGCCTCTCTCCACTTTCCACACTCTTGGCCAGAGCTGCACTATAGTGGTTCTTGGGCTGAAGAGGATCCTGACAGTTAAAAGTTCTGTTCTGTCTCCCTGAAAAACAGGGGAAATTTAAAGAGAATTAGTGAGCCAACCATGAGGCAAGAGAAGAAAGATAGGCTTAGACATCTGTGCTGAAAAGCCGAGAATCAGAACAAAAGGAAGGAAGTTCCCCCAGGCCCTAAAACAGTCAAGCTGTCACTCAATATGCTAAGAGATCAGGCAGCCATGGAGGAAAATGAGGCTTGGCCAGGGATGTTGCTGTAGACTCACAGTCTGGCAGCTCTTCTTTCTGGCCTGAAGTTCACCATTTCTGGGTTGCACGAGAAGCTGAATGGGCTCTTTCTGGAATGAATTGATCACTGTGTCCAAGCTAATTACTGCCTTAATAACCTGCCTCCTGCAGACACAAATTGGGCACAGAGAAGGCAAGTGGCTCTCCCAAAACCACAGAGTCAGTCAGTGACAGGGACAGAAGTAAGGCTGAGTAACCAGTGAGGTTGTCCTGGCCAAGAAGCAAAAACCCTGCCAGAGCAGCAGCTGATTCTCTGGTGCCCTGAGATGGGCAGGGGTTCCTATCCCACCCACTCCTCCCCAGCTGCCCAGGTGAGCTGAGGCATGCAGGTCTGCAGATCTGCTGTGCTAAGGAGAACCTCCGTGCTGCAGGATAATATTAGCTCACTTTTATTGCCATGAGCCGGGCATCCTCCAGCAGCTTGGCTGTAAACCTTTGGTCTTCTGGACTCCTGGAGTGGCAGACTCCCACACATTCCACAGGGAGGAATTTGACTCTCCAGGCAGCAGCACTTTGAGGCAGTCAGGTGATGAGTGAAAGCAGCTCAGTCGTGTCCAACTCTACAACCCCATGGACTGTAGCCCACCAGGCTCCTCTGTCTATGGGATTCTTCAGGCAAGAATACTGGAGTGGGTCGCCATGCCCTTCTCCAGGGGATCTTCCCAACCCAGGGATCAAACCCAGGTCTCCCGCATTGCCGGCAGATCCTTTATCATCAGGAGGAGAGAGAGAGACCCCCCCTTTCACTATCACCCACTCTGATGCCCACCAGGGTCTGCTTCCCAAACCCCAGGTACCTGTATACCACACTCACCATTTGCCACGTGGTTCCCGTATTATTTGATATTTTTCTTCACATTAATTCACCATTTAAAATTTTTCAAATTTATTTTGAAATATGTTTTATAATACTTCCAGAAGTAGAAAACTAATACTGCTTGCTTTAAAAATCAATATGAAATAAATAAATAAATAAATAAAAAATAAAAATCAATATAAGAAGAACAAAAGTACTTGGTAAACTTCAGCCAGAGCTTCATGCCAAAGGCTCTGAGCCTGCAGCCTAACATGTTAAGACATGCTAGCACTTTCTCCTTGGCATAATGAGGTGAGTTGATAAAGAACTGCAGAAGCAAGGGAGTCAGGCACCACCAAACCAAGCAACTCTAAGTTGCACAGCCCACCCCTTGGGAGACACTGGCCTAAAATCAAGCACCACCTTTTCCCCCATGAAGCCGCCCCTGATTGACTATCAGGAAACACTCTCTTCTTCTGACTTCCCCCAGTCCTTAGCTCCTGGAGCAGTCAGCACTTCCTACCTAACATATGGGGATATATTCTTTCTCATGGTATTGAAAACTTATTAACTTCCAGTCAACCTCTAATATAGAAGCAGGAGTTTGAATTGAAACAAGCAGCCAGACATCCAGCAGGCAAAAGGATAAGCATTTGATATTTTTTGTGGATTTGGTTTGGTTCATCCTCGATCCTCCCAGAAAAAGAAAGCACAGGACCTTGCAACAGATACAGATGTGTTGGTGGGTAGTCGTGGGGGGACGGGGAAGGATCAGCATAACTGAGCCAGGGCAGGGCCAGTTGCCATGAGAAACAGTGAGCTCCCTGGCACTGAAAGTATTCAAATGGAGGCTGGTAGACCCCTTAGGCCTTATAAGGGTTTGGATGAGATTATTCAGAAGGGCCTTCTGGTCTTCAAATGCCATGACTCTGAGACTCTGGACTCAAAGGTAGCGACCCCTCCCAATGTTAGTTGAGAGCCATGCATAGCCAGGTTTGGTGGATGGGTGGGTGGGTATGTGCATGAGTGCATGTGCACCGGGTCACTTATGCACTTAGGTCTGGCATTCCTGCATCTGGCAATGCCAGATTAACCCCTTAGTGGCAGGCACTGGGCCCCCATGCTCTCTCTATGCTGACAAGCTTACTTGCAAAGGCCCCAAGGGGTTAATTAAGTTTTATTGAGCTAGAGTTTATTGCAGCTGGCTCTTGTCTCTCTCCTTAAACTCCTCTGCTTCCTGGGAAGCCAGAGTCCCCTGGGACAATATTTCCAACGCTGTTTAGTTTGCCTGTAACCTATATTTTATTTTATTTGTTTTTCGAGATATTCTAAAGGGACGGTGGATGAGGTCATCCCCCGCTTGCCCTGCTCGTATCTCTCAGTGACTCCATTAAATCAGGTTGTTTAAATGGAGCGCAGATGTTGCCGATTTTTCATATAAAGGAATGCATATTCATTTACATAAATTTCAGTGAATTACGGCAGTTTGGGTTTAACACCGCATGTATGTTTGTGTGTGGGACACAGACTTGCAGGGCTCCCACCAGGAAAGAGCCGTCAAAAGGTTTAACTAGGAAATCCTTCACATCCATGATACGTTCATTTTCCTACTTTATTTTATTTTATTTTTGAGTCTACCATCCTGCTTCAGTGATCTCTAATAGCTTAATACGATTAGAGATTTCCTCTAATCGCCGCTCAATGTGTTTCAGCTCTATTAAAGATTTATATGAAAGCTTTATGGAACACACCTTTTTAGAATTCAGAAGGATTTTGCAGGTTATTATTCATAACATCTGCCACTTACTGAAAAGAGCCTTAAAACACCCCCTTTAATGTGTATTTAATGCTTCTGATACAATATAATATCAAATAAGACGTGCTTTATTATGGCGCCTGTGTTTGTGTAGCCTTACTGAAGCTCTGCCACTGTTGTCAGCCTGAGGTGGAGGGTTTATAACAGCCATAAAAACCTGCACAGAGCTCAACTTGGCATTTAAGGACACACAGAGAGAAATGGTGTTTTGTTTTTTCTTCTTTTACTTGACTTGGTGCAACGTGGAGAGAAGCAGTTTGACAATTTAAAGAGCCTCTGAACATAATCTAGACATAAAACAGTGGTCCTTGGAGAAGTATTAAGGTCAACTATTGTTTGAAAGTGGATCTCGCTGGCCTGCACACTTAGATCTGAGTGGTAGCTGGTCTGGCCAACAAAGGTTATGGGCTTCTGCTGATTCATCTACTACTTTTCTCTGATCAGGAGACTATAACACACCTTCATTGTTCTTTATCCATTAATCTGACATTTTTACTAAGCAGCATTTATTAACAACTCATTTTCACATTTTAATTTATGAAGGATGTACATGTATGTATGTCTTTAACTAAAAATGTGTGATACATAGTTATCAAGATGCCAACAGGAGTTGTGTTAGAGTTGCTGGCTTGATTTTTTGTGGAGTTGGAGGTCATGTAGCAGAGAAGAAAGAAGACAACCCTGGACTGGAATCATAGCTCATTTCCTAACCAGTTGGAGGGCCTTGGGCAAGGTATCAACTTCTCCAAACCTTGCTTTGCTCATCTGTGATGTGGGGATGATGCCTATGAATGAAGGCTGTTTAGTTAAATGAAGTAATACATTCAGAGAGCTTAGCAATGACTTTGGCACATTGCAGGTGTTCAATATTGTGTCCTATTTTGGGAAAGCATTAATAGCATTCATTTATTTATGTTTACTTTTGGCTTTGCTGGGACTTTGTTGCTGTGCCCAGGTTTCTCCAGCTACGGTGAGTTGGGGCTACTTTCTAGCTGCAGTGTGCAGGCTGCTCATGGCAGAGGCCTCTCTTGTTGCAGAGCACAGACTCAGTAGTCATGGCCCACAGGCCCACGGGCTACTGCCCTGTGGCATATGGAATCTTCCCAGATCAGGGACTGAACCCAGGGTCCCCTGCATTGGCAAGTGGATTCTTAACCACTGGACCACCAGAGAAGTCCCATAGTATATTTTTAATAAAAGAAATACATTTAAAAATTCTTTGAAAGAAAAGACATTTGTAAGTGCTGATGAGAGCATTGGATCTGCAGGTGACCACCACTGCTATCACATTGAGTGGACCCCATTCCTGGCACAAGCAATGACACCCACTGCTTTATTAACCTGGTGCTGCCCAGCTGCCCAAATATCTCTTAGGTTTGAGGGAATATGGCAAATACATCACAGAGTCTTAACAGTCCCAAGTTGGGAAACCATCTCACACATCTACCTTGGTTTTGCAGAAAGGGGGTCCAGATCCAGAGAGGGGAAGGGATCTGCCCCAAATCACACAGGGAGAAAGGTATAAAGCATGGCTCCTGCATCCCTCTTAGAGCTGTCCCATCACCCCCCAATTCCAGTTAGAAGCAAACTTTGGCTCTCATTGCCTTGGAACTAGTGCCTCTTCCCTTTAATGAGAGTGCACTGCAGCAGCCCCTCGGAATTGCAGGATCTGCTTTTCCATGAATTTGTTTATCCCTGTAACTGCTTTTCTCTGGTGGGCTCAATCCAAGAAGCCCGGTGGCCCAGGATATGTGGGCTCCAAGGAGGATGCAGAGACAGGCGTAGGGTATATGCTGGGAGTGGTACAGCAGGCAGAAGGGGATTCTCCTGGTGCATGCCCGACTCTACTTGGTAATTCTGAGGTTGGAACTCCCTCAGTGCCCACTGGCCAAATTTGCTGAACACTTGACTTTCAGACAGCCCTCATTACAGACCCACAGCCATCTACTTTCTGACGGGTTTGGAGTAAATATGTAATCAGGGAGTTTTTAGGCCGTGTTCTGTAAAGTGCCGTCTGCGTCTGCTGTTTGGTTATTTTATATGGTCATCAAAGCTGTTCTAGAGGTGGGGGCAGGAACGCAATGCCGGGTGGGTGTGGGGTAGACAACAATACAGGATGCTGGCAGCCTGTTCTGCAGAGTTCAGTGACCAACGTGGTCATGAACATGCAGACCTTGATGGTCTGCAAAGCACTCATTCACATTCTAAAGGTTACATATCCTTTCCATACTCCTGGAGGACTCAGAGACTCAAGGTCACCTGGAAAGTCAATGGCAGTTCTGGAATTTTTTCTTTTTCTAAAAATGTTTTAGTGTTCTTTTATTGCCAACATTTTATTATGAAAATATTCAAAGATACAGTAAAGTTAAAGGAATTTTACAGTGAACCAAGGTTTCTAGAATCTATCATTAGCATTTTACTATGCTTGCTTTATCACTTCTCTGTCTACTCATTAATCCACCTTATTTGGTACTTCAAAGTAAATTGAAGACATCATATATTCCCTCCTTGATAGTTCAGCATGGATTTCATTAATTAGAGTTCAGTGTTTGTTAACAGTTTTTTTGTTTTGATGTAAAATTTACACATAAATGTGCATAGATCTAAAGTGCATTCCAGGAGTTTTAACAAATGTATACACCTGTGCAACCCAGACCCCCTTCCATGATGTTGCCATCACTACCAGAAAGTACCCTCTTGCGTCTTCCAGGTAAATTCTTACCTCCACTCCCCAACAGGCAACCACTGTTCTGATTTTTCCCCCACTGTAGATTAGTTTTGTCTGCTCTATAATTTCATATGAATAATTCTAGTACCTACACTTTCATGTAAGGCTTGTTGCACTCAGAATAATATTTTTGAGATCCATCCATGTTGTTGCATGTGTTTGGAAATTAATTCCTTTTTATTGCTGAGTAATACAGCAGTGAATGACTAGATCAGTTTGTTTATCCATTCTCCTCCTGGTGGACCAACCAGGCTCTTCCCAGTTATAGCTGTTATGAATAGAGCTGCCATGAGCATCATGTACACATCTTTTTATGGATGTATTTTCTCATTTATTGTGGGACAATACTTAGAGTTGAAATCACTGGGTCATAGGGTATGTTTAGTTATATAAGAAACTTGTCAGCCTGTTTGAAAAATAATTAGGTCATTTTATATCCCCACCAACAATATATGAGGGTTCAAGTTGCTCCACAACCTTTATAATATTTGATGTTGTCATTCTTTTTAATTTTAGCTATTCTGATAAATGTGAAGAGGTACCTCATTATGGGTTTGATTTGCATTTCCCTGATGACTAATGATGTTGTCCATTTTTCATGCATTTATTGGCCATTCATATATCTTCTTTTGTGAAGTGCCTTTCAAATCTTTTGTCCATTTTTAATTAGGTGGTTTGTCTTTTTTATTAGTGAGTAATAGGAGTTATTTATAGATCCTGAATACCAGTCCTTTTCCAGAGATATGTTTTAACAACATTTTCTACTTATCTGTGGCTTGTCTGTTTGTTTTCTTAAGTTTAACTTTAGATGAGCAAAAATTTAAATTTTAATTAATGCCAAAGATCTTTTTTCTCTTATTAAAATTGCTTTCTGTGACCTGCTTATAAAATCTGTGCCTACCTCTCTATAGGCATTATGGTTTTAGCTCTTGCATTGACATCTAAGATACATCTTGAATTAATTTTTGTATATGGCATAAAGTAGGAAATCACTAATGTGAGTGTAGAGTTCTCCCAGTACAACTGGTTGAAAATAACTTGATTTCCCCATTTTATTGCTTTGTTGCCTTTATTAAAAATAAAACAGTTACATAGGCATGGATTCTTTATTCTTTTTTACACATATTCAGTCACTATGTCAATATCACAATGTCTTTATTACTGTAGCATTATACTAAGTCTTGAATTCAAGTAGAAGTCCTCCAATTTTTCTTTTTTCTAACGATAATTTTGGATATTTTAGGTCTTTTTTCATTTCCACATATATTTCATCATCAGCTTGCCAGTTTCTACCAGAAAAATTAAAAAGCCTGCTGGAATTTTGTTTGGGATTACACTGAATCTTTAGGATTATTTGAGGATAATTGACTCCTTACCAGTATGGAGTCTTTTCATCTCTGAACATCATTTTGTTCACCATTTCTTTAGATATCTATTAATTTCTCTCAACAATGGCTTCTAGTAGAGGACTTACGTGTTAAATTCATTCCTAAATATGTTGTGCTTTGACTTTTTAAGATGATTTTTTAAAATTTCATTTCTAATTGTTTGCTGTGTGTGTTAGTCACTCAGTTGTGTCCGACTCTTTGTGACCCTATGGACTGTGGGCTTCTCTGTCCTTGGGATTCTCCAGGCAAGAATACTGGAGTGGCTTGCCATTCCCTTCTCCAGGGGATCTTCCCGACCCAGGGATTGATCTGGGTCTCCTGCATTGCAGGCAGATTCTTGACTGACTGAGCCAAGAGGGAATCTGGTTTTTGTATATTAACTTTGTATCCTGCAAACATCCCATAAGCATTTATCAGTTTGGGCAGTGTTTTTATAGTTAACTTTGGGGTTTTCTATCTAAACAATTTTGTCACATGCAAATAACTACAGTTTTGCTTCTTTCTTTTTGATCCTTGTAATTGTTATTTATTTTACCTGCATCATTGCACTAGACAGACCTCCAGTGCTACATTATATAGCAGGGGTGAAAGCTGACAGATCTGACTTCTTAGGGAAAATGCATTCAGTCCTTCATCATGAAGTGTGATGTTAGTTGAGGGATTTTTGATAGATACCCTTTTTTCTGTTGAGAAAGATCTTTTCTATTTGTAGTTAACTGAGAATTTTGATCAGAAATTGATTCTGAATTATCAAGTGCTGATTCTGCATCTACTAAAATGATTGGGGATTTCTTCCCTTTTATTTTGTTAAGCCAGCCTTGCATTCTTGAAATAAACTCCACAATGTTTTCTTATAACTTAATTTTTGTTTTATAAGTATTAAAAGCTTGATTTTGTACATTTAGGTGTGAAAATCAAATATCATCTTAGGCATATATAAAAATGAAAATATAAGCTACTTGTTTCAGATAGGTTAGATATACCTAAAATGTTTTCACATTTGGAGTCCACTTTTCATCTCTGAGCTACCAGTGCCTCTGTTTTTCCACATAGTGTTGTCTTCTTTGCTATCAAGAGGACTGTTGATAGATAATTTTTTAAAATAGTACTGGATTACTATCTTTGGGATTTTATTCCAGTCTGCTGTTTCTTCTGCTACAGCCTTTGAGGGCATGCATAAACGCTGACAACCATATAATGACTGCTGTCTGCCAATAACAATTATCAGACCCATTCTGATTTAGGAAATATTAGGATGTAAAGAAAATATAGATGTTAGAACTGCTTAAATACAGTAACAACTTCAATTTTCCCCTTTGTTACTGGAGGGATTTGTAATGGGGGAATTTAATTTACTACATGACACATTACCAGTCATGTTTAAAGTTTTAAAAGGAGAAAATAATACTTTTATAACCAGAAAATTTTAATAGATATTTTTAAGAAAATCAATTAAACACTTTCAGGAATGGTTTATAATTTTAATGCCTACTTTTACCTTCAAGAAGTTTATAAATAAAGAAGGCTTTGGAAGATCCCCCTGGAGAAGGAAATGGCAACCCACAGTACCCTTGCCTGGAAAATTCCAGACAAAGGAGCCTGGTATGCTACAGTCCATGGGGTCACAAAGAGTTGGACATGACTGAGTAACTTCACTTTCACTTTGGAAGATCATGTAGTCCACAGAACTCATTGAACAGATGGGAATATTGGCCCTTTGACTAGTCAGCTAGACTTGTAAGCTCCATGAGAACAGAAACTAAGTGTGTTACAATCATCACAATAACCCCTGTGTCTTCATATTTCCTAGTAAGAAGCTGGCACTCAAAAAATACTTTTCTGAAAGAATGAGTAAGTGAATGAGACTTAGAAAATTTTGACCCATATTAACTGGTTGGACTGTGAAGAAAGCTGAGTGCCAAAGAATTGATGCTTTTGAACTGTAGTGTTGGAGAAGACTCTTGAGAGTCCCTTGGACTGCAAGGAGATCCAACCACTCCATTCTGAAGGAGATCAGCCCTGGGATTTCTTTGGAAGGAATGATGCTCAAGCTGAAACTCCAGTACTTTGGCCACCTCATGCGAAGAGTTGACTTATTGGAAAAGACTCTGATGCTGGGAGGGATTGGGGGCAGGAGGAGAAGGGGATGACAGAGAATGAGATGGCTGGATGGCATCACGGACTCGATGGACGTGAGTGTGAGTGAACTCTGGGAGTTGGTGATGGACAGGGAGGCCTGGCATGCTGCGATTCATGGGGTTGCCAAGAGTTGGACACGACTGAGTGACTGAACTGAACGGAACTGAACTGGTCAAAAGTCACATGGAAGAAACTTACAGCCTACAATGGTACAGTAAGTTGAGTTTCCTGATGCCATTGGTCTATACTTGATCATCTGCAATATCCAACTAAGACCTGGAATCGTTGGTTTACTTAGGTTTTCTGACCTTGCAAAGACTATGAAGTGTGTGTGTGTGTGTTATAATTTGGGGATCATGCTGTGTGCACCATGGATCTTGCCTGATATGGCAGCAATTACAAAGTCTAGACCTGGTTGTCATAATATAATAGGAATTTCTGTCTCCTCCTTCCCCATAACATTACTGAAAACAAGTCACAGATGCAGTATGTGGCTATTAATCACTCCTGTTAGCCAGACTGCATCTCAGTGGCATGGTGTGCATTATTAAATTATACCATCGCTCACTCTTGGGCTGCTGTGTTTAACTGCATGGAAAGAATTACTGATCAAATCTCCCCAAATATTTTTTCCCCTAGCACAAATCAAACCTTGTTTGTTTGAGCAAAGGTTACATGGCTAAATCCCAGGGATAATCGAAACTATTTTGAGGCTCTGGCTCAACCATCTTCAAACACCAACAGGTGTTAGCCCCCTGCTTATCATCTCTCCTGAATGCAAACGCTTTCATATTTTCCCTTATCCAAATCATTTATTCTTTTCAAGGGCCACACCAAGTCATCAAGGCGAACTCATGACCCTCCTGCAGCCAAGCACACCGCCCTGCCCTCTCCTCACATCTTCCCCATCTCAGTGAGTGGAACTGCCATGGACCGAGATGCTGAAGCTGGAACCTAGGAGACATCTTTGCCTCTACTCTTTCCTTAATTCCTAATCCATGAGTCTGTCATGTTTTACTCTCCTTCCAAAGAGATTCCAAATATGTACACTTATCTCCATTCCTAAAATCTGCTCTGAAAGACCATATTTCATCCAGAAGCTTCTTAAATAACTTCCAGATACTGGTCTTGTTCCTGACAGCCTATTCTCCCCACAACAGAGTGACCTAAAAACACAAATCAGATCATGTCATTTCTCTGCTCAAGACCTTTCATGTGCTTTCCAATTTTGCATGGAAAAAACCCAAATCACAACCAGCTGATTTGCCACAACCAGTAAGATGCTGTGTGATCCAGCCCTTGCCCAGCTCTCAGGACACACTACATACTTTACTAACCATGTACCTGTCCCACTGGCCATTGCTTTCCTTGAGCCTGGCGAGCGCATCCCCACTCCAGTTACCAGCACATGCTGGTTGCCTCATCTGGGTGCCCTTAGGTTGGCTCTTCACGTGGCTAGCCCTGTCATAATTTATATCAGCTTAAATGCCACTTCCTCAAAGAGGAAGTTTCTTGAACTCTTTATACAAAAAAAAGTGTCTTTCCATGACTTTTTTGTTTGTTTCTGTCCCAGCACTCACTGCAGTAACCTGTCAGTTACTTTACTTGTCTGGTTATTCAGGGCTTTTTCCTTTCTTTTTTAATTGAAATATAGTTAATTTACAATGTTACATTCATTTCAATTATATAACAAAGTGATATATATATATACACACACACACATTCTTTTTCAGATATTTTACCATTTAGACTATTACAAGATATTAAGTATAGTTTCCTGTGCTATACAATAGGTCCTTGCTGTTTACCTATTTTATATATAGTAGTACGTATATATCAATCCCAAATTCTAATTTGAAAAGATAGATGCACCCCAGTGTTCATAGCCGCACTATTGTAAATATATATGTTGGATATATATATATATATATATATATATATATAGTAATATTAGCCATAAAAGAATAAAATAATGCTGTTTGAAGAAACATGGATGAACCCAGAGATTATCATATTAAGTGAATTGAATCAGACAAATACAAATATCATGTGATATCACTTATGAAAGTAAAAGTACTAGTTGCTCAGTAGAGTCCAACTCTTTGCAATCCCAGGCTCCTCTGGAGTTCCCCAGGCAAGAACAATGGAGTGGGTTGCCATGCCCTTCTCCAAGGGATCTCACTGACCCAGGGATCAAACCTGGGTTTTCCAAATCACAGGTGGATTCTTTACTAACTAAGCCACCAAGGAAGCCTCCTGATATCACTTATATGTGAAACGTTAAAAAAAAAAGATGCAAATGAACTTATTTACAAAACAGAAATAGACTTACACACATAGAAAACAAACTTATAGTTACCAAAGAGGATAGTGGGGAGGGGGGTAGGAATAAATTAGGAGTTTGGTTAATTTGTTTTTGGTCTATCTCCCTTCACTAAAATATAACCTCCTTAATGTTAAAACTTTGTATTGTTCAAAGTGCTCAGTGCTAGCACACTTCTTGGTATATGTTATTCCCTCTCCCTCCCTTACATGAAAAGAAAGTATTTATATGCAGAGGGGTTAGAATCCCACTCACAAGAGAAATTGCAATCATATTGGATAGATGAGAGGTGACCCAGGAAATGAGTGGAGATGATGAAGTATACAGCTGTAGGAACTTACGTTGGGTGCAGTGAAGATGAACAAGAAGGGAGACACAGGGAATAGGCTTGGAAGACTTAATGGGGAAAGAATTTTATTCATTTATTCTTATATCCATATATATCATATAGGCATGTATGAGTGAGTGGGGTGTGTGTACACGTATATTTCTCTTTGCCAAATTGGCTCCAGTCTCAGACTTTACCTGGTAGCAAGATGGCAGCCAGATGCTCCAGCCATGTATTCTCTTTACCGGAAGCTCTCACAGAAGCCCTGAAGTCTACTCCATGGGGTAGGATCACATCACCTGCTCTCCCTTGAACCACCATTGGGGTCTGGTTGTCTGTGACCTGGAGGGGTGCACCCCAAATCAAAGCCAGGGACTGAACTGAAGGAATAGGAAATGTACACTGGGAGATCATTGGTTCACTCAGTAAACACTTCTGGGACTCTTCTGTGGACGAGATGCTGGAGATACAAAGATAAGTAAATGCTCATGTCTCAGCTGAATAGAGAAGTAATCAAGCACTGTTTTTCAGTGAGATAAAACTAGGAGAAGGCAATGGCACCCCACTCCAGTACTGTTGCCTGGAAAATCCCATGGATGGAGGAGCCTGGTGGGCTGTAGTCCATGGGGTCGCTAAGAGTCGGACACAACTGAGTGGCCTCCCTTTCACTTTTCACTTTCATGCATTGGAGAAGGAAACGGCAACCCACTCCAGTGTTCTTGCCTGGAGAATCCCAGGGACGGGGGAGCCTGGTGGGCTGCTGTCTATGGGGTCGCACAGAGTCGGACACGACTGAAGTGACTTAGCAGCAGCAAAACTAGGATAGAGGGTGGTTTGGAAGCTTACATGAGAGAAGAGGGCTTCAGGAGGGCAGTTGTATTTGATCTGGGCCTCAGGGAACGGGAAGCAATTGCCAGATGAAGAAGAGGGTAAGACACTAAGTTTCAAGCCTATGGCCAGGTGAAATAACATAACTCTACATGGATGAGTGGTTTGTGTGCCAATCTAAGGTATTTAGAGTTATCCTACAGGCAATGAATATCCACTGACAGTTTTAAAATACATGAATGTCGTGACTAGTTCTTACGCATCTTTATAGTTTCTCCAGCAATTAACACAATGGCTTACTCAAAGCAGGTGTTAAGTCATTATTGAATGAATGAATTAAAGAAGGAATAAATCTTAAAAATTAATGAGTGACAACCACTTTGGAAAGCTTTTTGGCAGTAAATACCAAGTCTGAATATGCACCAGTCTTTGACCCAGCAATTCTGCTCCTAGGGCTACATCCTGCAGGAACGCATCTGTGTGTTTACTGTAAGACTTAGACTAGGATGTTCACAGCAGCCAAACATGGAAACAAAAACCCAGATATTCATCAACGGAAGGACAGACTGATAAAGGGTAGTATATTCACGTGGCAGAATACTACCACAAGGCAGGGAGAATGGATGATACCAATACATATGGAGTATGGATGAATGTTAAAAGCATTACTGTTGTTGTTCAGTCACTCACTCATGTCTCTTTGAGACCCCCATGGACGGCGGCACACCAGGCTTCCACGTCCTTCACTATCACCTGGAGTTTGCTCAAACTCATGTCCATTGAATCAGTGATGCCATCCAACCATCTCATCCTCTGTTGTCCCCTTCTCTACCTGCCTTCAATCTTTCCCAGCACACCAGCATACTTAATACTTAAAAACATAGTACTGAGTGAAAGAAACAAAACAGGGCATACCATATGATTTTATCTAAAGTACAAAAGCAGAGAAAACTATTCTTCCATGAAAAGTCAATACTGTGGTTACTCTTAGAGGAGAGTTTAGTGAAGAGGACCCTGAAGGGGACTTTGGTGCTATTGCCATGTTCTGATTCTTGAGCTGGGTGCGGTTACATAGGTATGTAGCTTGTGCCATAAAAATTGTGCCATACCTTTATGTGTGAGGTCAGTACCTCAGTTATATCCAAATGTTTGTGGCCAGGCTCTTCTGTCCAAGGAATTTTCCAGGCAAGAATATTGGAGCAGGTTGCCATTTCCTATTTCATGGGATCTTCCCAACCCAGGGATCAAATCCACATCTCTTGTGTCTCCAGCAGTGGTAGGTGGATTCTTTACTACTGTGCCACCTGGGAAACCCATACTCTTAGGATCTGTGCACTTCCTGTATAGAAGATCAGTTTGTGAGTCCCTTTCGGAAATTGTCTTTGACATCCAGCATAGTAGTTTTTCAGTGAATTCTGAGTGATCAATTTAAGCCAACTTTGTGGTCTCCCCTTCAACTATTCTAGTAATCCAGTAAATGTGTTTTGTATTAAATTGGTTCATCAAGGAGAATGGAAGACCCCTCAACAGTGTGGGGACCTTGGGAAGAGCCAGTCTAAAAATAAACTGCCAGATTACAGCAAGAAGTGAGAGACCATAAACTCCAGGCTGGTGGGCACTGGACAGGACCACCAGACCTCATTAAAGCACTTGGTGAGAATTAACACTCTTCAGAACATCAGCAAAGTCTGAGAACTCAATTAGAAACCACATGAGGTTTTCATGAGGAAAAAGAAACTTGTCTACTGCCAAGCAAATCCACTTAATAGAGGTCTACTGAGTACTTAAGAACAAAGCTGACTGCATCCTCATAGGTAGCATGGATGGAAAGGCAGGAACCTGCCCTGGAGATGTTCTTGCTTTGGTGCAAGAGAGTCCAGCAAATAGGCCAGTGGGTAGCTGAGAAGCAGTGAAGAGGGGCATGCAAGTCACTCTGGAGTGCCATCCTGATTGAACGTCCAGAATGGACAATGGGAGGTGGCCCTGAAGGATGGAGAAAAGTTCTCTGGGAAAGGATAAACAAGGGATAAACTTTCCAGGCTGGAGAGACTGTGGCATCAAAGTCTGGGTGGTGAGAGAAGCTGTGCACATCCATGTGGGAGGCAGTCCAGAGTAGCTAGAGATCCGAGTGCACGGAGCACTGCAGGTGATGAAGCAGGCCAAGAAAGAAAGTCAGGGTCACAAAGGGTTTTAGATTGCTGCATGGGCTCCAAAATCACTGCAGATAGTGACTGCAGCCATGAAATTAAAACATGCTTGCTCCTTGGAAGGAAAGTTATGACCAACCCAGACAGCATATTAAAAAGTAGAGACATTACTTTGCCAACAAAGATCCATCTAGTCAAGGCTATGGTTTTTCCAGTAGTCATGTATGGATGTGAGAGTTGGACTGTGAAGAAAGCTGAGCACAGAAGAATTGATGCTTTTGAACTGTGGTGTTGGAGAAGACTCTTGAGAGTGCCTTGGACTGCAAGGAGATCCAACCAGTCCATCCTAAAGGAGATCAGTCCTGGGTGTTCATTGGAAGGACTGATGTTGAAGCTGAAACTCCAATACTTTGGCCACCTGATGTGAGAGCTGACTCATTTGAAAAGACCTTGATGCGGGGAAAGATTGAGGGCAGGAGGAGAAGGAGACAACAGAGGATGAGATGGCTGGATGGCATCACCAACACAATGGACACGGGTTTGGGTAAACTCCGGGAGTTGGTGATGGACAGGGAGGCCTGGTGCGCTGCAGTTCATGGGGTCTCAAAGAGTTGGACATGACTGAGTGACTGAATCGAACTGAACTGAACTGATGGCCTTTATCCTACAGGTACTTGGTGATGATGGTGATGGTGGTATGTGATGGGAGGAAGAACTCGGAAGATTTTGAGGAAATGGGGAACACAATCCAAACTGTGTTTTTAAGAACTATGTCTGTCTTAAGAGAAAGGATAAACTCGAGCATGATCTACAAACTCAAATGCCCACAGAGTTAGCTATTCAGTAAGGGAAGAGGGCCAAGGGATATTATATAATAAGGGCTATAATAAATGGGAACTGCCACTCTGTCATGTTATTGCAAATAAGATGGGAGTGGTGCAGACTGTGGTAAAGCTGGTAGTGTATTTAACAGAGCAGTCAACACTCACCTCTTGTGGGCTATTGTCTGTATAGAGTCCTGAGCCCAGAACTAGTCCAATTTTTCCAGAGAATCAAGAAATCCGAAAGTTTATAACCACATCAGCAATCTATTCTAATTTTTCAAAGCAGCCTAAACAACTTGTATTTGAAGGCAGCTTGAAGTGAAGTGAAAGTTACTTAGTCATGTCCAATCTTTGTGACCCCATGGACCATACAGTCCATGGAATTCTCCAGGCCAGAATACTGGAGTGGGTAGCCTTTCCCTTCTCCAGGGGATCTTCCCAACCCAGGGATCGAACCAAGGTCTCCTGCATTGCAGGTAGATTCTTTACCAGTTGAGCCATAGGGAAAGCCCAAGAAAACTGGAGTGTGTAGCCTATCCCTTCTCCAGCAGATCTTCCCAACCCAGGAATCAAACCAGGCTCTCCTGCATTGCAGGAGGATTCTTTACCAACTGAGCTATAAAGGCATCTTAGGGCAGCCCGTTGTGACCTTTGAAAATTAAAAATCCACATCACTCAGGTGTTCTACTTTACTGTCCTAGGGAGTTTGATAAAACATTGTGATAAAAAGATTGTACCAGGACCTCCAAATACTTTTTTGAAGCAGCTAAAAAGACCTGGAACAGCTGCTAACTGTTCTGTTTGGGTGTTGTCTGGGGTATATTCAGGACATTGATCATCACAACAGTGCTTTGTGTGTCTGAGTCTCATCCATTTGTTACCTGCACGGCTGGGTTTTTTGCCATCAATATTTTGGGTGAAGAGAGACATCTCCTTCTAATGACGCCCTAATCGTTACTAATTTCCTCTGCCTGGCTTGTACGCCATCAGGTGTAATGAGCACATTTGCTTTTAATGCTCCTGCTGCAGAGTTCCTTGGAAATGGTTGGAAGGCACGTGCCCAAGTCGGTGGGGGGGGAGGTGTGGAGTGTGGCCAAAGTAGGAGAGAGTAGGAGGTCAGCAGCTGGTGGGAGGGCCCCCACCCCCGCCAGCCGGGGGCCAGCCAGCGGCCAGCTGGGTCTGAGCCCTCCCCTTACCCCCATAAGCTTCCACTCACATTAATAATCTTAACTCCCTGATTTGCAATTAACCCAAAAGCTCTGTAATGATAATGGGATACGTGTGTAATTTGGTGCCAGAAGATGATAGATCAGCAGAGTTGGAATCTTTATTAATCTCTCTGCTTTTGTCGCTGAGTGAGGTGGGGGCCACCTTTTCCCAGGCTCCCAGCACAGGGAGTGAGGTCTCCTGGTAGGCCGGCTTGGGATGGCTTAGAGCTGGTGGCAGGTGAATCCTCCATAGGAATACTAAGGAAGGGTCCTGACCTGCTGTTCCCCTCTGACTGAAGCTGTGGTCAGCTCTGTTTTGCTGCCGTTCGTGAGGTCCTTGGGAAAAGGTGAAATCATTATTTACAAAACAGAAGATTCCATATAAAGATCCAGATTTAGACTTCTTTAGACAAATGGGAACATCTGGCCAGCCCAGGTTCCTATGCCCACTGGGCAAAGAGCAGCCACGCCGGAGGGGCATGGGGCCCATGTGAGCTATTTTTCGTGACTCTCACCTGGCCCACTTCACCTACATACCCGTCAGGGCCAACCTCAGATGTGTTTGTGAGAAATGAAAATAAGGAGACCCAGTTCAGCCTCAAATATGGGAAGGCCTTTCCCTGACCCATTCCAGATTTGAACCCAGTTCTTACTGGTTTCATTTTCTCGGCTCTTACTTAGGAAGAGAGCATCAGAAATGATTTCTCCTCCCCAAGTCTGCTGGAGGCTGTGCTGCCTCATCTAGCAAACCTTACTGACATCTGTTCCAGGACTGGGGTACAGGGCTTACAGCGTGGAAAGGGTCAGACACAAGTAAAACCCCTGGACAAGACAGGGAACTGACTCACTGCATGGAACTCTGAGGACACCGAGCAGCATCTGGAGCCAGGGATGCAGATGGACTTATGAGGAAGGGCAGCCTTGAGCAAGCAAGGAGTCCTGAGGTCCAGGTGGCACTCAGGAGGAGAGATTCCATGGTTACCAAGTACAGGCTACCCTGGACACAGGAGGAATGGAGGGAAGTACACAGACTGTGTCCCTGAAATCCTTGGTCTAGTGAAAATAGTAAAGTAAGACTCAGGAGACCGGCTCCCAGTCCAGTTTGTGGAACCTGCTTGTCATGTGACCTGGGGATAGGATTATCAGATATAATACAGAATTTGAATTACAGGTAAACAAGTATGCCCCTTTGGAATATTTGGGATGTGCTTTTGTAGAGATGACATTTTTAAATCTGACCTTCAAATTTTACTGGCATCATGTATGTTTGTGGCTACATCTGGCAGGCTGACTTGGGAACATAAGTGTCTTTCCCTCTCTGCTCTCCAGTTTCCTCATCTATCAGATGGAGTCAAGCAAGCTCAATGGTTATCAAGGAGCTTAGCTACAGAATAATCCTTCAAAATGAAAGCATCAGTACGAACAAACCTGGCTTCCTTGGTGGCTCAAATGATAAAATGTCTGTCTGCAATGCTGAAGACCTTAGTTCGATCCCTGGGTCGGGAAGATCCCCTGGAGGAGGAAATGGCAACCCACTCCAGTACTCTTGCCTGGAAAATCCCATGGACAGGGGAGCCTGGTAGGCTACAGTCCATGGGGTTGCAAAGAGTCGGACACGACTGAGCAACTTTACTTATGAACAAAGCTAGTGGAGGTGATGGAATTCCAGTTAAACTACTTCAAATCCTAAAAGATGATGCTGTGAAAGTGCTGCACTTAATATGCCAGCAAATTTGGAAAACTCAGCAGTGGCCACAGGACTGGAAAAGGTCAGTTTTCATTCCAATCCCAAAGAAAGGCAATGCCAAAGAATGTTCAAACTACTGCACAATTGCACTCATTCACACATTAGTAAAGTCATGCTCAAAATTCTCCAAGCCAGGCTTCAGCAATACGTGAACTGTGAACTTCCTGATGTTCAAGCTGGTTTTAGAAAAGGCAGAGGAACCAGAGATCAAATTGCCAACATCTGCTGGATCATCAAAAAAACAAGAGAGTTCCAGAAAAGCATCTATTTCTGCTTTATTGACTATGCCAAAGCCTTTGACTGTGTGGATCACAATAAACTGTGGAAAATTCTGAAAGAGATGGGCATACCAGACCACCTGACCTGCCTCTTGAGAAACCTATATACAGGTCAGGAAGCAACAGTTAGACCTGGACATGGAACAACAGACTGATTCCAAATAAGAAAAGGAGTATGTCACGGCTGTATATTGTCACCCTGCTCATTTAACTTATACGCAGAGTACATCAAGAGAAACGCTCATCTGGAAGAAGCACAAGCTGAAATCAAGATTTCTGAGAGAAATATCAATAACCTCAGATATGCAGATGACACCACCCTTATGGCAGAAAGTGAAGAACTAAAGAGCCTCTTGATGAAAGTGAAAGAGAAGAGTGAAAAAGTTGGCTTAAAGCTCAACATTCAGAAAACTGAGATCATGGCATCCAGTCCCATCATTTCATGGCAAATAGATGGAGAAACGGTGGCTGACTTTATTTTTCTGGGCTCCAAAATCACTGCAGATGGTGATTGCAGCCATGAAATTAAAAGATGCTTACTTTTTGGAAGGAAAGTTATGACCAACCTAGACAGCATATTAAAAAGTAGAGACATTACTTTGCCAACAAAGGTCCGTCTAGTCAAGGCTATGGTTTTTCCAGTAGTCATGTATGGATGTGAGAGTTGGACTATAAAGAAAGCTGAGCACCAAAAAATTGATGCTTTTGAACTGTGGTGTTGGAGAAGACTGTTGAGAGTCCCTTGGACTGCAAGGAGATCCAACCAGTCCATCCTAAAGGAGATCAGTCCTGGGTGTTCATTGGAAGGACTGATGTTGAAGCTGAAACTCCAATACTTTGGCCACCTGATGTGAGAGCTGACTCATTTGAAAAGACCCTGATGCTGGGAAAGATTGAGGGCAAGAGGAGAAGGGGACGACAGAGGATGAGATGGTTGGATGGCATCACTGATTCAATGGACATGGGTTTTGAGTGAACTCCGGGAGTTGGTGATTAACAGGGAGGCCTGGCGTGCTGTGGTTCATGGGGTCGCAGAGTCAGATATGACTGAGCGACTGAACTGAGAAGCTGACACTGGGACACATATAACTGAGGCTCAGGGAAGACACTGCTGACATTCACAGAAAAGGCTCTGTGATATCAAGCATCACACAGTGAGACAGAGCTCACCTAGGTTCATAATAATAGCAATGACAACAACAACAATCCCCTGTAACAATTCCCTAGGCAATTGCCGTGGCCAGGTGCTTTGTGTACATCACCTTGCTGAGTGCTTACAATCACCCGAGACTTTAGTACCACAATTACTCTTATTCAACAGATGAGGAAATAGAAGCGCGGAGAGACTCAGGAACAAGCTAAAGCCGTGGGTTTATCCAGGATTTGAACCCAGAGAGTCAACTCTAGAATCCATGCTCTTAACACCAAGGGGCTATCTAGAAATAATGAATTCATCTTCAACTCAATGTATGTGCCTCCCTCTGCTGAGGGTGGGCAAGCAAACCCTGAGTGACTGTCTTTAAGTCTTTCTTGGGGTGATTTCTATTGATCTCTCCTGTGGGCAGTTATTTGACTCAGCTGATCTACAGAGTCTTTGCTCTAATACCTTGTGGACCTGTGGTTCTTGGGGATTTAAGTGATGTATATGAGACCTTGATCTTCATTCCCAAATATTTTTTAAAGAAATAATAAAACTCTTCACTAACACAGAAGCCCATTTATTCCCATAGCGATTATTTGGTAATTACTGTCAAACCACTAGAAATCTTAATACAGCTTCTTTGCCATTTTTGACTTCTTATACTAAATTATAATTGTGCGTAGAGAGACCATTAACTGAGGTTAAATTGCACCTGTCCTGGCTGGCAGCAGGTGCCATAGCTACTTCCCTCTGACTACCCCCAATCTAGAACTGGACTGGACAATTTTGAAACTTACCAAGAGTTGCAAATGCTGCTTAGGCTAATCTTGGGGCCATTTCTGCAGCAGAGGAGTGTGGTCCTGCCCAAGTTCAAGGGACAAAAGGAGAGAAAATGGAGAAATGGTCCAGAAAGATCAAGTGTGAACACCCACAGAAATGTAGGGCTAGAAAGACTCCAAAAGACAGCTGCTCCAACCTGACATCTGATGGAAATGGAATCAGAAAAACCAAGACCGAAATGCCTTCAACTGCCTTTCCTATGACCCTGTTTAAGTTACATAATTTCTCTGACCTCTGAGTTTTCCTTTGTGACACGTACCACACACTCATAGTGAGGATAAGAAGCTGCTGCCATGACATGCACAGTACGCCTAGTCCATCAAAATCATCTGAGTGATGGTAGCTATCTTGCTCATTCCCTGGGAAAGTGCTCAGAAACTCGGCATTCTCCACCACCATTTTCAGTTCTCTGCACGAATGCAATTATTGCTGGGGTCCTGTCCAGCTCTGACATTTGGGGCTCTCTCTGTCTAGGGCCAGGGTCACACACAAATCAATGGCCAGGCAGTAAGATCAGTGAGAGAAGCTGGCATCCCCAAGTGTGAGGTCACAGAGCTGGTGAGTGACAGAGGGGTCCAGGTAAAGCTGAGAGCAGGCGTCCTGCTCCCCAGCTGGAGTAAGACAGCACTATTTGATACAAACTTCTTAGATCTTCTCAGTTTTTCAAGAAAACCCAGAAATAGGATTTTTTGTGAAAATGGAATTCCCTGATTCTTTAAAGTTGGAAACTTATTTTTAACATTCTTAAATTTTTACACATTCTTTGGACCAAATAAGACAAACATTTGGGCTCAGTTTGACTAGTGGATCCTCACTTAGGAACCACTCACCTAGATAATTAAAGGAGGCTTGGGATTATTCTTTCTTGAAAATAAAGACAGGAGGTAAGTGGGCCCCCAGGATAAAGCAATTGGAGATTCATGCCCTATGGACTGATACTCCAAGGCAAGAATGGCAGGACAATTGAGAGAGGAGGTTGGGCCCTTCTCAGACCATATATTTCTCATTCTTAAAATCAGAGTATGAGAAATTTGTGATCCTCAACTGCATAGATGCAGAAGGTCTCCTGGCTGCTCAAAAGGGGAGTGATGCTAACTGATGCTCACTATCCATATGCCTCTGTGGTGCAATCCATCTTGGCTAAAAGATGCATGTGAGCACATGGGAGGACCCTGAGATATACCACGTATGTACTCTGAACTAGGCAAATCAAAATGATTGGCCAAAGGAAAACCAGAAGAAATGCCCCATAGAAGTGATTCAAACTACCATGAGGGCACAACTCGGGAACACTCTTGGAGTCTGTCTGTGTGTCTATCCACAGGTACTGTACTCTTGTTTTCCTCCTAATAAGTACTTGTTTCACTACTTTGCATCTCTGTGGGAATTCTTTTCATGCAAAGCTGAAGGGCCAGGGCCTTGTTACTGACCACTGGTCTAGTGGCTAGGATTCGGTCACTGCTGTGACCCAGCCTCAATCTCTGGCCAGGGTACCAAAGCCCTGCTTCAAGTCTCTGCAGGCAGAGGCCATTTGAGATGAAAAAAATGTAACAGCAGGAAAAGGTGGTGCATGGAAATGTGGGCCCAGTGTTGGTTATACCAGCTCCGTGATTCGGGGGTACCACTCATCAAGATGATGGCGGCAAGCTTGGCCCTGAGACTCAGCCACTGCACAGCCAATGTGGAAAGGAAAGAAAGAGCCAGCATCTGGCAGAGCCTAATCCAATGTCATCTCTGCCATAGCTCCAGAACCTGCAGCCCAGGGCCCCCTACCGCAGTGCAGGCCCATCTGAGCCCCAGCATCATGTACTTCACCCTTCCCACATACACACTACAGGCACACACAGAGACATGTAAACACACAGAGACATAAAGAGAGAAACATGCACACATGGACACATATACACAGACATATACAGACTCATATACACACACATATACACAGACACACAAGCAGCTCTTGACCCATGAGCCCAGGAGGAAGAATAGGCTGGGTGCAGAAGTCACAATTTGAGTTCCCATTAGAATGGAACTGGCTGGCTTTGGAGAGAGGCACCTATGTCTTTTCCATGGAAGTGACAGTAATCCCGCTCAGGTTTCAGCAGTAGGAGGATTAATCTTAGCATATCCAAAATGTCCAGAATTGCTGCAGGTATGGTTGGATCCAGCAATCTTGTTGGGAATCTCCCTCCCCGTATCTCAGTTCTGCTTTCTTCTTTGTGGGCTTGATTCTCAGACAGTGTGGCCAACAACATCCTACCAGGTTAGGACCCCCAGAAAAGGAAAAACACTTCTTTTTTTGATGGTTCTACAAAAATCCTATCACCCTTATTGATGACACCTGGGTCCTATGCCCACCATTGAGCTGGGGATGAAGTCAGCCTGAGCCATACCTGATGGGTAAGAGTGGAAAGGAGTCCTTTAAGGAAAAATGAAAGGGGAGGATTAGAGCTGGGCAGGCAGAAATAACTGATGTCCCCAGCAGTACCCCACCCCACATGCCCCAGCTAGATCGTCCAATGGCTTCTGTCTCTTTTCAGATGTTCTCTGATAGAATTCTGCCTTCTGGTTCCAGCATTCCTAGGTCATCTCAACCTCGGTCCTCCCCCACTAATATCATGTCAATTCAGCTGGAGCAAGGTCTCCAAACAATACCCCTAAAGTGCCCCATTCAGCCCTCAGTGGCTCCCTTCACCCACCCAAGCTAAGGCCAGTATAATGTTGCAGATACACTTGCAGCCAGACTGCCTGGGTTCTGATACTTGTTTGTACATGACTAATACTAAGATAGGCTGGGCCCCGGGATCCCTAGCCAGAGAGCTTGCGCCTGGACAGAGACTCCTGGAGCAATAGGATACAAAAAAACTATGTATGTGTGCTAAGTAGCTTCAGGTGTGTCCGACTCTGTGCGACCCTATGGACTGTAGACCACTGGGCTCCCTGTCCATGGGATTCTTCAAACAAAAACACTGGAGTGGGTTGCCATGCCCTGCTCCAGGGGATCGTCCCACCTCAGGGATCCAACCCACATCTCTCATGTCTCCTGCATTGGCAGACAGGTTCTTTACCACTAGTGCCACCTGGGAAGCCCACCAAAAAACTATAAGTAACTAAAAATAACTGCATGCATCAACCATTGGGGCAATTTCGAGCAACAGGATAAAAAAAGGCCACAAATCAACTGCCATACCTGAGGTGCCAAAAGCAGACACTACACATGATCCCACCCACCAAGAGGATAGACAGCTTCAGCTTCGTCTCCTGCCCAATCCATGGACCTGCCCACATTGTTACCCCATTTAAGGACCCAAGCAGTTCCTCTCTGGGATTGGGCAAGAGTAACTATTTCTTGCTTTGGCTCCCTTGTGCTGCAGCACAAGTCCCTGCAAAGCCATGCCTGACATTTTCATCTGACTTCATCAATTTCTATTAATTAAACAGTCCAAAGGCCAGGGCCAGTAACAGTATTATGACCCTGGACTCTGTTTCCACATCTGTAAAATAGGGATAAGAATAGTATGTATTTTATAGATTGTTGTAAGAATCAAATGAGAAAATATACTTAAAGGGCTTATGGGTGCTTGCACTTAGAAGTGATCACAATTGCCATACAAATAATACTGAGACTATTTCTACCCTGACCACCCCCTTCTTAGCCTACAGAGTTATGAGTTGAAAGCTGTATTACCAAAGGGCAGATAGCAGGCATCTCTCTATCTCTTGCTGCTCAACCCAGCTGTTTCTCCATTCCTCACAGCTGGGAGACGGCCGAGCTGATGTACAGAACCAGAAGGGAGTGCTTTGCCAGCTGGCTGGGCATGCTGATGCCAGCATCTCTCGTGGTGGATCAGAGAAGCCCAGGAAACTGTAGCCACAGCAGGGTCTGTCGGGTGTCCAACCTGTCTGAGAGAATGCCTTTCCTTCGTCCCAACTCAGCAAGTCACCCGCAGCTCCAGAGGCATCAACTGCCCCCTTGCTGACCTCTTAGAAACATCTAGTCCTAGGAGCACCCCTGGGAGGCTCTTCCCCACTGTGCCCAGGCCTCCCTGTGCCCCCTAGCCCCTGCCATAACACAGGCCACACCACCAATGAAGGTCCTAGTTCCTGACTTCCAGGACAGCATCTGTGGGATGGGGACCAGCATGGCTCCAGGGACCAGAAGGGCTGGAAAATGAATTTCCAGTTCCAAGAAGACACCCCAGGAACCCACCCTGGATGCGTGCAGCACCATGGCCACCTGCCCCCATCCTCTGCAGTCTCCTTGCTGCCAGTCTTGGCCTCCTGCAGTCAGTCCATTCTTCTCACCACAGCAGGCCCTGTGAACTTTAAAAATTACCAGGCAAAGTCTATGGCATCCCTTGAAACCCTTCCTGTGCCCTTTCCATGGCCCTCAAGGCCACATAAAGATCTGGCCTCACTCACTATCCTTGCCTTCCTTGTTATTCGATACTGCCTCTACTTGCCTGGACTTTACAAATCTAACCTGGTTCAGTTTCAGGGAATTTGCTCTTGCTCTGCCTGGAACATTCTAGAGTCATGTTATTATGACTGATATTTCAATATCCCTCTCCAGAGAAGCCATCTCTGACCACACTATCCAGCCCAGCCAGTCATTGCTTCCTATTGCTTCAAACCCTTTCTCATGGTGTGTGTTTACCTTTTTCTATATTTCAAATTGTTTAGTTCCCAACTTCTGCACCAGAACACAAGCCCTGTTTCAGAAACTGTTGTATCTGCATGTCACAGACTAGTATCTCCTCAGATAGCAGATGCCCAGTAGATATTTATCAAATACATGAAAATACCCTCTGCTGAGAATGATCCTCTTTTGCATGCCTCCATCCAGATTCCACACTGATTTCAGTTTTTTAGGACTTGAGTCTGGACTGCAATTCCTAGGCAGTGCTCCTCCAGGGAAATTAGGGCTGTGGAGACAAACTGCTACCTTCCCACTGAAGCCCTCCCTCGACCCTGCCTGGAGCCCTGCCCCCCAGACCCTCAGCTCAAGAGGAAGAGTGAGGCAAAAGGTGCACACAGGTGGGCAGGAAGGTAAGGAGCTGGTCTGAGCTGTCCTCCTAGTGATGCTCGAAGCAGGGCTGAGCCCCCACCAAAGGATGTGGGACCTTTGACAATAGTAAGATTCATGGGACAGGGTGCAGAACTCAGCTTTAGATACTAGCTGCTGATAATGAAGTGAAAATGAGACCTCTTTTCCAGGGAACCCTGTTGAGATATTGTGATTTGTAATAAAAAATATATATATTTAGTCTTCTTCTCATTTTCTGGCACAGAGCTCCTAAAACCCTTGGAATTTGTTAGGTGAGGGAAGCAGTAAGGGTTTGCCATGTTAATAAGATGACTTTTAGGAAGTGCTTAAAAATGGGGGCTAGTAGTCCAAGGGAGTCAGCCAGGTGATTAGAGACTTGGAACTTTCAGTCTCACCCCATTGACTGCTGGGGAGTGGTGAGGAGTTGGAGATTGAGTTCAATGGCTAATGATTTTATCACTCATGTCTCTTAATGAAGCTTCCATAAAATCCCCAAAGGATGAGGTTTAGAGAGCCTCTAAGTTCATAAATACATGCAGATTTGAGAAAAGTGGAGCACCCAGAGAGAATATGGAAGCTCCATGCACCTTGCCCTGTACATCTCTTCCACTCAGCTATTCTTTTTATAATAAACAGTAATCTTGTGAGTAAAATGGTTCTCTGAGTTCTGTGAGTCACACTAGCAATTAATCAAACCCAAGGAGAGGAGATCTTACAGTCATTCGACCAGAAGCACAAGTGACAACCTGGACTTGTGACTGGCACCTGAAGAGGAAGGCAGTCTTTCAGGATAAAGCTCTTTACCTGTGGGATATGATGCTGTCTCCAGCTAGATAATGTCAGAATTGAGTTGAATCGTAGAACACTCAGCTGGTGTTGCAGAGAATTGCTTGGTGGTGTTGGGGAAACCTAGGGCTTCCCGGGTGGCTCAGCAGTAAAGAATCCGCATGCCAATGCAGGAAACACAGATTTGATCCTTATGTTAGGAAGATCCTCTGAAGGAGGAAATGGCAACCACTCCAGTATTCTTGCCTGGATAATCCCATGGACAGAGGAGCCTGGTGGGCTACAGTCCATGGGTTGCAAAGAGTCAGACATGACTGAGCACACACGCACGCATATCGGGGAAAGCTACACACACATGCACAAACATACACACAGAGAGAGAATCTGTGCAGCTGGAAGTTCATAGTTCCTTTCAACAGTGAGAACAAAAGTCATCGGAGGCTGTTGTTCTATGAGGATGTGTAGGGTGGACCCCAAGGAAGAGGAGCAAGACAGGAGTCGCTGATGTGCTTACCTGCACCCTGGGGAAAGCACTGAAGAAGGGGCATGAACAGATACTGTGTCCAAAGCCCCCAGCCACTGACAAGCTACCTGCCTGGTTTTGTCATATTTTTATACCACCTCTACTATTATTGGGGCTTCCCTGGTGGCTCAGAAAGTAAAGAATCTGCCTGCAATACGGGAGACCTGAGTTCGATCCCTGGATTGGGAAGATACCCTGGAGGACATGGCAACACACTCCAGTATTTTTGTCTGGAGAATCCCCATGGACAGAGAAGCCTGGCAGGATACAGTTCATGGGGTCAAAAAGAATTGGACACAACTGAGTGACTAAGCACAGCACAGCACTATTATTTACTTATTAATTTGTGCAAATCAACTAACTTGACCTTGACTACATTTATATTTGAAAATAAACTTTATAATACTTCTGAAAGTGAAAAAACCAGTATCATTTGCCATCTGGAAAAGGTCACTGTCTGACAATTACATAGTTATTAAAATAAAAATATCCATCTCTACACCTCCTGAAATCTCTTGTATGATATTTAGGGGAGTGGGAAAAGGACTTGATTAAAAATAACTGGTATAAGTCCTAGGGCTGCCTCTATAAATCATAAGGGCTGTTTGTGTGTTGAACACTATACATAAGTTGCCTCCATCTCATACTACATATGTATTAGAATAACCATTTCTCAGAAGAGAAAAATTGAGTCTCGAGGAGGCTAAGTAATTTGCCCAAAGTCACATAGATAAAAAGTATCAGAAGTGGAATTAATACTCAGGCCTGACTGACCCCTGGCCCTGGATTTTTCCTATGACATCACCTTGACCTTTCACCCTGATGGCCTCTCTGGGCTTCAGTGCGGTCACCTATAAATGCAGGTAGCAGACTAGACACCCTCTCAAGGCTGTAAACTCCAGAGGCTGACGATGGGACCTGGGACCACAAGCCAGGAAGCATCCCCACCTCTGACTTCAAGGGGTCTGGGCAGCTGTGAAAATGATTGGATTGTCCTGATTAATAAAGGATGCTGGCATCACTGACTGCATGCCTGGAAGGAAACAGACCTCTGACAATTAAGATTAAAAAATGTAAGCACTAAGTTATATCTATTTCTATTGCCCACAGTGTATTAAGTGAGGGCGTGGGAAGGAAAGCTGCTGAAAAACATATATAGCAAAATCCCATTTTGGAGTAAAAAGGGCAAAAAAAAAAAAAAACCCCACATTAGAGTATATATGTATGTAAATGTCTGTTGGGCTTGGAGAAAGACCTGGAACTATAGACACTAGTAGTTACCTTATCTCCCTCATGGAGAGACGGATGAGGGAAAGGAGGAGAGAAGAGGGTATAGAAAGAAAAAAGGTCCATTACAAACTGGAAAAAATTAGCAGGGTAAGTAAAAATGCAAGATATAAAACATTATCTACAACAATTCTGCAAAAACTTACAAATGAAGTAACCATATAAGGGTTGTAATGCAAAAGACAAAAATACTAATTTGATCAGGTAATAGAACTGTGGGCAGCTTTTATCTTAGGCTTGTGCTGTTTGGGTGCCTTCTCTGCCTGCAGAAGATGCCAGAGTTGTGGGTTCATTCCTGGGTCGGAAAGACCTCCTGGAGTAGGAAATGGCAACCCACTCCCATGTTTTGGCCTGGAAAATTCCATGAACAGAGGAGCTTGACCACGCTACAGACCATGGGGCCACAAAGAGTCACACACAACTAAGGAGTGAGCACACGCATATGCTTTTTTATTTTCTATTTTTTGCAATGTTACAGCACAAAAATAATATACTGCATAATGCTGAAAGTCATTAAGAGTAAATGTTCCCCCAATTTCCCAGATACGTCCTGAAAAGAAATGAAATAAAAGGCTCTGTCATGTGCATTGTGCGGAGTGCTATCCTATGGGGCAAACAGGCAGAGTGAACAGAGGCGGTTCTGAATGCCCAGGCGAAGGCTCTCTTTGCACTTATCCTTGATCTGAATTTCTACAAGATTTTCCAAATTAAAGAAGAAGCCCCTCATGAACTATGATTTCATCTACAAGGCTTTCATTTTAGCCATTTAATTTGGATTCAAATGAGCATGGCAAAGCTGATGACAGAAATTCCTGGAGAGCACAGTTCTCATTGGCCAGGTTGGAAATATTCCCATTGATTGACTTTTTGGTTTTGACTCCTTCAAGGCACCCCCAAGTCTGTGTTAATAAGATGAAGGGGTGTCACAGCCCTCCTTAACTGGGAGAAATAAAGGTTTTCATCTTTTATTAAACACTGGAAATGGCTAAAAGTGATACCTCTGAGAGGCAAGGTTTAAAGAAGCAAACTGATATATTTTGCTAATTAAACCATTAAAAACCTCATTTAGGTGTAAATAAGGAAGGCACATTAAATCTTAATGTACAGCATGGAGTGTGAGCTTGGATCTTGTGCTAAGCGCCCAGGCTCTGACCCCAGGAAAGTGATTAAAAATAGAACTCCCACCAAAGCACCTTCTATCCCCTACTGGAATAGGAGGTGCTCCCCTAAAATAAGGCATCATTTCTATATTAGCTCCCCACACCCCACACCACACACACACACACACATACACACACACATACACACACACACACACACACACACAGATCACAGGGAAGGGAGGGTATTTCCCTCAGACCTCCCTCCACCTTCCTGGCTACTTGCAATTTAGGGAATGGCAGCTTTAGGACCCAGCTGAAGTCAGAGGGTCTGTGAACAACTAGGAAGAGCTTGAGCTGGGAAACCAGTGGGTCTGAAACTGGGCCCAGCTTGATGTAGATTCTGGTGCAGCCCCTGGCAGTCCTTTAGATCAGGGTCCCCAACCTGTGGGATCTAATGCCTGATGATCTGAGATGGAGCTGATGTAATAATAATAGAAACAAAGTACTCAGTAAACGTAAGGTGATTGAATCATCCTGAAAAGGTCCCCCATCACATGGAAAAATTGTCTTCCATGAAACTGGTCCCCAACGCCAAAAAATGTTGGGGACCAAGCTGTGACTTATCATCCTGAGCTGTGCCTCCTGCAGTAATCGCAGAGGATTACACAGAGCCAAACTCTCTCCACAGAATTTAGTGAGGATTAAATGAGATCACATGTCTGAAACCAGCAAGTGCTGGGCTTGGTATACTATATATGCTCAATAAATATTTTAGAAATCTTTCCCAAAAAATAAAAATAAAAATTCTGAAAATATAGACTAAAATTGTAATCATATTATTCTCTAAGTGCTTTTGATTGTCTATCATTTCTTATCTTTTCTTACCTGTATTTTCTGTCATGATTTCTATCATTACTCATCTGTATTGCCTAGAACAAATTGATACTACTGTGAAAACTTTTAAAGTTCTTGAAAGATGTTAATTTTCTGCCAGCTTACCACTTGTTATGTGAAGCTACTACTATTTACTCTGGAAGGTAGGTTTAGTTTTATACTCTGTACACTTCTGTATCTTTTTTTTTTTCCCCAACATATGTATTAACTTTTTTAAAATGAAGGAATGAATAAACTAATTTATTTTTTAAAATAAAACATTTTAATGTATAAGTCGCTTCAGTCGTGTCCGACTATGTGAGACCCCATAGATGACAGCCCACCAGGCTCTGCCGTCCCTGGGATTCTCTAGGCAAGAACACTGGAGTGGGTTGCCATTTCCTTCTCCAATGCATGAAAGTGAAAAGTGAAAATGAAGTCACTGAGTCGTGTCCAACTCTCAGCGACCCCATGGACTGCAGCCTACCAGGCTCCTCCATCCATGGGAGTTTCCAGGCAAGAGTACTGGAGTGGGGTGCCATTGCCTTCTCCTTTTAATGTATAAATGAGGACATGAGATGTTGAAGGATGAAGAGCATTTTCAAGCTGGGGAGGGCCCCTTCCTCTGAGTCTGTCTTCTTTCCCTTCAGGTCAGTTTTACTTTCTTTATGACCCTATTGGCAAAACCAATACAGTATTGTAAAGTAATTAACTTCTAATTAAAATAAATAAATTTATATTTTTTAAAATAAGAGAGAAAAACTTACTAGAAAAAATTCTCTTACTTTTTAGAAAGAGATGTCTTATAAGCAACATGGGACAAATGGTAAAGAAGGAAAAAGGGCCAGTGAGTCTTGGAATTTGGCTATGCAAGGTGAGCGTGGGAATAGATGGTGGTGGGCTGTGCAAAAGGCCATAAGGACTATGGAGAAAAAACACCAGAGGCAGGGATACAAATACATCCAGGCACTGATTTGACAGGATCACTCATTCATTCAACAAACATGTGAGCCATCTACCACATGCCAAGCATAATACACAGGGCACAGAGGTGAACTAAGAGGGCCCTCATGGGGCTTAGCATCTAGTGGGGGAAGCAGCAAGTTTCAGTGAATGCACCTTACATCTTATGGTCAGAGCTGTGCAGGACACACTAGGTAATCAGCTTGGAGGAGGTCAGTGAGAGGCTGTCTGAAAAAATGACATGTAAAAAGAGAACTAAAGGATATATAACGACTGGTCAGGCTAGGAGCAAAGGAAATTCGGCCATTCTAGAAGGAGGAAAGTGCATATGTGAAATCCCTAAGACAAGAACAGGTATAATTTCAGTTATACAAAATGAGTTCGTTCTATGATTCTGCTGTCTAAGCTTGTGCCTATAATTAACAATACTGTATTTTGCAATTAAAATTCTGTTTAGAAAGTAAATCTCATGTAAGTGTTCATATCATCATCAAGGAAGGAAGGACAGAGGGAGGGAGGGAAGGAGGAAGGATGAAAGAAAGGAAGGAAGAAAAGAGAGAGAGAAAAACAAAGAAGGAGCGATCAAATGGCCAGGATGGTTGAAGTGGGGAACAAGGTGAATGGGGTGAGGTTGGAGAGGGAATGGGGCAAATCAGGGATAATGCAGGGCTAGGGGCTGGGGCAGCAACTTGGAGATTATCCCAAATGCAATGGGAAGCTATCGAGGTTTTAAGCAGAAAAGTGATGTTATCTGCTTTCCATGCTGAAATGATCTCTGCCTACCAGCTGAGAGTGGAGCAGTGAGAAACATGTTGTCACAGTTCAAATAAAGGCTGTGGAAATAGAAAGAAGTGGATAGATCCACAATATATTTAAGAGGTAGAACTGTCAGAGTTTGTTGCTAGAGTGGGTTTGGAGTTGAGGGATGGAAAAGAAGAGTCCATGGTGACTTCCAGGTTACTGGCATGAGAACTAATAGAGAAGCCCAAGAGAGAAACTGATACACGGCAAAATTTATCCCCTAATATGGGGACCCCAACAGAGAAGGCAATGGCACCTTGCTCCAGTACTCTTGCCTGGAAACTCCCATGGATGGAGGAGCCTGGTGGGCTGCAGTCCATGGGGTCGCTAAGAATCAGATATGACTGAGTGACTTCACTTTCACTTTTCACTTTCATGCATTGGAGAAGGAAATGGCAACCTACTCCAGTGTTCTTGCCTAGAGAATCCCAGGGACAGGGGAGCCTGGTGGGCTGCCGTCTATGGGGTCTCACATAGTTGGACATGACTGAAGCGACTTAGCCGCAGCAGCAGCAAGGCATTTTGTCTCATATCAGTCATAATTCCTGCATTTTAACAGGATTGGGTTAATGTTGTTGTAAGTCAAGAGTGACCACTGCTGGGTATTAAGTTTCCAGGATAGAGACTGTGATTGGAAAGTCCCTGCTTTGCCTGCCCGGGGCATTATTCCAGGCCCCAGGAAACCACCGTTCAAAAGGCATTGCTGTGAAAAATATGGCTGGTAGCTTGATAGGGATTGCATTGAATTTGTAAATTGCTTTGGGTAGTATACTCATTTTCACTATACTGATTCTTCCAATCCATGAACATGGTATATTTCTCCATCTATTAGTGTCCTCTTTGATTTCTTTCATCAGTGTGTTATAGTTTTCTATATATAGGTCTTTCGTTTCTTTAGGTAGATATATTCCTAGGTATTTTATTCTTTTCGTTGCAATGGTGAATGGAATTGTTTCCTTAATTTCTTTTTCTACTTTCTCATTATTAGTGTATAGGAATGCAAGGGATTTCTGTGTGTTGATTTTATATCCTGCAACTTTACTATATTCATTGATGAGCTCTAGTAATTTTCTGGTGGAGTCTTTAGGGTTTTCCATGTAGAGGATCATGTCATCTGCAAACGGTGAGAGTTTTACTTCTTCTTTTCCAATTTGGATTCCTTTTATTTCAAGCTACCAGCCGTATTTTTCACAGAACTAGAACAAATAATTTCAAGATTTGTATGGAAATACAAAAAACCTCAAATAGCCAAAGCAATCTTGAGAAAGAAGAATGGAACTGGAGGAATCAACTTGCCTGACTTCAGGCTCTACTACAAAGCCACAGTCATCAAAACAGTATGGTACTGGCACAAAGACAGACATATAGATCAATGGAACAAAATAGAAAGCCCAGAGATAAATCCACACACATATGGACACCTTATCTTTGACAAAGGAGGCAAGAATATACAATGGAGTAAAGACAATCTCTTTAACAAGTGGTGCTGGGAAAACTGGTCAACCACTTGTAAAAGAATGAAACTAGATCACTTTCTAACACTGCACACAAAAATAAACTCAAAATGGATTAAAGATCTAAATGTAAGACCAGAAACTGTAAAACTCCTAGAGGAGAACATAGGCAAAACACTCTCAGACATAAATCACAGCAGGATCCTCTATGATCCACCTCCCAGAATTCTGGAAATAAAAGCAAAAATAAACAAATGGGATCTAATTAAAATTAAAAGCTTCTGCACAACAAAGGAAAATATAAGCAAGGTGAAAAGACAGCCTTCTGAATGGGAGAAAATAATAGCAAATGAAGCAACTGACAAACAACTCATCTCAAAAATATACAAGCAACTTATGCAGCTCAACTCCAGAAAAATAAACGACCCAATCAAAAAATGGGCCAAAGAACTAAATAGACATTTCTCTAAAGAAGACAACCTGATGGCTAACAAACACATGAAAAGATGCTCAACATCACTCATTATTAGAGAAATGCAAATCAAAACCACAATGAGGTACCACTTCACACCAGTCAGAATGGCTGCGATCCAAAAATCTGCAAGCAATAAATGCTGGAGAGGGTGTGGAGAAAAGGGAACCCTCCTACACTGTTGGTGGGAATGCAAACTAGTACAGCCACTATGGAGAACAGTGTGGAGATTCCTTAAAAAATTGCAAATAGAACTGCCATATGACCCAGCAATCCCACTTCTGGGCATACACACTGAGGAAACCAGAATTGAAAGAGACACATGTACCCCAATGTTCATCGCAGCACTGTTTATAATAGCCAGGACATGGAAACAACCTAGATGTCCATCAGCAGATGAATGGATAAGAAAGCTGTGGTACATATACACAATGGAGTATTACTCAGCCGTTAAAAAGAATTCATTTGAATCAGTTCTGATGAGATGGATGAAACTGGAGCTGATTATACAGAGTGAAGTAAGCCAGAAAGAAAAACAGCAATACAGTATACTAACACATATATATGGAATTTAGAAAGATGGCAATGACGACCCTGTATGCAGGACAGCAAAGGAGACACAGATGTGTATAATGGACTTTTGGACTCAGAGGGAGAGGGAGAGGGTGGGATGATTTGGGAGAATGGCATTCTAACATGTATACTATCATGTAAGAATTGAATTGCCAGTCTGACACAGGATACAGCATGCTTGGGGCTGGTGCATGGGGATGACCCAGAGAGATGTTATGGGGAGGAAGGTGGGAGGGGGGTTCATGTTTGGGAACGCATGTAATAATTAAAGATTTTAAAATTATTTTTTTTAAAAATTAAAAAAAAAAAAAAGGCATTGCTGTGTCAGGCCCTTCCATCCCACCTCTCCTCCCACTTTTTTTTTTAAGCTTTTCTTTTTTCTTTTTAATGTGGACCACTTTTAGAGTCTTTTGAATTGTTACAACATTGTTATAATATTGTTTCTGTTTTATATTTTGGTTTTTTGGCCATAAGGCATGTGGGAACTTAGCTTCCTGACCAGGTACTGAACCCACACCATTTGCATTGGAGGCAAAGTCTTAACCATTGGACTACCAGGGAAGTCCCTCCTGTCCCTCTTTTCTTTCAGCCACATCAGCCTTACTTTAATTACTGAAAAGTGCCAAGCTCTTCCCTGCCTCTGGACCTTTGCACATACATTATTATTATCCTCTTATGCCACTCAGCTGACTTAAATTGTTCATCTCTCAACTCAAGCCTCACTGCCTAGGGGATGCCTCCAGCTTCCTGCTGTTGCCAGCAAGGTTTTGTTGTTAACGCACACTTAGAGCACTCTACCTCCCCTTCACAGGGAATTTCCAATTCCCAATAAAACACTGATAAATGTGACAATTTCATTACTATCTATTTCCTCCATGCATCAATAAAAGCATCAAGAAAGTCTGTTTTTTATCATCCCCAGCGCCTAGCACGGCGCTGGATCCATACTGAAGTGAAAGTTGCTCAGTTAGGCTCTTTGCGACCTCATAGACTATACAGTCCATGGAATTTTCCAGGCCAGAATATTGGAGTGGGTAGCCTTTCCCTTCTCCAGGGGACACGTATTAGACCCTTAAATAAAGGATGAAAAAAGAAATGAATGAGTGAATGAATGGGTGAATGGATAAATAAGTGAACTTCTTTATGGCATCATAATAGATGTGCTTAGTAGTCTTGGCACTGGAGCCATGCCCCTGGTAGGTCTCCCAGGGCGGTTAGGCAGAGTCATCCTCGATCAGAGTAATATGGGAAGTCTTTTCCCAGAGAGGCTAAACTTGCCCTGCAAGTGCTTGGAAGGGCCTTTTGTTTTTTAGTTCACTGAGGCCAGAAATGAGCCAGCTGCTGAGCCAGAAGATGATTGCTGAGGTCAGGGCCCCTGAATCCATGATATTGAACAATTCCATCATTTCTGGCTACAGGAGTGGGACAGCCCACCAAGCACATAGCAAAGCCAAATGGGTTGGGAAACAGATCAAGCCAGAACCCAAACTAAAGGCCAACACATTAGGGATTTTCTAGAAGGGGTGAGGTTTCTAACCATATCCTACAGGAGAATGGGCAATTAGAAATTGGAGAAAGGAGATAGAAGGAAAAAGACAGAGGTCTCAAGCCTGTGCTTGTGTGATGATTGGTCCAGGATGACAGAGTGCTGGGGACTTGTTGTAAGCATCATCTGCTTCTTCTAAGAAGAAGCACAGAGAAGGAAGATTTTCAGATAGACCAGTAGGTTATGTAGTATCTAAGCTACTTTTGGTGATTTTGGTTGTCTGCCTTCAGGAGAAAGCTAAGAATGGCATTCATTGCCTCCATTTCTGAGGCATTTTTGATATCTAGCTAACACTCAGAAAGCTCCACTGTGCTCTGCATCTCACTCACCCAAGATGAGCTGTAATTTTTCAAGAGCCAGACCCTCATCATATAATAATCAAACCAAGATGAACATAGGAGGAATGCAAACAGCACTGCTTCGGCTCAAAGTCAGGGTTGGGTGGGGGGCATTCCCTAGTGAGAGAGACAAACAGAAGAGGCTTAAGTAATCTCCCACTTTCCCAGGATGAGTGGAACTAATGTTTGTACTTCTACTCAATGTATTCAGTTAGAGAAGACCTAGAGCCAGGGTGCTGGAACCCTGCCCTCTTATCCTGAATCCTACTATACTCTCCAACTCTATGGCCTCAGACATATTGCTAAACTTCTTGGATCTTTCATTTCCCATTGTCAAATACCTACTGGTCCAAGAAGCCTTCTCTGAGGAGGTGATATTTGAACTGAAACCTAATTCTGAGACAAATCTAGATGTGAATTTCTGGGGAAAGTGCTTTCCAGGCAGAGGAAATGGAAGGATCCCAGGGCTTGTGGCAGAAGCAAGCCTATTTTATTTGAAGAGTAACAACAATATTTGAAGCTGGTGTGGCTGAAGCAGAGGGAAGGAAGGAAAGACAATAGGAGATTATGTCAGAGAAGTAGTGATGAACCCATATGTACGACCTTAAAGGCCACAGTTTATATGAGGCATGATGAGACCACATCAAGGTATTTTAGGCAGGAGAGCGATATGGTTTACATTTGTAAGAGATTATTCTGGCTGCTGCATAAAGAATGAATCAGGATGGGCAGGAGGCAAGGTATAAGCATGAAGAATATTTATGAGGGTACTGAAGTCATTTCAGTAAGAGATGGTGGTAGCCAGGTTTAGAGGAACAGCAGTGGAAGGAAATGGATTGGGGATATATCACAGAAGTAAAGTCCACAAGACATGGTCATGCATGACATGTACAATCCCAGAAGTCCAACAGTCTTCCTTTGTTTTGTACCATCTTCGTCCTCTTCAGTCCAAGCTGGTAGCATTGCTGCTGAGATGGTCAACTGGATTCCTAAGTCATACAGATAATTGTTTTAGCAAATGGTTGTCCAGCTACATACTTCTCTCCAGAGCATGCCTTTTTTTTTTTTTTTGTAATATGGATAGGTTGATAACTTTCCAAATTTCAAGTTCTAGTTTCTCTACTTCTTCAACTTTTTTCTTTCCTCTTATTCTTTGTAACTATTGATAGAATTGGTATATTTGATTTCTCTTTTTTCTTGTGTGTCATTAACATCTTAAAATTTCTCCCTCATATATTGTTTACTTTTAATTTTTTTAATTAATTATTTATTTTAATTGGAGGCTGATTACTATAAGAAGCCAAGGAGAAGCCATGTTACACTTTCAACAGTTTGTTTAAAAAACAAAAATCTCTTTAGCTAAATATCCGAGTCCATCACTTTTAAGTTATACCTTCCACAGAAGAGTAGAACAAAATGCAGCCAGGTTGTCTGCTGCTTTATAATAAAGGTCACTTTTTCTCAAGTTGCTAATAGCAATTCTCATTTCCATTCAAGACTACCAGCAATTTTAACTTTTATATTTCTAACAATAGTCTCTTCAAGGAAATCTAGATATTTTTTCCTATCATGAACCTCAAAACTCTTCCAGGTCTCATAGGATTCTAGTGAGATGGTAAAGTAGGAAGCACCAGCAATCTGTCTTCCCACTTAGACAATAATTGAAATGGCAGAATGTGTCTGATATGACTATTTTGGAGCTCTGAAGTCAAAATCTTGGAACTTCCAGGAAAGGATTTAGAGAATAAAACATTGCCATTAATTTCTGTCAGTTTTAGTTCTCAGCACAGTAACTGCTAGTCATTTCCCACCCCTGGCCCATGGAAGGCAGCTGTGTGTGTTTCTGTGTCAGCTTGCATACAGCTTGTGGGAGCCAGGGTAGACAAAAGAGACCCTGTCCTCCACATACTAAGGATCTATGCTCTGACTGCTGGCTGCTGCTTCTTATCACAGTGCTGTAAACAAGGAGGTGGACAGTCATTGTTGTACTGCTCATTGTCACAAGTCCCATCCCCTTCAGCTGAGGTGAATTCCAGGGGATGTAAAAGGCTGACACACTTCTCTCCCTTTCATTTTTTTCTTTTTTTCCATTTGCAAGTCAAACATTAAAGATTAGGACATTTTTTTAAGTGATAAGTGGTCAATTTATTTATTTATTTATTTTTACTTTACAATAATGTATTGGTTTTGCCATATACCAACATGAATCCGCCACAGGTGTTCACATACATTTTTTAAACAGCATGTGTGGGGAAAATTAGAAAGTAACCACACATGCCTAAGGAAAATTTCAGAAAAGATCTGAGAAGACCTCAAGTTTAAGTTTACACCCACACTGGTCCTCCACACAGAGATAGCTACAATAACCAAATAAGCAAAAAAAATATAAACAAAAGCCCCCCCCCAAACAAAAAAAAAAGGAAACACTGGGAAAGAGAGAGAATCTGATTTCCAGAGATATCATATTATTAGATTCAAATGTCCAGTTTTCAGTAAAAAGTCACAAGCCATACAGAGAGACAGGAAAGTATGGCTTACTCAGTAGGAAAAAATAAGGCATTTTCCCTGAAAAGGACCTGATGACAGATATACTAGACAAAGATATTAAAACAAGATTCATAAACTTACTCAAAGAACTACATGAAGATGTGTACAAGAAAATAATGTATGAACAAAATGAAAACATCAATAAAGATGTAAAGATCTTTTTAAAAAAATGAAAAATAAATTCTGGAACTGAAAAATACAACCGAAGTAATTCACTAGGAGAATTTGAAGATTTGAACAGGGAGAGTGAAAAAAAAATCTTCAGGCCTGAATATAAGATAATAGAAATTACCAAGTTTAAGAAACAGAAAAAAAAAATCAAAGTTGTTAAGAGAAGGTAGCAAAGAGAATTTTAAGAAATAATTACTGAACATTTCCCCAAATTTGATGAATACATGAATATAAACATCCAAGAGGCTTGAAATACTCCAAATAAAATGAATTCAGAGGATTCACACCAAGACATATTATAATCAAACTTTCAAAAAGCAAAGAAAAAAATCTTGAAAGCAGCAAGAAAGAAGAGATCTTCAATAAGATTATCAGCAAATTCTCTTCAGAAATATTGGAGGCCAGAAGGCACTGGGTAGATAAATAATTAAAATGCTAAAAGAATAAAACTGTCAACCAAGAATGCTATATCCAGCAAAACTGCCCTTCAAAAGAAAGGGAGAAAATTGAGACTTTCCAAGATAAACAAAGTCTGAGGGAGTTTGTGACCACTAGATCTGTCCTTCAAGATATGATCAAGGGAGTCCTGTGATGTGAAAATAAAGAATATTAGACAGTAACTTGGAAGCCAGATGGAGAAATATCAAAAAGGCAAATAGATGGGCTTATAAAAGCTAGTGTTATTATAATGACAATTTGTAACTGTACTCTTTTGTTTCCTACATGATTTAAGAGACTGAAACATTTTTAAAAACAAGTATTAGTCTTATTGTTTTCTACATAATTTAAAAGACTAATGCATTTGAAAGAACTATTAGTTTATTTTTTGAGGGCACAATGTATAAAGATATTATTTTGTGACATTGACAACTGAAAGGGATGAGACAAAACTGTCAAGGAGCAGAATTTTATATATTATTGAAATTAAACTGGTATAAATTCTAATTATATTGTTATAACTTTAGGATGCTAAATGTAATCTCCATGGTAACCACAAAGATAATAGAGAACATACACAAAAGAAAATGAGAATGGAATTTAAGCATTTCACTACCAAAAAAAAAAAAAAAATCAACTCAACCCAAAAGAAGAAAGTAATGTAGGAAATGGAGGGAAGGTGGGGTGAACTGTGTAAAACAAATAGGAAAATAGTAGAAGTCCCTCCATCTCATTACAGTAACCCCCATCCCAACTTGTCTGTGGTTTTGCTTTCTGCAGTTACCTGCAGTCAAAATTCTTAACAAAATTCTAGCAATCAGAATCCAACAACACATTAAAAAGATCATACATCATGACCAAGTGGGCTTTACCCCAGGGATGCAAGGATTCTTCAATATCTGCAAATCAATCAATGTAATACACCACATTAACAAATTGAAAAATAAAAGCCATATGATTATCTCAATAGATACAGAGAAAGCCTTTGACAAAATTCATCATCCATTTATGATAAAAACCCTCCAGAAAGAAGGCATAGAAGGAACATACCTCAACATAATAAAAGCTATATATGACAAACCCACAGCAAACATTATCCTCAAATCCACACACATATGGACACCTTATCTTTGACAAAGGAGGCAAGAATATACAATGGAGTAAAGACAATCTCTTTAACAAGTGGTGCTGGGAAAACTGGTCAACCACTTGTAAAAGAATGAAACTAGATCACTTTCTTACACCGCACACAAAAATAAACTCAAAATGGATTAAAGATCTAAATGTAAGATCAGAAACTATAAAACTCCTAGAGGAGAACATAGGCAAAACACTCTCAGACATAAATCACAGCAGGATCCTCTATGATCCACCTCCCAGAATTCTGGAAATAAAAGCAAAAATAAACAAATGGGATCTAATTAAAATTAAAAGCTTCTGCACAACAAAGGAAAATATAAGCAAGGTGAAAAGACAGCCTTCTGAATGGGAGAAAATAATAGCAAATGAAGCAACTGACAAACAACTAATCTCAAAAATATACAAGCAACTTATGCAGCTCAATTCCAGAAAAATAAATGACCCAATCAAAAAATGGGCCAAAGAACTAAATAGACATTTCTCCAAAGAAGACATACGGATGGCTAACAAACACATGAAAAGATGCTCAACATCACTCATTATTAGAGAAATGCAAATCAAAACCACAATGAGGTACCACTTCACACCAGTCAGAATGGCTGCGATCCAAAAATCTGCAAGCAATAAATGCTGGAGAGGGTGTGGAGAAAAGGGAACCCTCCTACACTGTTGGTGGGAATGCAAACTAGTACAGCCACTATGGAGAACAGTGTGGAGATTCCTTAAAAAATTGCAAATAGAACTACCTTATGACCCAGCAATCCCACTTCTGGGCATACACACCGAGGAAACCAGAATTGAAAGAGACACATGTACCCCAATGTTCATCGCAGCACTGTTTATAATAGCCAGGACATGGAAACAACCTAGATGTCCATCAGCAGATGAATGGATAAGAAAGCTGTGGTACATATACACAATGGAGTATTACTCAGCCGTTAAAAAGAATTCATTTGAATCAGTTCTGATGAGATGGATGAAACTGGAGCCGATTATACAGAGTGAAGTAAGCCAGAAAGAACAACACCAATACAGTATACTAACACATATATATGGAATTTAGGAAGATGGCAATGACGACCCTGTATGCAAGACAGGGAAAGAGACACAGATGTGTACAACGGACTTTTGGACTCAGAGGGAGAGGGAGAGGGTGGGATGATTTGGGAAAATGACATTCTAACATGTATACTATCATGTGAATTGAATCGCCAGTCTATGTCTGACGCAGGATGCAGCAGGCTTGGGGCTGGTGCATGGGGATGACCCAGAAAGATGTTATGGGGAGGGAGGTGGGAGGGGGGTTCATGTCTGGGAATGCATGTAAGAATTAAAGATTTTAAAATTTAAAAAATAAAAAACTAAAAAAAAAAATCGTTAAAAAAAAAAAAATTGAAAGCATTTCCCCTAAAGTCAGGAACCAGACAAGGGTACCCACTCTCACCACTACTATTCAACATAGTTTTGGAAGTTTTGGCCACAGCAATCAGAGCAGAGAAAGAAATAAAAGGAATCCAAAATGGAAAAGAAGAAGTAAAACTCTCACTGTTTGCAGATAACATGATCCTGTACATAGAAAACCCTAAAGACTCCACAAGAAAATTACTAGAGCTAATCAATGAAATTAAAATTGCAGGATATAAAATCAACACACAGAAATCCCTTGCATTCCTATACACTAATAATGAGAAAACAGAAAGAGAAATTAAGGAAACAATTCCATTCACCATTGCAATGAAAAGAATAAAATACTTAGGAATATATCTTCCTAAAGAAACTAAAGACCTATATATAGAAAACTATAAAACACTGGTGAAAGAAATTAAAGAGGACACTAATAGATGGAGAAATATACCGTGTTCATGGATCAGAAGAATCAACATAGTGAAAATGAGTATACTACCCAGAGCAATCTATAGATTCAATGCAATCCCTATCAAGCTACCAACGGTATTTTTCACAGAGCTAGAACAAATAATTTCAAGATTTGTATGGAAATACAAAAAACCTCGAATAGCCAAACCAATCTTGAGAAAGAAGAATAGAACTGAAGGAATCAACCTGCCTGACTTCAGGCTCTACTACAAAGCCACAGTCATCAAGACAGTATGGTACTGGCACAAAGACAGACATATAGATCAATGGAACAAAATAGAAAGCCCAGAGATAAATCCACACACCCATGGACACCTTATCTTCGACAAAGGAGGCAAGAATATACAATGGATTAAAGACAATCTCTTTAACAAGTGGTGCTGGGAAAACTGGTCAACCCCTTGTAAAAGAATGAAACTAGAACACTTTCTAACACCATTCACAAAAATAAACTCAAAATGGAATAAAGATGTAAACGTAAGACCAGAAACTATAAAACTCCTAGAGGAGAACACAGGCAAACACTCTCCAACATAAATCACAGCAGGATCCTCTACCCATCTCCCAGAATACTGGAAATAAGAGCAAAAATAAGTAAATGGGACCTAATTAAAATTAAAAGCTTCTGCACAACAAAGGAAACTATAAGCAAGGTGAAAAGACAGCCTTCAGAATGGGAGAAAATAATAGCAAATGAAGCAACTGACAAACAACTAATCTCAAAAATATACAATCAACTTATGTAGCTCAATTCCAGAAAAATAAACGACCCAATCAAAAAATGGGCCAAAGAACTAAACAGACATTTCTCCGAAGAAGACATACAGATGGCTAACAAACACATGAAAAGATGCTCATCATCACTCACTATCAGAGAAATGCAAATCAAAACCACAATGAGGTACCATTTCATGCCAGTCAGAATGGCTGCAATCCAAAAGTCTACGAGCAATAAATGCTGGAGAGGGTGTGGAGAAAAGGGAACCCTCTTACACTGCTGGTGGGAATGCAAACTAGTACAGCCACTATGGAGAACAGTGTGGAGATTCCTCTGCCTTTTCTAAATCCACCTTGAACATCTGGAAGTTCTCAGTTATCCAAATGTAGAAGAAGTTATCTAAATGTAGAAGAATGATACATTGTACCATTATTGTTGTTGTTCTGTCACTCAATTGTGTCTTTTCTAGTAAGTCTGCTCTTCACATCAGATGAGCAAAGTACTGGAGCTTAAACAAAATTAATCAAAATAGAAGTAAGACCTAATAAAATATGAAACAAAAGCTTAAAAGAAAATGTGAGACAAAATCTTTGGCAATGATTTATTGGATATGATGCAAAAGGCACAGATAACGAAAGAAAAAATGGACATATTAGACTTCATGAAATTTTTTAAATTTTGTGCATCAAAAAACAGTATCCACAGAGGAAAAAGGCAACCCACAAAATGAGAGAAAATAATTGCAAGACATATATCTGATACAGAATTAATATCCAGAATATACAGAGAATGCCTAACATCAACAACAACAACTAACCAACTCAATTCAATAATGTGCAAAGGACTTGAATAGACATTTCTCCAAAGAAGATACACAAATGGCCAATAAGCACATGGAAAGATGCCCAACATTACTAATCATTAGGGAAATGCAAATCAAAGCTACAGTGAGACACTACCTCACACCCATTAGGATGGTATGTGTAAAAAAATAATAAACAAACAGAAAATAATAAATGCTGGTCAGGATGTGGAGAAATTGAAACCATTGTGCACGTCTGGTGGGACTAGTGCCGTCATTATGGAAAACAGTTTGGTGGTTTCTCAAAAAATTAAAAATACAATTATCATGTGATCCAGAAATTTTGAAGAGTGTTTGCACACATGTTTATAGCAGCATTATTCACAATAGCTAAAACATGGACTCAATCCATCTATCCATTGATAGATGAAGGAATAAGCAAAATGTGGTTATATAAACACATTGGAATATTTTTCAGCATTATAAAGGACAAAATTCTTCAACATACTATAACATGGAAGAGCATTGAAGACATTATGCCAAGTGAAATAAGCCAAACCAAAAAAGACAAATACTGTTAATTCCACATGTATGAAGTACTTAAGGTAACCAGAATCATAGAGTCAGAAGATAAAACTGTGATTGTCAGGCGCTGGGGGAATGGGCTGTATTGTTTAATGGTTAGAGTTTCAGTTTTATAAGATGAAGAGTTATGGAGATCAACGGTGATAATGGCTGTACAATATTATGAATTTATATAATATCACTGAACTCTACCTAAAAATGGTTAATTTCATGTTATGTATATTTTACCACAATAAATAATTGGGGGGAAAACACAAGTAGAAACAACACTCTCATGCTCTATTCAGTACTCAATTCCAAAGCCATTTCCACATTTTTATGTGTTTGTTACAGTATCCCAGAGCATTGGGTTAGCAAGAAGAGGGTGGGAAAATAAGGAATCTTGGATCATATCCAGATATTTAGCTGGATTGGATGGGTGGATATTTATGCCCTTTTCTAATGTGAGAAGATACAGGAAAAGTAAATCAGGGAGGGACTGTTAGACATCTATTTGAAGAGGCAAATAAAGTGTTCAGAAACACAAACCTGAATTTAGGAAAGAATTCTAGGTTTGAAATAGATATTTGGAGTTATACACAGTTGGTAATAAGAGCACTAAACAGATGCACTTAGGTGAGAAGACAGTCAAGAATTGACCCTGATGCCTTCCAACACTAAGCACCATCCTAAGAGTCTATGGAGTGCCAAAAATCAGGGAGCCTAGCATTTTGGAGAGGGTGGATGGATCAAAGGTATCTCTCCATTGGATCAATGGTATTTTAAGAAGAAGTTAGACTAGTTGGTATGAAGAGGTGACTACTCACTTGGGAAACATGATCTTGTTGGTAATCTTGACAAGAGTGATTTCAGTGGCATTGTAGGGATGAAATTTTGAGCTCCAATGGGTTGAAGAGAGAATCAGCTCAGTTCAGTTACTCAGTCATGTCCGACTAATAGAGGCCCCATGGACTACAGCATGCTAGGCTTCCCTGTCCATTGCCAACTCCCAGAGCCTACTCAAACTCATGTCCACCAAGTTAGTGATGCCATCCAACCATCTTCTGTTGCCCCCTTCTCCTCCTGCCCTCAGTCTTTCCCAGCATCAGGGTCTTTTCCAATTAGTCAGTTCTTCACATCAGGTGCCAAAGTATGGAGCTTCAGCTTCAGCACCAGTCCTTCCAATGAGTATTCAGGACTGACTCCCTTTAGGATTGACTGGTTTGATCTCCTTGCAGTCCAAGGGACTCTCAAGAGTCTTCTCCAACACCACAGTTCAAAAGCATCAATCCTTCAGCTCAGCCTTCTTTACGGTCCAACTCTCATATCCATACATGACTACTGGAAAAACCATCACTTTGATTAAAAGGATCTTTGTTGGCAAAGTAATATCTCTGCTTTTTAATATGCTCTCTGGCTTGGTCATAGCTTTTCTTCCAAGGAACAAGGGTCTTTTCATTTCATGGCTGTAGTCACCATCTGCAATGATTTTTGAGCCCAAGAATATAAACTCTGTCACTGTTTCCATTGTTTCCCCATCTATTTGCCATGAAGTGATAGCAAAAGACGCCATGATCTTAGTTTTTTGAATGTTGAGTTTTAAGCCAGCTTTTTAACTCTCCTCTTTCACTTTCTTCAAGAGGCTCTTAAATTACTCTTTGATTTTTCTGCCATAAGCGTGGTGTCATCTGCATATCTGAAGTTATTGATATTTCTCCCGGCAATCTTGATTCCAGCTTATGCTTCATCCAGCCCAGCATTTCACATGATGTAAGAGAGATTCACATGAAGAGAGAATAGGAGGTAAGAAAGTAGTAATGGCAGTTATGGATAACTGATTTGATAAACCTTGCTGCAAAAAAAAGGAAAAAAAGAAAGAAAGAAATTGGGACCGTAAAGTAGGTTTAAAACAGTGTGATAGAAAAGGAAATACCAGAACATTATTAGGGATCCAGACAGAGGGCAGGTTGAAGCCAGGAAACAGTCCTGGTATAACACCAGGGCTTTCCATGGAGGTCTTGGTCTCCCCCATGGAGAAGGAGGTGCCCTGCAGGAATCTGAGTGAGCTGGACACCTGCCTTAGCAGACTCTCTTCTGTTCTTACCCAGGAACCTGAAGAGAAGAAGGGGGTGAGGTGGAGAGAAGCAGAGATCAAAGAGCCAGGAAAAGAGCAATTTGAAAGGACAAAGAAGAAAGACAAGTACCAGCATGAGTTCTGATTCTGTCAGGGCAGAAACCAATCTGTGAGAAGAAAATCTTATTAGACACTCATTTTCTATCTTCTGGTAAGTTTTTCTAGTCAATAAGTTTAGTTTTCTTTGTAGACATAATTAAAACTTTAAAATTTTTTTTTTTAATTTTAAGCAAACTCCTAGGCTTGGAGAAATCTGTGTACTGTGCTCTGGATCTTGTCTCATCCATCTTATTTTCACTCTTCTTTTCTATTTCTCTCCTCACTTGAATTATGTGTCCCTTCCTGTCTCTGGGAGTCAATGAGCCCATACATAAAGTGAAGTTGGATTAAACAAGGACCCCCAGTAATCTTCTCCATTGTGAAGTTCTATTTCTGTGTCTCAGATGATGTGGAAAGAAGCAGCCACCCGTGAAATACGATGTGAACATTCCAACGGCACCCCAAAAGGTACCTTCACTCTAATTTTGTCTTCCACTCAGCCCCTTTGGATTAAGCTATGAAAGATAATCATCATAGTGTGAACTGGGGGCTCACAATGGTTGACTCCTGTATACTTAATGTATATCATTCTATCTCTTCTGAGATTCATATTATTACAGCGCTGAGCATTCCTATGAAATCTTTTGTAAGCCAAAATGGTGTAAAATGAAGAAGCAATTTTTGCTTTTCACCTTTTATCGTAAAAGCAAAAATCCTCTTCAGAAGTTTTTTGATTAGTGAAGATAGGTACTAATGTAGATCTTTTAAAAAAGCAAAGTGGTATAAAGTGAACTTTCAAAAAAGTGGAGGATACCTGTATTTCCATTTTCATGGTGAACAAGCAAAGATCAGTGAAGTTAGTGTCTTGCCTAAGATAGCATAGGAGGCAACGTTGGTTCTGCCTGATCCTAAAATCTGAGTCTAACCACCAGATCTCCCAGTTGCCACCTCTTAATGCTCTATCCCACTTTACTGGGTTCCACCCTGGACACTAGAAATGCAGGGTCATTGAGCTTTGAAAAGAAGAGTGAAAACCATGCACTAAGCAAACTAGGGCAAGGGGAAGTTACTACCATAGCTAGGAGAAATGGCGTGGAGGCAGAGAGGCTCTAGCAACAGGGCAACAGTTCTCTCCAGATCCCTCCTCCCCAAAACATGCTTTGTGACTGCAAGCAAGTCCCTTCACCTCTTTGGGTCCCAGAGAGGTGAAATAAACCTTGACCACTTTATTTACTGGTCAAGGTAACCAAGTAATTTTTCTTCTGACCTGAAGGAAATGGCAACCCACTCCAGTGTTCTTGTCTGGAGAATCCCAGGGACAGAGGAGCCTGGTGGACTGTGGTCTATGGGGTTGCAAAGAGTCAGACACGACTGACGCAACTTAGTAGCAGCAGCAGGCAGCGCTGTCGCAGGGTGAGAAGAGATAATCTGGGACCAAATGTATTGCAGGTAGATGAAACATCCTCAGCCTCACTGCACCAGGTGGAGGGCCTCAAGTCCACTTTTTTAAATTGTTGGTCTGCATCACAAAGCCACAGAATTCAACCAAGGCCTTAAGGCAGCCATCTTTAAAAGAAAAAAAAATCCTGTCTTCTTCCAGAAACCCCTCACAAGGGTAAGACTACTTTTGCCCTTGTCCCTTGTTTAGGGAGGAAACCACATACTCGACTATGTCAGCCTTCTCATCTCCCTTTGCAGGTGCTGGGTGAGGTTAGGCTGGGGTTGTTGATGCATCTTTCTTATTTTAAATGCAAAAAAAAAAAAGAAAATAAATGCAAAGCAAAAGAGACATTGTTTGTCTTGAATGCAATATAAAGCCCCAGTGCATTTTTCAAGCTGCTAATGTACTATTGGTCTAGCATTCGTCTCTGTGGCAAACACAAAACAAGCCAAAACCTAGCAGATTTGAGGCGATTGTTTCCCTGTGAACGTAATCAAACAACCTCTAAGGAGGCATTTTCTAATTTGCTTTTGCATCAAATCCTTAAATTTATATAAATAGTGCTGAAAATGAAACCCTTGTGTCCTTGTAATATTGCATCTGATTTCTGGAAACTGAACTTCCCCAGATTCCAAAAAATTAGCAATAACTGAACATCAAATGTGTAGTATCTAGAGTGTTGCTCTTCATCATCTGTGCAGCTGCAGGGATAGCAGTGATCTTTAAAGCAGCCTGTCCACTGAAGCTTTGCACTTGTATAGGATCAAATCATAAATATCTGCTGGCAAATCCATGGCTCAAGGATCTTACCCAGGCTTCTAAGATGTGAAGCTGATTTCCTTTCCATAGTAGACTTGTCTTTCTTTCATTTGGAGAAAGACAGAGAGATTATTGAATCATTAGAATAATTGGTCTCCAATAAGTAAAATTTTCTTCAGATGATTAGACTAATTCTATAGGAAAAAAAAAGTAATTTTCTAGTAAGCTCTGATGTCTTCTTTTTACTCAATGAAATGATCACTCCTTTCCCCATCCACCTTCTTTATTATATACGAAGACAGTAGAAATTTGCTTCCTATTAAGAGGCAGTTCTCTGTGTTCAGGAGCTGATACTGTGGTCCCATAGGCTTCTTTTCAGTGGGTGCCCAGGGACAACTCTCTGGTAATATTGGTGGGAGAGAAGACAGGTGTGGACATCCAGGGACTTCCAGTCACTCTCCTTCCAGCCCTTAAAGCCAGGCAGCAGCTGAGTGGTAACCAACTATACCCCTTGTATTCAACTCCACAAGTGTTTACTAAGAAAGGAATTGGACTGCCAATGCTGAACTCAACTGTTCTGTGCTTAGTTGCTGTCATGTCTGACTCTTTGCAACCCCAGGCACTGTAGCCTGCCAGGCTCCTTTGCCTATTGGGATTCTCCAGCCAACAAAAACTGGAGTGGGTTGCCATGCCCTCCTCCAGGGGATCTTCCTGACCCAGGGACTGAGCCCAGATCTCCCACACAGAAGGCAGATTCTTTACTGTCTGAGCCACCAGGGGAGCCCTGTAACGAGAGTCCAACCAAGAAGGAAAGGAGAATGAAGGGGCCAAAACTCACACTGACCTGCGTTTCGATTTTGGCTCCACCTCCTAATAGCTGTGGATCTCAGATAAGTGGATTAATGTCTGTAAACTTCCTTTTCTGCCAAATGTGAGTAACATCCTAGCGCTTCCATCAGAGGTAAGGTAATGTTACAGGGCTGGCACACAGAGCCTGGCACCCACTAAATGTTCCATAAACAGCAAAGGGTATAGTTGGATCAGAAACAAGAGGAATGAGATGAGCCACGAAAGTTTTCTTGGAGTATGCATGTTTTAAGTGATTTGACCAGGGCAAAAAGACCACTTCTAATGTATGGCTAGCTGGACCAAAAGCATGACCCATACTGAAGACACTAAAGAAAATGGCCCAACACCCACCCTGTAACCTCCTTACCACCAACAACCCAACTCATCAGTCTGGAGGCTCAGGGAATGCAAGGTGGTTCTTAACATTTGTCTATTTGAAGATGAAATGAAACAAAATCCTAATCGCAACAAACAGAATTTCCCAAGTATTCCAACTTGGGGTCAACATGGTGATTTGAATTAGCATCGAGACTTCAGATAAAGGTGCTCAGTAAACTCTTGTTTGTAAATGACAGTGCCGTCTCCATTATCTCGGATAACAATGATTAGAATACCTTACAAATTAAGTATAGTATCCATTCACTATAATTACCCAAAACACTAGTATATTTGCTTTCTGCATCTGCTTTTGAAAGAAGTTTTTTAAAAAGTTCAAAACTGGTATTTAGCCTTTTTAGAATAAATAATCTTCCATAGCTTAGCCTGTGCTCCAATAATATTCAACCAAATCTCTTACACCTTTCTCAACTCAGTCCTTGATACATGGGAGATAATATTCAGGGTGAGGACTTAAGGTTCTGCCTGATCCTTCAGTGTGAAAGAAGACTCCACCATGGCCACTAAACTGTCCTTGCTAAGGCAAGAAAGTGGACTCCTCTGTTTTCATAGAATTTAGGAGCTAGAAGTGACCTTAAAGGTCACCAAATCCAATCTCTTCTTTCACAGATGGAAAAATTAAGACTTGAAGAGAATGAAAGACTTATTCAAAGTAAACAAGCTAACAAACAGAGCTAAACTTAAATCTATAGATTTAAATACCTGACCTTTGGCCACCTCTTGTGTGCTAGAAAGACCATTAATAAAATGAAAGCCAACTTAATAAACCAAAGCTAGAGTAGATTAGTGGAGAAGGCAATGGCAACCCACTCCAGTACTCTTGCCTGGAAAATCCCATGAGCGGAGAGGCCTGGTAGGCTGCAGTCCATGGGGTCACTAAGAGTTGGACACAACTGAATGACTTCACTTTCACTTTCATCCATTGGAGAATGAAATGGCAACCCACTCCAGTATTCTTGCCTGGAGAATCCCAGGGACAGGGGTGCCTGGTGGGCTTCCATCTATGGGGCCGCATAGAGTCAGACATGACTGAAGCGACTTAGCAGCAGCAGCAGAGTAGATTAGATTGATAGGAAGAGATCCATAGGTCAGAGTCTCCATTCCTCATATACTTGGATAATCAAAATTTAACTACTTACTACCCTACTTCCCTGGTGGCTCAGACAGTGAAGAACCTGTCTGTAGTGTGGGAGACCTGGGCTCTATTCCTGGGTTGGGAAGATCCCCTGGAGGAGGGCATGGCAACCCACTCCAGTATACTTGCCTGGAGAATCCCACAGACAGAGGAGCCTGGCAGGCTACAGTCCATGGGCTTGCAAAGAGTCAGACATGACTGAGCAACTAAGCACAGCACAGCACCCCACTTTTTTATTTAATGAGCAGCTTCATTCTTCACCTATGTCCTCAAGAAGTCATTCTAAGTCTTCCTTCCATTCAGAACAGTCTGTTTCTCATATTGATTTCACCTCTACATTGGTCACAATTTACAACACATACTTTCATTATCTCACTCAGAAGCAGGTTCATTCACCCTAAACCAGTGATCCCCAACCTTTTTGACAGCAGGGACTGGTTTCGTGGAAGACAATTTTTCCATGCACCAGGATGGAAGGAGGGGGTGGATTTGGGATGATTCAAGTGCATTGCATTTATTGTGCCCTTTATCTCTGTTTTTATAACATTGTGATATATAATGAAATAATTATACAACTCCCTGTAATACAGAATCAGTCAGAGCTCTGAGCTTGTTTCCTGCAAGTAAATGATCCCATCTGGGGGTGTTGGGAGAGAGATGGGGAGGGGATGTAAATACAGATGAAGTTCACATGCTTGCCCACCACTCACCTCCTCTGTTGCTTCCCAGTTCCTAACAGAGAACACCTGCCCTAAACAATTGACAGCCTTTATCATCTGGTAATGCATCCTGGGTAAATCGTAGGACTCTGTGAAATGCAGACTTTCTTTGGGTTAGGAATCTATCTTCTCATATTCTCCAAAGTAGAGATTTCAAAATAGTTTTATAGACTGGCTGCATCAGAATTACTTGCAGAGTCTTTCAAAAATGCCTGTTACTGGGCTCCACTCATAAAAATCCTAATTCAGCAGGTCTAAAGTGAACATTTCTACAAAGCTCCCCATGTGAACCTAAGGACTAACCAAGATTTGCAGCACCCCACACTAGACTAATATCCCACACAGCCTCAATAAATACCTGCTAAATGACCTTTGAAGGAGAGATTCAAGTCCTTTCCACAAAACCAACAATTTCTGAGATATATAGGAGATTTTTGAGTGTATAGCTGTTCAGTTCTAAAGACTGCAGGGCATTCTCTTGTCATTTTCTTATTCAAAATTGTAATGGAATTAATCTCATTTTAGGGATAATTTGTTACACACCGTGCAGCTGGATGACTAGAAGATATTTAATCATTAATAATCCAAACAGAACTTAGCTCCAGTGTGATGTAAAGGTATTAAAAATTACCTTTGGATCATTTGACAAATAATGTCAAAGAAAGAGGGAGAAAGAAGATGAAAGCCTGGGAAAGGGGGATATTCCTTTGCCAAGACCAAAATAAATTGCACCTACTTTATTATGACAACTGCTCTGCCTGAGAGAGTTGAAAGGAAGATCATAAATAAAGATGCTTATGGCCAGAGGCCCAGTATCTGCCTGGAAGCCAATGGCCAATGCTTAGCTATGTCTTCCTTGGTCCATGCCAAAGCTTCAGACACATTACCAATAACTGGAGCCATCAAGGTGACCCAGGCTAGGTTTGAGCTGTCCAGATGTTGGGTGTGGTCATCTATTTTAATAAGTTTTACTAGCAATGAGCAGATGGCTTGAAGGGTAGAGGACAGTTAATGGAAAGATACACAATTATCATAGCAGGGTGAACAAGAAATTATATGAAGGTCCCAGAAAGGACCCCTAATTTCAAGTTCTGAGCCTTAAGCCCAGTCTGATACTTGGGACAGGGTAGGGACAAGGGTCTTCTGTCTGCATCTGTGGGAGAACTAGCTTATCAACCTAAAGAGACACCAGGAGGTCAAATAAAGAGACAAGTTAGTATTCTATCATGCATATGGATAAGGGCTGTCGCAGCTTGACTGATGATAAAGACAACTTCTGAGATACATATTTTTTTAAACCTGCTGGCCTTTTCTTGCCTCTAAAATAACAATATCACAAGAAGAGATGAGCCAACTGGCTCACCTCCATCAGCAAGTGGTCCCGATGAGAACCGCCCATGCTCTGCCCCTGAACAATGTGACACTCTGCTCCCCAAACAGCCTGATCAGCAAACCTTCCAGCATCTTCACGTCAGCACCTCAGTACAGCAAAGTCATCTTCAGAGCAAAGAGAAGCTCAAGGAATTTGGAAAGAAAGGAATGTGGGGACCTAGAGACAGTGAACTCAGAGGACTGATGTTATCTTGCATGGGTGCCTTTTCCTGGACAGTCAGGAATAAATGAAGTAGTGGGAAACAAAGAGCAACAATTGCCATGCTTGTCCAGTGGGATACATGTGAGATAACTCAAATAAGGCCTCCCAAAAAGATCCCCCAAATCTTAGAACATCAGAGCTGGCATGCTTTTAGAGATCTCATAGGTCAGTCCTCTCGGTTGACTCATGGGGAGAGTGAGGCCAAAGAAGTTGGGTAGTTAGGTGAGTAACTAGCTAGGGTCAAAGCTCATTTGAGAAGCCCAATTTTGTGTAATTGTCTATGCTCTTTCATGCCATGAAAAGGAAAGGCATGACGGATAGCTGGATGGATGAGTGGAGGAATGGATAGATGGATGAAGGGATGGGTCCCTGGCAAGTAGAGCACTTGCAGTAATACAAATCCGCTTTGAAAGCTGAGATCAGCAGTTTCTTCTTTCACTTGCTTCTTCATCTCCTTCATCTCCTTTAGTTGCCTTAATTCTCCCATAATTAAAGCAGTGAAATTTGAAAGTTGGAACCAGTTTTAAAGTCATTCTCTTTAATATATACCCTCACCTCTTTGCTGAGCTTATTCTCATGACTTTATCGTCTAAATGATGACAATCCCCAGATTTGTATTTCCGACATGGACCTTATCCTGAACTTCAGTCTTATCCATCCAGCTGTCTCTGCCTCATCTCCCCTTGTATGTATAAAAGATCTGTCAGACTTAACATGATCCAGCTGGACTCCCGATCTCCAATGCCCCATGCCCGATCCTCCCACAGTCTTCCCCATACCCATTAACGGCTACTCCCTTCTGATGGCTTTAGCCAAAATCCCAGGAACCATCTTTAACTCTGTTCTTCCGGTCACTTCCTACATCCAACCCATCAGCCAGTCTTGCTTGTCTTGTTCTAGCTCATCAAAACAACCAGATCTTATACTCCCTACCACTTACTCTGATTCAAATCTTGGCCCAACCTAACATGACCCTTCAGCTCTCCTTGATTCCAGTTTGCTCCCTTTCAGGATATTTTCAACAGAGCATCAGAGAGACCCCGTTAATAAGCAAGAGAGATCATGTCACTCTTCTGTTCAAAACTTTCTGAGAGTTTCCCATCTCACTCAGCATGAAAGCAAAATTCCTCCAAATGAACCACAAAGCCCCACACAATCCCTACACTCTTACTTCCTCCGTCCACCCCAGCCATATTAGGACACTCACAAACACTGAAGCCTGCTCAAATCTCACAGCCTTTGCCCTTCTTGCTCTCTGCCTGGGCTCCTCTTCCCCCAGATTTCCATCTGGAGCACCCCTTCATCCCCTGCATGGCTTTATTCAAATGTCACCTTCTCTGTGAGACATTTTCAGGCTGTAAAATTTACAGTTACTCCCTCCACAACAAAACTTCCTCTCCCTTCCCTTCTTTATTTTTCTTCAATGCACTATTACTTCACAAGCAGTCCATATTCCACCAAGAAGTAGAAGAAAGTTGAATCATTCCCGAAAAGAGCCACTTTGTCACCCTTGGTCTTCTGCTTCCTTTTCACAGAGACTATACAAAGTTACAAGGCTTGACTCTTTCTACATTTCCCTGGAAATCGGGCACTAAATCAGAGCAATGGGCTGAAATTAAAGATATTGATTGGCTTAAATGGAGCACATTTTCCAATACCTAGCTTAAAGGAGAAAAACCTCTCTTGGTGCTGTCAAGACACTACATTTTGCAACTCTGAAACAAATGCCAGGAGAATGTTGTCTTTCTTTTCACTTTTCTCCCCTGTGATTTTTTTTAATAGTATTTTAATTCAACCTTTGTTACTTAAAATCAGAAAAAAAAATTCAAGTAAAAGTATCAACATGGCTTGGGAAAGAACTGTTTCGGCAAAAACTGAGATTCTCCCTGGGTAGTAGGGGTTTAAAGACAAGGTTCGGATGATATTACTGTCTCCCAGATTCAACCATTCAAGGACTCTTTCGGTTATTTATTGTCGAAATGACTCAGCAATCATACAGTCATAATTGCTATAAGAAAACAGGCTGATCAATCACTCATGTTTCATCATTATCATCCAGGCTCCTTTTTCTGTTTTCTGCACTCACCACTTTTCCATTCATTAAGGAACATAATGCTTCATGAATACTTGTCTCTAGAAATATTCATCATATTTTATGTGACTGGCCATACCCTTCTTCCTCCTGATACCTCTTGTTTGGGCTTCCCAGGTGGCTCAGTGGTAAAGAATCCACCTGTCAAAGCAGGAGACAAAGGTTTGATCCCTGGGTTGGGAAGATCCCCTGAAGGAGGAAATGGCAACCCACTCCAATATTCTTGCCTGGAAAATTCCATGGACAGAGGACCTGGCAGGCTACAGTCCATAGGGTAGCAAAAAGTGGGACATGACTGGGCAACTGAGCATGCATGCACCTGTATATTTAACCATTTATCTCCCCAAGCATTAACTCCCTTAGGGAATGCTAATCGTTGTAACAATCCGTTGTTTGTTGAGGCCTCAGGATGTTGTCAGAGAAGGCAATGGCAACCCATTCCAGTACTCTTGCCTGGAAAATCCCATGGAAGGAGGAGCCTGGTGGGCTGCAGTCCATGGGGTTGCTAAGAGTCAGACATGACTGAATGACTTCACTTTCACTTTTCACTTTCATGCATTGGAGAAGGAAATGGCAACCCACTCCAGTGTTCTTGCCTGGAGAATCCCAGGGACGGGGGAGCCTGATGAGCTGCCTTCTATGGGGTCGCACAGAGTCGGACACGACTGAAGCAGCAGCAGCAGCAGGAGCAGGATGTTGTAGAGAGAGAACTACCTACTTGATCTCTTTGTTTCTAAACTTGCTTCCTTAAGTCAACTAAAAATTTGACTTTTCAAATCCCCTTTTCAAAAGTCAATCAAATGTTGTCCTTCTTCTTCCTAACAAGGAACCCTGGAATGGATTCCAACGGAGATTAGAACTAAATCCAAATTCTGCAGCCTGTTTCTTTAGGTCCTGCATGATCTGTTCACTGGTTCCTTCTAATCCTCCTATCTTACCTCTTTTCCCTCATTTATTTCACTCCAGCCACACTGGCTTTTTCTTTCTTCTTCTATGAGCCAAACTTATTCCTGCTTTAAGGTCTTTGCACATTTTGCTACCTTTCTCTAACCAGCTACTCCCTGAGATGCCTGTGTGATTGATTCCTGCAGACAGCACAGGTCCCAAGCCCCTTGTCTTCTCTTCAGAGGCCTTTCCTGCCCACTCCTGGGAGTTACCCTCCATTGTATTACTTTTTGTAGAACTTATTACAAGCAAGAATTCTTCTATTTATTGATTTGCTGACTTGCTCTGATCTGACTTTGCAAGGAGAATCTAAGTTCCACTAGAACAGGGGCATTACCTGCCTTGCTCTTTGCTGCATCCCTGGCATCTAAGACAGTTCTCAACATGGAACAGAAGCCCAATAAAAATTTCTAGAATAAAAGAATGAATACATGATCTCACTCAATCCTCACAATAGCCCATTTCAGACAATGGAGGCTTACCAAAGTTTAATTATTTTCTCAAGACATTGGTCAGAGGCAGCAATCATGTCATGTCTCCAAAACCTCAGTTATTAATAGGTTAGGACTCTGTTGGGTGTTTTTTTTTTCTTTTTCTCTGATGTTTAAAGAGATTCTCCCATGTTTACCTACCTCATCCAGATCTAGGATCATGGAGGTAAGGAATCTCAGGTTTGGATGGATTGAGAGAGCACCAATATCAGTCCCCACTTAGGAGCTGGGTATTTTCCCCAGCATCCTGCTGTCTATACACACACAATCTCAACACAGACAGACTTGGTTAGACTCAATCCCAGCGGAGTCATCTTTGACAGTGTCCTCTCTGGACCTCGCTCCCTTACTCTTATTCTCAAAATGGGAACATTCCTCTTGAAGTGAAGTGAAAGTCACTCAGTCGTGTATGACTCTTTGCGACCTCATGGACCATACAATCCATGGAATTCTCCAGGCCAGAATACTGGAGTGGGTAGCCTTTCCTTTCTCCAGGGGATCTTCCCAACCCAGGGATTGAACAACCCAGGTCTCCCACATTGCAGGGTTGCTTTTGAGATGAAATAAGATAGTATACAGAAAACATTTAGTACTAGGCCTGGAACATGATAAGTACATGATAAAAGTTTTCTATTTGTAATGTAGTAAAGTAATGCTAAAAATTCTCCAAGTCAGGCTTCAGCAATATGTGAACCGTGAACTTCCAGATATGCAAGCTGGTTTTAGAAAAGGCAGAGGAACCAGAGATCAGATTTGCCAACATCCACTGGATCATCGAAAAAGCAAGAGAGTTCCAGAAAAACATCTACTTCTGCTTTATTGACTATGCCAAAGCCTTTGACTGTGTGGATCACAATAAACTGTGGAAAATTCTGAAAGAGATGGGCATACCAGACCACCTGACCTGCCTCTTGAGAAACCTATCTGCAGCTCAGAAAGCAACAGTTAGAACTGGACATGGAACAACAGACTGGTTCCAAATAGGAAAAGGAGTACGTCAAGGCTGTATATTGTTACCCTGCTTATTTAACTTATATGCAGAATACATCATGAGAAATGCTGGGCTGGAAGAAGCACAAGCTGGAATCAAGATTGCTGGGAGAAATATCAATCACCTCAGATATGCAGATGACACCACCCTTATAGCAGAAAGTGAAGAAGAACTAAAGAGCCTCTTGACAAAAGTGAAAGAGGAGAGTGGGAAAAGTTGGCTTAAACTCAACATTCAGAAAACTGAGATCATGGCATCCGGTCCCATCACTTCACGGCAAATAGATGGAGAAACAATGGAAATAGTGGCAGATGTTTTGGGGGGGGGTGCTCCAAAATCACTGCAGATGGTGATTGCAGCCATGAAATTAAAAGACGTTTGCTCCTTGGAAGGAAAGTTATGACCAACCTAGAAAGCATATTAAAAAGTAGAGACATTACTTTGCCAACAAAGGTCTGTCTAGTCAAGGCTATGGTGTTTCCAGTAGTCATGTATGGATGTGAGAGTTCAACTATAAAGAAAGCTGAGTGCTGAAGAATTGATGCTTTTGAACTGTGGTGTTGGAGAAGACTCTTGAGAGTCCCTTGGACAGCAAAGAGATCCAACCAGTCTATCCTAAAGGAGATCAGTCCTGGGTGTTCATTGGAGGGAATGATGTTGAAGCTGAAACTCCAATACTTTGGCCACCTGATGCAGAGAGCTGACTCATTTGAAAAGACCCTGATGCTGGGAAAGATTGAGGGCTGGAGGAGAAGGGGACGACAGAGGATGAGATCATTGGATGGCATCACCGACACAATGGACATGGGTTTGGGTGGACTCCGGGAGTTGATGATGGACAGGGAGGCCTGGCGTGATGCAGTTCATGGTTGCAAAGAGTTGGAAATGACTGAGCGACTGAGCTGAACTGAACTGAATGATGTGGTGGTGGCTGAATATATGGTATGGAGGTGTGGGGGTGGGCAGGAGAACTGATTCTGGTGTCCCACAGATCTAGGTTCAAATCCTCCAAGTTGGCAGTTTTGGGTAAATTTTGTAAACTGGAAAACTCTGATTTCTTTATTGTAATAAAGGATTTATTGGATTTGCAGAATAAAGGGGCACATTTAAAGTACTGAGTCCAAATGGCTGCCCACAGTGAGCAAAAACTAAGAGCTATTAGCATCGTCTCATCAAGTGAAGCTAAATTGTGGGAGGTAGGGGGAGAAAGGAGGTAATCTCACTACTTCTTCCAAGCCTTGACTCCATGATCCTAGGATTTCTCCAGTCCAGCCAACCCCCTCTTGTCTCTGCTCAGGGCTAAGACACCAGCCACTTGCCTTCTCCAGCTCTCTCATCACCAGTCCTGCCTTTTCAGAGGCTAGGCCAGCCACCTTCTCCCAAGATCCCAATACCTTCCTCTGAAACTCCCCAAAACACAGAGGAATGGTGCAAACACCCCTGCACTCAAAATCCTGCTTAGCTTTCAGAGGAGGGAAGAAAGTTGCAGGCGTTGACGTGGAAGTTGCTCTGGATCAAACTGTGGTGGTCCATGGCATCGCTCCCACACACCACCCATGGGGCTTGTCTGCAGAAAACACACTGTTTCATTTCTCTCTTTCTCACTACCAGTTGGACAAACTTTGAGGACCTTTTTAAGACATTCGGGATATTGTTTCCCAGCATATGTGGGCAGCGTTACTACTACCACCCCCTCAGGACTACTTAACAACATCAGCAAAGCAATTAAGCCCAGTTTTCAGGAAAATGCCAGCGGCTTTGCAGTGTCTGGATGGGAGTCTCAACCCAATTATTTCCAGCTAGTTGTGAACTGCGGAGAAGTGGACTTTACTTCATTAGAACTTCAGCTCCCACTGATTAAAAGTCGACTGTGCTGGAGACAGTAAGGAAAAATGAAACAATTAAACTTGTCATCAATAAAATTGCTGTGTATTCCTCAACACAGGGTTTTACTTCTCTCCAGAGGAGTGATTAAAATGAACTGATTGAACTATAATTTGATTGACTGGAGAGCCTCCATCCATTGCGCTGAAACTGAACTTTCATTCCCTGCTCCTCTTAGACTGAGACATAAAACCTTCCTGCAGTCCTGCCAGAGCCCAGTGCAGACACTCTGAATCCACCAGGTGGTGCTGGCCCCACCCAGTGATCTGCTGAGCGACCGTGGTAGGCAAAATAATGCACCTCCAAATACACCCACACCCTAACCCTGAAGCCTGTGAATATATTACCTTTTGGGACTTGGTAGATAGGATTAACAGAGAAAGCAATGGCACCCCACTTCTGTACTCTTGCCTGGAAAATCCCATGGACGGAGGAGCCTGGTGGGCTGCAGTCCATAGGGTCACTAAGAGTTGGACACGACTGAGTGACTTAATTTTCACTTTTCACTTTCATGCATTGGAGAAGGAAATGGCAACCCACTCCAGTGTTCTTGCCTGGAGAATCCCAGGGACGGGGGAGCCTGGTGGGCTGCTGTCTATGGGGTCACACAGAGTCAGACACGACTGAAGTGACTTGGCAGCAGCAGCAGCAGATAGGATTAACGTTAAGGGCCTTGAAAGCGGAGATTATCCCAGATTATCCAGGTGGAACCAATCTGGTCACCTGAATTCTTAAAAGCAGAGAACCTTTCCTGACCAAGTCAGATGAGCTGGTGTGATGAGAAGAGTCAGAAACATGCCACAGTGCTGGCTTTGGAGGTGGAAGAAGGGGCCATGAGCCAAGGAATGTGGGTGGCCTCTAGGAGATGGAGAAAACAAGGAAATGGGTTTTACACTGGATCCTGCAGAAGGGAATGCAGCCTGATGCCATCTCCCATTTAGCATAGTGAGACCCTCGTCGAACTTTAGTTAGCCCCTAGAACTGAAAAATGATATGTTTGTGCTTTTGTAAGCCACTGAATTTGTGGTGATTTGTTGCAGTGTGTGTGTGTGCTCAGCTGTGTTCAACTCTGTGTGACCCCATGGACTATAGCCCACCAGGTTCCTCTGTCCATGGGATTCTCCAGGCAAGAATACTGGAGTGGGTTGCTATGCCCTTCTCCAGGGGATCCTCCCAACCCAGGGATCAAACCCATGTCTCCTGCATTGGCAGGCAGGTTCTTTAACACTGAGCCACCTGAGAAGCCCAATTTGTTGCAGCAGCAATAGAAAAAAACATGGATCTGGGCAAGACTGTGCAAGAAGGACAGGCACTGGATACTCACCCTCACCATTCAGAGGCTGTAGGCTGCAGTTGGATGCTGGGAGGGAACCAGATAAGTACCGTGATGCTGTCTGGCATGTGTGTGATGCAAGGACTTGGGAGGATAGCAGATGGAGAGGAAAGGCCTCAAGCCCTGAACATGCTGTGCAGCCTCTTCAAAGCCACTGACCTACACAGTTTACAAAGTTGTATTTCACAGTTTAGCAAAGAATCTGGACAGAGTAGGTGCTAAGGAAGTGCTGAGTGATTTAAGTTTGAATGGAAATGTGCCAAATGAATGAATGAACGAGTCAAAAAATAAATATGAATCAAATGAATATTGATTGTGAGTAAAAAGGTCATGGGACTCCCCTGGTGGCTCAGATGGTAAAGAATCTCTCTGCCACGCAAGAGACCCAGGTTCAGTCTCTGGGTTGGGAGGATCCCCTGGAAAAGGGAATGGCTACCTACTCCATTTTGAACTGTGGTGTTGGAGAAGACTCTTGAGAGTCCCTTGGACAGCAAGGAGATCAACCCAGTCAATCCTAAAGGAAATCAGTCATGACTATTCAGTGGAAGGACTGATGCTGAAGCTGAAGCTCCAAAACTTTGGCCACCTGATAAGAAGAACTGACTCCTTAAAAAAGACCCTGATGCTGGGAAAGATTGAAGACAGGAAGAGAAGGGAACAACAGAGGATGAGATGATTGGATGGCATCACCAACTCGATGGACATGAGTTTGAGCAAGCTCCAGGAGTTGGTGATGGACAGGGAGGCCTGGTGTGCCACAGTCCATGGGGTTGAAGAGAGTTGGACACAACTGAGCGACTGAACTGAACAGACCCACTCCAGGATCCTTGGCAGGAGAATTCCATGGACAGAGGAGTTTTGAGGGCTACAGTCCATGGGGTCACAAAGAGTGAGACACAACTGAGTGACTAAGCATATACACACGAAAATATCACACCCATGCTTGGTAACTTGGACACTTTCGGTCTGGAAATTAGGTGTGCTTTACCACATAGAATCCCATGGAAACCAAGGAGAAAGACCAGAAGGAGGCAGAGTGTAGGCCCACTTTCTAATTTCCTTTATGCCTGTGGATGCTTCAAGCCTATTTCTGGGGCTTGTCTGAGATTTGTGCCTAAATTTGGGGACAGAATATGAGCTCCAGTTGGGACTTACCATATGTCTTAGGCAGCTCATGCTGCCATAACAAAATATCACAGACTGGGTGTCTTCAATCATAGAGATTTGTTTCTCACAGTTCTGGAGGCTGGCAAGTCCAAGACCAAGGTATTGGCTGATTCAGTTCCTGATAAAGCCTCTCTTCCTGGCTTAGAGATAGCCGACTTCTTGCTATGTCCTCATATGTTCTTTCTTCCAGGTGTGAGCTCAGAGAAAGAGAGAGAAAGTTCTTTCCTCCTTTTCTTATAAGGCCACTAAGTCCCATTTTAAGCCTCCACCCTCATGACTTAAGCTAACCCTGATTACCACCCAAAGGCCCCATCTCCAAATACTGTCACACTGGGGGTTAGGGCTTCAACATATGAATTTGGTTTGGGGGGAAGGGTGGGGCACAAGTATTCAGTCCCTAACACCATAGCAACCGTGACCTTGGCTGACTCACTTAGCCTTGAAAGTGAAAGTGTTAGTTGCCCAGTCTTTGCAACCCACTGGACTATAGCCCTCCAGGCTCCTCTTGTCCATGGAATTCTCCAGGCAAGAATACTAGAGTGGGTTGCCATCCCCTCAGTGACCTGTGTTAACACATTTGAAAGTCTCAGCTTGGGATGTGAGTAACAGAGAGAGTACCTATCACTCCCAGGCTCTGTGCCAAGTATTCTTTGCATCAAACCCCTTACCACTCCCAACAGCTCCGTACATATTGATAGTATATTGTCATTTCCATTTTATATGAAAAGAAATGTATAAAGCCTAGAAAGATGAAGTTGGTAGTTCAAGATTATAATGACAGAACATGTGGACTCAAGTCTATTTGAGACCAGAACTAGGATTCTTAACATAAGGGAATGTTATGGCTGAAACTAACATGATGGTTGCTTGAAAACTCTTCAGCAGTACACTTTAGGGAGCTAGGAGAAGGCAGTTAAAGCATGTGACTCCTCTCTATTAATAAGAATTCAAAGGAAGCTCTAAAATTCGTACAAATGAATAACCAGTATGTGTGTGTGCGTGCATGTGCGTGTGTGGTTTTGCCTGTGTGCGTTTGCAGCCTTCATGCAGATACTGTCACAGTGCGAGAGAAATGCTCCACGTGAAACAAAGCACTGCAGAAGGCCTGCCATCCATTCACACGGTGTTCCCTAACAACTGGTACCTGCTGCCATTTTCCACTGGAAGAGAAATGTGATTTCTGCATGTCAGGTGACAGTCTTTAAAAGGCCTCCAGTGATTCATATTTCAATGTGTATTTAATCCACCTTGGCAAACAGCTTATGTGGGGCCTCTCCACTGCTTTCTTCCTAGCAACCAAGGCTTTTCGTCATCACAGCTTTAAATGGGCTCACATTCACTTTGCATGTGGGACTCAGGTTCCTGACACCAAGGTCTGCCTCTCCTCTGCCAGCTCACCGCATTGAAAGAAAGATGAATCAGTGCGGCTTCTGCCTTGGAAATGAGTTCAGTGTCAAAGGCTCATGTCCCATCTTGTTTGTGACAGTCCTCCAGCACAATCCAGTAAGTCATGTTGTTCGGAAATAATGAGCCTATGCAAGTCTAGCTTGTCACTGTGGCCGAGCTGAGACTGTGCTGCTCCTTTATTCAAAGGCTGGGCCCCTCACTCTAGCCTCTGGACAAGCCTCCACAGGGCCTACCCACTAGTCCCCACAAGGAAGGACAGGAGGCATGGGAGAGGGAAGAGGGAACCTGAACTTTCTGAGTAGTATCTGACTCTGCAGGTCTTCTTGCCCTGACTTCACATTTTGCATCTTTCCCCAGGCTTTTAAAAAAGCATCTGTATACCAAGGACTTTAGTCTCCAGCCAAAACGCCTTCACCACACTCTAGGCCCAAAAAGCCAATACCAAGTTTCCATGTCTACCTGCAGGCCTTATAGATGTCTCAAACTCAACATATCCAACTGTTTGATCCCCCACAGGCACATACCCACGTTTTCTCTCAGTCTTACCCACATCAGTTAATGATGCCCCTGTTTCTTCAGGGAATCATCACTGAAATTCCTCTCTCCACTCTGACATCAAACCCATCAGCAAGTCTGGCTGACTCTACTTCCCAAATATACCTCAAATCTACCCACCTCCCTTCGTCCCAAATACTACTGCCATCCCTGAAATATCACAAAACCCTCTTGGTTGGTCCCTCCATGGCTATTCTTGTCCTTCTTCCAAATGAGTCACCTCACTTTATTGAGAGTGATCTTTTTTAAAATGAAAAGTTGTATCACATCACTCCTTTGCTTAAAATATGTCTATGGCTCCCCTTTGCACTTGAAATAAAAATCTCAAGTTCTTTAATTGGCCTATGATGCCAACGAAGTCTAACTCTTACCCTCCTCTGGGACTGTATTTCCTGCCTCTCTTCCTTCCCCTCACTTAATACAGTCTAGTTAACCTGGCTTCCTCTTGGTTCTGCAAACATGCAAACTCTTTAATATGTCATGGCCTTACACATGCTGTTCTATCTGCCTAGAAATCTCTTACCCCTGCTTTTCCCATGGTTGTCTCTTTTTATTCCAGTAAAGAACCCAGCCTTACTATCCTATCTACATAGTTTATTCACCTTCCTCGTTGCAATCATACTCTACCATTTCACATGAGTCATTTTATAGGCATAACCCTTTGCTTTTATCCATTTTTGTGAGTGTGAGTGTGTGCCTTCTCAGTCGTGTCCTACTCCTTGTGACCCCATGGACAGTAGCTTGCCGGGCCCCTCTGTCTGTGGGATTTCCCAGGCAAGAATACTGGAGTGCATTGCCATTTTCTACTCCAGGGTATCTTCCCAACCCAAGGATCGAACCCGCATCTCCTGTCTCCTGAGTTGGCAGGCGGATTCTTTGCCACTGCACCACCTGGGAAGTCAGGCTTATCGATTTTTCCCTATCCTTTATTGCCTATCTTCTCCTCTAGCCTAGAAACCTGAGGTGGCCTTGTTCCATGCATAGAATAGAATCAATGCTCAGTAACTCTTTAGTTAATTAATAGCTACATAAATGAATGAATGACTTGCCCCAAATTCACAGCTGACAAGTACCAGAATTTAAACCCAGGGCTGTCCCCTCTCCACAGTTCATGCTCTTAAGATTACCTTATGGCTTTTGGATTCAGAGTTGGTCATTGGCAAAGTCATGTGTCTCCCATCCAGTCCATGCTGCCAGGAGTCCAGCATCCCTAAGCTGCCATTCCCACTAAAAGTTTCAGGGTAGAGGTGGAATTCTAGGCATCCAACAGGAAGAAAGATGTGAGGAAACTCAATGTACCCTCCAGGCAGCCTTGTGATCTAACCTATATCCTATATTATCCCCAAATAGGACACACACTCTGCTTCTACAGTTGACAGTGGAAAGGAAAACCAACTTCTTTCCCCAAACATTTCCACTTGCCCATGGGTCCCCAGAAAATAAGTCCTGCTTAGGTTGGGCCATGAAGGCTTTTCAGTGGCCTAAGGAGCTTGTTACAAATTGTTTTTGTATCCCGTGCCATATTCTGTAGCCCCACCTGATTTCTATGCAGCTGTGGGGGCATCTCTGAGCATCAGCATCCCACCTCGACTGTGTTTCAGCATCTCTCCATTTCTTTCTGTCCCAGAATATTACCTGAATCCACAAATGTCCCAGATCTTGGCAGATATAGCCCCAAAGTGCATGCTGGATAATACCTCTAAAAGGGCATCCTCAACCTAGGGGGCATGGGAGTCACTGGGTAAACCAGCTTCCTGTTCTTTAGAGTGACAATTCTGTAGTGTATTTTGCATGATTCTACAGAGGGTTCCCAAAGGAAACCGAATCCCGGTTGCCCAGTGTGGTCAATCACTACATGATATAATTTTTATTGGCTTTTCCCTCTGTTTGGTTTTCTCTTTTTCTCTCTGCTTCCTCATTCTGCTTACTTGGATCACTCCCATAGTTAAACCACTTACCCTCAAGCCTATGTCTCTGGCTCTTCTTTCAGTGTTAGGGTTAGGGTTAGGGTTAGTCGCTCAGTCATGTCCGACTCTTTGCAGCTCCACAGACTGTAGCCCACAAGGCTCCTCTGTCCATGGAATTCTCCAGGCAAGAATACTGGAATGGGTTGCTGTTCCCTTCTTCAGGGGATCCTCCCAACCCAGGGGTCAAACCCAGGTCTCTCACATTGCAGGCAGATTCTTTACCATTTGAGCCAACAGGGAAGCCCATTTTCTTTCAGGGCCAAACTGAAATAAGAAAGACTCAATCCTTCTATAGTTGGTCACCACTTAAAAACCCACATAGTGTTTGCTGGGAACTGAAGCTGAAGAGAAAAAAAAGTCAAGTGTTGGCTCAGAGCAGTACTCAAAAAATGAGTAAGTTTGGAAGTACACACCTTGCAATAGGAAGAAATATTCCCAACTGAATTAGTTCCTGGACCTTGACATCAGTGAACTTGAGTTTCTGAGGTCTTCACACTCAGCTCTAAAACTTTCCATAACTTCCTGACCCCCTTAGCTTGTCAGATAAGCCTCTTATGATCTGGCTCCCACTTACTCTTACAGTCTTACTCTTCTCCCTATAATGGTTCTTTGAAATCTCTACACACCGCATGGCCAGTGGAAGACCAGAACCTCTCCACCTGGAGGCCTTTGCCTCTCAAGCCTCCATCCACCTTGCTTAGGAGTCATCCAGACAGGCCAGCTGCATGGTCGTTCAACCTGTATACACTCCGACCCACACACAGAAAGGGGCCCAGGCTTGGTTCATTGTTCTACTGCTGCCATCTTAAAATTCTCAATTACTTTTGAACAAGGTGACTTGCATTTTATTTTCCACTGGGTCCTGAAAATTATGTAGCTAATTCTGCCTCCAGAGTAGGAGTTATGAGATTTGACTTTCAATTTATCTTATAAGATTGTTAAGAGATTTTAACATTATCTCATGTCAGAGCAGAATCTCTTCATCACCCTTCACCCTTTAGGCCAAAATATTTTTTAAAGTTAAAGGTGGATTATTTAAGAGAAGGAAAAAAAATTTCAAGACTCTTCCCAATTCCTTAGTGAATTTGGGACCAAAGGCAAAGCTATCCTAAAGTCCCCAGGAATGTCACATATTCCCAGGTATTCAAGAAATATTCCCTAAAAGTAGAGGTTTTACCTGTGAGTAGCAAGGAGGGTGATTCCAAGGGTACTCTCTTATACTTCCTCTGTTGAGTCTCAACATCTTATTTTAGTATTTTGCAGGTCTTTAAATACCCATGGTTTATTTATGAACTGAGGGTTATTAACTGTTTGAAACTTCATTAAGTCCTTCCCTGGGGATAGTCTCGGCTGAGGTCCTTTTAGATGATCCCTCCCCAAATATCTGTCTAATTTAGATTTAATAGAACAGTTTATTGTATGTTGATAAAATAATAATGAATTAATAAAGCCTTCACTGAGACTTAGGTAACAGATACATAATCTATCGTTGTTAAAGCGCCATGCAAATGTTTTTAATAATCAGCATTTAATATGCAGCCACCCGGACGTAAATCCAGCCTAAACACACATTTGGAAACTCATTTAAAGCAGCTCATGAGTTTCTTGGAGACGGGAAAACACTGAGGCCAAATGTGCTGCAGGACGTCTGGAGTCCTTGAGTCCCTTGGAGCCTGGTAGGCATCCTGGGGCCTTATCCTAGGAGAGGCCGGAATCCACTGTTGAAAGATGCCCCTGGCTTCCTTTCCCCAACATTGGGTTTGTAGATTCTTGCTGGTTCTTCTATGTATTATTCAATGCTCCATCAGGAAAGGAAATCAAATACATGATAACCATATAAAAGTCTGCCTGCCATACAAGAGACCCATGTTTGATCCCTGGGTTGAGAAGATCCCTTGGAAAAGGGAATGGCTACCCACTCTAATATTCTTGCATGGAGAAATCCATGGAGAGAGGAGCCTGGTGGGCTACAGTCTATAGGGTCACAAAGAGTCAGACACAGCTGAGCAACTACCACAATTTGAATGTCCATGTTTATTTAAACATTGCAAGAACAGCTGCTGGGACTTCCCTGGTGGGAAGTAGTTAAGACTGCCTTGCAATGCAGGGAACACAGGTTCAATAGCTGAATGGGGAACTAAGATCCCACAGGCCTCTGAGCAACTAAGCCCCTGTCCTGCAACTACTGAGCTCTTGAGCATGCTACAACTAAGACCTGACAGAGCCAAATAAATTTCAAAAATGACAGCTGCTGAGTTGCTTCACAGAGTCACCTCTGTGCAGACTTTTTCATACAGGGGGTCTGCATCAAATATTTAGCCCAAATACAGTAAAATTTAGCCTTTATCTCCCTTTCCTTTTGTTGTTGTTGCTGTTTAGTCACTAAGTAGTGTCCAACTCTTTTGTGGCCTCATGGGCTGTAACCTGCCAGGCTCCTCTGTCCATGAGATTTCTCAGGAAAGAATACTGAAGTGGGTTGCCATTTCCTTCTCCAGAGGATCTTCCCAGTCCCGGGATTGAACCCATGTCTCCCGCTCTGACAGATGGATTCTTTGCCACTGAGCCACGAGAGTGAAGAGAAAGTCGTTCAGTTGTGTCCGACTCTCTGTGACCCCACGGATTATACAGTCCATGGAATTCTCCAGGCCAGAATACTGGAGTGGGTAGCCTTTCCCTTTTCCAGGGGATCTTTCCAACCTAGGGATCAAACTCAGGTCTCCTGCATGGCAAGTGGATTCTTTACCAGCTGAGCCATGAAAGAACAGCCACTAAAATGTTTCCTGCACCTTATTCTTAAAATAATGTTGGTGCATGGGTGGCTGACATTTGCAGTCATCTTGGATTTGTACAAAAAGTCATATCAGGTAGGGATTTTCATGATCTGTGACAAACACTCTGGAGATGAATAGGCAAATTGTCATATTGAATACACTCAGGAGGGCTCCCACTACAGCACTTCCAAGAAGCCAGCTCTCCTCACAGATAGAGACCTATAGCATGGCCAGACTGTCTCTACCACTCACCAGTCTCAATGCTGTAGTTTCCACCATCATCACATTTCTTTGGGATTAACTGTAAAATCAGGAGTTGGTGAAGTGAGAGAATTATTAGATTTAAAACTACAAGACTTGACTCAAGACCAATACACCATCTTCCCAGTTGTTTATCCTTTGAGTCCCTTCCATCTTGTAAACCTGTAGGAGGACATTGGACTTTATGAACTTTCAACCCTTCTATTCTATCCCAAGTGAGACATTTGATTTCATTAGTATCCATAATCATTTTAGCACTGATTGAGCTCAATATGGAAACACTTTGGAAAGCAGAGAGCCGGTCAGCGAGGGCATGTCCATTTGTAAGACAAGCAATTCTGATGAAGACAAAAGATTGGGGAGTATTGGGCAGATAAGTTCTAGCATGACACCCCAGTGGGAAGCTCACTGAGGTATGAGGTGGGGACATCTTCAGAGCAAAGAGAAGAATGAGGAAGGATGGGAAGTATGACAAAGGGTAAAAACCCCTCACTTTGTGGGCCTCTTGGCCAAGAGTGGCCTCTGGTCCTTGGGAGTAAGACATCTAGGTCTGTGTGCTTCAGTCCATGCATAAGAACTAGACTGCATCTGGAGGACTACTGCTTGACATACAATCAAGCAATACTGGAGTGGTTTGCCATTGCCTCCTCCAGGGGATCTTCCTGACCCAGGGATCAAACCCATGTCTCCTGTGTCTCTTGCACTGCAGACAGATTCTTATAGGTAAAAGGTTAAATAGTGGATAGTACATAGTAAGCACTCAACTCACATTAGCCAAGAGTCCAGATCCATTCCCATGTGAGCATTGTCAATGATTCTGAAGACCTCTCTACTAAGTCAAAGCCACAAGAGAAGAAGCAGAAAGGGCCTCTGCTTGCCCTTTGGGTCCTGTAACAATCCCTCTTCTGTGGCCCCTTCATCTAGGCTGAGTGGACTTATTTACAAGGGTCTAGTTAATCACGTCCATCTGTAATGTAAATGGGCTTCTCATTATGCTAATGCCAGCACTAGACATGCAAATCCATAAGCATTTGCATGCCTAATGCAACAGTTCTTGTCCATCCTGCTCTGTTGCTATTTACTATCCAGTTTTTATGACTTATGGATTTCCAACCCTTTAAATTTATATCAGCACCGTGACATATCTGCAAGCAGCGACAGTTTTATGAGCACTAAAAAAGCTGCAACACACCACCACTAAATACTAATGACATAAATGGTAGCTGTAATGGCCTCTATTTTTATTACAATACCAAACCTCAATATATTGCAATTACCTCTACACTCAAGCCAGACCAAGCCACACTGTACAGGAACCAGCCCAGGGAGAGAGATGTGACCCCAGAAGAGTTCCCAGGTCAAGCCTGTCTGTGGCACTGAGGAGCTACAGTGGCAGGAAATGTCCTCTGAGAGTTTACTGGGGATCAGAGATCTTCATCAGGAAGAGATGCGCCTGGATTCTGAGGTGGGTCTCACAAACCTCAGGGATGGCTTAGGGATGTTCACAGGTTTTAGCCTTGCCACTCCCTGCCTTCCCCATGAAAAAGAATAGAACACAGGAAAAGCTATCCGTACTACCAGGTCCCAGTCCCAACTGAGCCACTAACTTGCTGTGTGACCCTGAACAAATCCCTGCCCTCTCTGGGCCTCAGTTCCCCATGAGGAGCGGAGGAACTAAATATCTCTAAGAATGTTTCCAACTCCAACATGCTGGGACTGACTCTGTGGAAACTTCAAGCCCAAGACATACACATTAATTTTCTCCAGAATGAAAATACATCCACCAGGACATTTTTATGCCTGATTTTATAAGTTCTGATTTTACACCTTAAAAATAATAACACCTTGAATTTATTTGATGGCATTTTCCATCTGAAACACTTTTCTGTCTGTTATGGCATTCATTCTGTGTCCCGGGAGAGTGAGCCAGACAGGAACTATTCTTTCCATTGCGCAGGTAGAGAAACTGAGGTGTGGAAAGAGGACAGTTATACAATACACCCTTGCCAGCAATGGGATTAAACCCCATATCTTTGTGGATGGTTTTCCACTAAGCCATTTCTCAATGCTTCCAGTGGCATCTCTTACAAAATTTTGTTGTTGTTTTTGTTGTTTTTGGTTTTTTTTTTGGCTCCTGCACTGTGTTCCTGGGAGAGGTACCTCACCAAGAAATTATTCATCACTAGCCTCTCAGTATGGACTAGTACACAGGATCACTTTTCCTGGGGATAGATAGTCAAGGGCAAGCTTGGGGGCGGGGGGGGGGGGTCAGCTGTAGGGTATATCTGTTAATGTTACATTGGTTCTATCCATGGGGGCACTTTTTGGGAGTAGGAGGCCTGAATGGAAGATAGTGTATGGCCAGAAAATAGCAGGAGTGGAACAGGCTTGAGAGAGAGGGTCAGCGAGGACAAACCACCCAGTCAAAGGCCAGTTCTCCTTTCGTTTGCGCTCCAGGTCATGATCTATCCTCAGGGTGAGAGGAGGGCCCCATTGGCTCAGCAGAGTAGCTGGTACAGAGAAGGTACTCAACCAATGTTCGCTGAGTAGAAGAATTTCTCGTGATCATCACTCAACTAAGACAATTAATTAAAATCTATCTGAAATGAAAAGAAAGTGCCAGGACTGGCTGAAAAGTGGTGTTATAGATTGAGTTATGTCCCGCAAAATTCATATATTGAAGCTCTAATTCCCAAAATGACTGTGTTTGGCACTAGGGCCTTGAATGAGGTAGTTAAGGTAAAACAAGGGCTCCCCTGATTGCTCAGACTGTAAAGAATTCACCCTCAATGCAGGAGACCCAGATTCGATCTCTGGGTTGGGAAGATCCCCTGCAGAAGGGAATGGCTACCCACTCCAGTATTCTTGCCTGGAGAATTCCATGGACAGAGGAGCCTGGCAGGCTACAGTCCACGGAGTCGCAAAGAGTCAGACATGACTGAGTGATATTCACTTTTACTTTAAGGTAAAATGAGGTCATAAAGGCAGAGTTCTAATCCGATATGAGTGGTTTCCTTGTAAGAAGAGAAAGATGCTGGAGAGGCAACCACAGAGGGAGGAACTGTGAGCACACAGCCAGAAGGTGCTTAGCTGTAAGAAAAGGAGAGAGGCCTCAGTTCAGTCACTCAGTCATGTCCAGCTCTCTGTGACCCCATGGACTAGAGCACACCAGGCTTCCTTGTCCTTCACCAACTCCCAGAGCTTGCTCAAACTCATGTCCGTTGAGTCAGGGATACCATTCAACCATCTCATCCTCTGTCGTCCCCTTCGCCTCCTGCCTTCAATCTTTCCCAGCTCAGGGTCTTTTCAAATGATTCAGTTCTTCATGTCAGGTGGCCGAAGTATTGGAGCTCCAGCTTCAGCATCAGTCCTTCCAATGAACTTTCAGGACTGATTTCCTTTAGGATTGACTGGTTTGAATTCCTTGTGTCCAAGGGACTCTCAAGAGTCTTCTCCAACAACATAGGTCAAAAACATCAATTCTTCAGCACTCCGCTTTCTTTATAGTCCAACCCTCACATCCATACATGACTACTGGAAATACCATAGCTTTGGCTAAGCAGACCTTTGTTGGCAAAGTAATGTCTCTGCTTTTTAATATGCCATCTATGTTTATCATAGCTTTTTTTTCCCCAAAGAGCAAGTGTCTTTTAATTTCATGGCTTCAGTCACCATCTGCAGTGATTTTTGAGCCTAGGAAAATACAGTCTCTCACTGTTTCCATTGTTTGCCCATCTATTTGCCATGAAGTGATCAGACTAGATGCCATGATCTTAGTTGTCTAAATGTTGAGTTTTAAGCCAGCTTTTTCACATTCCTCTTTCACTTTCATCAAGAGGCTCTTTAGTTCCTCTTGGCTTTCTGTCACTAGGGTGGTGTCATCTGCATATCTGAGGTTACTGATATTTCTCCCAGCAAAAGAGAGGCCTCAGGAGAAACCAAACCTGCCCACACCTTGATCTTAGACTTCCAGCCTTCAGAATTGTGAGAAAATAAGATTTTGTTTAAGGCACTGAGTCTGTAGGTAGCTCCTTATGGCTGTGGTTGGCTGCCTCAGAGTAAAAGCTGCAGCAATAACCTTCACCCCACACTGTCAGGAAGATCCCCTGTGGAAGGAAATGACACTCCACTCCAGTATTCCTGCCTGGGAAATCCCATGGATAGAGGAGCCTGGCAGGCTACAATCAATGGAGTTGTAAAAGAGTCGGACATGACTTAGTGACTAAACAGCAGCAACAGATGGAGATATGTCTTGAGAGGCTGAGGATATAAAATGACAGGGAGAGGCAGACTTATCTTCAAGAAGACATCTTAGACATTTCAAAATCTAACTCATGAATGAATACGATATGGGGAAACTGTCCAGTAAACTGTAGGTAAAGAGCAGATAATAAAGAGGTGAAGACCCCCAATATACGACAAGTACTTGCCCCAGTACCACACACTGCAAAGTAGTTACCCAGATATAGGCATGTATTTTGTGGGACTTATTTTTCCAAGGGGTGGGGGACTTCCCTGGTGGATCAGTGGCTAAGACTCCGCATTCTCAGTGCTGGGGGCTGGATTCAATACCTGGTTGGGGAACTAGATCACACAGTCTGCAGAGTTCTCATGCCGCAACTAAAGATCCTGCAGGCCACAATGAAGATTGAAGATCCTGTGCACTGCAGCTAACACCTAGAGCAGTCAATAAATGATTTTTTTCAATGTTGTATCTCCCCTATGGGGTCTGAAATTAACAGCCCATCTCTTTAGTAAGGCGTTGTACTTTGGCATCAGAACAGTTGATTGACTGAAGATTTCTATATCACTTAGGGTTTGAGGTAGAGGTCATAAGCAGCAGAAGTACTCCCTGCCCACATGGCTTAAACAATATGAGAATCCTGTAGCAAAAGGATCCTGTCCACAAGTCTGTTTTCAGGCAGGGCTGGAAGCAGAAGCTTAAACCATATCACCAGGACGTGGTTTTCTGCTGTGCTATTCTCTCAGATCCATTTTCCTCTGTGTCAATGTGGTTGTCTCCTTTCTGAGCCCATAATGCCTACTAGTAGCTCCAGAACACATTGTTTTCTCACATGTCATTGGCTAAAGTGGGATCACTGGAATATCCCTGAACCAACCCCCCAAAATTTGAGACTCTGACTGGTCAGACCAGAGTCACATGCATGCCTGGAGTCCAAGGAAGAATCTGCTTCATCTAAAGCAAACTGCAGGAGGAGGGGAAATGGGGTTTATGTCTAATTGAAAAATGAGCATTGTTACAGAAGACAGGCATGTTGCAGGCCACAGGGTTACAAAGAGTTGGACACAACTTAGTGACTAAACAACAGCAGAAGGCAGAGCAAATGAATGGTTGGGTGATGAAAACAGAACTAACGTCCACTCTTTTATGACTTTCACAGGTAAATTCCTGATGACAACTCCCCAGATGAAAGAGGAAAGTACAGGAAGACAAGTCTGGGTGAATCCATGTGCTCTCAGTTGCTTGTAACCCATCAACTTCACTGTTGGGGAAATCATCCTTGTCTTTCAAGATCCAGCTCAAAAGCCACCAGGAAACTTCTGGTTTCAAGTCTGATGTGCGAAGATCTTAGGAATCATCATTCTCATCCTTATAATAAGAAAAAGCTACACAAGCTGAAAATATATTTTCCTGCATCTCTTAGGGAATATTGTTAAGACTGCAGGGCAAATGGACGTCTCAAAATCTGAGGAGACAGGTAAACAGTCAAAGAGTCAAATCAGCTTCCTTGAAGCAGAAGCCATTAGAGCCATAAGTTGTAGGACAATTAAATGATAATTTTGGTGACTTGCTGGAAGAAAAGCATGGGCTAGTTTGAGAGTAAGAAAACCATGGGGCCAGGAGTTTACAGAGGTCCACACACTTTCACGGATTTTAAGTGCAAGAACCCCACCAGATCTTCGCTGTAAAGAGTGAAGGCAAATCCCTCTTATTTCTGGCAAAGAGAAGGAGATGTAACATTCTGATATGTGCCCAGTGTGTTCTCTGTAACAAAGGCCTACCCTCTAGTTAAAAGAACTTTGAAAGTGAAAGTCGCTCAGTTGTGTCCAACTCTGCAACCCCATGGACTATACAGTCCATTTCACCAGAGCCTTATCTCACAAAGGCAAGCAGGTGATTACTCAACTACTGCCCCATGTATCTGTGGCTCACATATAGAGAAGGAGAGAAAAAGAAAGACACCAAATCCTGGTGAAGGTCACAGGCCAGAGACACAGGCTCACCATAACAGTGGATTCAACCATAAAACTATGAAACACCTCCCTTCCCTGTGCCTTACCAGTGCAGTTAACAGGGCTCCAGTGAAATAATAGGGTTATATCAATAGCTGAAAGACCCACGAGGCTCAGGTTCTACTCAAGAAGGAGATTTTAGGAAAACACCAAGGAAACAGGAGAGGCAAAAAACAAGGACACTAGAGGAACTTGAAGTCCTTGGTACCTATGTAGACACTAAACATAGATAAACACCTATCCAGATTAATACAAAACCTCAACGGTGATAAAGGTCTCCATTTCTATTTTCTAACATAGAATGTCTGGATTTCAAGAAAAAACTACAAAACACTGTAAAAGGCAGGAGGAACACAGTCTGAAGAAACAAAGCAATCATCAGTACCAGACTCAGACATGACACAGATTTTGGACTTATCAGACAGGAAATTTAAAATAATTATAATTAATAGTTGAAGATCACAAAGCAAAAAAGTAGGTGTAATGCAAGAACAAATGGGTAGTACAAGCAGAAAGATGTAAACTCTAAGAATAAAACTCAAAAAAGGAGAAACATTATCTGAACAGACCTATATTTACTAAAAAAAAAATTATCAATAATTAATAACATTTCAGAAAGAAAGAAGCAGGCCCAGATAGTTTCACAAGTGAATTCTACCAAAGATTGAAAAAATTTAAAGAAAAATCCCAGATCTCTATAATCTCTTCCAGGAGATGAAATGCTGCTGCTGCTGCTGCTGCTGCTGCTGCTGCTGCTGCTGCTGCTGCTGCTGCTGCTGCTGCTAAGTCGCTTCAGTCATGTCCGACTCTGTGCGACCCCATAGACGGCAGCCCACCAGGCTCCGCCATCCTTGGGATTCCCCAGGCAAGAACGCTGGAGTAGGTTGCCATTTCCTTCTCCAATGCATGAAAGTGAAAAGTGAAAGGGAAGTCGCTCAGTTGTGTCCAACCCCCAGCGACCCCATGGACTGCAGCCCACCAGGCTCCTCCATCCATGGGATTTTCCAGGCAAGAGTACTGCAGTGGGGTGCCATTGACTTCTCCGAAGAAATGAAATAGAGGGAATATTTTCTGACATCATATGAGCAGAGCAATTGTTGTTGTCGTTCAGTCGTTAACACGTGTCTGACTCTTGTGTCTGTGGAATAGTGGAAGATTACACAGAAGAACTATGTAAAATGACCTTCAGTTCAGTTCAGTTCAGTTCAGTCGCTCAGTCGTGTCTGACTTTTTGCGACCCCAAGAATCGCAGCACGCCAGGCCTCCCTGTCCATCACCAACTCCCGGAGTTCACTCTGACTCACGTCCATCGAGTCAGTGATGCCATCCAGCCATCTCATCCTCTGTCGTCCCCTTCTCCTCCTGCCCCCAATCCTTCCCAGCACCATAGTCTTTTCCAATGAGTCAACTCTTCACATGAGGTGGCCAAAGTACTGGAGCTTCAGCTTTACCATCATTCCTTCCAAAGAAATCCCAGGGTTGATCTCCTTCAGAATGGACAGGGTGGATCTCCTTGCAGTCCAAGGGACTCTCAAGAGTCTTCTCCAACACCACAGTTCAAAAGCATCAATTCTTTGGCGCTTAGTCTTCTTCACAGTCCAACTCTCACATCCATGTATGACTACTGGAAAAAACATAGCCTTGACTAGACGGACCTTATTCGGCAAAGTAATGTCTCCGCTTTTGAATATACTGTTTAGGTTGGTCATAACTTTTCTTCCAAGGAGTAAGCGTCTTTTAATTTCATGGCTGCAGTCACCATCTGCAGTGATTTTGGAGCCCCAAAAAATAAAGTCTGACACTGTTTCTACTGTTTCCCCATCTATATCCCATGGAGTGTTGGGACCGGATACCATGATCTTCGTTTTCTAAATGTTGAGCTCTAAGCCAACTTTTTCGCTCTCCTCTTTCACTTTCATCAAGAGGCTTTTTAGCTCCTCTTCACTTTCTGCCATAAGGGTGGTGTCATCTGCATATCTGAGATTATTGATATTTCTCCCGGCAATCTTGATTCCAACTTGTGTTTCTTCCAGCCCAGTGTTTCTCATGATCTATTCTGCATATAAGTTAAACAAGTAGGGTGACAATATACAGCCTTGACGCACTCCATTTCCTATTTGGAACCAGTCTGTTGTTCCATGTCCAGTTCTAACTGTTGCTTCCTGACCTGCATACAGATTTCTCAAGAAGCAGGTTAGGTGGTCTGGTATTCCCGTCTCTTTCAGAATTTTCCATAGTTTATTGTGATCCACACAGTCAAAGGATTTGGCACAGTCAATAAAGCAGAAATGGATGTTTTTCTGGAACTCTCTTGGTTTTTGGATGATCCAGTGGATGGTGGCATTTGATCTCTGGTTCCTCTGCCTTTGCTAAAACCAGCTTGAATATCAGGGAGTTCACGGTTCATGTATTGCTGAAGCCTGGCTTGGAGAATTTTGAGCATTACTTTACTAGCATGTGAGATGAGTGCAATTGTGCAGCAGTTGGAGCATTCTTTGGCATTGCCTTTCTTTGGAATTGGAATGAAACTGACCTTTTCCAGTCCTATGGACACTGCTGAGTTTTCCAAATTTGCTGGCATATTGAGTGCAGCACGTTCACAGCATCATCTTCCAGGATTTGAAACAGCTCAACTGGAATTCCATCACCTCCACTAGCTTTGTTCATAGTGATTCTTTCTAAGGCCCACTTGACTTCACATTCCAAGATGTCTGGCTCTAGATTAGTGATCACATCATCATGATTATCTGGGTCATGAAGATCTTTTTTGTACAGTTTTTCCATGTATTCTTGCCACCTCTTCTTAATATCTTCTGCTTCTATTAGGTCCAGACCATTTCTGTCCTTTATCAAGCCCATCTTTGCATGAAATGTTCCCTTGGTATCTCTAATTTTCTTGAAGAGATCTCTAGTCTTTCCCACTCTGTTGTTTTCCTCTATTTCTTTGCATTGATCGTTGAATAAGGCTTTCTTATCTCTTCTTGCTATTCTTTGGAACTCTGCATTCAGATGCTTATATCTTTCCTTTTCTCCTTTGCTTTTTTTGCCTCTTTTCACAGCTATTTGTAAGGCCTCCCCAGACAGCCATTTTGCTTTTTCACATTTCTTTTCCATGGGGATGGTCTTGATCCCTGTCTCCTGTACAATGTCATGAACCTCAGTCCATAGTTCATCAGGCACTCTATCTATCAGACCTAGGCCCTTAAATCTATTTCTCACTTCCACTGTATAATCATAAGGGATTTGATTGAAGTCATACCTGAATGGTCTAGCGGTTTTCCCTACTTTCTTCAATTTGAATCTGAATTTGGTAATAAGGAGTTCATGATCTGAGCCACAGTCAGCTCCTGGTCTTGTTTTTGTTGACTGTATAGAGCGTCTCCATCTTTGGCTGCAAAGAATATAATCAATCTGATTTCGGTGTTGACCATCTGGTGATGTCCATATGTAGAGTCTTCTCTTGTGTTGTTGGAAGAGGGTGTTTTCTATGACCAGTGCATTATCTTGGCAAAACTCTATTAGTCTTTGCCCTGCTTCATTTCGCATTCCAAGGCCAAATTTGCCTGTTACTCCAGGTGTTTCTTGACTTCCTACTTTTGCATTCCAGTTCCCTATAATGAAAAGGACATCTTTTTTGGGTGTTAGTTCTAAAAGGTCTTGTAGGTCTTCATAAAACCATTCAACTTCAGCTTCTTCAGTGTTACTGGTTGGGGCATAGACTTGGATAACCGTGATATTGAATGGTTTGCCTTGGAGACGAACAGAGATCATTCTGTTGTTTTTGAGATTGCGTCCAAGTACTGCATTTCAGACTCTTTTGTTGACCATGATGGCTACTCCATTTCTTCTGAGGGATTCCTGTCCGCAGTAGTAGATATAATGGTCATCTGAGTTAAATTCACCCATTCCAGTCCATTTTAGTTCGCTGATTCCTAGAATGTCGACTTTCACCCTTGCCATCTCTTGTTTGACCACTTCCAATTTGCCTTAATTCATGGACCTGACATTCCAGGTTCCTGTGCAATATTGCTCTTTACAGCATCAGATCTTGCTTCTGTCGCCAGTCACATCCACAACCGGGTATTGTTTTTGCTTTGGCTCCATCCCTTCATTCTTTCTGGAGTTATTTCTCCAGTGATCTCCAGTAGCATATTGGGCACCTAATGACCTGGGGAGTTCCTCTTTTGGTATCCTATCATTTTGCCTTTTCATACTGTTCATGGGGTTCTCAAGGCAAGAATACCGAAGTGGCTTGCCATTTCCCTTAATGACCCAAATGACCTTAACAACCCAGATAACCATGATGGTGTGATCGGCCACCTAGAGCCAGACATCTTAGAGTGCAAAGTCAAGTAGGCCTTAGGAAGCATCACTATTAACAAAGCAAGTGAAGGTGATGGAATTCCAGCTGAGCTATTTCATATCCTAAAAGATGATGCTGCTAAAGTGATGCACTCAATAAGCCAGCAAATATGGAAAGCTCAGCAGTGGCCACAGGACTGGAAAAGGTCATTTTTCATTTCAATCCCAAAAAAAGGCAATGCCAAAGAATGTTCAAACCACTGCACAACTGCACTCATTTCACATGCTAGCAAAGTAATGTTCTAAATTCTCTAAGCTAGCCAGGCTTCAACAGTACCTGAACCAAGAACTTCCAGATGTTCAAGCTGGATTTAGAAAAGACAGAGGAACCAGAGATCAAATTATCAATATCCGTTGGATCATAGCAAAAGCAACAGAATTCCAGAAAAATATGTACTGCTTCATTGTCTATGCTAAAGCCTTTGACTGTGTGGATCACAACAAACTGTGGAAATTTCTTAAAGAGATGGGAATACCAGACCATCTTACCTGTCTCTTGAGAAATCTGTATGCAGGTCAAGAAGCAACAGTTAAAACTGGGCATGGAACAATGGGTTGGTTCCAAATTGGGAAAGGAGTATGTGAAGGCTGTATATTGCACCCTGCTTATTTAACTTATATGCAGAGAATATCAGGCAAAACTCAGGCTGGATGAAGCACAAGCTGGAAACAGGATTGTCAGGAGAAATATCAATAACCTAAGATTTGCAAATGACACCATCCTCATGGCAAACAGTGAAGAGGAACTCAGGAGTCTCTTGATAAAGGTGAAAGAGGATAGTGAAAAAGCTGGCTTGAAACTTAACATTCAAAAAACAAAGATCATGGCATCCTATTCCATCACTTCAAGGCAAATAGAAGGGAAAAACGGAACCAGTGATAGACTTTATTTTATTAGCCTCCAAAATCACTACAGATGGTGACTGCAGCCACGAAATTAAAAGACGCTTGTTCCTTGGGAAAAAAGCTCTGACAAACTTAGACAATGTATTAAAAAGCAGAGACATTACTTTGCAAACAAAGGTCTGTATAAGTCAAAGCTATGGTTTTTCCAATAGTTATAGACAGAATTGAGAGTTGGACCACAACGAAGGCTGAACATCAAAAAATGGATCCTTTTGAACTGTGGTGTTGGAGAAGACTCTTAAGAGTCCCTTAGCCTGTATGGAGATCAACCCAGTAAATCCTAAAAGAAATCAATCCTGAGTATTCATTGGAAGGACTTATGCTGAAGACAAAGCTCCAATACTTGGGCCACCTGATGTGAAGAGCCAACTCATTAGAAAAGACCTTGATGCTGAAAAAAATTGAAGGTAGGAGGAGAAGGGGATGACAGAGGATGAGATGGTTGGATGGCATCACTGACTCAATGGACATCAGTCTGATCAACCTTCAGGAGATGATGAAGGACAGGGAAGCCTGGCATACTGCAGTCCATGAGGTCACAGAGTCAGACACACCTGGGTGACTGAACAACAACAATGGACTGTTGCACACCACGCTCCTCTGTCCTCCACTATCTCCTGGAGTTTGTTCAAATTCTCCACTGAATCGGTGATGCCATCCAACCATCTCATCCTCTGCTGATTTCTTCTTCTTTTGCCTTCAGTTTTTCCCAGCATCAAAAGTCTTTTCCGATGAGTCAGCTCTTCGCATCAGATGACCAAAGTATTAGAGTTTCAGCTTCAGCATCAGTCCTTCCAATGAATATCCAGGGTTGATTTCCTTTAGGATTGATTGGTTTGATCGCCTTGCAATTCAAAGGACTCTCAAGAGTCTTTTTCAGCATCACAATTTGAAAGTATCAGTGCTTCGGTGCTCAGACTTCTTTATGGTCCAGTTCTCACATCCTTACACAATTACTGGGAAAACCATAGCTTTAACTATCCAGACCTTTGTCAGCCAAATGATGTCTCTGCTTTTTAATACACTCTCTAGGTTTGTCAAAGCTTTCCTTCCAAGGAGCAAGCTTCTTAATTTCATGACTGCAGTTACCATCCACAGTGACTTTGGAGCCCAAGAAAATAAAATCTGTCACTGCTTCCACTTTTCCCCTTCTATTTCCCATGACATGATGGGTCTAGATGCCATGATCTTAGTTTTTTGAATGTTGAGTTTCAAGCCAGCTTTTTAACTATTGCCTTAATACTAAAACCCAAGAAAGACATTACAAGAAAGACCAAAGACCAATATCTCTCATGAGCATAGATTTAAAAAATCCTCAACAAAATATTAGCAAATCAAATCCAACAATGTATAAAAAGAATTGTAGACCAGGGTGAGTTCAGTTCAGTCACTCAGTCATGTCCAACTCTTTGCAACCCCATGAGCCACAGCACTCCAAGCCTCCCTGTCCATCACCAACTCCCAGAGTTTACCCAAACTCATGTCCATTGAGTCAGTAATGTCATCCAACCATCTCATCCTCTGTCGTCCCCTTCTCCTCCTGCCTTCAATCTTTCCCAGCATCAGGGTCTTTTCAAATGAGTCAGTTCTTCACATCAGGTGGCCAAAGTATTGGAGTTTCAGCTTCAACATCAGTCCTTCCAATGAACACTCAGGACTGATCTCCTTTAGGATGGACTGGTTGGATCTCCTTGCAGTCCAAGGGACTCTCAAGAGTCTTCTCTAATATCACAGTTCAAAAGCATCAATTCTTCAGCACTCAGCTTTCTTTATAGTCCAACTCTCACAGCCATACATGACTACTGGAAAAACCATAGCCTTGACTAGACCAGGGTCAAGTAACATTTATTCCAGGTAGGCAAGCTGTTTCAACATTCAAAAGTGAATTGAAATAATCCATCACTTCAATAGGTTAAAGAAAAATTATATACCTATATCAATTAATCCAGAATAAACAATCAACAAATCCAACACCCATTCACAATAAAAACTCTCAGCACACTGGGAATAAAGGGGAATTTTCTCAATTTGATAGAGAATATTTACAAAAATCCTACAGCTAACATCATATATAGTAGTGAGAAATTGGATGTTTTCCCCCAAAGACTGAGGCAAAGGCAAGTATATTCCTTCTCACCACTTCTATTCAATATTGTACTGGTAGTCCTAGCGAATTAAATAAGATAAGAATGGAAAGTAAAAGGTGTGAAGATTGGAAAGATAGACTTTGTTTTCCAATATGATTTTTTAATAGAAAATCGCAAAGAATCAATACAAAGACCACTGAAACTCATAAGGTTGGAGGTTACAAGGTTAATGTTCAAAAATCAGTTGCTTTCCCCACACTAACAATGAACAGAATTTAAAGCTAAAAACACGCTGCTGCTGTGCTCAGTCATTTCAGACTCTGTGACCCCATGGGCTGTAGCCCACCAGGCTTCTCTGTCCATGGAATTTTCCAGGCAAGAATTCTAGAGTGGGTTACCACTTCTTTTTCCAGGGCATCTTCCCGACCCAGGGATTGAACCCGGATCTCTTACATCTCCTGCATTGGCAGGCAGATTCTTTACCACTGAGCCAAGTGGGAAGCCCATGTTAAAACCATAATACCATTTTAAAAGCAGTCAAAAGAAGACTTGAATATAAATCTAATAAAACACATGTACTATCCATTTATAAAACTATAAAATTCTGATGAAAAAAATCAAAAATCTAAATAAATGAATATTCCATGTACATGGATTGACAAACTCAATATTATTAAGATATTAATTCTTCCCAACATTATCTACATATTCAATGAAATCTCAATCAAAATTTCAGCAAGTATTTTGTAGATATTGATAAACTGCTTCTACATGAATGGGCAAAAGATCCAGAAGAGCCAAAATAACACTGGAAAGAACAAAGTTGGAGAACTCACACTACCCAAATTCAAGAGTTACTATAAAGCTACAAAAATGAAGGCAATGTGATACTGGTGAGTGAATAGACACATAGATTAATGGGACAGAATAAAGAGCCCAGAAATAGACCAACACAAATATAGCCAACCATTCTTTATAAAAGGAGTAAAGCCAAGTCAGTAAAGATAGTCTTTTCAATAAATGGTCCTGGAACAATTCAACATCCAGATGCAAAAAAAAAAAAAAATCTAGACATAGACTTTACACCTGTTTCAAAATGGATTATAGACCTAAATATAAAGTGTAAAAATTATAAAATTTCCACAAAAAAGAAACTGCAGAGAAGAAAATCTAAGTGACCATAGGTTTGGTGATGAGTTTTTAAACATAGCTCCTAAAGCACAATCCATAAAAGAAAAAGATGGTAAGTTGGATTTCATTAAAGTTTAAAACTTATGCTCTACAAAAGATATTATTAACAAAATGAAAGGACAAGCCACAGACTGGGAGAAAATATTTTCAACACATATCTGATAAAGACCTTGTAGCCAAAATACATAAAGTTTTTAAACTTAATGCAACAAATAAGCTAAACTTGAAATGGGCAAATTATCTTTAGATACCTCATTAAAGAAAGCATGAAACCAAAGTTCCAACTAGTCTTAAACAACCATTGACAGGAGGACACTGGAACCCACCAAAAAAAAAAAAAAAAAAAGATACTCCACATCCAAAGACAAAAGAGAAGCTGCAATGAGATGGTAGGAGGGGCACAAATCACGATAAAATGAAAACCCATACCCTCCAGGTAGGCAACCCACAAACTGGAGAAAAACACCAAAGAAGAATAATACCCCACATCAGGCTTCCCAGCCTGGAGATCCAGCAAAGAGACCAGGAATCCCCAGGGAATCTGACTTTGAAGACCTGTGGGATTTGATTACAGGACTTCCACAAGACTGGGGGAAACCAAGACTCTACTCTTGGAGGGGACAAACAAAATCTTGTGCAAACCAGGACCCAGGGGGAAAGAGTAGTGATCCCACAGGAGACTGAACAAACAGAGATGAACAATACACTAGAAGGAATCAATAGCAAACACCCTCTTCCAACAGCACAAGAGAATACTCTACACATGGACATCACCAGACGGTCAACACCGAAATCAGACTGATTATATTCTCTGCAGCCAAAGATGGAGAAGCTCTATACAGTCAGCAAAAACAAGACCGGGATCTGACTGTGGCTCAGACCATGAACTCCTTAATGCCAAATTCAGACTTAAATTGAAGAAAGTAGGGAAAACCACTAGACCATTCAGGGATGACCTAAATCAAATCCCTATGATTATACAGTGGAAGTGACAAATAGATTCAAGGAATTAGATCTGATAGAGTGCCTGAAGAACTAAGGACAGAGGTTCCTGACATTGTATAAGAGGCAGTGATCATGACCATCCCCAAGAAAAAGAAATGCAAAAAGGAAAAAAATGGTTGTCTGAGGAGGCCTTACAAATAGCTGTGAAAAGAAGAGAAGGGAAAGGCAAAGGAGAAGAGGAAAGATATACCCATTTGAATGCAGAGTTCCAAAGAATAGCAAAGAGAGATAAGAAAGCCTTCCTCAGCGATCAGTGCAAAGAAATAGAGGAAAATAATAGAATGGGAAAGACTAGCGATCTCTTCAAGAAAATTAGAGATACCAAGGGAACATTTCATGCAAAGATGGGCACAATAAAGAACAGAAATGGTATGGACCTAACAGAAGTAGAAGATATTAAGAAGAGGTGGCAAGAATATACAGAAGAACTATTCAAAAAAGATATTCATGAACCCATATAATCACGAAGGTGTTATCACTCACCTAGAGCCAGGCATCCTGGAATGTGAAGTCAAGTGGGCCTTAGGAAGCATTGTGAGGAACAAAGCTAGTGGAGGTGATGAAATTCCATTTGAGCTATTTCAAATCCTAAAAGATGATGCTGTGAAAGTGCTGCGCTAAATACGCCAGCAAATATGTAAACTCCAGCAGTGGCCACAGGGCTGGAAAAGGTCAGTTTTCATTCCAATCCCAAAGAAAGGCAATGCCAAAGAATGTTCAAACTACCACACAATTGTACTCATCTCACTAGTAAAGTAATGCTCAAAATTCTCCAACCCAGGCTTCAACAGTATATGAACCATGAACTTCCAGATGTTCAAGGGAGATTAGAAAAGGTATAGGAACCAGGGATCAAATTGCCAACATCTGTTGGATCATCAAAAAAGCAAGAAAGTTCTAGAAAGACACCTACTTCTGCTTTATTGACTATGCTAAACCCTTTGACTGTGTGCATCACAAAAAACTGGGGAAAATTCTTTAAGAGATGGGAATACCAGACCACCTGACCTGCCTCCTGAGAAATCTCTATGCAGGTCAAGAGGCAACAGTTAGAACTGGACAAGGAACACCAGACTGGTTCCAAATCAGGAAAGGAATGAATCAAGGCTGTATACTGTCACCCTGCTTATTTAACTTATATGCAGAGTACACCATGAGAAACGCTGGACTGGATGCATCACAAGCTGGAATCAAGATTGCCAGGAGAAATATCAATAACTTCAGACATGCAGATGACACCACCCTTACGGCAGAAAGCAGACAAGAACTAAAGACCCTCTTGATGAAAGTGAAAAAGGAGAGTGAAAAAGTTGGCTTAAAACTCAACATTCAGAAAACTAAGATTCTTTACCAGCTGGATTCTTTACCAGCTGAGCCACAAGGGAAGCCCAAGAATACTGGAGTGGGTAGCCTATCCCTTCTCCAGCAGATCTTCAGACTCAGGAATTGAACCAGGGTCTCCTGCATTGCAGGTGGATTCTTTACCAACTGACACATAGTAATCAAACTGACAAAAATTAAAGACAAGGATAAAATACCAAAAGCAACAAGGGAAAAACAACAGATAACATACAAGGAAACTTGTATAAGGTTATCAGCTGATTTCTCAACAGAATCTCTACAACCCAGAAGGAAATGGCATTATATGTTCAACCTGATAAAAGGGAAGAACCTATAACCAAGAATATTCTAACCAAGAAGACTCTCATTCATATTTGATGGAGAAATCAAAAGCTTTCCAGACAAGCAAAAGTTAAGATAGTTCAGCACCATCAAACCATCTTTACAACAAACACTAAATGAACTTCTCTTGGCAGGAAACACAAGTGAAGGAAAATACATACACAAAATAAACCAAGAACAGTGAAGAAAGCGGTCATAGAATCATACATATTGATAATCATCTTAAATGTAAATGTAAACCCAAAGGCATAGACTGGATGGATGGGTAAAAACATGTGCATATATGCACTTTCACTTACACATCACCCTACTTAACCCCCCCAATTGTATGCAATTATATTGTTAGGTTAATTGTGTTTCCATATGGCTGGCAACTATATCTTGGGGGTCTAGCTATTGATTGTGGAAAGTGATAAACACCTTTTACTATTGTGATTATGCAACTGTGCTATGCTGCGCTTAGTCGCTCAGTCATGTCTGACTCTGCATCTCCATGCACTGTGGTCTGCCAGGCTCCTCTTTCCATGTAACTATTATTGTTTTAATACCATTGTATCATGATTGGCTTACAGAAAACAATAGGATTCTATATCACTAAAACTACCACTTGATAGAAAAATCTGTAATCACTTTTTAAAATTCAGATGTATATTAAAACATCTGACAAACCTAGATAGCATTTTATTTTTATTATTATTATTATTATTTTACTTTACAATATTGTATTGGTTTTGCCACACATCAACATGCACAGCATTTTAAAAAGCAAAGACATTACTTTGCCAACAAAGGTCTGTATAAGCCAAAGTTACAGTTTTTCCAGTAGCCAAGGATGGAATTGAGAGCTGGACCAAAGAAGGGTGAGTGCTGAAGAATTGGTGCTTTTGAACTGTGGTGTTGGAGAAGACTCTTGAGAGTCCCTTGAACTGCAGGGAGATCAAACCAGTCAATCCTAAAGGAAATCAGTCCTGAATATTCATTGGAAGGACTGATGCTGAAGCTGAAGCTCCAATACTATGGCCACCTGCTGCAAAGAGCCAACTCATTAGAAAAGACCCTGATGCTGGGAAAGATTGAAGGCAGCAGGAGAAGGGGACGACAGAGGATGAGATGGTTGGATGGCATCACTGACTCAATGGACAGAAGTCTGAGCAAGCTTGGGAAGATGGTGAAGGACAGGGAAGCCTGGCATGCTGCAGTTCATGGGGTTGCAAAGAATCAGACATGACTCAGTGACTGAGCAATGACATTAGAATTATCTTGGAATTTTTTGAAGAATACAAATGCCCAGGTATTGTCTTTTTTTTTTTTTTTTTTTGCCAACGCTCCAGATGTGATTCTAATGAGTTGTTTAAAACAACTAGACCACATGATGATCTTTTACTTATATCTAGTTTGTTTCACTTTTTCTATTTCATATTGAGGACTCCCATTTCATTTAGTTTGTTTTCCAATTTTTCCATCTCTTTTTTTTTCTGTTTTTCTTTCTTAAACCTTTTTCAAATGTAGTAGAAATGTTTCTGTATACAACATACAGACATGTATATAGTACGTGTGTGTGTCACTCAGTGATGTCCAACTCTTGGCAACCCCATGGACTATCGCCCACCAGGCTCCTCTGTCCATGGAATTCTCCAAGCAAGAGTACTGGAGTGGTTTGCCATTCCCTTCTCCAAGGGATCTTCCCAAGCTAGGGACTGAACCCAGGTCTCCTGCATTCAAGCAAATTCTCTACCATTGGAGTCACCAAGGAACTTTATATAGTGTGTAAAATATATATATTTTAGAAAACTTACGCATTTTTACTTAGATAAAAATTTATGACATTTTGGTTCCACTTGTTTGACTAAATATGAATAGAATGCTAGATTTCTAATTTGTACTCAACTGAAAACTTGATATAGTTCCATTTATTCTGGCATCTAGTATTACTGCTAGATGTCTAGAATGGTTATTTTAGTGATTTTAGAAAACATTGAATAAGTCTTGAAACTTTTAATCCAATTCTGAGAATATGAACAAATGTAAAAAAAAGAACAGGAAATTAATATATGATACAGTACAATTAAATAAAGTACAGATTTTGTTCAAACTTCACAAAATTTTATGCTAGTATCCATTATTTGTTTTCATACCTTATTCAAGATTCCACATTGAATTTAGTTGCACTGACCAGCTTCATCTGATGCAACAAATTCTGATAAATTCTCTTTTTATTTTATTTTTTTCTGTTATAAGTGTTTTCTAATTTTCCTTGTATGGCTTCTTAGATACATCCATCTTTTTAAAATTTATTTATTTATTTCAATTGGAGGCGAATTACTTTACATTATTGTGGTGGCTTTGCATACATCTACATGAATCAGCCACAGGTATACATGTGTCCTCCCATCCTGAAACCCGCCTCACACCTCCTTCTCCATCCCATCCCTCTGGGTCGTGCCTGATCCCTGGCTTTGAGTCCCCTGCTTCATGCATCTAACTTGCACTGGTCATCTATATTACATTTGGTAATATATATGTTTCAATGCTATTCTCTGAAATCATCCCACCCTCGCCTTCTCCCACATAGTCCAAAAGTCTGTTTTTCACATCTGTGTCTCTTTTGCTGCCTTGCAAATAGGATCATCGTTATCATCTTTCTAAATTCCATATATATGTATTGGTGTTTCTCTGACTGACTTCACTCTGTGTAATAGGCTCCTGTTTCATCCACCTCATTATAACTGACTCAAATGCATTCTTTTTTATAGCTGAGTAATATTCTCTTGTGTATATGTACCACAACTTCCTTATCCATTTGTCTGCCGATGGACATCTAGGTTGCTTCCAGGTCCTAGCTATTATAAACAGTGATATAGAAACACCCATCTTTTAAAAGTGAACATTTAATTTCTAAATACATGGGGTTTTTTAAGTATCATTGATATTAATCTCTCATTTTGATATTAATTTCTCATTTAAATACTTTCTTCTCTGCAGTCACCGTTTGTGTTTTTTCAGTCTTTTAATTTTATTGAGGCTTCCAATGGCTAAGTCAAAGATCTGTCTTGGTAAATGTCACATTGCACTTGAAAATATATGGGTTATTTTCAAATATTGTTTGATATTGATTTCTAACATAATTCCACAGTGTTAAGAGAACAGACTCTGTATGATTTCAGTACCTTTAGACCATAAAATTTTTGCACCTCGGTTTATGTCTCTGGATATGTTCCAGTGTCTCCTGATTTATAGTCTATGGGAACTTGAATTGAATTTATATCCTGCTATTGTGTGAAAAATGTATAATTTTAATTGTGTTGAATTGGTTCATAGTGCTTTTCAGGTCTACTATATACGTCTACTTTCCTGCCCATTCATTCTATTTATTTTTGAGAACTTGATATTGACACTCCAGCTAAAAACTTTATCTGCTTAAAAAATAATTATAATATATAGTGGAGCTACCTGTAACTTTGTTCTGTATTTTCCAAGTCTCTTCAAAATGTGTTATTATACTTTCATAATTTAAAAACTAAAAATTTAAAGACAAATTGATGCATCCTCAATGGAAAACTATGCAGCCACAAGAAAGATGAAACTTCGCTGAATTCTACAAAATGCTAAACCTAGAATATGTAGTATGGTCACAATATAAGTCAGAAGCAGAAGGCAAATATCTATTATGTAAATGGTGTGGTGGATGACTTTTTTAAAGAAAGAAAAAGATAAGCTAAAACTTTTATGAAGTGATAAAAGTAAAAAAAATATTAAAGTTTCCCAGAGATAACGCTGTAGTTCTACTGGGACGATTCTCAAAGGACACGCCCCCATAAGAAACGGAGAAAAATAGTATGACATCAGAAAGAAATACAGTTTTCTTATGAGCATGTGTATGAAAAAGAGAAATTCCAATAAAATGTTCAACAAATGGAAAAAAAGAAAATATACAAGTGGAAAATAAGCATATTTTTAAAAATGTTCAACATCATTTCCCATTATGGAATTACAAATTAAAACAATAGCGTACCATTACAAAACTCTTCAGTTCAGTTCAGTCGCTCAGTCGTGTCCAACTCTCTGTGACCCCATGAATCGCAGCACGCCAGGCTTCCCTGTCCATCACCAACTCCCGGAGTTCACTCAGACTCATGTCCATTGAGTCAGTGATGCCATCCAGCCATCTCATCCTCTGTCGTCCCCTTCTCCTCCTGCCCCCAATCCCTCCCAGCATCAGTCTTTCCCAATGAGTCAACTCTTCGCATGAGGTGGCCAAAGTACTGGAGTTTCAGCTTCACCATCATTCCCTCCAAAGAAATTCCAGGGCTGATCTCCTTCAGAACGGCTACTGGTTGGATCTCCTTGCAGTCCAAGGGACTCTCAAGAGTCTTCTCCAACACCACAGTTCAAAAGCATCAATTCTTCGGTGCTCAGTTAGGAGGGCTAAAATCCAAAAAAAACTAGCAACACCAAAGATTAGTAATGACGCAGAGCAGTAAGCACTCTTTCATTGTTGGTGAGAAAGCAAAATGGTGCAGCCCCTTTAGAAGAAAGCTTAGCAGTTTCTTACAAGACTAAACATGATCTTACCATATCATCTGTCAATTGCCCTCCTGGATATTTACCCAACTAATTTGAAAACTGAAATCAACACAAAAACCTGCATATGAGTGTATACAGCTGCTTTATTCATAACTGCCAAAAACTAAAAACAGCCAAGATGCCCTTTAGTAGATGAAGAGAGAAACTGATACATCCATGCAGTGAAGAATTCTATTCATCAATAAAAAGAAATGGGCTATAAAGCATGAAGAGACATGGAATCTTAAAAACATATTGTTAAGTGAAAGAAATCAGTCTGAAAAGGCCACAAACTGTATGATTCCAATTTTATAATGTTTTGTAAATGACAAAACCATAGAAATAGAAAAAGGGTCAATGTTTGCCAGGGTTTAAGGGAGAGCAGAGGGAAATGAATTAATATACCATGCACAGTAGTTTTTAGAGCAGTGGAACTATTCTGTGTCATACTTTAATAGTGGGTACATGACATCATGCATTTTTAAAAACTCATAGAAATTTACAGCACAAAGAATGAACCTTAATGTATGCAATTTTTTAAATCAGGTTAGGGGAGCATGGGATGGAATATAGAGTTTTTAAATACACAAGGCATAAAAGGGAAAAAAAGGTACGTTGGACTTTATTAAAGTTTAAGACTTATGCTCTGCAAAAGATGCTATTAACAGAATGAAAAGACAGGGAGATTCTCTCTTGTATTCTCCCTGTATTACAAATGGATAGCACAATCTCGGGAAAGAGGGTGGAGAGAAAAGGTGCTGACCTAGTGCACCTGTAAAAGGAAAGGCAAAAGGAACTTCACATAAGCACTTCACTCAATCAAGTTACTTCTTATAGGAGTGTTGGAAGTTAATAACTCTGAAGTCACTATAAATGTATACTGGGATTGAACAAGTCAGAATATAGATGTTGGGAGCCAGACTTCACTCTGTTAGAGTGGGAATTTACAGGGAGGAGGCCACAGTGATCCATGTGGTAATGAGTTAGAGTTGGAGATGTCAGTATGAACTCATCTTTAGTTTAATATAGATATAGATACAGATGGTTTCATATAGAAATACTTACAGATGTCTGTATATATATGAGTTAGCATACCTCATACATTTTCTTGTTCTATCAGCCAAAAGGCCCTAGAAGAAATGACCACCACCCCCACCCACCACCCACACCAGTAGCAATGAGCGTACCTAGTACTAGACCTTGGTTTGGATACCATTTTCCAACAGAAGAAACCAGCGTTCCTTAAAGAAATGTCTGATTCTAGAACTGGGGCAAGTAGTGTCCAAGAGTATCTGTAGTGCCAAAAAATCGAGGAAGTTAAAAAAAAGTGAAAAAATGCATTAAAGAGGTTATGTCAAAGAGATAGGAGCCAACTGAAAGAGTTTCTAATGTCTGAAACAATTCTGGCAACAAAAAAAGTAGTATTGGATTATAACCTAAACTACAGAATAAGTACCCATGAGTCCATCAGTGCAGTTCACTCACTCAGTCATGTCCAACTCTTTGTGACCCCATGGACTGCAGCACGCCAGGCCTCCCTGTCCATCACCAACTCCTGGAGTTAACCCCAACTCATGTCCATCAAGTCAGTGATGCCATCCAACTGTCTCATCCTCTGTTGTCCCCTTCTCCTCCTGCCTTCAATCTTTCCCAGCATCAGAGTCTTTTCAAATGAGTCAGCTCTGTGCATCAGGTGACCAAAGTATTGGAGTTTCAGCTTCAACATCAGCCCTTCCAATGAACATTCAGGACTGATCTCCTTTAGGATGGATATGAATCCATAGTTATACACATAAATGATTGAATAAGTGAATGAGGGAAATCTCCGTGTCAGAGGAATTTCAAAAAACATATGTAGATACTGAGCTCTCAAGGCGAGGAAGAATAACTCCCACCCCTTCAATGTGGGCTGCACATGTTGACTTCCTTCCAACGAATGCAGTGTGGCAAGGCGAGTGGGAAGATCAACTTTACCATGGAGAAGCCTGACAAACTCTACCTCAGCCAGCCCACTCAGGTCGGTAGCAACAGTGACAAATCAAGATGATGGTATGTATCCTTGATAGAACATGATGAAAAAGGTGCTTTACTTCTTCTCCCCTAAACCCACAACTCTACTCCAATCATGAGAAAAACACCAGACAAATTCTGGAATAAGCACATTCTACAAAATACCTCACCAATACTCCTAAAAACTGTCAAGATCATCAGAAACAAGGAAAGTCTGAGAAATTATTGTAGCAGGAGAAGACTAAGAAAACATGACTACTGGATATATATAATGTGTCATTCTGGAGGAGATCCTGACATTAGGTAGATACTAAGGAAATCTGAGTGAAACATGGACATTAGTTCATAATAATGTGCAAATATCAGTTTGTTAATTGTAATAAATGTAAGATGTTAGTAATAGTAGAAAGTGGACAATGGCATATGGGGGGATTCTCTGTACTATATTCTCAATTTTTCTCTAGATCTGTGGGCCCATGGATTGTAGCCCACCAGGCTCCTCTGCCCATGGGATTTTCCAGGCAAGAATACTAGAGTGGGGTGCCATTTCCTACCTCAGGAGATCTTCCTGACCCAGGGATCTAACCCACGTGTCTTGCATCTCCTGCATTGGTAGGTGGATTCTTTATCACAGTGCCACCCGAGAAGCCCCAGATCTAAAGCTGTTCCAAAAAATCAAGTCTAATAAAAACAAACTTACCTCTTCCCTGAAGCCCTGTGCTTCCTCCAAGATCCCATGGGACTTGGTACCTCCCCCTCCATGGCCCTGAGGGCATTTCCCCGAGCCTATCCCCACCAGACCCTAAACCTCTCCACGGCACACCAACCCTGCTGTTCTCAACTTTGTAACCCTCAGATCCTCTGAGAAGGGGAGTTGCATCTTCTAGAAACTGTTTGGAGACAACCAGCTGTGCTTGTACACAGATGCTCTGATCTGTTCCAGAAACAGCCTGTCTCGGGGCCCTTCTCTGGAGACTGCCATCTGCAATAAGTCTCCTGTATTCCATGGTCTGGGGTCTCTCTTCAGAGGCAGAGAACAGTTTGATTACTCTGGACAAATCTCCAGGCCCATAGTCCAGGTATGCACCCCCACTTCTGTCCAATTCCTTCTCTGGGGCTCAGGGGGCCCTCTGCCTCAGTGGGGATCAGCTACCTAGAATCAGGAAGGTTGGCTTTAGTCTGCATTGTTTGCCCGCCTGAAGCCGTGAAGCCATTCTATTTTTAAAGCCCTTGGTTTCTCTGTGTCTTGCTCAGAAGGTGGCTGGTGCTCCAGGACTCTGCTCGGGATAAATGCTCTGTCTTTTGCTCTTCCCTCTGTCCTCCACTTTTATGCCATCGCCAATACTGTGTCCTCCCCCTGGTGCTGTCAGGGGAAGCTGGGTTTGTAATTCTTCCAGGGAAGGCTTTAGAAAGAAAGAAATTAAGCCCAATCAAAGTGTCAGGTCTGAGTTGTGTGTATGTTGCGGTGTAAGTGAGAGGAGCTTAACACAGCTCCCTTCTGTGCCACTGTTGTCTCCCTCCCCTCTCCCTCACCCCCACCTCATCATAACGTAGACCCTTGTGGGTCTTAAGATTTATTAGGTGACAATAGGAGCTAATCATGGAGAAGGAAATGGCAACCCACTCCAGTGTTCTTGCCTAGAAAATCCCAGGGATGGAGGAGCCTGGTGGGCTGCCCTCTGTGGGGTCACACAGAGTCAGACATGAGTAAAGCGACTTAGCAGCAGCAGCAGCAGCAGGAGCTAATCAAACAGATAAGTCCCAATATGAGGTGAAGCCTACCCAACCAGAAGCCAATCATAGCAGCAGCCTTGTCAGGTGAGATCTGGCTGCAGGTACACACACACACACACACACACATGCATACACACACATGCACACACACACACACTTTCCTCAGAGCTTTCCCATCACTGTCTCCGTGCTTCCCTTCAGCTTGTTCATCTCAGGGCTCTTGACTTTCTTTAATGCCTGTGAGGCCCGAGTTTATGCCTCCAGCTCAGACTTGCCCTTTGGCCTCCAGACCCTCCTATCTAGCTGTCTGTTTGACCTTGACACATGCTATCTCAAAGGAACCTCCAGAACAACACATCCCCTGCTAAGCTCACAGCCTTCCTGTCCCCAGATCTCCCTCTCCGGGAGTGGTGATGCTGACTATCTCACTATAGAATCACCAGAAATCCCGCAGAAATCAGAAACTAGCCTTGGTGGTCTATCCTTCACCTTTGTGACCTAATCCATCACTAAATCCTAAGCCCTTAACTCCAAAATACCCTTTTAAAAAAAAAATTGGGGGTATAGTTGCTTTACAATATTGTGTTGGTTTCTGCTGTACAATGATATGAATTAGCTGTGTGTGTACGTATATCCCCTCCCTCTTGATCCTCCCGCCCAGCCACCCCCATCCCGCCTCTCTAGGTCACCACTCAGCACCAAACCAAGCTCCCTGTACTATAGCGGTTTCCCCCTAGCTACCTATTTTACGCATGTTAGTGTTGGCTGCTCAGTCGTGTCTGACTCTTTGCAACCTCACGGACTGCAGCCTCACGGACTGTAGCCCACCAGGCTTCTCTGTCTATGGAATTCTCCAGGCAAGAATACTGGAGCGGGTAGCCATGTCCTTCTCCCGGGGATCTTCCCAACCCAGGGATCAAACCTGGGTTTCCTGTATTTCAGGCAGATTCTTTACTGTTTGAGCCACGATAGTAGCGTATATATAGTAGCGCATATATCCCAATCTCCCAATTTACCCCACCACTCCCCTTCTCTCACCCACCCCACCATGTCCACCCATCTATTCTCTGCATCTGCATCTCCATTTCTGCCTTGCGAATAGGTTCTCTGTACCATTTTTCTAGATTCCACATATATGTATGTGTGCTAAGTTGCATTAGTTGTGTTGGACCCTTTGCAACCCCATGGACTGTAGTCTGCCAGGCTCCTCTGTCCATAATACCTCTTAAATCCATCTGTTGGTCTCCACCCTTGCTGTCCCTGCTGTAGTCCTAGCTGCCTTTATCCCTAAGCCAGATAGCTGTTGCAGCCTAGTTACTGGACTGCTGCACCCTCTCCTAGCCCCTTCCAGGCTTGCTCCTCCCAGCAGCCAACCTGACGTTCTGAAAACATAAAAACAGTTGTAATTAAGTCTTCTAAGAGGGACCCATCAGTCTCACAATGAAGACCTGAATCCCCTGAATCCTCGCCCTGAACTATCTGGCCTCACAGGATCTGGCCTCTCAGCTCACCAGCCTCCCACCTCGATCCCCCATCCTTCCCTAAATGGGGGTGGCACTGGCCCTTCCTCAGCCCCCAGATGCATGATGCTTCCCACTGTGGGGTTCTGCACATGTGATTCTTCTGCTTGGAATGCTTTCCCCTCCCCCAACTTTGGCCTAGCTCATTCCTGGTCAAACTTCAGTTCTCAGCTCAAAGTCAGATCCCCTCATAGCTCACAGCTCCCTGCGCAGCCAGTTTCTCCAGAGCCCTTATTGCTCTGTAATTACACAACTCTGAGTGATGCTTGGCCTCAGGTATGCCCAGTCACATGGGGGCAGGGAGATATCTCTTTGCCTCAAGCTGTCATCCCAGCACCAGCACAGTGTCTGATTCCAGCCAGAGCTCAATAACTGCTCTTTACTTGAATGAGTGGACCCTCCTAACAACCCTAAGAAGTAAGTTTTTATTATCCTGATTCCTGCACAGCTCAGAGACACTCGACAACCAACCTGGTCATACAGCAATTTGTAGCAGAGCCATAATTTAAACAGGGTCAAGTTACATCTAAAGCTCTCGATCAATATTTTTTCCTGATCTGTCCCTCTGTATCAGGGAGACCTACGGGCCAGAAAGCTCCCAAGGCTTCTTTCCTCCTGACCAGGCACTTCCCACATTGGAGGAGAGGGTAACAAACCATGTGGAAACCTGAGTCAGGGCTGGGGAGAAGGAAAGAGCACGTGAATCCCTGCCTTTCCAGCACCCCACCTCCACACCCCTCCTTTTGGTCTTACTACTAATAACATTGATCTGAATGCCTACTGTATGCCAGGCACTATTTTAAATGCTTTACATATGTCTGTTTAATTAATGAAGTAGATATTATTATTATTTCTATTTTTCAGATGCAAACACTGAGGTCCAGACAAAAGGAAATAACTTGCTGAAAGCTACACCATGGATCAAGGGAGAGCTGGGACACAAACCGAGACAGCCTGCCTCCAGAGCCCACATTTCATCTTGAGAAAGTTTCTCAGCTATGTGGTCTTCAGCCTTGGTGTGATGGACGGTCAGGATGCTCAGCGCTCCCCCTAGATGAGGGGGCAGCGTATGAGGCAATCTTTTCTCCAGGGCTGTTCAGTGTTGAGGGACACGAGAAGGGAAACTGCGCTCACCACTGCATCCTGAAGGTGGGCTCCCAAAGGCATCGTCATCAGTTCCTGCTCCTGAGTCCCTCCCCTCAGGGCTGTCCCAATCCCAGGTTTTTCCTGAGCCTAGCTCTCCAGGCTTCATGTCCATTCTATAGGCTTCCATAAGGCATATGAAGAAATTCCTCTTTGCTTATGCTAGTCAATTTCTGTTTCTTACAACCAAATTGTCCTAATACAGTAATACCCAAACTTTTTGGCACCAGGGACTGATTTTATGGAAGATAATTTTTCCACACACTGGGGCGAGGGGAGCAGGTGGAGGGTGGAATTGTTTTTGGATGATTCAAGTGCATTACATTTATTGTGCACTTATTTCTATTATTATTGCATCAGCTCCACCTTGGATCATCAGGCATTATATCCCAGAGGTTGGGGACCCCTGATCTAATAGACACTCCCCAGAACCCCAGCTCAGAGCCTGTGAGCCAGCTCACAGGGACAGCTGAAAGAGCTGGTGGCGGGTGGGCAGGGGCTTCCACAAGTCAGGGAGTAGGGGTGAGGGAGGGAAGAAGCTGCTGCTTGCATCTCAGAGGCAGGCAGCCCCAAGAATGGCAGTGGGCAAGAAGGGACGGCAGGCAAGGTAGCTTTGGCACTGTGAAGGGCCAAGTTAAAATGATACAAGTCAGGCGGGCTGGCTCTCTGGCAGGTACAGTTTGTACAAGGGCTCTTGTGAAGCTGCCTTCATTATCAGCACAGAAGCTGGGCAAAAACGCCGTGTGCTGCTAGGGGGCTGTCACCATTAAATGAAAGTGAAGGATGCGGTCACCAAACAGCCCCCCAGGCATCCCACTGAGAGGCAGGCACATTAGCCAACAGGGCCAGGACATCCCTCCTTCTGCAAAGTGAGCTGACGCTAATTACACTCCTCAGAAGATCTCCCCCAGTATTATACAAGTGATGACCTTTATATAATCAGATTTCACTATAGGAATTCATAAGTAATCCCGCTCCCCTCCCACTTTCTGCACCACCCTAAAAAACCACACACAAGCACAGAGGGAAGATGAGATGCTGACTCAGCAGACATTTATGTCTGTGCCAGAACCCAGGCCAGGTGTTGGGAGCAATTGTTTGCAAACCTGGGCAGCACATCAAAATCACACATGGGACTTGTAGCAACACAGAAGACCCCTCCCCTCCACCCACCCCAGACCCAGCTGAGGGCTTTACTGAATTAGAATATCTAGGGGCAGGGAATGGCAGGTGAATTTTACATAAGCTCTCAAGTGAAAGGTAAATGAGGTCAGAGAAGCAGTCAGGAGGGGTGGGCTGTGATGGGGGACAAATAGTTTAGATTTTATTCAAAATGAGCACAGAACCCATCTGGAAGTTTTAGCAGAAAAATGGCATGATCTGACTCACCGCTTAAAAGGGTCATTCTGTAGCTGCCATGATCATGTGTGTGTGTAGACGTAGGGCAGCAAGAGTGCCAGCTGGGAGGCTAATTGGTTGACGGCAATTGTCCCAGGGACACAATTGGCTGGTGGCCTGGATCAGCTGACTGTTGGATTATTTTGAAAGTAACGTGATAAGATTTGCTGATGGATTAGATGTTGGGTATAAGAAGGGAGTAGTCAAGGGTGATGCTGGGGTTTCTGATTTGAATTACCAGAAGGATGGATTTGCCAGAACTGAGACAGAAAATGCTGTGGCAGGAGCAGATTCGGGGTCCGTTTTGAAGACATATATCTGAGATGCCTGTAACCTATGTGAGTGGAGAATTGGGTATAGGAACCTGGGGGTGGATTGGAGTAGGGTGGCCCTTGACTTTCTGTGCTAGCTTTCAATTCTAGTTTGAAAATCCTCCTCCTCCTACACACACACACACACACACACACACACACACTTTATCCTGAATGCTTCAATGAAGTGGATTTCATTTTCTGACCTCCCAAGGGGAATAAAACTTATGTTGACCAACCAGAGCCTGCATTGTCTTTCCATGGAAATGGATCTAGAAATTGGCCTGAGACTCCTTTAGAGCCATTTTGCAAAGACTTCTGGGTAAAGAATTTGAAGCAGAGAAAATGAAAGAGCCAAGGCTCCTGCAGCTGTCCTGTGACTGTGAGGAGTGAAAGGGGCTGAGCATGAGAGAGAGGGAGATAGAGACCAGGCACTGGTAATCAAATTATGGCTGAATCATTCTTTATCTCTCATGTTTACTTTGAGTTATGTGAGCCACCAGTAAATTCTCTTCCCCCAAAAAAGTCCCATTTGATTCTGATATAGCACGTCTGTGGACAAATATTTAGGAAATAGCTGTGGGATGCACATGGTCCTACACCATTGCTACTCAAATGTCATCTGTAGTGAGTTCGTCATGCAGAATTTGGCAACGATTATTAAACTTGAAAAATTATTTTAAAAAGTGAATTCTAAAAAGCTTATTAGAATTGGAAAAATCTCAAACCCCAGCCCAGATAGAAAGAATCAGAATCTGCATTTTAACAAGATCTCCACATGACTGGAATGCACAAATAAGCATGAATAGGTCATGAGTTGCTTGCTTGTGCTCTTCCTGGGGAAAAAACAGATATCTTTGTGATATAAATAAGTAACAATGCCGGAGTGCATGGGCACTGGCAAAATTGTCTCAGGAGCAAAAATAATAACTACAGTTTACCGTGCACTTACTATGTCCTTCACTCTATTAAATCTTTTGTATATATTACCTCATTAATCCAGAATTAGATATTATGGCTCATCTCACTTTAACAGAGAAGGAAACCAAAACTCAGGGAAATTAACCCCTTACTTGAAGTCACACTTCCCTTATAGGAAGTAGCTGTATGGTGACCATTTATTGCTTTTGCTCACCTCACCTGCAGTCCCCCTTCATTGGTACAGCTGGCCCCAGAAAGGACTGCCTCTCCCCATCCTCACCCCTACCCCCAAGCAGGCTCCATGCCTGATCAGTTAGCTCACTTTATCCCTCTGCTCAAGGAAACTAGTTCCGATTTATTCTTAAGTCAATCCAATACTCATCAGCTCTAGAATTTTTTCTGGACCAATAGAGAAAGAAAATGTTATCTTTCTGATGGGGAAACTAGATAAAATGTGAGTCTGATATTGCTGCCACAATTAGGAGCCTGGAAATGAATCCAGTTGTAAAAAGAGGCAGATTCCTAATGACATTGCTTAAGGTGTCTGGATTGAACACACCTAAATTTAATTATCCTTGTTGTTTTGTTTTGTTTGTAATGGGATTCAATAAATTCTTTAGGGAGGATGGCGTTAAGGCCAGTTTGAGTTGGGTTTCTATGATTTGAAGCCATAAGAGTTCTGATGAATATAGCAACAAAGGCAACCCACAAAAGCAGCTCTACTTAACTCAAAGCCTGTTCTCTTAACCAGTGCCCCCTTCTCTGCCACAGAAAGGCGGGTGAAACCCAAAGGTCATGCCCAGGAGGAGTTCACAGTGGTGTGGCAGTGAGAGGGTTAAGTCAAGGAGCTCAGACAGCTTAAGTCCCTTTCCCTAATTTCCTATCTTTCTCTGTACTGTTCTTCCTTCAGATGGACTTCGGGCAAGGTTGGCCCCCTGCCTGGGCTTTTCTACTGGACCTATAGAGCAGAGCCGGTGCTGGGCCTGCATGCAGTGTTGTGAGTATTGTTGAATAAATGTATGATTGAGAGCTCCAGGCTAGCTGGGTATTTCAGCGGTGAATATTCTGCAGTCTGAACATACATGTCCTTTCTCTACAGCCTTAGATTCACACTGTTACCATTTCTGCCCAAAATGCTGCCTCTTCCTGTCTCAGAGAGAGTCAAGACCCTGCCTTCTGTCTTGTGCATATGAGTCCCCAGCCCTCATTCTCCTTTCTTAGTCCCCGCCTCACTGTCCACTTTTGCTCCAAGCAGAGTTACAGTTCCAGGAACGGTACCCTGGCTGCTTCCCACCTCTGCAGCAGACCAAGGTCTGTTTCCTCCTTGTTCTCTTGTTCATGCTTATCTGTTGCAGGATAACTTCAGTGCGAAAAAATCCAATCATTCACAACTCACTTCAGTTTTCGCTAGTGCACAGCATGGTTAGCTGAGTTAAACACAAAGAAACAACAAAACAACATCTGAAACATTCTCTGGGTCTGTAAATGATAAGAGGTCAATTTTCCAGCCCCCATCTTTAACCCCAAGGCTTCCAGCAGGCTTTTCCTCTGAATGGATATGCTTCTGGTAGGTGACATGTTTAATGGCTCCTCTGAACTCCTGAGGAGAAGGGACCAATGAGAAGACACCTCTGCTCTAATGGATTGTGATCAGATGGCTAATTTCTAATTAGCCATTTGTATATTTGTATTAGGGAGGTAAAGAACCTGCCTGCAATGCAGAGACCCCGGTTCAATTCCTGGGTCAGGAAGATCCGCTGGAGAAAGGATAGGCTACCCACTCCAGTGTTCTTGGGCTTCCCTTGTGGCTCAGCTGGTAAAGAATCCGCCTGCAATGTGGGAGACTTGGGTTCGATCCCTGGGTTGGGAAGATCCCCTGGAGAAGGGAAAGGCTACCCACTCCAGTATTCTGACCTGGAGAACTCCATGGGCTGTATAGTCCATGGGATCGCAAAGAGTAGGACACAACTGAGTGACTTTCACTCACTCACTCATGTGTATTTTAAGCCAGCCCCTGCCATTCTAGGTTCTGTTCCAAACCCTGCAGACAAAGTGACACCCAGGACAGACCAGGTCTGTATTCCTAGGGAGGGAGAGAAACAGCAAACCAGCAAACAGATAAATGAGCATTTCAGGGCAATGAAATAGAGCTCAATTGGTAATAGAGGAAGTGGTTTGGTATCAGAGAGAGTAATCAAAGGTGGCCTGCTGAGACCCGAAAGAGAAGGAAATGGCCCCAAAGGATCACCCGGTGCAAAGGTTCTGAGACAGGAGAGAGCTTGGCATATTCTAGGAGCTGACGGAAAGCCAGAACAAGCTCCTCTGCAGTAGCGAAAAACAATAGAAGGTGAGCTCCTTGAGGTCAGCTGGAGTTGGATGAGAGAGGCCCAGCCAGCCACAGTAAAAAGGCACAGTGCATTGTGGAAGCACAAGGTGGTTTCACGCAGTGTGGTTTTTGGTTTATGTTTTGAGAAGCTCACTCTGGCTACCGAGGGAAGAATTAATTATGAGGGGCCCAAAGAAGATCCATGTGACAGCTTTGAAAGCTAGTCACCAGGTGGCTTTCTCTGCAGGCTTGAGGCTAGAAGACAGGACTCTGGTGACAGATGTAAGGTGGAAATTCAGACATGAAGACCCCCACTGCCCGGGTAGAGGTCATATCTGGAGGTGCTATGGTCTCCCTCCTGGGGGAACAGGCTTGCTTCTGTCCACAGCCTGGATCCCAGCTTCTTATGACAAGAGACAGGGACACATTTAGGCAATCAAGAAAAACAACTATAAACTTCACAGCCTCAGAACACACCACTGTCACTCATACTGATGCTGGAGATGATTTAGGTGGACCTGTCGTCCCACTTACGAAGCACAAAGAACCCAGAGGGAAAAGAAGGAAAAGCAACAGACACTCAGATGCCACATGAAGGCTGAGCTGCAAGCCTGCACGCACAGCTCAATTGGTATTGCTAACGCGCCCTTTCCCTTGGCATCTTCAGAATAAGTAAATAATCTGTCTACCTGAAATGAACTCCTTCAAAAAGAGAGAGTGAGTGAGCATTTGGAACATTGCTGAGACTTAAATTGACCAACTTTGATCATGATGAGTTAGTAAAATTGTAGGCTCCTCATCAGCTGCATTTTAATTCCATCTTTGGAGTCATTATAAAATCATCTGAACTTCTCAGTGGAAGTACACTTTGGGGAGTTTATTTTTGAGCCTCTCAGAATACAAAGGAGAGTCTTCCAATACAGGATCTGGGCAGAGCACACAGCTCCCTTTTAAATGAGGAGGACACGATGCCCAGTTGTCTCTCCTTTTAATTCCCTCTTCCCTCTGTGTAAATTTCCCTGAAAGCAGGCAATTTCTGATGATGGAATAAAGGGCTCTTAGAGCCTCACCTGAGGAAGCAGATTGCTGCTGGCAAGCAGAGCATTCTAGAAAACTCTTTGTTGGGCTGAACACCTAGCCGGACACTGAGTCAGAGAGAGGAGGGGGATTTGGGAAATCTTTGATTTTCTTTAGATGAAACCAACTCCACCTCCATGGTCTGCTTGTGTGCTTAGCCTCTCAGTTGTGTCCAACTCTTTGGGACCACATGGGCTTTAGCCCACAGGACTCTTTTGACTATGGGATTCTCCAGGCAAGAATACTGGAGTGGGTAGCCATCTCCTTCTCCAGGGCATCTTCTCAACCCAAGGATCGAAACCCAATATCCTGCATTGCAGGTGGATTCTTTACCATCTGAGTCACCAGTGAATCCAAAATGTGAAGGGACTTCAGAGGTCATTCTGCATTTAGCTAGAGCAAAACCCCAGAAATCCCATTCCCAGCCACAAGCCAGGGTCTGCTGGGGAAATACCGGCTCTCCAATTGATCAAGGTGCTGCGTGGCTACTGCTTATACCTGACTGCTCTGCTGGCACCATGGAAAATCCTGCTGGGCTTCACCAGCTGATTGGCGCCATCACCAGGGTCTTCAACCCTACCCACTGCCACAGACTTGAAGGCTTGATCCTTGATTAAGCAATCAATCGACCAATAGTGAATCATGTTATTAGGTGTTACCCTTTAAAAGAAAATAGGGCCCCTGCCCTTCAAGGAGCTGACCGTATGTTGGGGGCAGGATGGGGCAAGCTGAATGCAAGAAAGAGTTGTGTTATAATGGCAACTGCAGACAACTAGTACAATTCAATTTCACTCTATAAAATGTGACTGTTCATGAGGATAGTGGGAATCTCAAGAAGTGTACAATGTTTCAAGCCTGCATTCCAGAATCCCATGGTCCAAAGTACCATAATTCTTTGTTCATTTGTTCAGGAAATACTGTTCATGCTGACTCTGTTCCAGACAGTGTGATAGGCATTGAGAATGTAACTATAAATAAGGCAATAACAAGGTGGATACTTTCATGGAGTTCACAGTCTGGTGGATCAGACAAACGCATTCACCACGCAGCCAGTAATCCCTCCCTCCTTGCTCCTCACCCACTCACATGTTCACTCATTCAATCAGGGAGCATTTATTGAGCATCTACCAACCCTGACATTGTGCCAGGCTCTGGATGCACTGTGAGAAACCACAGATGACAGCGGATGCCCCTTGAAGCTTAACATCCAAGTGGTCAGGGTGTGATCTGAATAAGAGAGTTCAGGGGGTCATCAGAGGGCCAAGCCCTGATGTGTGGCATTCAGAGAGGACTTCGTATATTGGGTGGACCTCAAGATCAGATTGGAGCCTGCTCCCCTACCCTGCTCCTTCCTTCTTCACCTTCTCCCTGACCTCTTTAGGGTTGAGAAAGATGAACAAAGACCCCCATGGGCTCTGGACTGTGGTCACACACCTGGAAGTTCTTTCTTTATAATCATAAAGTTCTCCTTCCTGACTTCAGCTGCACAGTGTCTTCTAACTGCTGCCAGAAGTGCTTTCTCAGCGTTAAGACCTAGCAACAAATCCGAACACCAACCAATATGTCTAATCTTGGCCTTTTCCTCACTGTCCCTGCTTACTACTTTCCCAGGGTCAAAGGTGGGACTTCCAGGGACAGGCTGAGCACAGATGAAACAGGAAGAGATGAGAAGTGCAGTTGCCCACAAGGTTTCCCAGCCAGCACAGAGTGTGGAAGCACATCCATGTCAGCATCCCTATCAGTGATGGGCTGCTTCCAGGACTGAGAGGCCCCCTGAAGGGCAGTTTCACTGGCTGGGTCCATATCCTTCAACCAGGCCAGTCACTCCTGACACAATCACAGGAGTCCTGCTCTGTGCCCACCACAGAGGGCACAGGGCCAAGCAAGATGAGTGGGATGCAAGCAGCTCACCCTCTTAATGAACATAGATATGCTCTTCTCTCAAGTCATCCCACCCTCTCCTTCTCCCACAGAGTCCAAAAGACTGTTAGCATTGAAACATGTATATCCTCATATGTGAAACAGATTGCCAGTCCAGGTTCGATGCATGAGACAGGGTGCTCAGGGCTGGTGCACTGGGATGACCCTGAGGGATGAGATGGGGAGGGAGGTGGGAGGGGGGTTCAGGATGGGGAACCCATGGCTGATTCATGACAATGTGTGGCAAAAATCACTACAATAGTGTAAAGTAATTAGCCTCCAACTAAAATAAATAAATTAATTTAAAAAATAAAAATGGCATCATTTTTTAAAAAATGAACACAGGTATGTAAACAGCACTCATGCCCAAAGGGAATGCAGATATGAAGCTAGAGTATTCATCCACAGTGGTTGACGCAAATATATGGGCAACAGGGATGGAGATGAAAGACACTTCCAGGGTAACATCCTCCTGTTCTCATGATTAACTGGAGGTGGGTGGGGAGATGAATGCGCACAGGGAAGAGAGGACACGGGATCCTAACTCACATGTTCTGTGTCCCTTCCCCCTGTGGTTTTAGCTTTCCTGTCTGCTTAATGTTCCTTCAAGTCTTGCTTCTGTGATCGTGATAGCTCAACTGTGGCCATTGCTCCTCATTGCTGCTTCCATTTTTTCAGCACCTACCTTGCCACAGGCAGTGCTGAGCATCTTTATACCTTTCAGCAACCACCCTGCTGTGTAGATATTATTGTTCCCATTTGAAATGTGAGCAAACTGAGGCTCAGATAGAGTGTGCGTGTATCTTCAATGAGAAGCCCTGTGCAAAGAGGCCAAGAGACCTTTGTCATCGTCTCCAGAAAGCTTTTCTTTCCCACTGAGTTGGCTCAAAGGAAGGGTCCCTCCACTTTCCCTCCCAGCTTGACCTTGCCGTTCAAGGGCACCGCTGGCCTCCTCAGACCCGGCAAAAGGTGGCACTGCTTTGTTTGAAAGCTAGTAGGGGTGACAAACCCAGCCTAGAGGTGTGTGGCGGATGGGGCACGGGGAAGACGACTCACCGACGTGCTGATCAGAAAAGTCAGGTCACCTGGAGGATACCCTAGACATCTAATCCACCCCTTGCATCTAGGAGTTGAGGAAAACGCGGTTCCGGCTGGGGGAGGAAGTAGTATGAGGACTCGCTGCGCGCCAGGGGTCGAGAGCAGGGCGCTAAGTCTTCACCTTAGCTGGGTGTGCGGGTGGGGGCGAGGGGTCCCAGGACCCCGCCCTGTCTGCGCGGAAACGCCTGGCCCAGTCGCTCAGCCCAGCACTCTCTCGCCTCTCCACTACCCCATAACAGTAACAATTAAGGAGCGGGGTGAGGCTCCCTCTCCATCTGGGTAATTATGTTCTCATTAGGAGCCAATCCGCCCGGGCTGCGAGCATCAGCTCCAGCGCAGCTTGGAGGGCGCGCTCCCAGCTCTGCTGACAGTGGAAGCCCCGGCGAGCGAGCGATCCCTGGGACCTTGCGCGGAACGTCGCGCAGCCCCGCTCTGCGCAGCAGACAACACAGGCGGCAGGGATCCAGCGCTGGTCCGGAGACACCCAGAAGTTCAGGGTGCTGCCTGGAACACCTCGACCTCCGAGTCTGGTCTGGGCTTGTTGAATCCTAGAAACCACCCTGCTACATCCCCCTGTCTGACCACCCCTTCCCCCCACACACACCCTCACCACCCCCACCCCCTACCCCCACCCCCGCTTCAGCCCGCCCGTAGTTGCATTGTTTCCCTCCACCCTAACTCACGCTCTGCGCTCAGGAACTGGGTGGAGGAGGAGGCAGTGTGGTAAGAGAGACCACACTCCAAAGCAGAAGGCCTGGAAGAGGTAACCACTCTCCTATCTGGGGAGAGGAGGTCTTCCCGTTGGGAGGTGACCACTGAGGCAGAATAGAAGGAAGTAACCAAGGTGACCCGGGCAGGAAAGGAGTCTTTCAGACAGAAGATGAAGCTGAGTGAAGATGTGGTCCTGGAACTCCTACAGCCTTGATTCTGATCAGGTTTATTTGAGATAAAAGCAAGAAGCAGGACCCAGATCTAGAAAAGCCTAGAGGATTCTAAGCTTTAAAGAAAGCCATTCTGAGGTGGGTTAGAATAACACCCTCCCCCCACCTTCCTAGCCTCTGGTTGGGGGCAGGGAGGTCGTCCCTACTGAGCTAATAACCCCCTTTTTCTCTAACCCTCTCAATCCCCAACACACCCCCCTTGAAGCTGGAGCACAATTTTCAGATGAAGGTCACTCACCTGCCTCTGACAGAGTAACAGTCACCTCCACATTTGCCCCAGAGGTGAGGGAGGTGGCCCAACTGCCAAGTGCCAGGCCCCAGATGGTCTTAAAGAAAGAGCTGTCCACAGCTCAAAGTTGTCCTCCCTGCCAACTCCAGGTAGGGCCTGGTGGAAGGTTGAGGAGGGGGCTGTGAGCCTGGAGAAGGCAGAGTCTGTGCTGTATGGACAGGACCACTTCCCAGAGGACAAGGCCTTTTAGTTGAACTGCTTAGATCTCCAGAAAGAGAGGATTCTACCAAGCGGGGGAAAAAGAAAAAAAGGTGTTTCAACTTGAAGCAAAGAAACAGCAGGTGAAGGCGGGAGTGGGAGACCGCTTCATCAGATGGTGGAGAGAAGGAATCAGGAGATGAAAGAAGTGGCTGAAACCAGATAAGGATCCCCAAGGCCAAGGTCAGAGTTTGGAGAGAAAGCTGTCCAGCCAGGAAGGGGCCAGCTGCAGCCCCAGCAAAATCAAGGGATAACTTCACACTCTGGTCCCACTGAGGGCCCCTTCACTCCCTATCTGTGTTGACCTTTCAGGCCCCAGAGCAAGGGTTCAAAGTGAACCTGAGTTCCTGGATAGGCCACTTCTCTCCGCCTCCGGGCTAGCCTACAGGCTCCAGACCAACCTGGCTGCAGCCAGGACTCCCTAAAGCCAGGCAAAAGACCAGAGAGAAAGGCTAGAACCTCGGGGCAGGAGGACTCTTGGAGATGTTCAGATTCCTCCCTCTTTATACAGATGGGCAAACTGAGGCCAAGCAAGAGGACTTGCCAAAGTATCCCTGCAGAGCACCGCCTGGTGGTCGCACCGCTTGGACATCCACAGTGCGGGTCTGCTCGCCGACCACCCACTCACAGGCGAGTCAGTTTCAAGGGTGCTTGGGGCTCAGTTCCCGTGAGCGGTGGCTACCCAACCTGTGCGTTGGTGAGCCTTAGCTTGTGCGGTATGCGGGTGCCTGGCGGGCTGGCTGTGCTCCCGCCGAGCGAGGGTCGAGCTAGTTCCACTGCCCGGCGCTCCAGTTCTCTCAGATTTCTCCCTCCCAACCGGAAGAATGCGGGGAAAGTTGGGGTGGGGTAGGGGGGGGTGGTTACAGTCTTTTTTCTCTCCTTTAAGAATAGTTTAAAAATTCCTCTAGGACTCCTTATCCTCACTTCCCTGGGGACTGACTAGGGTAGAGAACTATGGGGCAGGAAAAAGACCGGTTCCCCTCCTCACTCCCAAGTCCCTGCTTAACCCTGAGGGGTCCGGGGTCGCTGGGGCCGCTGAGGGCACCAGCTAGACGCCCGAGCCCCTAGATTGTGTGAGGAGAAGCCCCGACTGAGTTTCAGCTCAGGCCGCTCGCTTGTTGACTCTAACTCAAGACGAGCCGCAGGAATAAATCGAGAAACATTGTTTACGGTGCTGTTATTAACTTCCTTCCCGCTTCTCTCCATCTCTAATTAAATTCATCTCTGAATCTCCGGCCAGGAGAAACCTCCAAAAGGACCAGAGCCAGAGGGGGCATGCAGGCCGCGGCTCCCGCCCCTTGGCCGCCCACCTGCTTTCCGCGGCCCGACCTCCCCTCTGCCGAAGCGACTTGGTGAGACTTCCAGACTTAAAACGAAGTCGTTTATTTCAATTTTGCTTTCACATTATGTTCCGATACAATCAAAACTCCTGGACGAACCTCTTGAATAAAAGTCCTGCGATGAGCGCGATCACAGGTCCCCAGCGCCCGGTAATACCGCCGGCGCGGACTCGGGATTCAGAGGAGGCGAAATAAAACAGACTTAGCTTCGGGATCTGGGAGCGGAGGTTCCGGAGGCAGAGGCGTGGGAAGCGTGACGAAAGGGCAAAAAGGTTCTGGCTCCTCGAGTTGGAATTATTCCTGATGCACTTGGACTGCGTAAAGCCTTTTTCGTTTCCAGGCCGGCTGTCGGGCCTGGCCTAGCAAGATTTCAGCCAAATTTCTTACGTTTGCGCCAAAGCAGGGAGCACAGGGCGGAATGCAGGGTTGGCCCTAGGCCCGCGCAGGAAGGAGCGAGGGCCAACATCGCGAGGAAGCCCTCCTGCCTTAGCCTTTCTCGGCTTGCACGCCGCCAAGTCCCCTACACCTCTGAATCTCACCCTTCCGCACCCCTGCCCCCAGACCTCGCAACTAGGGGAGGTGCGGAGTTTAGAAAGCTGTTTCAGAAAAATAAAAGTTCCACTTGAGCTTTATTGGATTAAAGCAAAATTAAATCTTGGCTATTCACAGGTATGTTACAGAGGACGAGGAAGCGTCCGGAAGAACCTCCTGGCATTTAGTGGAGCCACAGAATACGAGGGCATTGACAAGCATCAGAACACCAAGCAGCCTTAGATTTCACGATCACTCCAAATGGGACATAGAAATACGGAAATACAGCCAGTTTCCACTGGGAACAGTTCTTCGTGTACAAATGATATATATTTTTATATATATATATATATATTTCTTTTTTTTAAACCAGTCACCACTAAGGTGAGTCCTTTCTCTGCTAACAAGCAGCCGAGGATACATACAAAGTACCTTCAGCTAATTAATTCGAGCGGTGTTTTAAGAGCAGTACTTGCCAAATTAAAACTACTTCCCCGTCCAAAAAAAAAAAAAATCCTTCCCCCCTCTCCAAAATAAAAAAAAGGGGGAGGGACATATTAGATTTCAGGGGATGAAAAGATTCAGAGCGGGACTCAGAGGAGAAAGATATTTCACATTATACAGTGAAATGCAAAGTTTCTTTTACATTGTAGGGAACATGAACACGGGGTAAGAAACAGTGACAAGGCAGTCTGTCTTTCTTGATTACTGCAACTGGAGTTGGGGGCGAGTTTATTTTGGAAATGGGAGTGCGCAGAGCTAAGCGGAATTTACTTCTCCTAAAGAGGAAATGGACTAAGTTGTCCAACCGCCGGGCTGCGCTTCGTTTACCGGATACAGCTGGGGAACAAGTAGGAAGTTTCAAGTCGTGCCGCTTTCTCGTCCTCTAAAGTTCAGCCTCTTTATCATTTTCCCCTCCTGCCTTCGCCCTCTCCCTGCCTCCATTCCCGAGATGAGCCAGTCAGAGGGGAAATACGAGGAATCCGGAGAAGGTCGAATATTTCCAGCCCCCCATCAAGTTTCCTCGCTCCAGCTTGAGGTATGCTCGGTCGCCTTTCTCCATCTGGATTAGAACTCCGTTGCTGGCGGCCTCCCGGGTCACGTCCTGGTCACCAGCGAAGGCTGAAATCACCGGCCACCCGTTTAACATGAGGCTCACCTGAGAAAGAGAAAGGCCGGCTTCAGAGGGGCAACCCAGTGGGGTACCGAAGCGTGGATAAAATAGCGAACCTTCACAGCTTGGCTGACAGACGTAAAGCTTGGAAGCAGGGGGCGGCGGGTGGGCGGGGGCGGAAAGAAAAGGGGCTTTGTAATTTACGCCGAGAGCCCAATGAAGAGAAAGACGGCCCATCTGGGTGACAGAAATGGTCTGCTCCCCAAACGAATCGAACCCTGACTGCGCTCTTTTTATCCAGTTTAGTGAACCCGTAGATGGCTCAGGCGCCCGGAGACCTTCGGCCCTGCCCTCCCCGCCAGCCTCAGAGAGAAAGTCAGACAATTGGCGCTTCTGGGAACACAAACAAATACAAACAAAAACCCTGGCTCCTCCCGATTCCAGATGCCGGAACACAGCAGAGACGCAGCGGAGGAGCCAGGCAAGGTTTCGGCAGATGAGAAATCTCTCTCAGAGCTGCACTCCGTGTTTCATCCCCAAACTCCGGGCTCAGTTTTCGTCCCAGATCCAGCCTTGCCCTCCACCGCCTGGCTTTGCCCTTGCGGTGGCATCAGCAGATAAAGGCCCAGGGCCCTCTCCCCAGCCGCGCGTTCCGCCTTCTGTGTCCGCCCAAAGCAAACCTGAAAACCTTTGGGAACCCTGGAGAGCCAGTGAGTGCTGGCTGGGGCAAGGCTGGAGCCAGGAGGGTGTGGCACTACGCCCCTCCCTTTTCTCTCCACCTTTCAACTGATATAGTTAGGCGCTACTCGTTCAGAAATCCGGAGTGGGTCCCCAGAGGGACGCCAGGACTCCCCCGGAGCGTGGCACTGAATGCAAGCGCACAGGTTTCTTGGCCGCTTCAGAGCTGGGACAGGAGTCGGGGATACTGTCCGTGGTGCTGAAGGAGATGATCCGCGGAAAGCTTCCGGAAGTCGGAACTGTCTGGGATGCTAACAGAAACTCTAAAGCGAAATCCCCGGGGTTCCGTCGCGGGAGGACCTCTTTGGAGGGTCCCACAAGGCGGAGGCAGAAAACTGTGCCTGGAGGTGGCTTCAAGAACCCATGACTGGAAAACAAGGGAGAGTCCAAGCCAGAGAACCGTGAGGCCCTGCTGCCCATTCCTCCAAGCTGCCCCGGAGACATGCGGCTGCCCCTTCTATTTCCCACCCCCGCCGGGCCGACTCACTCCCGCGGCCAGCAGCCCCCTACCGGGGCTGGGGCCTGGCCCTGAGGCGGCAGCTGACCTGGATGGTCTGTCTGTTGTAGACTTTTACCACGTGGAAGTTAAAACTGTAGATTCCTTTGCGCGGGGCGATGAAAGTGCTGCGTTCTGAATCAAAGTTGTTCCCGATGTTCACTAGTACCTATAACGAGACGGGAACGAAGGGGAGTGGACAAGAATCTGTCCCGAACTCTTGTCCCCGCATTTCCGCTGAGACCTCGGAGAGGGTCGAACATCTACCTACTACCTCTCCCCCAACCCCCACCCATCCAGTCTTCCTGGAGCACTCACCTGGTCGAAGTAGATGATCATGGTGCGATTACTCATCTCGGACGGCTCATGGTTGGTGCTTCTGATGGCAGAGAAAGCCACCTTGGCGCTGCCAGAGCGCACAGAGATGCCCAGAGCTGTGCCCGTGGGATCGGACGTAGGGTTGGAGTCGCAAACCACCAGGCACTTGCCTTCTAGCACGATGGGCTCCGTCTCGTTCTGCCCGCGGGCCGGGCCCGCCAACCATGCTGCCCCCAGCAGCAGCAGCTCCACGACGCCCAGCATCGCGGCGCCGGCGCCCACCCCGCCCCCCACCCCAGGGGCTGCCTGCGCCAGCCGCCCCCCCGCCCCAGCCCGGCTCCGAAGCCCCCTCCTCAGATCCGTGTTCAGCTCTGCCAACGCCGCTCTGGACACTTCGGGTCTTCTTGCACTCCTGGGCAAGCGTGTCCCCCGAGCGATGCTCCCGGAGCCCCGCCCGGGCCTCAGGGGTACCGTGGCTGCCCAGCCGCACTTGGATGCATAGCCGCTGCCGCTCGATCCCCGCTGATTCCTCCGCCTCCTGCCCGCACCGGCCGCTGCCGCCGCCGCCGCCGCTCTGAATTATTGATGCAGCGGGCGATGCAGCCGGAGCCGGCGGAGAGCGCGCGCCGGGCACAAAGGCGCGGACAGCGGCCTGGCCCCGCCCCTACCACCTCCCTCCCCGCCTCCCTTTCCAGCCCCGCCCCCGCACCGGCAGAAGCTCCACCCCCCGGCCAATCCTGGCGCGCCGCGCTCCCCGCCGAGCCAATGACGGCGCTGTCCGCGCGCGGCCACCTGACCCTGGGCGCCGTTGTTATTAGGCGCGGCGAGGCCGGCGGCGCGCGGCAGCAGGGTTGGGCTCAAGCGGAGAGTCGACGGAGAGAGCGAGGGCCGGGAACGCGCGCGCGCGCGCCCGCGTTTCTATGCCGTCAGCGGCGGCCGCTCGCTTGTCTCCCGCCTCCCGATACGGTCTTGTTCAGCCCCCTCAGCCCTTCTGCCCTCCTCCCTCGCCGGCCCTCAGGTAGGAGGCGGCGCGCACGCCCAGGTTCCGGAGTAGAGTCGCCGGAGACCGAGAGAGGCGCGAGTGTGGGCGCGTGGGGCGGGAGGGGAGCGCCCCCCAGTGGGTAAAGGGGTGAGGGGCAGCGGGCGCGCGGATGAGCCTCGGCAAGCGGGCCGACCCGGCGGCCGGGCTTCAGGGCGCGTGCGTGCGTGGTGGGGCGGGGCGTGCGCCGAGGCCGCGGTGCAAGGAGGCGCACGTGCAGCCGCTGGGAGCTGGCGCCGCGGGGCATCGAAGCCAGTGTCCACATCCTGGCCTCGCGGCCGAGAGTGTGGCGCTGGGCCGGCAGCTCTATCCCGCTTCTCGAAGTGCTCACTCTGCGGGTCGCGGAGTCGGATCGAGCGTGCACTCATTTATTCTTTATTTCATTTATTCGAGATAGATCACTGAACACTTGTGGACCCGAAGTGCCAGGCTTCCAGGAGCTGAGGACATAGTGATGAGCAAAATCGGACGAGGCCTGCCTTCGTGCCTCTTACAGTCTAGTGCAGGAGGCACTGGCAAGGACAGTGGCATCGCAGTATCATTTCTCTGATACCATTTTAATCTTTTGCACTTAAAATTTTATGCTTTGCATCCTCATTTTATTTACTGTGCACCTTTGTGGCACGTTCTGTCCCCGTGTAGTTACATACTATTGCCTTGCATATAGACACCAAATCTTGTGATTTATGGGCGAGTTTTCAAGGGTGATTTTGAAATTTCAACGCTAATGAATTTTTACCTCACGCGTTAACTTAGAGCTTAACACACACGTAGTCAACACAGTAAAACACAGCTTTGCTAAGTGACAGAGAGGGGGGAGCTACAGAGGTGGTAAGAGGAAAGGCGTGGAATGAAGGCGGTTAACCTGCCGTTAGGTGGAAGCTGGAGGGCGATCAGACCTCTCTGTCAAGTCCAAAGCGAGAGACTTCGGACCCGAATGAGAGGAGGGCGGGAATGCTGTCCCCCGGAGCACCTGGCGCTTGGGTCCCCGCCGGGCGACTTTGAACCCGCGTGCTCTGCCGAACCAAAGCAGACGTGCGGCAGGCGGCGGCCAGCCGCGAGCCCGGGGATCTGGACAAACCTGGATCGCGGGCTGACAGCACCTCCTTTCGGTCTTCCGGCTCGCCGCCGGCGGGGTCTGCCGCCGCCTAGGGTAGGCTCTCCCCTACGCAGGAAGACAGCTTTGGAATGGCCAACAGCCGCACAATTCAGCTTTGTGTCTTTGAGACTTAGATAGATGTTTAAAGACTCATCTGGAGGTACCCATCTCGGAACCTCGCCTCTGTTGGAATGCCTGCCTGCTGGTCACTGGGTTCGCCCAGGAGAAAGAGAAGGGGCGGGGAAGAGCAACAATTCTACTTCAGGTTAATTGACAGAAAACTGTTCTTTCAAGTCAGATCTGTTTGAGACATCCCCAGAAAGCGTTGCCAGCTATGATTACACCTAATGTGAGAGCATGAACTAATATAGGAGGTGAGATCTGAATAATGACACTGTACCCTGTATAGCCGCGGAGCCTGGCAGCCTGGCAGCCCCAGCAGTGGAGGGTACCTGGAGCAATACCCGTGTAGAATCAACAGCGTGTGCTCAGTGCCCGGGGTCTACACACTCCGATATTCCACAGATATTTACTGAAGGCTGTCTGGTGAGGAAGCCCGTTCTCATGGAGCTCACAAACAGGACTGAGATTATCTAGAGGGAGATGGTGGATCTCCAGCCTTCTCCTTTTCTTTCGTCGGGGAGGCTCTAGTGGGCGTTGCCCAAGCCGGAACTGCCATCCCTATGCCACTGGGGATCTCGTATGGCCAGTCTCAGCCTACCTGCATCCCAGTCCTACCATTCTAAGGGCCTGCTGGATCGCTTTCCTTCAGATATCCTGCAGCCATATTTAACTGACCCGTGCTTTGTCTCCTTCCCTTTATCCCCCAAACTCTGTCTCTTATCCTATGCCAGTGACAACACGTACCACCTAGGGAGCCTCACATCTAACTTGACTCTTCTTTATGTCCTGTTTGTTTGAGTCTGTTTGGGCTTCATCATATCTGGCCTAGGATACTGCAGAAGCTTCCTAATTTATCATTCAGGGAATTAATATAAGGATCACTCCTGGCCCTGCTATAAACTGTTTATTCTTTCATTTGATGGATAACAATTGAGTTCTCTGGAATATGTAATCCCTGCTTTTCTTCCATCTAAGGAAGACTTCCCTGACCACCATATTTCAGAATGATCACGCCCCTGGCGTTGTTTGTCCCTCTTCCACATCCTATGTGTTTAAAAATAATGAATTTAATGTTAATGGATATATGCTTTCCTGAATTGTGAGATGAAATGTGAGAATGTATAGGAGGAGGAGAAACCTCAAAAGCAGTCGTGTTTATTTTAAATATTGTCACATTGTTGCACTCAATATTCTTTTAGTGGCAAGTGACAAAACCAATTCAAACTGGCTTAAGTATAAAGGACTTCACTCATTTGATGAACAAGCCTACAGGTAGGTCTTGCCTGTTATAGCATTGTTGGCTCCATCAGGCAAGGTTATCAGGATCTGTTTTCTAGTTTTGACTTATAGCCCAATAGATCCTCTGCCAACTCAGAGCAAGGAAAGGATGGATAGCACTGTTTCTTCAATATTTTCTGCAAAAGTCATAGAGCTGCTCTTACAGGGGTGTCAGTCACTTGCCCCTCCCTGAACATGAAGAATAGACTGTTCCACTGACTAAGCTTGGATTCAGATGTCTTCCTTCAGAAAGGGGTTTGATGTCAGATCCACATTATCTGGAGTAGAGGAGTTCTCCCAAGAAAAATTAGAGAAAGGACGCTGGGCAAGCAGGAACAATACATGTCTATTTTAGTCCCTCTCAAAGAATCAACTGCAATATATGTCACCCCAAAAGAATAGTGATGAAGAGTGATGAAATAGCCAGAACAGTATATATGTGTTTATCTTGGTCCTTTGGGATCCTCAAGATTTCAGCTAAACCTGCAGTCAGGTACTGTCAGCACTGATGTTACTAAAGGGTTTGTTTTGAAGTCTGAATGCACTTCGAATGGTAGAGCTGTGATAAGGATAAATAATTAACATTCTGTTTTAAAATATTTCTGTGGCAGCATTTTGTTGTTGTTTTTTTTCTCCTTTTCATTTCTTAGGCTCCTAAAAAATGAAAATCTACTTTGTGTATAGGTATGTAAAATTCCTCATTTTTCATTGATTAATGAAAACAAATGAGAATTTGAGCAATAAAAAATGAAAGAATTGAGTGAGGTCATGTCTGAAATTTTAAGACTAGAGGTTTGACTTGTTGAGGCTTTTCAGGTGTTGAAATGTTGGTAAAGCATTATAAAATCATCTGTCTGAGGCTTTTAAAGCAATGTGTTAGAGAGATTTAGGGAATGTTGAGTTTGCAAATAATGAATTTGTACTGTTGCTGTTAATCCTTTACCTGCTGCCCTAAATGCAGCTTTATGTTTTGGTAAAGTCAAGGTTTGTTTCCCCATCCACACTTTGAATTTTTTTGTCACAATGCATTGTAATAAAGGAATATAACAGCTATCTTGATTCCTCTACCCCTACTCTGAAGGAGAAAAAAAAAATAACAACCCCCTATTGTTGAAATGAGAGCATTTTCAGAAAAGAGGGAATATTGTGTCACAGGATATGAAACAAACTCATCCTTTTATTAACTCAGAATGGGTGCTCTAATGTTTATACACATCAGATAGCATTTCATCTCTTTTAGCCTTGGTTCAAAGGCCCAGGCAGTACCATTTCCTAGCATTTAGTTCATTTGCCCATGAAGCAGAAGAAAAAGGCTATTTTGTTCTAAAGAGTGTTAAATTTAGGATTTCAGTGGTCAAGGTCATTTCAAGTTAATATTTCAATATAGACTACAAAATGTGGGAATGATTCTAAATTAAATTAATTCTAAATTTCAAAGTATGAAATATTTTTAATTTTCACCAAATCCTTGGTCTTCCTGCATATATGTCTCTTTGGGGGCTATAGAGATTCATTTTGGATGCAACATTTTTGCTGTTTAAATTTTAAAAGTATGTTACAGAATTAACTTTGTAATTGGACACTTTCATTCAATGCATAGAAATGCAGAATTATTTTTTAACGAACACTAAGTTTGTGGTAACACTAATTCTTTAAAAAAAAAACTCTGATCTTAAAAAAAAATCAAAGAATATATTCAAAATATCTTTAGCTCTTTAGTTAATACCAAATTATGCGTTTCCCTAGCCATTGTCATCTGCTAAATTGAAAGATGCTGGCATCATCTCTAAAATGATGCCTTGAATCTGCTGTGGTTGTGCTGGTAGGAATTTTGTATAAAGCTGTTATTCACATGTATTACATTAAGGCCAAAGGGGGAAGAAAGAAACATAAAATTATGTAATCCTACAGAACTGCTCTTGAGAGAGAAACCACATAGGTGACATCAAACACTAGTTGTTGGAATTTTTCCAAGAAGTAATTATCTGTGTGCCTTTTTGGGGAGTGATTATGGGACAAACGAAGGTTCGGCCAATTCAGCAAACATTTATCGAGTGCATGAAATGTGCAAGACACTGTTTTAGGGCCTTGGCTACTGCAAAGATGAATCATCCATGATCCCTGTCCCCCTCACCCTAGACTTCATGTTTGACAGTGGTCAGGGCTACACCCTAGGGAACCTCCGCTTAAGAACTTTTGGTTCTGCTGAGAAGGCTTCTTAGTATGTGTCCTTACAGTGTAGCTTTGATTAGTCCCTATCTTTGTTTACAGTTGCCCTATAACCAGAAGTTACACAAAAATTATGCCCATGTACAAAATTAATAGATTAGAGGACATTCAAACTAAATACTTCAAGTTTTACTTCCAATGCATTTGACATTTATCAAAGAAATGATGAATGCTATCATCTGTGGGAGGCTGGATTGACTTTTGCGAAAAGTTATCACCAACTTTAATAGGGATCTTAGGGAAATTTCCCAGATCTTGACAGTTGTATAAAGATTTCCTGCAGTTCAGAAGGCTCTCAGGATAGAAACAAAGTCTGCCAACCAGAGGGCTATTTGAACCAAATACCTCTGTGTTACTAGGAGGTAAACGAAAGGAAAGATTTAAATAAAACTTGAAGAGGGGGGAGGAATGCAGAAGAGCAAGAGGGTTTTGTATTTTTTTAAAACAAATTATTTTCCCAAAATGGTATTTCCTGGTAGACTTCTGAGAAATGAGATCAGAGGCTCACACCTCATCCTGCCACCCAGAGTCACACCCCAGGGACAGTGATGTAATTGAGTTTCCTAGTGCTTTTTGCCTCTCCGCCCCCAGCCCCTCCCTGGAGCCACTCCCTTTCCTCTTTGCTGTTCTTGCCCCTAAAAGCTGACTCCTTCCAACTGGCTTCTGGTTTGGCCAGCAGAAGGAAGGCACAAGTAGGGGATCAGAGACGGGGAGAGAGAAGCTGGGGTGTTTCTTCCAGCGCTCTCCCCGCTTCAGTCTAGGTGGTATGAAGCAATGACTGTAAAATCTCGGGTGGTGCGTCCCCCTTCCAAGACTGTACTTCTTGCCCAGCACCCCTCCTGCCTTCCTGGGCTCCAGCTCCCCCGCCTGTGATACTCTTCCCTCCCCCTGTATCTTCAGACTGAGGACAGGAGGTTTGCCGCTCTCTGGGTTCTCAGCATCTTCTGCTGATTCTCCAGACCCTGCCAACACCTCTGTAGGTTGTCCCTTCGTTAAAATCCCTCCATTCAAACTGAGTTTAATTCTGTTTCCTTCTGGGATCTCAGTGATAGGCTGTATCATTACTACATCTTGCTTCACCTTCAGAACCAACAGATTTGATATATTTTATCCTCTTGTGGAACTGTTGGCTGTTTAGTAACTAGTTGGGTCATATTAAAAGTCAGTATGAATTAAAACCCTGACACAATTTGAATTCATTTTAGAGGCATGATGTTACCAAGTTATATATTTCAAACAAAACTATTCATCTTGAGCTTTAAAAATTAAATGCTAATAAATGTAACTACTGTTTTCAGAATGTTAACGTGAAAAAAATCAAAAGAAGCATATCTTAAAAAAGCAAATACTCCAAGTAAAATATCTCCAATGTTTACAATATAAGGATATATTAATAGCTTGAGAAAAATACAGTATTACTTTGTGAGCTCATAAAATTATTTTTGAGTTTTTAAAATATAAAAACCTTTTAAGATATGAAAATGAAATGTGATTTTCTTATTGAAAAGCATGATAATTACTGTTATTCACTTTTAAAATTTTTATCTTGTATTTCTTAACAAATAAGGGCTTTACTATTATTCTCTGAAATAGGTAATTGTTGTTTTAGGTTTTAAAACAACAGTTTGAAAGCAAGCCATAATAAAATATGTTTCAATATATAGGTACTTATGAGAGAATCCTTTAAGTCATCCATTCAACTTAGCTATCCATTTCATACCTGCTGCCCAGTATTGTTTGAGGTCCTTACCAAAACAGTATTAAAGGCTAGTTAGGAAATATAGAGCAATTAGAAAGTAAGCTATTCACAAATGGCAATAAAAGTTAGGATACCTATTCAGTTCTGGTGTTTACTGGTCTAGGACAATAGGCTAGTTAAATTCCTGTTTCTTTTGGTTATTGTAGTAACATGCTGATATGTTTTAAGTAATTATAGACGTATTGAAATTTATCTGATTTTGTCAGTATATTGTAAAATTGCAGGAATATGTTCTTCTGTCCTCATGATGAAATTGGTCCTACTATTTAATGCATCAAGACGATAGGGTATTAATGCAGTGAGACCTCGATGGCCTTTTTAGATCAATAAAGATCGGGATTTTGTGTCTTCATCCTGGAGTATTTTGAACCTCAATATTGAACGCTAATTCTTATAAGTCAGCTGCTTTCATTTTGCAGACTGAGGTCCAGGGAGGGTGCTAAGTCGCTTCAGCTATGTCTGACTCTGCAACCCTATATACCAGTCCCTTCTGTTCATGGGATTCTCCAGGCAAGAATACTGGAGTGGGTTGCCATGCGCTCCACCAGGCGATCTTCCCAACCCAGGGATCGAACCTGCGTCTCTTGCGACTCTTGCACTGGCTGACAGATACTGTACCACTAGCACCACCTGGGAAGCCCAGGGAGGGTAAGTTCCTCTCAGATGGTGCCTCTCACACAGGCTCTAAAATCAGGGTGCCTCATAGTCAAGAAATATGTTTCAATTGAAATAATTTAGTGGGTGCCTCATAGTCAAGAAATCTGTTTCAATTTGAAATAATTTAGTGGTGCTTCATAGGCAAGAATCCTTTGATAAGGGGTAATCTGCCTTTAGCTCCCTCATTCGCAAAGCAGGAATAACAGTCAGTGTTTACCTTAAAGGCTGGTTTTCAGGATGGAGTGAGCTAATCCACCCATGTGATTAGCCTACACCTGGCCTGGGCTCTCCAGCCCATGTGCGCCTCTGCTCTCCTCCTTGTCAGATGCCCAGGTAGTTCTAGAAGGAGATGCCCAGGTGCAGTCCCCACTGCCCCATGCTTGCTCCAGACTTTTCTTGACATGAGCCAGCCACTCCCCCTGGCTCTGTGCCAGTGATTTTTTATTCTCTTGCCACATAGAAGTCCAAGGAAGAATGTCTTTGTTTGATTTCAGTAGATATAGTCCGTGGAAAGTCCTCATTCCCAAGTTTAAAATAACGACTAATGTACCACGATACGTACAGCTGGTGCAGTTCCACAGGCATACCATGCACTCCTCTTTCTGTATTCATTCAACTGATGTGAACTGACCACCTCAAATACTAACAGGTATTTGTTGTGGTTGCCCGGGATACATCAGGGAACACTACCAGCCAAACTTCCTGCCATCTGTGGAAGTTATCTGTGGGGGAGATGTGGTGTTGTGATAGCCATGTTCTTCTCATTATGAGTTTACCCCTGTAATACTAAAGCTAAATCACTCTGATGTCATTGGGTCACACAGTTATGAGACCACAGTTTTTTTCCTGCTAAAGCATCACACAACTCAGGAGTTGGCTATCTTTTTGTTTTACTGACATTAATTTTTCTCCTATCATGAGATTTAATTGGGAAATCATCAACATTATAAACTGTATGTTGTCATTTCCATTTTTGAAGTGAAAGTCACTCAGTCATGTCCAACTCTTTGCGACCCCGTGGATTATATAGTCCATGGGATTCCTCAGGCCAGAATACTGGAGTGGGTAGCCTTTCCCTTCTCCAGGGGATCTTCCCAACCCAGGGATCGAACCCAGGTCTCCCGCACTGCAGGCAGATTCTTTAATAACTGAGCCACATGGGAAGCCTATTTCCATTTTTAAATGTAAGCATATTTGAGGACTGGGAATCTGGCTGCCCATCAGTGAAAGGTGAAGGTAATTATCATGTTGCCTTGGCATATTTTGTCAATGGAGAGTGGTCGGCTTGGTGTTCATCTGTGGGAAGTTTTTAAAATACATTTTAATGTGCCCTTTAAATATGTCTTGTTTTAAAGATATTCCATTTTAAAACATGCTAGGAGAAGAATTTGATATCTGTGCTTGCAGTAAAAAATAGGGTACTCAGAGCCTGGGTTTCTGCTTTAGGCTCCTTCGCTCCCTCCCTCCTTTATGTTAGTGCCTGGTCGCACAGCACACTCTTGGGCTCCAGGAGTGTCTGTGCACTTGTCTTGGGAAGAACTTCCATTTTCCCACTCCCATGGCTGCTTGAGTACTTTCTCGTATGCCTTTTGTCACAAATGAGCTCTCTCCTCCCCATCCTCTTGGGGAACCGGAAAGGGAGGCCCTGATATTGTACTTGTGTAAACATCATTGAAAGCTTTCCCTGTCTCTTGCATCTTCCTAAGTGATTTCTTTGTGTTATGCTGGGACAGTAGTTCTTTAAATAGAATATTCTCCCCTGGAAATCGCCCACAGTGCTGAGAGTACACCTTGCAAAAGGTGAGTCTAGAATGTAGGATGCATCCTCAGCATTACCTGAAGGCTGAAGTTAGGGCTCTCTGGCGTATCACAAACAAATTTATAGCAGTTCATTAGTGTAAGGAATCAGGAAAACAGGGTGCCACTGTCCCCCGTGGAAGAAGCAAAGACTTCACACCAGTGGAGACGTGAAGCTCTGAAGATGAAGCTGTTTGCACGACGAGCTCTCTCTCATTTATTCTAGAGAAACCCACTTGCCTAGTTTGAACCTGTTTTCTTCATAGCATATGTCTCACTGTCTGACCAAAATGGTGTTTATATCCTAGTCACTTGGCAAAAAGTCTGTCATTGCTTCAGAGAGATTCATTTTAAGCCTGAAGCATGGAGCTGGTATATAAATGTCCTTTGGTAGTCTAAGGAAACGACCTTACTGCAAATTGACACAGGTTTGTGGGGTTTTTTTCTTTCCCTTTAGTTCCCCCATAATATTGTTCCTAGGTGGGGCTGCCTTTTCAAACTAGAGGATAAATAGAGGCCTAAATTAGTTTGGTTATTCCCACTCATTCTAATTAAGAATCTTTGTTTCCACTCAGCAAAGATATGGGGAAAAATAGGGCCTCTTCATGATATTTCTATTGTCCATTAAATTATTTCAATTGAAACGGATTTCACGACATATCTGAGACAGTTTCCAAGTTACTGCCCTTTAAAGTCTGTTGATATTAAATGGGAAGACCACATGCAAAATTATATTTATAGGATGTATGTACAGGAATTATGCAATTTCTATGAACTGTTTACAGGAGATGACTGGTAGAATATATTAATCAGCATTTTAGTTACTCTCTTTGGTTAGGATCATGGGGGGGTTTTAGCTTTCTATAAACTTCAATAAAAGTGTTTTCATGCAACTTTTTTAGTGCCTTGAAAGAGAATTCCTTTTAGCAATATTAAAGTCCACCTACTGTCCGCTGTTACCATTTTCCCTCTTCCTAAACCAGCAAACCACACCTGAGGATGGTCATAGCAGTGCTTCTCAGCCAGGCTATGATTTGCATTCATCAGTGAATCATCTATAATTAGAAACAGAAATCTTTTCTTCCCAGCACACACACATCTCTTTCAGAAGTAGTTCTCTTTTATGATTGATGTTTGACATCTTAGAAATTAGGATAACCTTTATTATGTACCTTGCTTTACTCAAGACATTATTTTGTGGGTTGGACTCGAGGTTACATGTTTAAGAAAAGCATCAGGTGAATCCCGGAAGGAAAATTGTCTTATTCATAAACCCTTAGCCATTGAAAAGACCATTAGGAGCCTATAGGTATGTAAGTTGGATAGAATTAAATAGTATTTTAAATAGTATGTTTGACAATTGACCATGCAAAGCAATAGCTTCATTTGCACAGTGCCATCTATTTAAAAACCAGTAAACCTTTAACAGACAAATAATCCCCTCAACGTGAGGCTTTCAGGTAGTTATTATGTCAAATTTTTGGATGTCAAAATGTAGTCTGGCAGATGTATTTGCCTAAGCCCATTCAGCTGGCAGAGGTGGCATTATTTTCTGTCCCCCAAGTTCTAAAAACCTCCCCACTTTCTCTTGCAACATTGCACCTCTAAAAAGGTGCCCCTGCTGTATCCAAAGTATCCAATGATGTTTCTAGCTAGGGGTTAGCTCTAATTAACTTTCATTTTTTTTGCTATTATGCAACGAAGTTCAGATTTTAAAATTTCGAAGATGATAAGCCTCTCTCCATGTTTTCTTCTCCCTCCTAAATGAGGAAGAAAAATATATATGAGATGCCTCTAAATAGTGTCCCACATATATTACTGTCAGAAACAGATTATCGGTATTCATGTTATGCTTTCCATACCTTTTAATCATTTCTGCAGCTGTTCACGTGACAATTACATTTCCACTTTTAAAACATTGTTACAAAGATGCACAGAGAGAGAGAGGTTCAAGAGGGAGGGAACACAGACGGATTCATGTTGATGTATGGCAGAAACTAATACAACATTGTAAAAAAATTATCCTCCAATTAAATAATTTTTTTAAATGCACAGAGAAAAGAAGAAAGCAAAGGAATAAACTACAAGCAATTACATAAGTGACAACTTTTGTGATCTGACATTTGGGGAAATGAGTTATTACTACTGCATTACCTTTTAATATCTAGGTTTTAACCTTTCACTGGATAAAGGTGAAATTCACATGTTTTAAACTTGCTCAGAGCATAGCAGTAGGATGTTTCTCTTTCTAGTTTTTACACCATCCACATTTTTAAACTGTAGGAAGAACCTGGAACTTTGTACCAGGTTACATGATGGTACCTAGAAGTAGACGTGTACAGTTTGCCGATATGTCCTTTTGCAAAACTTGTATTAATAACACTCTGAGAAGTAAGTAGAAACTGTGCGGAGTGAGCCAGTGGGTTTAAATATAGAGAGTGAACTCACTGAACTTCTCAGTTGGGCATTTAATAGGCTTTGACCTGTTGGGTTTATTTGTGAATCGTTTGTATTTTCCTGTCATTTTGAAGATTTAACTTCAGATATTTTTAAAGCTTATTTTATTGAGATACACTATTAGTGCTTCTTTCTTATCACCTAACAAGACGTCCTTTATTCTGTTGCCCCTTTCCTGTCCCACTTCTGTACTGATCAGTGTTCTTTTTACAGTTGCAAACTGATTAGCCTGACACATCTCTGACACCACTTCTAAATCATCTTCTAAATACCAGGCTCATTTCCATAGATGTTCTGAGCACACAGGGTAAAAACATAGAATATACCTGGAATGTGACCTTTCCTCCTCTGATGCGCTGAGATGGGTAACTTTGGAAAGTGTCATGCGATTGTTGTGTAGCACGGATCCAGAAATCCCCAGAGATCAAGAAGCACCCAACATGGAGATTAACCTAAAGAACTTATTAAATTTTAAAATTTAGTTCATCATGAGTTTAAGATGTCTAAGATTTTGCTGAACGTGTGTTTTTGTTTTAGTCCTGTTTTGATTTCAAAAATGCATCTGCCTTATTTTCATATTATGTTAGAACCTTAGCATGACGGAATGTGCCCATGAAGAGAGCTTGGGTAAGCATATGTTAGCAAAAGTTAGCATAGTCACATCTGTGTGTTTAGTTTATAATTTTATAAATTCTTTTCTAATTCTTAACACTGGTTTGGCCATATTATGATATCTTCTTTTGTTAGTAAACTCTAAATCGAAAGGTACGTAGAAATCAAAAACTCTTAAATCAGAAAGGTGCATTCAGCCTGCTGAAAGTAAGGGGAAAAGAGAATGACACCAATGTCCTATGTGTTTAAGCCAGAATGATTGGATCATGAAAAATACCTAAAATAAAGTCCTATCTCTTCCACACAATATTTCTTCACCAAATAAAGTTCAGTTTACTCTTTAAATTCTGTGCCACCAGGCACAATGTTATAGTGAACCATGGCTTTAATATCCTTTGAGAAATGGCGCATCTGTTCTGTAGTCAGTCTATCACTTTTAGCCTCTGTACAAAATACAAAGGAGATCTTACCAACCAGAAACATCTAGAACCTGGCAATTCAAATACCATTCTGAGCAAATATTTAATCTAATAACTGGCACTAAATGTTAGGCCTCTTGGCAGCTCAATATCCACTAAACAAGTTTTAATAACAGAGTAAGCCCACTGTATCCAGAGCAAAGAGAAGCATGCCATGTTTACATAGCCATATCATGAACCTTTTCTGTTCTGACTTTAGCCCTCTGAAAGGACTCAGGACTATGGCAGCAAGCAACGAGTTTATTTTCAATGCCTTAAACATCTAGATAGTACTCTGTATTTTACATATTGCTTTTAATAGTTAATATGATAAGTACCAAAGATCAGGCTAAATTCTCTACATGCATTGGGCTTCCCCGGTAGCTCAGTGGTAAAGAATCTGTCTGCCAATGCAGGAGACAGGGGTTCAATCCCTGGGTCAAGAAGATCCCCTGGAGAAGGAAATGGTAACCCACTCCAATATTCTTGCCTGGAGAATCCCATGGACAGAGGAGCCTGATGGGCTGCAGTCCGTGGGGTTGCAGAGTCAGATACGACTTAGCTACTAAACAACAACAACAAATTGTTAATTAATCATTGTAGTAGTCTTACAGTCTTATGACTATGGAAGACTTATGTATAGTCTTATGACTATGCAAGACCGTACAAAACTTACGACCATAATTTTTTATGATTTTTGAAAATCTCTTCACAGCTAGGGAAGCCAAGAGTAAATAGACTGCCTAGGTTCAGCTGCAACGTGTTAAACAGTGATTTCAACCTGTTAGACGATTAAACACCACGTCTTTCCCAGAGACGCATCACATGAGCCCTGTACTCAACTCTGAGATATGCAGGATTCTGCACCCCTGTTTCACAGATGGCAAAATCAATGTCAATCTATTGCAGGTGACCCACCAAAATATAGGATAATGAGCAGTGGCACTGGGCCGTGAGCTCTACGTGTAACCCTTTCCTGCACTGCTACTCAGACTTCTTCTGACACTAGTGAGGGTGTATTGTTTACCTTTGTGTTTCTGGCTTGGAATTTAACACTCTGTGGGTGGCTGTGTTGATCAGGGACCCCTGCACGCTGCCGCCCACTGCGGCAGGAATGGCATGGGATACCCCCTTATACAGCGTCTTTGTCCCCATTCCAGCCCCAGAGTTGTAATAGGCAGAGCTGCTGGCCAGATCTAGGAGAGGGGCTTGGCCTTTGGCACTGCTGCCTTCCCCCTTCTCTGCCTTTTATTTGACAGGGACATTCCTTCCCGTTTTAGTTTATTAGTGCCTTTGTGTTCTTAAGCACCTCCCCCACCATAAAAATCTAAAAGAACCTATGAGTCATTCAGACTTTAGTATGGCTGGCTGTGCCTAACTTTTGCTCTAACTCTAAGATGAAAGCCTCTGGAATATCCTGGCTTCCTCCCTGAGAAGAATGAGCTGGGAGTTGGTCTCAACATCAGGATCCCCAGAGACCTATTGCCCAAGACACTTGGACTGTATAGTTGTTGCACATCAGGCATCCTGAGCAATGGGACTCTTAGCCTGAGCTCGCTCTCTCTTCTCCCCTTTCTGCTCAAGCCAGAAGGCCTCTACTCTCTTCCACGTTGTCAGGAAGCCAGAGAACATTCTCCATTTCCCCAGTGACCCACCTCCCAACAGCAGACATCCAGCAATCAGAGTTGGAATACACTGAAGGTGGTCAAGTTCTATGGGCAGAGCACCCGTATGCTTCTGCTTCAGGTGTCTCGGATAGTAGAGGGAGTGTGGAGAGCCTTACCTGCTTAGTAAGGGTTTCTGTGTCTGTGCATCGAGGATTAAATTATTCAGAGCATCAGAGAAGCCCATCACTACTGATCATAAAGAACCTGCTTGCCAATGCAGGAGACACAGGGTCAGTCCCTGGGTCAGGAAGATCCCTTGGGGAAGGAAAGGGCAACCCCATCCAGTATTCTTGCCTGGAAAATTCCATGGACAGAGGAGCCTGGCAGGCTACAGTCCATGGGGTCGCAATGAGTCAGACACAACTTAGCGACTAAACACCAACTGATGCATGTGGTAGGTGTGGAGAATTACTAAGAAGAGGGGAAATTGCTAAGCAATTAGTTTGGCTAAACACAAGAAAGGATCCTTAAGTCATTGTTGTGTGTTAGTCGCTCAGTCATGTCTGACTTTTTGCAACCCCATGGACTGTAGCCCACAAGGCTCCTCTGTCCATGGAATTCTCCAGGCAAGAATATTGGAGTGGGCTGCCATTTCCTTCTCCAGGGAATCTTCCTGACCAAGGGATTGAACCCAGGTCTCCTGCATTGCAGGCAGATTTTTTAGCCATCTGAGCTACAGGGAAGTCCCAATAGGCACTTACTAATGCCTGATTACGGTCCTGCATAATAATGATTATGCATGTCATTGAATATGTATCAAATAAAGTTTGTCATAAAATTTTTGACAGTATTAAGTTTTATTCACATGGTCAACATTCATATTTCATTGCTTATGTGGCGTAGTTTTGACTTAAGACCCTGTTGCTTTGATGAGTGCATTGCTCACCCATGAGTCTGGTTTCTCCGTTCATTTGGGAGTTTCATATTGCATGGTGATGGTCGCTGACTCTGCCTCTAGTTCTGCTAGAGGGACAGCAGTTTCACTTGCCCAGTTGCTGTGGCTGAAATCTCCTCTTGGTGTGAGTTCTCTTGCCATATATTATAGATTAATTCAGTGAACTTTTATTTGATCCCAGCCATGTAACATTCATTGTGCCATGTGAATTTAGATATAGATTAGAAGCTTATCCTGTCCTCAGGGAGCTCATGATCTAGTAGAGAATCATACCACCTTATAGGTGATTGTCCAAAAAGGGAGCAAAAATGAATACAGGACCATGCATCTTCTGATTCTGTAAGGTGTGGAATAACAAAACTTCTCCTGTATTTGGTTTCCAAATAACATCTCTAAAGCTACCAGCCATCGTGTTGTGCTTTCAGAAGTGAGGAGTGTTGTAGGATAGTACTCACTGCACGTCCTTAGCTTTTTGTGCTGGTGGAGAATTTTTAAGTGAAAGTCATTCACTGATAAAATGTGTTTCCTTTAGCCAAGTGCACAGTGGTAGTGCCTTTTTAGAATCCAAGTCTAAAGATGTTGTCAAACCCCAGGTCCACTTAATGAAAAGCCAACCAGAAGAACTTTGCTATTCACAACAAAGGCAAAATGCTATCAAGAATGAGGCTTAGTACCACAGGGATGCAGAGCCAATTACATTCTTGAAGTTTGTAAGTTTACATAAAAAGGATGTATTGGGAGTATATTGGGAAGCCAAGCTTGCCATTGTCAGCTCCGAATTGCACTTGGTGGGAGAAGTCAGGGTCAGGAATGGAATGAAAATGGTCAACAGCAGATAAGCAAGGGAGACAATTAGTGTTGGCCCAGGGGTCCAATGACCTCCCAAAGGTTCGAGCATGGATCTGGCAGTGGGCTTGGTATAAGTGTATCTAGGTCACCCTTATGCCAGAGGTGAGAAAGAGGTTAGTGTGGGGAGAATTTAAATAGCTTACTTTTAGCCCTTCTAAAGCATTATATTTTCCTAAATGCCATCCCAGGGACATTCCAGATGATCGTGCAGTTTAAGGCTAGGCTATGGTATATCCATAGCAAACAGAATGGCCCCATAAATAGCAGGGAAATCAAATAATAGCAACCAACTTTGAAACAACTCTATCCTTCCTTTGTTTGTAGCAATGATAGAAGCAAAATCCCAGCATATAAAAATGCATGCATTAGTACATTCTTAAGAAAGAATCTGGGCATGTTACTTTCTCCCTCCATACCAACCAAAGTTATACTAACTAATGAGTATCCTACATTAGTAGGAATTGTTGCTGCTTACCCACTCCTTCAAGCTAGAACTTTAAGACCATCTGGGAATCCTGCTTGGCTCGCCACACCTAGCAGAGCAGGAACTCTCACTTGTATTTTTTTTAAATACTTCTTAAGCCTCTACCTGCCTTCTCAATACCGTGGTCTCTGCTGTGGTCATAGCCCTTTGTGAGATCAAATGGGTTTCTTGCTTCTCTTCTTGCCCTCTTCAACCCATCTTCCAGAGCCTGTGGCTGTGGCTTCTCCTGCTTGCCTAGAGAATGAAATTCGGATGGTTTGCCGCTGGCCCTTGACTCACTTTCCCAGCCTTCCCTCCAGTGGACTCTTTGCTGTGCTCTACTCCAGCTTCTCTGAGCTCACTTACATCCTCTGGACATGCCAAACATTTCATATTATTCCTTACCTGTACCCATGCCTCTATTCAGCTCACTACCTTACAGAAACTTTACAAAATCCTCCTAGGCAGAATTAATCACTTCTGCATCTGTACTTCAGATGTGAAGGATCCATTGTAGTATTTATCATTTGATTATGGTTATTTACTTTTCCATCTTAATTAGCTTTGTAACACCTAGCACAATAATTGAAACATAGTAGATACTCACACAAGGATTATTTTTAACTTAAAATGAGATGAAGATTTTAGGATGCCAGAATCTCACAGAATTGGCTTGGTTTTTTTTTTTTTTTTTCAATCAGACAGAGTTCTTAGTTTTAAGCAGTATAACCAACTCTAGCTCATTCAAGCAAGAAAGGGATGAATTGAAGACTGTTGGGTTACTTGAAGATGTCCTGAGGGGTCCATAGAGACAGATGTTGGGTAATCCAGAAGCAGGAAACTGAAAGTGAAATTTGTGCAGTTGTGTCCCACTCTTTGAGACCCCATGGACTATATATACAGTCCATGGAATTCTCCAGGCAGAATACTGGACTGAGCCTTTCCCTTCTCCAGGGGATCTTCCCAACCCAGGGATCAAACCCAGGTCTCCCACATTGCAAGTGGATTCTTTACCAGCTGAGCCACAAGAGAAGCCCAAGAATACTGGAGCGGGTGGTCTAAGTACTGGCATGGGTGGTCTATCCCTTCTCCAGCGGATCTTCCTGACCCAGGAATCAAACTGGGATCTCCTGCACTGCAGGAGCAGAATATGAGAAGCAGGAGCAATACAGAAACTCTCTACAGGGAACCAACTTGCCACCACCGCGATGTGTGCATTCCTTCAGATGCACCCCCGGGACCCCGAGCCTGACACTAGGCTCAGCTGCTCCCTCTGGAAACTCCCAGCACTGCCACCACCTCAGCCAAAATGGGTTCTCTGAAGTCCACTTTGCCTTAAGTCCTGACAGGAGTCGAGCTCCATCTGATTGGTTGAGCCTGGCTGCAAGGGAGGCTGGGAAAATGAGCATGTGTCTTCCATGTGGTTGTTGGTCTCCATCTCTCACTAAGAGCCATGAGGTAGGGAAATCCCCAGACAAGAAAGTTAGTTCACATGTTGGGGGTTAGGATGGGGGTGAGGGATTTAAGGAAGGTGCGAAAAGAGTGGCATATGTCCACTAGAATTTTCAAGACACAGAGAACCTGATTAAGAGCTTCCTTTGTTGGTATATCTGAATCTTAACAACAGCAACAACAACAACAAAAAATGGCATGGTCAAACTGGGTAATTGGAGGAGAAATGAATAAAGGATGGGCAGGGTATAGAGCAGTACCTCAGGGCTAATAACAGTTGTCACCACCCCAGGTCTGAAGGCGCACTCTCTGACTAGAGCCAAGACCCCGTAAGAGATGCCGTCTGCCCTGGACAAGCCCTCAGGGAGAGAGCCAAAGGTGTAAAAGCCTCAACTCTCCCCCTTTCTTTCCTGCTGAGGCTCCCACTGGCACCACACAGAAACCAGCACCCCGCAGAGCCCATTCAGGCTGTTCTCAAGCATCAGCCGTGAGGGCACCAAGCACGCTGGTGAAGGGTGAGAGCACAGCTGAAGACATGCAGCGCATGGAGCTTAATCAATACGTCACCAGCATTTTTCTTTTCACTTTACTCAATCTCTCCTTTGGGATGTCACTGTACATTTTCACTGTACACGCCAGCCTTAAAAAATGTCCTCATATTGAGAAGGAAATTTCCTGCCACAGCAAATTTCCTGCTACTTGCTAGCCTCTGTCTCCTCCTCATTAAAATCTAGCCTTCTAAAGAAAGTAGGTGTAAGAATTGTCTTTGAAATGAGTCCCATGCCCCTCAAGAATTTCTGCAGTGTAACCCATAATCCTTTTGAAGTATGTGGTGACTTGCACAAAAATAACCAGTTCTTGGCTGTTTCCTCTGGAAAAGAATGTCGAGAAGAAAGCATCATCATTGTCTTTGAGTATATTATGGGTTGCTGCTGCTGCTAAGTTGCGTCAGTCATGTCCAACTCTGTGCGACCCCATAGACAGCAGCCCACCAGGCTCCCCTGTCCCTGGGATTCTCCAGGCAAGAATACTGGAGTGAGTTACCATTTCCTTCTCCAATATTATGGGTACCTTCACAGAATAGAGGCTTCCTTGATAGCTCCGTTGGTAAAGAATCCGCCTGTAATGCAGGAGACACCAGTTCGATTCCTGGGCCAGGAAGAGCTGCTGGAGAAGGAATAGGCTACCCACCTCGGTATTCAGGCCTGGAGAATTCCATGGACTACACAGTCCATGGGATCACAACAAGTCAGACACAACTGAGTGACTTTCGTTCACAGAATCTAGAGACTAGTTGTTTTCCATCCTCCCAGAAACCGCTGCTTGGGGAATTGAGATATATCATGAGATCGGAGCTTCCCTGGTGACTCAGATGGTAAAGAATCCGCCTGCAATGCAGGAGATCCAGGTTCAGTCCCTGGGTTGGGAAGATCTCCTGGAGAAGGGAGTGACTACCCACTCCAGTATTCTTGCCTGGAGAATTCCATGGACATAAGGAGCCTGGCAGGCTACAGTCCATGGGGTCGCAAAGAGTCGGACATGACTGAGCAACTAACACTTGCACTTTTACATTTTTTCATGAGATATTTAGATAAAAGTAGAGTGTTATTTTTTAGTCTAAAAAGTTACATTATCAGAATTCTTACTTTAAAAATGCAAATGATAGAGAAATGTGGAGTTAAGGGCAGATGCCATCCTTTCTGCATGTCCACTTTCTCCTCTGCTCTTCACCTATACCCATACCAACATTAGCAGTATGGCAGAAAATAAAAAGATTTTTTTCTAATCACATTAAAATGACTGTGTCATCCTAGGTTGTTGAAGGTGAGATCTTGAAGCAGTATTTACTCTGTCAAGGCCCACGTAGCCTTGAGAGAACATAGAATCTGCATCTCACTCTGTGAGTGCAAAAAATCATTTGCAAAGTTGCAAACCTGAGCTGTGCCACATGGCAGCCACTTACAAGGAGTTCCTGAGCTCCTTCCATCCATTTATTTAAGTGATAATGTAAGTTTCTAACTTGCCACTTTCCTAACAAAATAGAGATTTGCCTTGTTAATTTTTTTCTTCTTTTTTTTAAGTTTGGATGAAGGACTCTAGTGCTAATGAATACTTGAAATCTCTTGGTGTGGTTTTTGGCATTTTTAGACATCAGATACCAAGAGCGTTTCCTGGCCAAGAACAGAATATTTATACTTTTGTTAGGAGGTGTTCAAGAAATAAGTATGATTGATCCTTGATGTGAGCGTAAGAATGCAGGATTACATCAAGCATACTAAATTTTCCATGTGGATTTTAGAGATGTGTCTGGAGGACCTCGAAAGCTGCTCACATCCCTCGTCCTGTAGAAAGAATTCCCTGACCTGGTTCTCCCTAGTCCTTCCCTTCTCTAATCTGTCAACATCAAAATCCAAAGTCTAACCACTTCTCACATAACCCCCGCTTCTACCACAATAGCCCAGCACCAGCGTCTGTCCCAGGGGTTGTTACTGTGGCCGCCTCCTGTTGTCCCTGCTGCCACCCACCACCCACCGTGGGCATTTCACAGTACAGCAGCCGTCGTGACCCTTTGGAACTAAAGTCAGATCCTGGTACTCTTCTGCTCAAAACTACGCAGAGGACCCCATCTCAGTCTGAGTGGAAGCCAGGCCCTTACAGTGACCGCCAGGTAGAGACTGTTGCCTCCCCACCCTCCTTATCTCCACGCTCTCTCCCCCTCCTTTCCTTCTAGCTCACTCATTCCACTCTGCCCTCTTTCCTGTGTTCTTGCCCCAGGGCCCTTGATTGAGAGCTCTTCTGAAATCTGGAATATTCACTCTCTCACCTCCATTAAGTAATTGCTCCAGTCTCACCTTCTCAGTGAACCCCACCCTGCCGCCTTTTTTTTTTAAATGTAAATTTATTTATTTTAATTGGAGGTTATAGAACAGTCTTTTGGACCCTGCTTCCTTTTACAATTCTAACCTGACCTCTTCTCCAAATTCAGGTTTCCTGTAGCTCCTCTACTTTTTCCGCAGGACTTATTACAATCGAGCTGTATAATTTACTTGTATATCATACTTCTTGCTTGTATCCTCCATTAGAACAGAAGTTCCACAAGTGTCGGGATCCTTATCTATTTTGTTCGCTGACATATTCGCAGTGCCTAGAACATTCAGTTCAGTTCAGTCACTCAGTCGTGTCTGACTCTTTGCACCCCCATGAATTGCAGCATGCCAGGCCTCCCTGTCTGTCACCAACTCCCAGAGTTTACCCAAACTCATGTCCATCAAGTTGGTGATGCCATCCAGCCATCTCATCCTCTGTCGTCTCCTTCTCCTGCCCCCAAAACCCTCCCAGCATCAGAGTGTTTCCCAATGAGTCAACTCTTCACATAAGGTGGCCAAAGTATTGGAGTTTCAGCTTCAACATCAGTCCTTCCAGTGAACACCCAGGACTGATCTTATTTAGAATGGACTGGTTGGACCTCCTTGCAGTCCAAGGGACTCTCAAGAGTCTTCTCCAACACCACAGTTCAAAAGCATCAATTCTTCAGCGCTCAGCTTTTTTCACAGTCCAACTCTCACATCCATACATGACCACAGGAAAAACCATAGCCTTGACTAGACAGACCTTTGTTGGCAAAGTAATGTCTCTGCTTTTCAATATGCTATGCAGGTTGGTCATAACTTTCCTTCCAAGGAGTAAGCGACTTTTAATTTCATGGCAGCAATCACCATCTACAGTGATTTTGGAGCCCCCCAAAAATAAAGTCAGCCACTGTTTCCACTGTTTCCCCATCTATTTGCCATGAACTGATGGGCCCAGATGCCATGATCTTAGTTTTCTGAATGTTGAGCTTTAAGCCAACTTTATCACTCTCCTCTTTCACTTTCATCAAGAGGCTTTTTAGTTCCTCTTCACTTTCTGCCATAAGGGTGGTGTCATCTGCATATCTGAGGTTATTGATATTTCTCCTGGCAATCTTGATTCCAGCTTGTGCTTCTTCCAGCCCAGCATTTCTCATGATGTACTCTGCATATGAGTTAAATAAGCAGGGTGACAATATACAGCCTTGACATACTCCTTTTCCTATTTGGAACCTGTCTGTTGTTCCATGTCCAGTTCGAACTGTTGCTTCCTGACCTGCATGTAGGTTTCTCAAGAGGCAGATCAGGTGTTCTGGTATTCCCATCTCTTTCAGAATTTTCCGCAGTTTATTGTGATCCACACAGTCAAAGGCTTTGGCATAGTCAAGAAAGCAGAAATAGATGTTTTTCTGAAACTCTGTTGCTTTTTCGATAATCCAGCGGATGTTGGCAATTTGATCTCTCATTCTTCTGCCTTCTCTAAAACCAGCTTGAACATCAGGGAGTTCACGGTTCACATATTGCTGAAGCCTAGTTTGGAGAATTTTGAGCATTACTTTACTAGCGTGTGCTGCTGCTGCTAAGTCACTTCAGTCGTGTCCAACTTTGTGCAACCCCATAGAGGGCAGCCCACCAGGCTCCCCCATCCCTGGCATTCTCCAGGCAAGAACACTGGAGTGGGTTGCCATTTCCTTACTAGCGTGTGAGATGAGTGCAATTGTGTGGTAGTTTGAGCATTCTTTGGCATTGCCTTTCTTTGGGATTAGAATGAAAACTGACCTTTTCCAGTGCTGTGGCCACTGCTGAGTTTTCCAAACTTGCTGGCATATTGAGTGCAGCCCTTTCACAGCATCATCGCCTAGGATTTGAAATAGCTCCACTGGAATTCCATCACCTCCACTAGCTTTGTTCGTAGTGATTCTTTCTAAGGCCCACTTGACTTCACATTCCCGGATGTCTGGCTCTAGTTGAGTGATCACACCTTCATGATTATCTGGATCGTGAAGATCTTTTTTGTACAGTTCTTCTTTGCCTAGAACATTGCCTGACACATAATAGGCAGTAAATATTTGTTGAATAAGTAAGAATGTTCTGAATTCCAATGGAGAAGGTTACCAAACTATGACTCAATGTTGCATAGACTTTCAGCAATATGCTCACCAACAGGCCTCCAAGGGAACAAGGATCTTTTCCCAGTGACCAGAGCATTGCTTCTTCTCTCCTATGTCCTGGTACTCTGAAGTGAGAAATGATGAGACCTATGTAGCACTTTCCTACCATCAGTAAGATAGCTCAAACATAATAATAATAGCTTACCATGTATATGATGTCTATTGCTTTACATGTATTGTCATTTAATCCTTACAGAAAACCAGTGAGGTGGGTTTTATGATTTTCTTCATTTTAAAGATGAGGCCAGAGGCATAAACAGACTAAGAAGTTTGCTTACAGCCAGGTAGTTCATAAATGTTAGAGATGGGACCAGGATCTAGAGTGTTTTCCTCTAGAATTCATGCTCTAAACCGGTTCTATCTGATAGAATATTCTGTGATGAAAGAAATTTTCTGTATCTCAGCTGTCCAGTATGGTAGCCTCTTGCTACAAGTGGCTACTGAACATTTGAAATGTGACTTGTGTTCCTGAGGAACTGAATAGTTCATTGTGGTTTTTTTTTCCCCTCCTGCCAGTCTCCTCCCCTCTAGCAACCATCTCTTTGTTCTCTGTATCTATAACTCTGTGTCTTTTTTGTTATGTTCGTTCATTTGTTTTGATTTTAGATTTCTATATAAGTGAAATCATGTTTTTCTTCCTCTGTCTGACTTATTTCACTTAGCATAATATCCTCTGTGTCCATCTGTGCCATTGCAAATGGCAAGATTTCACTGTCTTTTTGTGGTTGAATAATAGTCCATCATAATAGTTTGAAATCAGGGAACATGCTGTCTCCAGCTTTGTTTTTCTTTTTCAAGATGATTTTGGCTATCCAGAGTCTTTTTACACATTTTATAATTATTTGTTCTAGTTCTATGAAAAATGCTATTGGTATTTTGATGGAGATTGCATTGAATTTGTATATTGCCTTGCTACCATCCTCATTTTAACAATATTAATTCTTCAAATCCTGGAACATGATCTGTCTTTCCATCTGTCTGTTTCATCTTCAGTTTCTTTCATTAGTGTCTTATAGTAAGCAGGTGCACATATCTGTTGCCTTCTCAAATTTATCCCTAGCTAGGTATTTTATTCTTTTTGATGGGATTGTTTTCTTAATTTCTCTTTCTGATAGTCTGTTGTTAGTGTATAGAAATGCCACAGATTTCTATATATTAATTTCATATCCTGAATCTTTACATTAACTGGAAAGTTTACATTCGTTGATGAGTTCTATTTGTTTTCCGGTGGCATCTTTAGCATTTTCCATGTGTAATATGATGTAATCTGCAAACAGTGACAGCTTTACTTCTTCCTTTCCAATTTGTATTCCTTTCATTTCTTTTTCTTGTCTGATGGCTATGACTAGGACTACCAATACCATTTTGAATAAAAGTGTAAAGAGTGGGTATCCTTATCTTGTCCTGATCTAAGAGACAATGCTTTCAGCTTTTTACTGTTGACTATGATGTTATTTCTGGGCTTGTCACATATGACCTTTACTATGTTGAGGTATGTTCCCTCTGTATTCACTTTGTTGAGATTTTTAATTATAAATGGGTTTTACATTTTGTCAGAGTTTTTTCTGAATCTATTGAGATGATTATATTTTTATTCTTCAGTTTTTTAATATGGTATATTGCACTGATTTGTGGATATTAAACCATCCTTGCATCCCTAGGATAAATCCCAGTGGCTCATGGTGTGTGATCCTTTTAAGGTATTGTTGAATTCAGTTTGGTAATATTTTGTTGAGGATTTTTGCATTGGCAAAATCCCTATGTTCATTGGCAACATTGACCTGTAATTTTATTTTATTTTTCAGTTTTTTATTTTTTAAATTTTAAAATCTTTAATTCTTACATGCGTTCCCAAACATGAACCCCCCTCCCACCTCCCTCCCCATAACATCTCTCTGGGTCATCCCCATGCACCAGCCCCAAGCATGCTGCATCCTGCGTCAGACATAGACTGGCGATTCAATTCTTACATGATAGTATACCTGTTAGAATGTCATTCTCCCAAATCATCCCACCCTCTCCCTCTCCCTCTGAGTCCAAAAGTCCGTTAAACACATCTGTGTCTCTTTCCCTGTCTTGCATACAGGGTCGTCATTGCCATCTTCCTAAATTCCATATATATGTGTTAGTATACTGTATTGGTGTTTTTCTTTCTGTCTTACTTCACTCTGTATAATCGGCTCCAGTTTCATCCATCTCATCAGAACTGATTCAAATGAATTCTTTTTTACGGCTGAGTAATACTCCATTGTGTATATGTACCACAGCTTTCTTATCCATTCATCTGCTGATGGACATCTAGGTTGTTTCCATGTCCTGGCTATTATAAACAGTGCTGCGATGAACATTGGGGTACATGTGTCTCTTTCAATTCTGGTTTCCTCAGTGTGTATGCCCAGAAGTGGGATTGCTGGGTCATAAGGTAGTTCTATTTGCAATTTTTTAAGGACTCTCCACACTGTTCTCCATAGTGGCTGTACTAGGTTGCATTCCCACCAACAGTGTAGGAGGGTTCCCTTTTCTCCACACCCTCTCCAGCATTTATTGCTTGCAGATTTTTGGATCGTAGCCATTCTGACTGGTGTGAAGTGGTACCTCCTTGTGGTTTTGATTTGCATTTCTCTAATAATGAGTGATGTTGAGCATCTTTTCATGTGTTTGTTAGCCATCCGTATGTCTTCTTTGGAGAAATGTCTATTTAGTTCTTTGGCCCATTTTTTGATTGGGTCGTTTATTTTTCTGGAATTGAGCTGCAGAAGTTGCTTGTATATTTTTGAGATTAGTTGTTTGTCAGTTGCTTCATTTGCTATTATTTTCTCCCATTCAGAAGGCTGTCTTTTCACCTTGCTTATATTTTCCTTTGTTGTGCAGAAGCTTTGTAATTTTCTTTTTTGTAGTGTCTGTATCTGGTTTTGTTATCAGGGTGATGCTGGCCTCATAGAGTGTATTTGGAAATGCTCCATTCTCTGCAATATTTTTTTAAATAGCTTAAGAAAGATAGGTGTTAATTCTTCTCTAAATCTTTGGTAGAGTTCACCTGTGAAGACATCTGGTCCAAGAATTTTATTTGTTAGGTGTGTATTGATTACTGATTCAACTTCATTACTAATAATTGGCCTGTTTATATTTTCTATTTCTTCCTTATTCAGTCTTAGAAAATTGTACATTTCTAGGAACTTGTCCATTTCTTCTAGAGTGTCCATTTTATTGATGTATACTGTGTATAGTAATCTCTTGTGATCCTTTGTATTTCTGTGGTGTTGTAATCAACATGTTCTTTTTCACGTCTGATTTTGTTGATTTGGGCCTTCTCTCTGTTTTTTTTTTTTTGTTTTTTGTTTTTTGGGTTTTTTTTTTTTGATGAATCTGGCTAAAGCTGTTATCAGTTTTCTTTATGTCTTAAAAGCACCAGCTCTTCGTTTCATTGACCTTTCCTATTGTTTTTGCAGTCTCGTTTTTATTTCTGCTCTGATCTTTATCATCTCTTCCTATCTGCTAAGTTTGGGTTTTGTATTCACTTTTAATTAAATTTAAATAAAAGCATGTTGTTAATGTACTGGACAGCTGAGCTGTAAATCACTTATAATAGTGCCTCTTAGATATAACTGTCAGAGTAGCAAAGATTTCTCTAACTCTTTGTTAATAACTGTTATTTAAGGATGCATCTCTGTGGGATTCCATGCAATGGTGCAACCCATGAACTTGATGTCTTCCAAACAATGCCTCCATAACTTATGAAATGAATGCCTCTCTGATTTCAAAGCTCTCTCAGACAAGAACAAAAAGAAGAGTGTTGTCCAAATGCATTATGTTCTTTTTTGTTGAAAAAAAGTGCTAGATCAAAATGTTCTGACTCTAATTTTTCCTTATTTAAGAGCATAATCATGTAAGATAGAAATAAAGAGAAACTAATGACAAAAGATAGAGCATGACACCACAGGTTCAGCTAAAAATCACAGTCACATACCTATTGATTTTTGAATTACTTCTTTTATTTTTGAAATTTGAAAAAATATAAAACTAATTTTTTAAAAGGGAGAAAGGCTACCAGAGATAATTCCACCAGCGGAAATTAATCACTGGCATATTTGATCTAGTCTTCTTTATATGTATATATTTTTTCACTATACAAATTATATATGAGTAAATTCTCCCTTTAAAAATAGCATCTTATTAAATTAAATCTCCCTTTGCATATCCATCCAACTACAGTCTTCTTTCCTTACTCTTCAGAAGTAAACACTTTGAACTTGGTGTATATCCTTCCAGTCATTTCATATAGTTTTACATATATACACATATGCATATATACTTGGAAACACAGAAGATTGTTTGCATGGATTTTTGACATTTATATAAATAATATCACACTGTATTTTGTTCTGCAACTTTTTTCATTTTTATCATTGATGTTTAGCTTCATGCATTTTTGCTACATTTAAATCCATATTAGTGTCCCTAACTATTAAATTAAATGAACATACCACAGGTTAGTTACCCATTCCCTTGCTAATGGATATTTAAGTTAGATCCAGTTTATTTCAAATAATGCTGCAACCACTGTCCTTACCCATATCCTCTAGTGCATCGACACAGGTGTTTCTCTGGGACGGACAGTTTTAAAATCACAGAATTTGCTCATTTTCTCTTTCACTTAGGTACTTAATACTTCCAAATTGTGCCATTTATAACTCCTACCAGGTGAATCAAAGCATTCATTTTCCCACACTAACATCAACATCTGATATTGACTAACTTAAAAATTTTGTTATCTGAGATAGGTAGCTTCTTGTGGTTTCGATTTGTGTTCCCGTAATTACTAATGAGGTTTCTCATCCTTCCATGTTTATTATCCACTTGAAATTCCTTTTCTTTGACAGTCTTGAATATATCATTTATGGTTTTTCCCTATTGAGTTGTTTATCCTATTGACTTGGGGCTTCCCTGGTGACTCAGCTGGTAAAGAATCCGCCTGCAATGCAGGAGACTCCAATTTGATTCATGTGTCGGGAAGATCCACTAGAGAAGAGTTAGGCTATCCACTCCAGTCCTCTTGGGTATCCCTGGTGGCTCAGCTGGTAAAGAATCCACCTGCAATGCAGGAGACCTGGGTTCAGTCCTTGCGTTGGGAAGATCCCCTGGAGAAGGGAACAGCTACCCACTCCAGTATTCTAACCTGGAGAATTCCATGGATACAGTCTGCGGGGTTACAAAGAGTTGGACGCAACTGAGTGACTTTCACTTTTCTTATTGACGTTTAGAAGTTGTTTGTAATTTCTGGTTAACAATATTTCATTTACTAAATATTAAATGTTGTGAATATTTGCTCCCTATTTATAATTCTTTTTTGCCCTTTTATGAATTATTTTGTCATATAGGCATTTTAAGTTTTAGTAAAGTGGCTTTTAACAAGCTTTCCTCATCCTTATTGAACCATTTGTAAGTTTTACTAGATCTTCATGCGTTAAGTTCTAGGAAAAGAAATGAAAGCTGACATGTATGACTTGGTGATTTATTGGCTGGCTGCCATTTCTAGGAAAAGAATATTTTCTTCTGAATACTTCTACCATTTTCCTTAAGGGACAAAGTTCATTTTTATGTCTTCGTGAATGTTGTGGTAATTATTTTCTTATATTTAATAATAAAATGTTGACAGTGGTAAAATCCTTGTAATAGGTGTTTTTAAAGCAAGAATTGACTTTGCCTTTCATTGTATACTTTTAAAAGAGTGCTTTTTTCTAGGCTCTTTTCCTCTTTTTCTTTTCTAGTTGTTGGGTTCAGCTATTTATAATTATGACAAAAGTGATTTCAGATGTTTAAAAATTATTTTAAATAATCTCCCTCTTTAGACAGAAATCATACATAAATCATACAGACTGGAACCAGTCTGCCAGGTTTGAATCGCAGCTCTACCACCTCTTACCTAGAAAACTTCGGCAAATCACTTTAACCCTTTGAGTCCCAGTCTCCTCATCTGTAAAAGGAGGTCATATAGCACAAGCCTCTGGGGACCAGTGCGAAGATTAAATGAGTCGTAACCCATCAGAGCATCCTAGAGCAGAGGTTGGCACAGAGAGCGTACACTACAGATGAGGACAGGCATTGTCCCTCGAGTATTTTAAGATTCTTTTTATTTCACTATATCCCGTGTTTTAAATATTTTAAAAATTTATTTAAAATTGAAGTATAATTGCTTTACAGTGTTACGTTCGTTTCTGCTTTGCAGCACGAATCAGCTCTAAGTATACATAGATCCCCTCCCTCTTAACCCTCCCTGCCACCGCTCCACCCCAGCCCTCTCGGTCATCACAGAGCTGAGCTCCCTGCGCTGTACAGCAGCTCCCCACTAGCTGTCTGTTTCACACATGGTAGTGTATATATGGCCATGCTGCTCTCTCTCAGCTCATCCCACCGTCTGCCTTCCCTGTTAAGATTCTTATAGTGAGGAAAAGCACTGTACGTTGAACACTCTCTGGAAAGTATGCTGAAGTTAAAGAGCCGCTCGTTTCTCTAATTGTTATATTATATGCCGATAGTGATACACAAAAACAGACAAAAGACTGCTGAGAGCAACTGATCAATGCAGAACTATCGTTTATAGATTCTCCGTGACACACCTTTAACCACCCAAGCTCAGCGCTAAACCAAAAAAAAACCCACAAAAGATATAACCTTTAACCACATCTCCCAAACTCTGGTTCTTTGCAAGTGTAACTGTGTGGTTATCTGTGTAAAAATGTGTTCACTTCCTCCCCTACTAGTCTGTAGGCTCCTTGAAGTCCAAGGCAATGTAGATACCAAATATATATTGGTTGAGTTCACTTTAATATGCATTGAGTCAGTTTGGGGGTTTCTTTGTTCTTATCAAATGTCGTGTAATTTGTTCTGCCCACTGTCCCTGGTCAGATGCCCTTCCACAAGCTTCCAGAATGCTGGGTGAAGTGAAAGGAGCCAAGTTTGAGACCTGGTGCCCCACAAATTGACCAGTAATTGACATAACCTCCTAACGCTTCAGTTTTTTCAACTATAGAGATGTGAGATAAAAATATAAGGCTTTTAAATGGTGAAAGTAGAATTTCATCAGAAATTCCTTTGAGGACTGCACTGGATATTAAAATGAAGACTGGTGTATACATATGACAAAATATGAACTTGAAGTATTTTATTTTTGCAATTTATACTCTCTCCTTGCCTTGGTAAATCATTTGGAAACAAGCTCCCCTCTCCCCACCCTCTCCAGCTCCTCATTCAAGAATGATGGCAATGCTGAGCTGTGATGTTTTCAGAAGTGTTTTCTGAGCACTGGCAGCTAAACTGAAAGCATCCTCTCTATTTTGTTCTTGCTGCTGCATATGGAATATCTGTTCTCACCTGTAAACCCCCTAGCAGAAAATCCGCCTGCCAAACAATAGCTTGCAAACACAGCTCGGGCACTCAGTGCGTGAGGCATAAAGACGTCAGTGGGCAGGGCGTGGGGTCAGCCTTCTGTTGGGGGCAGCCTGTTTTTGTTGGCACGTTCCTTTTGTGCAGGGTGTAGTCCTTGTTCTGCAGTCTGTACAGGCTGCACATCATCTGTTTACTTTCTGTCCTTGAACTATGGGGTATTTTCCCCCAGCCATGAATGGGTTGGTGTGAGCGGAGCTTCTCATGCTGAGGGACTCTCTTCTGCACTGAGTCCCCTTTGTTAATCTTTTGCAAAATAAGGCAGTCTTCTGTTGAAGAGAAAGCAATCATTAATTTTTCATAAGAGCAGCAAAGTTGTGAATAGTGGAGGACCTCTTCAATAAAGAGCTTAGAGGTTCCAAAGAGAGACAAATAACAAAGCCCAGGGGAAAAAGGAAAAGTATATTTTTTCTAATACTATTTATCATCCTCCTCCCACCCCATCTGCCCTGTTAAGAAGAAAGAAGCCATTTATGCAAGCTAACAGTTCTTCAAATCTCATGAACCTTAATTTTAATCCTTATCAATGCCTTTTTAAATGAATAATACAGTGACCTTCAGCTTTGTCCTATGTTATGTGAGGTTGATTCGTAAAGACGGCTTTAGTTTTTTAAATTAAGGCAGAAGCTCTATGTATTCTACTCAATTCTAGCATTAGAGTTATCCCAAGTGTGGCATTTATGTTCGTTTTCTTCTTTGCTATAAATAAATATCAAAGTAGGAAGGCCCATGTGAACTCTACAAGGAATAATAAACTAAAATAATATGGCATTGATTTTGTTCAGGGTGTCTAAATGCATTTTTATGATTGTGTATGTTTATAGCTTCTCCACACAAGTGACATGAATTCTGGGCAATTAAAAAGGACATGAATTTGAAGACATTTAGGAAGAGGATCTGCTTTCTAATAGCTCTTCATTTTATCAAGTTATAGTTTGTGAGGAAAATGCTGCAGATTTCAGACCTCCACTTTGTAGAATTGCTGCCATTTTGTATTGTTTTACAATATTATTACCGGGAGACCACGTTAGGGAGCTTTATCTTGCCTGCTGAAGTGCTGGGTGTGGATATAACAATTTAATACTGAAGTAGAGGGATTCCTTTACACTGCTTGTGTATTTTCTTTTTGAATTTTTACCCATCAAGGGTTCTTGGACTGCAGCTTTGGGTCTTGTTAGTGAGGTGGGCTTCCCAGATGGCTCAGCAGGTAAAGAATCCACCTGCAATACAGGAGACACGGGTTCAACCCCTGGGTCAGGAAGATCCCCTGGAGGAAGATACGGAAAATCCACTCCAGTATTCTTGCCTGAAAACTCCCATGGACTGAGAAACCTGGCGGGCTATAGTCCATGGGGTCGCAAAGGGTCAGATGCGACTGAGCCACTGAGCACAGCAGCAGTGAGGTCTCAGCCTTTTGTTATGTTGAGTGAGGAAGACATGGGCCCCAGGAACCTGGGGGCCCTGCACGGTTACAGAGAGAATCCCTTCCTAAAGGAAGGGACCCCCACGTGGACAGCCTTCCTCATCGTGAATTAAGATGATTTTCTCATAAATTTCAATAAAAGCATCGATACTCCCTTCTCTGCTGCCCTCCCTTCCCTGGCCTTTCCCTCCGTCCTTCGTAGGGGATTGCTAAGAAGTGATCCTTTTCAACGTTTTTTGTTTTGTTTTGTTTTCGTATTATCTAGGTTATTCAAGTAATACATAAATATCAACTCCTTACAACATTACAGATAAGTTGAAGTCACCTTGGACCCCTACCACCAATACAGGTTCCTGTTGCCTCCCACTCTTGTAGGAAGCACAGTCAGTTTAGTCTGTATCCTCTGAAATGGTTTTCATACTTTCAAGTGCAGTACCTGTGATTCAGTAGCAGTCAGCCAACTAGACAGCATTGTTTTTCAAAGATTTTCCCCTCTACGTCAGTATAATATTGTATGTATCTTTCTGTAGCTAGCTTTTTTACTGATTAATATTCCTTGGAGATCTTTCCATGTTAATTAATATAGATAGACTTCTCATTAATATAGACCTGACATCTCGTGGTGTGCCTGTGCTATAGCTGTCTGGCTTTTCTGGCATATGGGGCATGTGATCGTTTTTCCAGTTTTCCACTATTAAAAATGCTCAGTAGTATATGACTTCTTGGGCACAGAAGCGCTTCTCTAGGTTTATTCTTGCTGGGCCAGAGAATATGCACATTTTACAGTTAGGGCCAATTTGTTCTCCAAACTGGAGGTACCAATTACATTCCAGCCAACAGGGGATGAGGGTTGGTGTTTTCCTGCATCTTCACTAACTCTTAATATTATGAGACGTTAAAATGTGTGCTACTTTAATGGGTGCAATATAGTGTCTAATTATTTAAATGTACATTTCTCTTTTTTCTAATGAGATTTAACCATTTGTTATATGTTTATTGGTTATTGGAATCTCCTCATTATGACTGGAAAATCCCACAGACGGAGGAGCCTGGTGGGCTACAGTCCATGGGGTGGCTGGGAGTTGGACACGACTGAGCGACTTCACTTTCACTTTTCACTATCATGCATTGGAGAAGGAAATGGCAATCCACTCCAGTGTTCTTGCCTGGAGAATCCCAGAGACAGGGGAGCCTGGTGGGCTGACGTCTATGGGGTCACACAGAGTCAGACACGACTGAAGCGACTTAGCAACTTAGCAGCAGCAGCATTATAATTTGCTTATTCCAACACTTCGACCCTTTTTCTGTTGGGACATTTGTCTTACTGATTTGTAAAAGATTGTGTGTGTGTGCGCACATGTGTATAACATAAATATACACAATATACTCTATTATAATCTTGTATCTGTTAAATATGTTGTGATTTTTCAGAACATGGCCTGTGTTTTCAATTCATTTGTGATATCTTCTTGTCACCATTTTTTGTGTGTGACTTATTTTTCTCAATGTTATTTTTCTTTTCTTCAGAATTCCTTGGAAACATCAATGATTATCATCCTGAGCTTACTGTATGCTGGTTGTGTGTGTGTTCATCGCTTCAGTCGTGCCTGACTCTCTGTGACCCCACAGAGTGTAGCCTGCCTCATTCCTCTGTTCATGGATATTCTCCAGGCAAGAATACTGGAATGGGGTTGCCATTTCCTCCTCCAATGTTGGTTACATTTACTAATAATCATATTTAAGTAAGGTTTAGAGCTGAAACTTCCGTAGTGACCTTGTTGCCATCTACCATCCACAGCTGTATGAAAGGCTCACGTGGGAAAGAATAGTTGACTGGGACTAGAATCCCTTTGCAGCTGCCTAGCTTTGATGTGAAACTTCTCTTCTACATGTTTATCTTGGTTGAGGGCTTAAAGTTTGAGGCAACATATATGTGGAGTTAGTGCAATCTTCAGTGGGAGCTTTTCCTTTTTAAGTGTAATTGGAAAGGGAAAACAACAGCTCAGCAGTTTACCTGCCATCTACTTTTCAGAAACTATGGGCTCACAATTCCCAAGGCTGTATTCTGGGTTTTATTGTACATTTCAAATTGGGGTATATCTCACAACAGCTGTATTTAATTGGGAGATTATTAAAAAGCATGAGCAGATTCAGGGTTTTTCACCCAGAAAATGCTGTTCACGTTCAGCCTGAATGAGACCATTCTTCCCTTGTTTCTCTGCCCTGCAAGGAGCCATATGAAGAAGGGAAACTGGGACAGAGCTTCAGTAGTCTGGGTTCCCCAAGCCTCGGTGATTTGGAAAACACCTTTACAAATATTGCCATGATTTCATCCTATGCTATTATTTACTTAACATTCTTCTTAAATCACCTTCCTTTTAATTGTAAATAACTTTATTTAAAAGGATAAATTTTACCTTTGTCTCTACCACAAATGTTTCATTTGTCACATGTAAAAGACAGTAGCTATGAAAATAAAGTGCAGTTATTTTTTTTAGATTTTTTTGTTTTGATGTAGTCTCTTGAGAAACCTATACGCAGGTCAGGAAGCAACAGTTAGAACTGGACATGGAACAACAGCCTGGTTCCAAATAGGAAAAGGAGTACGTCAAGGCTGTATATTGTCACCCTGCTTATTTAACTTATATGCAGAATACATCATGAGAAGTGCTGGGCTGGAAGAAGCATAAGCTGGAATCAAGATTTCTGAGAGAAATATCAATAACCTCAGATATGCAGATGACACCACCCTTATGGCAGAAAGTGAAGAGGAGCTAAAAAGCCCCTTGATGAAAGTGAAAGAGGAGAGTGAAAAAGTTGGCTTAAAGCTCAACATTCAGAAAACTAAGATCATGGCATCTGGGCCCATCACTTCATGGAAAATAGATGGGGAAACAGTGGAAACAGTGTCAGATTTAATTTTGGGGGGGCTCTAAAATCACTGCAGGTGGTGATTGCAGCCATGAAATTAAAAGACGCTTACTCCTTGGAAGAAAAGTTATGACCAACCTGCATAGCATATTGAAAAGCAGAGACATTACTTTGCCAACAAAGGTCTGTCTAGTCAAGGCTATGGTTTTTCCAGTGGTCATGTATGGATGTTAGAATTGGACTGTGAAGAAAGCTGAGCGCCGTAGAATTGATGCTTTTGAAGTGTGGTGTTGGAGAAGACTCTTGAGAGTCCCTTGGACTGCAAGGAGATCCAACCAGTCCATTCTAAATGAGATCAGTCCTGGGTGTTCATTGGAAGGACTGATGTTGAAGCTGAAACTCCAATACTTTGACCACCTCATGCGAAGAGCTGACTCATTGGAAAAGACCCTGATGCTGGGAAGGATTGGGGGCAGGAGGAGAAGCGGACGACAGAGGATGAGATGGCTTGATGGCATCACTGACTCGATGGACATGAGTTTGAGTGAACTCCAGGAGTTGGTGATGGACAGGGAGGCCTGGCCTGCTGCAGTTCATGGGGTCGCAAACAGACACGACTGAGCGACTGAACTGAACTGAGACCATTTTTAAAGTCTTTATTGAAGTTGTTACAGTATTGCTTGTTATTTTTGTTTGTTTGTTTTTTTAACGTTTTGGCTTTTGGCCTTGAGGCATGTGGGGCCTTAGCTCTCTGACCAGAGATCAACACCCCCCTGAATTAAAAGGTGAAATCTTTGCCACGGAACCACCAGAGAAGTCCCAAGCGCAGTAATTTTGTAGTAGTGGAAAGCTCTGTGTCTAAGGTCTGCTATCTCTCATCTAAAAGGGAGATTTAGTAACTATTACAGAAAGGTGTTAAATACATAATGGTACTAAGATTTTCTCCTTGTTGTCAACAGAATAAAGAGAGAATTGAAAATGGAATACATTTCTTTAGTTTGGGAGAGAGCATATGACATTCTCTACCGCCCACTTCGCTAGTAATTCTGAAGTCAAGTTGTCTCTTTCTCCAAAATACTTCCTTTGTCCCATCTCCCCTTAGCGTGCATTTGACTGAGCACATCATCTCAGGGTGAGTTGACTGATGCACAGAGCTTGGGTGTGAGGTCACTGCTCTGTATATCCAGATCGTACACTCTAGATGGTTTAGCTTGGTCATAGACCAGTTAGCCTCACATATAAGCACTGTTCCATCAGAGTCATACCCCAGCAAGTCTGTTTATCCAGGGACTGTGAGAGGGGGCTGAGGGGAGAGAGACAGAGAGGGAGAGAAGAAATACATTCTATGGAATCCATGCATATTTTATGATGGAAACAACTGTTTACTGGCAGTAACATAGGCTGTAATAGCCATATTTTGAAAAGTGCAGCAGTGTTAGTCTAGAATTCACTTCCGTTGCTTTGGGCTCTGATATCAGCATGTATCCATGTATTTTTATCTCATACTTTGAAATCATGCATAAGGTTTTAAAAATTAAGTGATACAAATAAGACTTTTAAATGATTATATTTGTTTTCTACCCCATCATCCTCTTCCTCTAATCATACTCCCCAAGGCAGCCAGTTTTAACCCGTCGTATTTACAGGCCTTCTGGTGATAAGCTCCATATTTCTGTATAATCATTTCAGCTCAGTCACTCAGTCATGTCCGACTCTTTGCAACCCCATGGAACGCCAGGCTTCCTGGTCCATTAACAACTTCAAAAGTTGGCTTAAATTCATGTCCAGAGTCAGTGATGCCATCCAACCGTCTCATCCTCTGTCATCCCCTTTTCCTCCTGCCTTCAATCTTTCCCAGCATCAGGGTCTTCTCCAATGAGTCAGTTCTTCACATCAGGTGGCCGAAGTACTGGAGCTTCAGCCTCAGCATTAGTCCTTCCAATGAATATTCAGGACTGATTTCCTTTAGGATTGATTGGTTTGATCTCCTTGTAGTCTAAGGGACTCTCAAGAGTCTTCTCCAATACCACAGTTCAAAAGCATGAGTCCTTTGGCAATCAGCTTTCTTTATAGTCCAACTCTCACATCCATATGTGACTACTGGAAAAACCATAGTTTTGACTAGACAGACCTTTCTTGGCAAAGTAATGTCTCTGTTTTTTAATATGCTGTCTAGGTTGGTCATAACTTTTCTTCCAAGGAGCAAGCGTCTTTTCATTTCATAGCTGTAGTCACCATGTGCAGTGATTTTGGAGCCCCCAAAATAAAGTCTCTCACTGTTTCCATTGTTTCCCCATCTATTTGCCATGAAGTGATGGGACCAGATGCCATGATCTTAGTTTCTTTAATGTTGAGCTTTAAGCCAACTTTTTCACTGTCCTCTTTCATTTTCATCAAGAGGCTCTTTAGTTCTTTTTCGCTTTCTGCCATAAGGATGTCATCTGCATATCTGAGGTGATTGATTTTTCTCTTGGCAATCTTGATTCCAGCTTGTGCTTCATCCAGCCCTGCATTTCACATGATATCCTCTGCATATAAGTTAAATAAGCAGGATAACAATATACAGCCTTGACGTACTCCTTTTCCTATTTGGAAACAGTCTGTTGTTCCATGTCCAGTTCTAAATGTTGCTTCTTGACCTGCATACAGATTTCTCAGGAGGCAGGTCAGGTGGTATGGTATTCCCATCTCTTTCAGAATTTTCTACAGTTTACTGTGATCCACACAGTCAAAGGCTTTGGCATAGTCAATAAAGCATAAATAGATGTTTTTCTGGAACTCTCGCTTTTTTGACAATCCAGCGAATATTGGCAATTTAATCTCTGGTTCCTCTGCCTTTTCTAAAACCAGCTTGAACATCTGAAAGTTCACAGTTCACGTACTGTTGAAGCCTGACTTGGAGAATTTTGAGCATTGTTTTGCTAGCATGTGAGATGAGTGCAATTGTGCGGTAATTTGAACATTCTTTGGCATTGCCTTTCTTTGGGATTGGAATGAAAACTGGCCTTTTCCAGTTCTGTGGCCACTGCTGAGTTTTCTGTATATTATGCTCATACTTTTATTTGGTGATTTACCACCTTTAAACAACATCTGTCAGCTTCTTGCTGTGTGAGATGAGCATTCAGTTAGTGCCATCACAGCTTCCCTTTTGCTCTTGGTTCATTATATTTTGGCTATTGAGAATTCTAATGCCAATCTGATTTTAAGTCCTTTATGGGTGATCTATTAATTCCCTGTAGAAGCTTTCAGGATTCTCTCTTCACTTTAATGGTTCTGAAATTTCACTGTGATGTACAAGATTTTAATGAAGAAGTGTTTCAGATTTTCTTAAAGGTGTCAATTCAGCAATATTCGGTCATTTCTTAATACTTTCTATCTTTTCATGGCATTTTGAAATTTCAATTACTGATGATTCATTGTTAGCTTATACAAATAAAATTGGTGTTTGCATAGTGATCTCATATCTTGCAACATTGTTAAACTCACTTCTTAGTTATAGAAGCATTTTTGTACACTATGCTGGATTTTCTACACTGACAATCATGTTATCTATAAATAAAGACAGTTTTACTTCATCTTTCCAATCTAGCCTTTTATTTATTTTATAAAAGTCACTTCAGTCATGTCTGACTTTGTGACGCTATGGACTATAGCACTCCAGGCTCCTCTCTCCATGAGATCCTGCAGGGAAGAATACTGGAGTGGGTTGCCATGCCCACCTCCTGGGGATCTTCCCAACCTGGGGATCAAACCCACATCTCTTTCGTCTCCTGCATTGACAGGTGAGTTCTTTACCACTAGTGCCACCTGAGAAGCCCAATAGAAGCATTTTTTCATGCATTATATTGGATTTTCTACATTGACAATCATGTTATCTGTAAATAAAGACAGTTTTACTTTTTATTTCCAATCTAACTTTTTATTTCTCTTCCTTACCATATTCTTTCGGCCAGGAGCCCCTGTGAACTATTGAACAGCAGTGAGAGTGAGTCTGTCTCGTTTCTGACCTTAGGGGGAAAGATTCACTTTATTACTGTTAAGTATGATGTTAGCGTATGTTTTTTTGTAGATGCCCTTTATCTTATTGGGGAAGTTCCCTTTAATTCTTAATTCCTTTATTGAGAGCTCTTATCAGAATCTATGTTAGATTTTATCAAAGCCATTTCTGTATCTATTAAGATGAAAGTGAAGTTGCTTGATTGTGTCCGACTCTTTGCGACCGACCCCATGGAATGTAGCCCACCAGGCTTCTCCACCCATGGGATTTTCCAGGCAAGAGTGGGTTGCCATTTCCTTCTCCAGGGAATCTTCCTGACCCAGGGATCAAAGCCGGGTCTCCCACTTTGCAGGCAGACGCTTTACCCTCTGAGCCACCAATTTTAAGATGGCCATATGTTTTTTCGTTACAACTTGTTAACAGTGGATTATAGTGGCTGATTTTTTAATAGTAAACAACTTTGCATTCCTAGGATAAATTCTACTTTATCATGACATATTATACTTTTTATGTATTATGGCCTTTGATTTACTAAAATTTTTGTCGAATTTTTCTAAGTTTGTAAAGGATATTGTTCTGTTTTCTGCGGTTGTAATGTCTTTGTCTGGTTTTGGTGTTGGGGCAATGCTGACCTCATAGAATAAATTGGAAAATATTACCTCCTTTCCAATTTCCTGAAAGAGTTGTGTAGAGTTGATATTATTTCTTTCTTAGTGATTTATATAATTAACTAGTGAAGAAGCCATATGGCCTGGACTTTTCTTCATAGGAAGATTTTTTTTATTACTATTAAAAATG